>NW_026587216.1:12541753-12703094 GCF_907164565.1 Psammomys obesus | reverse complement strand
TAAAGCTGCTACAAACATGGTTGAGCAAATGTCCTTTTTGTGTACTTCAGCCTCTTTTGGGTATATGCCTAGGAGGGGTATGGCTGGATCTTGAGGAAGCGCTATTCCTAGTTGTCTGAGAAAGCGCCAGATTGATTTCCAGAGTGGTTGTACCAGTTTACATTCCCACCAGCAGTGGAGGAGGGTTCCCCTTTCTCCACAACCTCTCCAGCATGTGTTGTCCCTTGAGTTTTTCATCTTGGCCATTCTGATGGGTGTAAGGTGAAATCTCAGGGTTGTTTTGATTTGCATTTCCCTAATGGCTAATGAGGTTGAACATTTCTTTAAGTGCTTCTCTACCATTCGATATTCCTCTACAGAGAATTCTCTCTTTAGCTCTGTTCCCCATTTTTTAAGTGGATTACTTGGTTTGTTGCTTTTCAGCTTATTTAGTTCTTTATATATATTGGATATGAGTCCTCTGTCAGATAAAGGGTTGATGAAGATTCTTTCCCAATCTGTAGGCAGTCACTTTGTTTTGATGATGGTGTCCAAGTGGGTTACATAGTAATGGGAAGAGGGACTGCCTCTGACATAATCTGATTGGCCTGCTCGTTGATCACCTCCCCCTGAGGGGGGAGCAACCTTACCAGGCCATGGTAGAGGACAATGCAGCAAATTTTGATGAGAACTGATAGACTAAGATCAGAAAGGAGAGGAGAACCTCCCCTATCAGTGGACTTGGGGAGTGGCATGCATGCAGAAAGGGGAGGGAGGGTGGGATCGGGAGGGGAGGAGGGAGAGGCTTATGGGGGGATACAAAATGAATAAAGTGTAATTAATAAAAAATTAAAAAAAAGTGTGTTTCTTGTATGCAGCAGCAGCAGCAGCAGGATGAATCCTGCTTTTGCATCCATTCTGTTAGCTTGTCTTTTGGTGGAAAAGGGGAACTGAGTTAATTGCTGTTGAGGGATATTACTCACCAAATTATAGTGGTGTTTTGTGTGTGTTTGTGTGCGCCTGCATGTGTGTGAGTATTGCACATGCATGTGCCTATATTTAGATTTACTGGTGTGAGATTATTTATTTCCCATGTTTTCATGGGTGTATTTAGTTCCTACAGGATAGAGTTTTCTTTCTAGAACCTTCTGTAGGGCTGGATTTATGGATAGATATGGATTTGTTTAAATTTGTCTTTGTCGTGGAACATCTTGTTTTTCTCTTTCTATGCTGATGGAAATCTTGCTAGTTTTAGTAGTCTGGGCTGACATCTGTGGTCTCTTAGAGTCTGCAAGTCATCTGCGTAGGTTCTTCTAGCTTTTAGAATCTCCATTGAAAATTCAGGTATAATTCTAATAGGTCTGCCCTTGTAGGTCACTTGGTCTTTTTCCCGTGCAGCTTTTAATATTCTTTCATTGTTCTGTATGTTTATTATTCTGGTTATTCTGTGGCAGGTGGACTTTCTTTTCTGTTCCAATATTTTTGGTGTTCTGTAAGATTCTTGTATCTTTATATGCATGTCTTTCTTAAAGTTATGAAAATTTTTTCTATGATTTTGTTAAGAATATTTTCTGAATTTTTGATGTGCGATTCTTCTTCTATCCTTATTTTTCTTTTGTTTGGCCTTTTCATACTGTTACAGGGTTCCTGGTTATTTTGCATCAGGAACTTTTTACATTTAATATTTTCTTTGACTGATGTATCATTTCCTCTATTGTATCTTCTGTACCTCTTTAATCTCTTGTATTCTGTTGGTGATACTTGTTTCTGTAGTTCCTGTTTGTTTAATTAGCTTCTATCTCTAGGATTCCCTCAATTTGTTTTTCTTTTTATTGCTTCTATTTCCATTTTCAGGTCTTTAACAGGTTTATTCATTACTTCACCTGTCTGTTTCTTCTTGGCTTTCTTAAAGGATTTTTTTCTTTCTTCTAATTTTATTTGTGTTTTTCTGAATTCATTTAAGGAATTTACTCATTTCCACTTTCAGGACCTCTATCAACTTCATAAAATTGGATTTAAATTGTTTTCTTCCTCATCTGTGTTGTGATATGCAGGGCTTGTTATAGTAGGATAACTGGGCTCTGGTACGGTATTACTCTGGCTGTTGTTAATTGTTCTTATGATGGCCTCTATGCTTCTTGGTTTGGGATAATTACACAATTAGGTGCTGATCTCTGAGTTTATCTTTGTTAGATGGATGTATTCCCCCTAACTGGCCTGACTGGCCTGTGGTTCTGGTGACTATCAAGTCAAGTCTTGACGTACTCTTAACAATCTAACATAAACACCATTGGTTATGATATATAATATTATATAATGCTAGGAAATATTCATTAATAATTTGTTGGTTTTTATATCTAAGACACCAAGAAAAGGTATTGTGCATGTTTTCTTTTCTTTAGCACTTTCTTGACTTTCCTATCAAGATGATAAATGTCACATACTTAGATATTCCTGGAAAATTTCCATGAAAGTGTTTGGAAAGCTTGCGAACAACAGGCACTGCCACAGTGTTCTTAGGGCTTTTATCACTATTTTAAAACACTTGGGATAAGCCAACTTTAAAAAGAGAACTTTGTGTGCGTTATATTTTCAGTGGCTAAAACAAATACCATGGCAAATGTTCTGACCTCTGAGTCTCTTTTATGGATTGAGCTTTGTTTGAATGTCTGTCCTGGGAAGGTCTTGTACTCTGACTTGAATGGACACATTACAATTCCCAAATCATGACAACAGCAAAAGTGGCTTGTGATGTGAGGAAGGTTTATGGCACCAGGACACATCTTCCTTCCTGGTTATATAACTCGGACAGAAATGACTGGCATGCGCTAAGAAATGGACCTGAAAAAAGTCCAAGGTTTCTGGAGGCAAGAGTTTTTCTCTTGTATACCTTGCTCATTCCCATGGATCCTTCTAACTCAGGTTTTTCCAATTCTCTTAGCCTTCGCTCACCCACGAGCATGGGCTGGGTCAGGAGTCACTGAAATCATAGGGCTCCAGGTTTCCCGAATGCCTTCCACCAATTTCCCTTTCTTTCCTTATGTTGTATTGTACCTTGTTGAGTGATGAGACAGGAATTTATCAAATACCACACATTTCATGGATTTCCTTTGTATAGTCTTAATATTTTGTCTGCTTCGAGATGCAACGTAGGATACCATGTAACCTTTACTTGATGTGTCTATTTCAGCTCCTGTCAGACTCATCCTGGTAGGGTGACTGACACGTCTGAGGAATTGGGGCGGATATCCCAGAGGATGTTCTTCCATTAGAATCTGCCCGATGCCACCGATCTACTGGAGGCAAAGTAGGGACCTGGTACTCCAGATAAGACCCCTCCCGCAGATATCCAGCACTTCCTCAGGGTTGCCCAGCTTACACAACAGCATCTCCTGCTCTCATCTCTATATCCTTGCCCACAACTCTGACAGAAGCCCACTGCTCTACTCAAGACCTCACTTGTACCCAGAATCCCAGGTAAGTCCCACTCACAGCCTGCCAACAGTCTTTAGAGACCACCCAGCTCCCAAATAGCAACCCTTTCCCCTCGTCTCCATATCCCTCCCCACTCCAGCACAAGTGCCCTGCTCTTCTGGAGCCACACTGTTAACCGGAACCCCAGGTAAGACCCTACCTGCAGACACCCAGTGCTTTCTTAGAGCCCGCCCAGATTCCCCAACAATACCCCCTTACCTTGTCTCCAGACTCAGGCTCATTACTCTGACAAAAGCCCCTTCCTCTTCCAGAGGCCACACCAATTCCTTGAACCCCAGAATCCTTCTTTTCTACCAGAGGCATGTCTGGTGTTTGGAACCCCAGATATCATGTCGATATCTGAAACCCCAGAGTTCAAGCTGGTACCCAGAACCGTAGGAACTCACTGATCTACCAGAGGCCACACTAGTACCTGGAGCCACTGGTGCCATGCCAGCTCCCAGATCCTCAGAACCTTCTTAAAATACCAGGAAATAAATGCCAGAAAGAACATTATTTAATATCTGGAATATGTCAGTGTTTGCTCTCCTAATAAGCTAAAAATTTAATACTTTCCAACCTTACCTATGCTCAGACTATCATTGACACCAGAGGTTAAATTTGAGGCACATAGAGAGGAACACAGAATTTAACTACTAAGGGTTGGAGATTATTCCAAAGATAAATTTTAGTAACCATAGCATCAAGTTAACTAGTACAGAGACCTTTATCACCCACTGCATAATGGTCTTCTTCAGTGAATCACACTGATGTTCATATAGACACTCACTTGTTAGTAGGTGGAAACCAAAATGTGACCCAAGCTGTGGAACTCTGTCCTTACACCAATCTTGTTATGATGTACACATGCTTCAAGCCTCTCCTGACACCTTATAATGTCTATACTCCAGCAATAAGTATTAAAACACAATGGGTCCATTGACGAGGGAGGTCCTCCTCCCTTCCCCTCTGATCCTAGTCTATTAGGTCCCATCAGGAGTGGCTGCATTGTCTTCTTCTGTGGCCTGGCAAGGCTGCTCCCCCCTCAGGGGGAGGTGATCAAACAGGAGGCCAATCAGTTCCTATCAGAGACTAGGAGAAGCACACGGATGGGGAAGAGGGAGGGTGGGATTGGGAAGGAAGGAGGGAGGAAGGTACAAAGGGGATACAAAGTGAATAAACTGTAATTAATAAAAATTAAAAACAAACAAACAAACAAACAAAAAAACACACTGAGTCTATGAATTTCTGTGGGGCTGTCCCCAAATCAAGAACTTTCTCACACTCTCTCAGAATACCTCTCTGCTGTTCCCAAGGGACTCATCTCAACACTCAGTGGCCTGGAACTGCTTTTTCAGCACTACTCTGAGTCTTCCCAAGCATCAGCCACAGAACCAACATTGAGTTGGTTCTCAGCTTACCACATCCAGTCTATCCATGCAGAAGGATATTGACAGTCCTGGAGGGAATATGGGCCTCCTAAGAAAAACAGGAGCCTATCTTAGTCTTCTACACTCCAAAGGCTTTTAATTTTTTCTCTAAAATTTGTGAATTCAGATTCAGTGAGTGTAGGTGGGTGGTAAATTTTGGTGCTTCAGAAATGGGGAAGGCTCAAGAACACAGGAAATTAACTCTAGGAAACAAGGGAGAGGGTCCTTGTTTCTCTCAACCCCACTTTACTTACCTATGAAATGAAGATAATCACCTTAGAGGAGTGGGGATGGCTAAAAGTGACACTTCTTTACTCTACACTCAAAGGTTGGATGGACGTTTGTGAGGAGGTTATATATTTACAAACATAGTATATGTGATCCATGCTACCTGGAGTCTGTCAGCACAGGCTTACTGATAAAAGACGAACCACACAAGACAAGCAGTCGACTATATAAAAGGGACACTGTCCTCCTTTCTCCAATCTATCTATATGTGTACATTCAAGACCTAGAAGTGCTTCTGCCTGCTCAGGATGCCTGTGTCTGTGCCTTATGATTACTTAACCTTTGGGAAATTAGTTATCCCTGGTTCCCTCTGCATCGGACCATCTTTGTTTTCAAACCCAAACTGAAGCTGTCTGAAGAAGCAGCCCTGTCACATGCTCTCTCTCAAGTCAGGATACTGGTTAGGTTTAGTGGCATATACATAGACATTGAAAAAAATTCCAAGTAATTATCTCAAGTGGAGCAAGGAGTCAGTTTTTTAAAAATTATTTTTATAGTCTTTCTCATGTAGTAAAATTGGGTTTAATTCATCCCTAAACGTTTAACCTAATTTTCCTCTGAAATGGATTTTCTTCAGTATTTAAAAACACTCTCATTTGTTCCCTACTTTTACATCTAGGGATTTGACCAGGTCCATTTATTCTTCCAGTTACAGAATTGTAGCAGCAGGGAAAATCTCAGCAGACAGACTCAGGCAGTGAAGACAGACCTTTCTTTATTGGGGGTGAGGAACTACCCTGTCTCCCTCTCCTGACACACACAACAAAGCATACAGGGAGAAAGATCCTCTACAGAACACAGGCAGGAAGAACTCAGAAAGCCTGAGGACCACCTTTTCTTCAGGCCTGGATTAAGAGTCTTTGATCAAAGCTTCCTGCCCTGTTCCCTGTCTTCCCCTGCATCTGATGTCCATACTGTTCGCCCTTCTGAATGAGGATTAAGCATCTTCCCTAGGGTCCTTGTTGTTTAGCTTCTTTAGAACTATAGATTTTAGTATGCTTATTGTATATTATATGGCTAATATCCATTTGTAAATAAGTATATGCCATGTGTGTCTTTCTGGTTGCGGGTTACCTCACTCAGGATGATCTTTTTTATTTCCATCCATTTGCTTGCAAATTTCATGATTTCCTTGTTTTTAATAGCTGAGCAGTATTCCATTGTGTTAATGTACTGTGATTTATTTATTTCTTCTTCAGTTGAGAGACATCTGGGTTGTTTCCAGTTTCTGGCTATTATCAATAAAGCTGCTATGAACATAGTTGAATAAGTGTCCTTGAGATTTGGTGGAACATCTTTAAGGATATGCCCAGGAATGGTATAGCTGGGTCTTGGGGTAGAACTATACCTAATTTTCTGTGAAATTTCCAGATTGATTTCCAAACTGGTTGTACATGTTTGGAAATGTGCCAGCAATGGAGGATGGTTCCCCTTCCTCCACATCCTTCCAGAGTGAGCTGTTGTTTGAATGTTTCATGTTAACCATGCTGATGGGCATACTATGGAAAGCTATAGTCTTTTTTTTGAGGGGGAAGGTGATCAAGACAGGTTTTCTCGGAGTAACCGTGGCTGTCCTTGACTCACTTTGTAGACCAGGCTAGCCTCATACTCATAGATGTCCATCTGCCTCGGCCTCCCAAGTGCTAAAGGTGTACTCCCAAATGCCAAGCTTGGTGTTTAATTTCTTAAGTTCCTTATATATTTTGTATTTAAACCTCTGTAGGATATAGGGTTGGTGAAGATCTTTTGCCATTCTGCAAAATGACACTGTTCTTTGATTTGCAGAGGATTTTCAATTTCATGAAGTCCCATTTACTAATTGTTATTTCAGTGCCTGAGCTGTTTCCGTTCAGGAAGTTTTCCATGTGCCAGTGCAGTTAAGGCTAATCCTCACTTTCTCTTTTATTAAATTTAGTGTGTCCAGTTTTATGTTGAGCTCTTTGCTCCAATTGGGCTTGAGTTATGTGCAAAGTGGTGAATATGGATCTATTTCCATTCTTCTACATGCAGGTATCTAGTTAGGCCAGTACCATATATTAAAGATGGTTTATTTATTTCCATTGTATGGTTTTGGCTTCTTTGTAAAAAACCAAGTGTCCATGGGTGTGGGGGATTATTTCTGGTTCTTAAATTCAATTCCATTAATTAAACTGTTTGATTTTATGCTACTGTCATGTGATTATTTTAATCACTATTGCTTTGAACAACGAATTCTTATATTTTATAGGACTGTTTTAGTTGTTCTTGTGTTTTTTTTTTTCAATATGAAGTTGAGACTTGTTCTTTCAAGATCTATAAAGAATTGTGTTGACATTTTGACGGGAAATGCATTGAATCTGTAGATTGCCTTACGTTAAAATGGTCATTTTTTACTATGATAATTCTACTAATCCATGAGCATGGGAGATCTTTCCATCTTCTGATATCTTCTTCAATTTCTTTCTTTAGAAACTTGAAGTTCTTGTCATACAGGTGTTTAACTTGCTGGGTCAGAGTTACACCAAGATACTTTATATTATTTGTGGCTATGTAAAAACTTCAGGTCTCTGAAGAAAGAGGGATGAGATACAACCAGGCTGTAAAGTAAATAATTATAAAGAAAGATATATTTTGAAGAAGCAGAGAGTTCAATCTATTTAACTTAGTTTCTCAACACATTCTGGTAACTAAAATGGGAGCTAGTAGAAGCTGTAGAGAGAGTTCTTGGGAGATGCTGTGGCAAGTGCAGACAGGCAGAGGAGTTAAGCCACGCTCAGACCATAGACACAGTGCAGTGATATGTAGGCACAGGTTGCATCACTCTGTGATACATTGTCATGGCATTCAGAGTTTGAAAGGTTGGCTAAATGACACTGACCTTGAGAATAGTGTTTACATGATGGAATGTCGAAAGCACTACAGATCAGTATTTCCTCCTCTTTTCAGAACCAAGTGTTGTATATTTACCCTGTCAAGAGTAGTGATACCCATTTTAAATTCTTCATTGTATGTATGTGTGAGAGAGAAACATACACACACACACACACACACACACAGATCAAGGAGGAAGAGAAAGCAAAATGGCCATATTCAGTGAACTTTCAAACATTAACACCATGAGCAGTAGAGATGAGAACAACAAAGATGACAGAGAAAAGCTATGTTCTCATCTCAGTAATTAAAGAGCATTTCCATATTTATTTTTGATGAGGATCTTTGAGAAAAATAGAAATGAGAATAATTTTTATTCCTAAAATTATGATACAGCTCAAGAGAGAACATCAATAGGTTGGGAGTTTATGAGCCAGAAGAGCACCAGAGAACATGAACTAAAATGAGCAGTGATGGTCAACTCCAAGGGAATGGATGATAAACAGATAGATGCATTTACAAAGGGAAATTTCATACCAAAAAGAGGGGCTCAGATCAGTTTTCACAGAGTCGATGAAGATCTTATGAAAAGAATAAGACGTAGAGCCTAGAATGGTGGTACAAACTTTTAATCCCAACATGGGGAGTCAGAGGCAGGTGGATCTTTGTAAATATGAGGCTAGCCTGGACTACATAGTAAGTCCTGGGACAGACAATGCTGAACAGTGGAACCTGTCTGAAAGAAAATGAAAGAATAAGAGGTAGAAACTGAGCAGTGTTTAGTGTAAGTAGTCCTCAAAGAATGTCATTTTTTTTTTTTTATAGGAGCCAAAATTGTCCTCTGGTCTGTTTGCAGCTAAAGGCCAGGGAGACCAAAAGTGTTTGGAGGCTGTGATCCATGATTTGTTTCCAAAATGATTTTAGGGTTACCTTTTCAGAGTGGTGTTAGAGTATAAATAAAAGCCCATTAAAGAAAAATTGATGATTAAGAAAACAAAACCTGTGACCTTGGTGGAGACCTCAGAGTCAATCACTTAGGCAAAGGACACTCTTTTTTATAATTTTTATTGTTATTTTTTTCTTCACAATTTATTCATCATATACCTGATTGAAGCCCCCTTCCTCAACTCTCACCAGTCCCACCCTTCCTTCCTCTTCCTCCCATTTCTCTCCCCTAGTACACTGAAACGAAAAGTTCACCATTGCCATCTGCTCATCAGGACTGCCTGAATCCTCTTCCTCCGTGGCCTGGAAAGGCTTTGTCATTAGGGGCCAGGGATCAGAGGACAGTCAATTAAGTTAATGATAGAGGCAGCCCCTGATCCCCTCATTCAGAAATTCACATGGAGACTGAGCTGCCAATCAGCCAGCAAGGAATCTAGATCCTCTCCATGCATGGTTCTCCATTGGTGCATCCGGCAAAGGATACTCTTACACTACAGTAAAGGGATAAATGGAATAATTTTTCCTAAATAGATGTAATGGTGCAATCCACAATAAATCCCAGCATGCAATAGGCAGAGGCAGGCCAATCTCAATGAGTTTAAGGCAAGTCTGGTCTAAATAGTGTGTTCCAGAAGAGTCAAGGCTACACAGTGAGATCCTGTCTCAATAACAAAAGAAATCAAAATAATTTTTCCCATTACTTGATACACCACTCCATCTTTCCTAGAATTCTCCCACCCCAGCACGGTCCCTACATGCTGTGCTAAGGTTTATCTGGTAAGCCTTTATTTCTGAGGTCTGACATCCATGCCTTCTGAAACAGCAAGGCTGCTTTCTCCTTTTATCCTCCATGGTCCTTCTTTTCCATGAGGTTGCTGAGATTTATACTTTGCCTGTACTGGAATTTTTCTTTGCACTAGGGAAGATAATGCTTGAACTTTAAGTCCACCTTTAAATTATTTTAATAATGACAAAAAGGAGTCCAAGAATAGAACCCAATATGCACACAGCATCAGAGCTCTGGATAACAATACAGACGCAGAGGGACAACAAGAAATTCTGTGTTGGGGTTGTTCTTGTGAGGGAGTCATTAGGAGTACTCTTCCATGGCTTCTCACCATCATCTTTTTCTTCTTCTAGACTGAGCGTCTATGGCAGATAGTCAGCATTCCAGTATTGTAGAGGATGAAGGGAAAAGCTGAGGAGAATCACCTCTCACTCAATAATCCATCACTTACACATTATCTTAGTGTTACAGTGTTCATAAAAGTCTAGCATTCCTGTCCTGAGTGGATGAGATGCCCATGTCATAAAAGTGTCATCTCAGCCTAGCTCCTGAGTCATGTAGTCTTCTGAGTCTATTCTTTATCATCACAGACAGGCCAAAGCAGAAACAATCATAATTACAGCCATCTGAAAAGTCTAAATTCTGTACTATAATGTAGACTGATGTTTCCCATGAACTCCTTGGCTTCCACGTACTGTAGTAACCTCCAAGAATAGTAGTGAAGCCAATATACCACATCCTTCCCCAGTGCACATTTCTCTCACATTCTCTAGGTCTCTTGGGACACCTTTGTTGATCCTGGACTGAACCATTCTGCAGTATGCACACACTTCCTGTGAGCTAGGGAATGTATCAAAGGGTTCCACAAGATTCTTGATGAGCCTCAGAAGCAAGCCATTACCACAGATAAATGACATGGTCCTCCTACTGATCCTGCAAGACCATTGATATCCATCTGCTTTGAATAAGAACCATTCATTATATTCTAGGATATTTGGATCTTGGTTCCCAGTTGTGGGTACTGCGTAGGAAGAGTTAGGTGGAATAGCCTTGCTAGAGAAAGTATGTCAATGAACGTGAGCCTCAGGATTAAAAGCTTTTTGCCACTTGCAGTTTGTTCAACCTCTTTCATGCTTTTCTCTAAGAATGTGAGCACTTAACATCTGTCCTGGCTGCCATTCCTCCCCAGCGTGAGGGACTCATTTGCCTCTGGAACAGTAAACGGCCAAATGAATATTTCCTTCTACAAGGTGTTGTAGTCATAAAGTTTTATCACAGAAAGAGAAAGTTAAGGAATACATATGCATCCCTTCTAACTTACAGTCAGGCCTTCTGCTTCTTGTACCCGTACACGGAAAAGACCCCAATTACCAGCAGCAGTTTGGGTCCAAAGAGTACAGCTACAAGGACTTTAGCAGAATCTGAAGACTTCAATTCTGAAATAAAAAAGTAGAAGGAACCATTAGAAAGGTCACAAGGAACTCATCATCACTGGTCTTCTCTTGTCTCATCTGTGGACCTCTAAGCACATCAAAGCTCTCAGGATTTTGAATGTGTTTTCTCTACCAGTTGAAAGCAGAAGTTCAAAGTGAAAGACATGGTAATGAGGCATCTATTTCTCAACTGGCCATAGCTCATGTCTCCAACTTGTCCTTCTAAGAAAAAGTATGTAAGAATTTGTGGTCAGTGTCACATGGCACTTGGTTTTATGAACAAAAGTTCTCACAAAGGAGATGACCATTCAAAATGAACCTTCTACAAGAACAATTAACTGTTTAGAACCTCAGTGAGTGAGAATTTGTCATATTGCAGGCCAGAGCCAAATTATCTTGGATCACATTTAGCCTTAATAACCTTATATTGCCTTCCTTTGTGCCTGACTAACAGTCCTGTGACAATTTGGTGAATCATGTGGAATGTACTAGTAGAGTCCATTTTCTTTGGAATGTGTTAACTTAGCAGATGGAGTTTCAGCCAACATAAATGCTGGTTGTCATCTGATAGTCTCTGAGATGTTTCCCTGCTCTTAACACACCTCTTCCATGTTCCAAACAAGGGATTTTAAGTGTCTTGATTTACAACTTTCTTTTTTCTGTTATTACAACAATTTAATAAAATTCCACAGAGGACTTTTAGGTTTCTGGAACCTGTGTTCTTCAGAAAAGGTCACTACTATTTGGATCCAGAATGAACTATTTTGTATCCTCGTTGAGGAAAAAATAGTTTTTTTGTCAACTGTTAAATGCCTGATTTTAAGACTCCAGAGTGTCAGGGATTGTTATTCCTACTTTGCAGGGATAACTACACTATGGAGGGGTTACAAGGTTAGTGGGATCAAGAGATGTTCCTCACTGCTGCTGTTTAGGATGATCCCTGAGACAGTGTCCTTCACAGACAGGATCAGTCTCTCAACAACCCAGGAATAGCTGTAAACAGGAAATGCACATAAAAGAGAAAAATTGTGAGTAAGAGAAATGACACTCTTCCTTGTTTAGATAAAAGTCACCCTAAAAAATTCTAGATTCTAGGGAATGAAGCGGTAAAGTGACAAACAGCCAGATGAAACCACTTGCTGGAAAATATGCAGATAAATGGAGAAAATGTTATGGATAAGAATTTATGAGACAACATTATATGGCCTGGTGCCTCGACCATCTTGTAGCACATGTCTAACCCAGCACAGATGCCATTGAAATATTTCTATCATTCAGGAAGAGCTAGTTTTAGTTTGCAATTAATCAAAGATTGAAATTATTTTTTTAAGAATAGAAACAGGCTGAGTGTATAGTTTACTGAGTGTGGTGTCTGCCCAACATATTAGAGGCCCTAGATTCACTCTCCAGCACAACCACACTAACAACACAGATAATTGATAGCCCATCCTATAATCCTAACACTTGGGATATGGAAACAAGAGGATCTAAAAGGACAGGAGCCTACCACAGAGGGCCTCTGAAAGACTCTACCTAGCAATGTATCAAAGCAGATGCTGAGACTCATAACCAAACCTTGGGCAGAGTTCATATGATAGAAGAAGGAGTTAGTAAGACCTGGAGAGGACAGGAGCACCATAAGAACCAAATATATCTGGGCACAGGGGTCTTTTCTGAGACTAATCCTCCTACCAAGTACCATGCATGGATATAACCTAGAACCTCTGCTCAGACTTAACACATGGCAGCTCAGCATCCAAGTGGGTTTCCCTAGTAAGGGGGACAGAGACTGTCTCTGACATGAAGACACTGGATGGACTCTGTGATTCTCCCCCACCCAGGAAGGAACAGCCTTGCTAGGCCACAGAGGAGGAAATTGCAGCCAGTCCTGATGAGACCTGATAAACTAGGGTCAGATGGAAGGGAAGGAGGACCTCCCCTATCAGGGGACTTAGAGAGGAGTAGGGAGGAGATGAGGGAGGGAGGGAGGATAGGATTAGGAGGGAATGAGAGGGGGCTATAGCTGGGACACAAAGTAAATAACCTGTAATTTATATTAAAAATATTAAGAATGAAAAAATATGTTAAAAAAGTGTGATTTCTTACACTGTATGGTGGTTAGTTGTCAATGACATCTTGTGACAAGCTAGAATTGCCTAGCAAGAGCATTGCAGTTAAGGACATTGTTAAGTTGAGTTGAACTGTTGATGGGTCTGTGGAGGATTGTCTTAATTGCTAATTGAGATGGCAGCACCACTCTGAATGTACGTGGCATCACTTCATTAAACCCAGGGCCCCACACTGTGTAAGGTCAGCAAAGAAAGCCAGTTGAGCATCAGGCGGCAAACAGAAATTATAGGTGCAGTTTTTTTCTCTGCTCTTGACTGTGGATATGATGCTTGAGTTTCTGCCTGGTTTTCTTTAGGTAAGTTGGAATTGTAAGCTACTCAAAAGCTTTATCCCTTATGTTTCTTTGGTCAGGATATTTTATCACAGCAATAGAAATGAAACTATAACATTGCCAGAAATTACACGCAAATGAGAATAAAATGCTCTTGTGGGAGCCTTAGGAATAAGCAGACACCCAACTTTATAAGGCTGATTTGAGATAGGAATTATATTGCCTCCTTTCATCTCTTCCATCTGAAATAATTATTAATGGCCATCTCATCCTCCAGCTCTCTGAGTACTTATGATGTCTTTTATTGGACCAACACTGTGATCACATGTTTTTCTTGCCTAAATCAGCTGTTTCACAATTGTGCTGATATCCTCAATACTACAGAATGGCCTGCCTTTCTTCATCCATTTTAGAGTGTACTTACTTCCTTGGAATTTTAATATACGAGAGTAGTCTGAAGAGCACTATCAAACTGAATAATTTGAAATTCAATTAATGGACTGCCTGAAATTGGAGATCCCAGCACAAGAGAGAGGTCAGAGGCCCAGGGGTGTAACTGTTTACCTTAAACCAGCAGACAATGGTTATACACAGAAAGGTAAATATTTTTGCATCTAGTATTGAAATGGATTGCCTCCCACTTCAAAGAAACCAACAAAACCAAAATAAACCAGGAGAAAACAGAAGAAAATTATATCCTTAGGAGAACAATAAAGGCTCAAGCACTAAACTTCACATCAAGAGAATAAAATCTCTCGTTTAAGTCCTAGGAAGGCACCTTAACTTTAGGTCATGCCAGATAATTAGGTGGAATAAATATTCCTTTAATGCGATACTACTCTTTTCCTTCCTCGAACTTTGTCCCCAGCTTTGTTCCTGCTAACTGGGCTGCAGTGAAGTTCAGTTACATCTGAGGCCTGACCATGAAAAACATTTTTTCTTTTTCTTTTTTTCCTATCCTTTTTCAGAGGCTGTGCTACAGTTTCTCTGAACTCTCTTTCCCACCATTTGTGCACAATATCTCTCTAATGACTGATGAATATAAGAGAAATAACAAGTTTTCCACATCCACAGAGACAAGAATATCACCATAGACCCTAGACTAAAAAGAACAATAAAACACTTTGAGAATTTGTATAGCAGCTGTTTGAAAACACAGATAAAAATGGATAAAAATAAACCTCCAAAACAAACCACATTCAACAATATGCCCAAGATCAGATGACTAATGTGTTTTTATAAACTTTGAGGGAAATTGAATTCATCATTTTAACACATTCGGATAGATTTCTTGAGGTCTAAAGACTTTATCAAGAAAAGCTGATGAGGATTTAAGGATGAAATAAAACCCAAGTTTGGAGCACAGAAAAGCCTATAAAAGTGATTTGGAAAAGCTCAAAATACAGTCCTTATAAGATCATTGTTGGGAAATATAGTTGTTCCTGACCTAAGTTATTTGTGTGCAGCTATGCAGAAGCAACTAACACAGTCCTAAATGCCTTCAAGATAACAATCTCAGCTGCTAGAGTTAAAAACAGATTTTAAGTGGGACACAACAACACATAATCTTGTGATATTTCTCATCAGAAATTTTATCTACTTGGCCATATTTTACACAGTCAAAGAGGAGAGGTGGAGACCTCACCAGACATGATGCCAGTACCTTGCTCCCTCTGATGTGCACTGACCACCACAGTATGGGATTTCCTGACTGCTGGCTGTCCATCATGCTCAACCTGGCATGTGAGTACCATGTCCTCCTCATGGGCATGTGTGTTCACCAAGAGCCAGCTGGTCCGTGTGTAGGTTCCGTCCTTGTTTACTGTGAGTGTAGAAGCCACTTCTGTCTGAGACATATTTCCAGTCTTTATCCAGGTCAACTGGAGGCTCAAAGGATAGAAGTTCTTCACTTGACAGATGACATTTATCAGATTCAATACCACTGTTGGATGCTGGCTGACCTCCAGGTAGGGTGGAACTGAAAAAGCGCAAGCAGAAGCTGAGGCAGATGAGGAAAGAGTCTGGAGTCCTGAGGACCTACCCCCATTACAAATGCATCATGGGACAGGAGTGTTTGTTCCAGAGTAGAGGCACCACTAAGCACAGCTCCTAACACACAGGAGCTCAGGCAGTGATGTGTGTGGATCCTAATAAGTGAAATTAATAAGAAAAACTCCAGTGTATACTAGGACAGAAATAAATGCCTGAAAATGCTGTGCATGAGCTGTGGGGCTCATAATTAGTACAGTTTTCATTTCTTCTGTTAAAATAAATGCAATTTCCTTCATGAGCTGATGATAGTCTTTTATCTCTCCTGTGTGGTACACATGAATACTTGCTGGGAACTGTGGACAAACCATTCTAACCAGATATGAGCTTGAGCTGTGGTTCAGAGACACCTACCTCAGATGATGTCAGACAAATTGGCAGTCCCACGGAGAGGACTTCCTTGCAAGGTGACATGGACCACCTCACAGATGATCTGAGAATGAACATCCCCAGGTCCCAGCACCACTTGGGCTGTGCTGGAGACATTGTAGAAGATGCTGTCTCCTTTGGGATCCACAGCATTTTCAAAGTAAGAGAGCTCTTTTCCACTTTTGAACCACTTCAATATGATATTCCCAGGGGAGAATCCGTGAGAGTTGCATGTGAAGGTCACTGTCTGCTGAGGTGAGCCTCGGGCTGTAGGTCGTGAGACCACAGGAGGAGATGGCTTTACTATAAAGGAGCATGTAGACAAGGATGAGACTGTGATGGCAACCACTGAGGACATAACATTGTGAAGAACCATCCTAGATAATATCACCACCATCATGGTTTACTGTGGTGCTTGGGATCAATACCACAGTTTCAGCCATATTAAAGACCTGCTCTTTCCCCATGTAATACTTGTGTCATAGCAACAGACAGTAAGTGCTCATCATCCTCAATGGTTTTTCCTGTTTTTGTTTTTGTTTTTTGTTTGTTTTTTTTTTTTTGTCCTAGTTCTCCTGTGGTATCCCTTGTTCTGTGTCTGCACAGTTTAACACAGATGTCCAGGAAAAAAGGAGGAAGAGCCAGAGCTGTTAAAGTTCTAGGCTTGGTCAAGAAAGGCAATTATGAAAGTATTTTATATTTTACATCATATATTCCTGCTGGCCTCCTCATGAAACCTAGACAACCAACAGGAAATGTTTCTAGATTTACATCTATTATAACTGAGAAAATAAAATACATCCTAGAAGTGGCACAAAGCAAGAACCCTTCCTGATTCAGTTTTTTTCTTTCTTTGTACCTATATGCCATTATGTCTAATGTGTACCAAGTCCTGAATTTCAAACTGAGAGCCCAAGAGTCTGTATCTCCATACGTGGGCTCCAGGTGGACCTATTCTTAAGTCAAACACAGATTACCTTTCGAGGATGAAGCCAGAGGTGGTTCATTTCCTAATGGTTCATCTCAGGGGACACAGATGCAAGCTGTTACACAGAGAGAAATATTTTCTGGCCGTATAGGCATGCGTGTGTGTGGACTGTTGGGATGAATGCATTATGCACTGTAGATGTCTTGTGTTGAAGTTCCCATATGAACTGTCTTATGAGCAAAGAATGACAAATATCATACACATTTGTTTTGTACATGTGTAATTCCTTCTCAAACGGCCATCCTACCAGGAATATGAACAAGTGTTATGTGAAGTCAAACTATCTAAACTCTAACAAACCTGATGACACTATGGCTTTGAGGGGGCCAGAGCAAGCCATCATTTATTTGGAATTTCCAGGCATTCTTTCACTGTGCAGATTCCAGTGACTGAAGCTTTGGTAGGATTAACATCAGAGTGCATGAAGGCTGAGAAGTTACACAGTCTTAAGTGCACAGTTATTCTAACACACAACAGCTGATTAATTTAAATCCCAATCCTTATCTAATGTACATCAATGTCCCCTTTGAAGGAACTTTGGCCAGCTTGAGCATGACAATTGTGGCTCTGGCAGGCCTTGCCCTTCTCCCCCACTCACTTTGCCTTGCTAAGTACCTTAAATTACATTCCTAAACCTAGCCAATTTCTCCTCCTGAAGCTGACTACCAAGGTCCAAGTATTGAAGTCCATCACTCAAAAACACCCTTTAGTTCACCTAATTCACATACCCAATTAAATTTGACCACTTCATCGAAGCACAGGCTTTCTCCCTTTTGGCATTTATAAACTGCCATTTACCTCTGAACCAGGTCTTTCTCATCTCTATCCAGAGGCAGTCCTTTGCTCTTTAGGACTTTTAACTCTTCCTCCCCTTTCCTTTGTTTCATTCCCCTACTCTTTAACCTTTATCCTCTTCCTTTATCTCTTACTTCCCTGTGTCCTTTATGATGAGAACTTGGTCTTGGACTGGTATTTGAGCTGATAGTTTTCCTAATACCTTCTCATAAAAATCTAGATTAAAAAAAAACTCACCTTAGAAAGAATAAAATGATGATAGAATTCCATGTCTAAGTATGTATGTACAAATCCTACTTATCACTACCCTTGTTACAAGTTTTAGGATCACTCATTCTTTTTCACCATTTTGGTTCAGGAAAAGGTATACAAAGACAATATGGTTTGTCTCTGGGTTGTTGCCAGCACTAGTGTGAAAATCCCACCTAAGGAGCAGAGGCTTCTATACCCTGACATCCTCTGCTTTCTTAGTGATCCTCTCACTATGTTGGCCAATGGCTTTTACAGGACAATGGAGGAGGATTTCCTCCATAGGGGCTAATTATGGAGAGCAGATGACCATGAGAAGGGAGAAGCAGAGTGCTGTTGTCAGTACACTGTCATAAAACGTAGAGTTCTGAGTGAAGGAGAGAAAATTATGTCCCCAGAAATAGTTTTAATGCAAACCTGTGCAATATAGGAAAGATTTGCCCTGGGATTACAGTTTAACAAAGCTCTGCCTTGGTTAAACCTTAGGGACCCTTGGTCTTCTCCTTGAGAAGCTTCCCTGGCACATTCCTTTGGCTTTAGAGAGTTGAGCACAGCAGGCTTGGCCCCGCTATTTTGAAGCATGATGGTTTGTAATGTCTCAGCTTGGTGTCTGAACAGCTCTATCTAGGGAATGATTACATATGTACTTTTGTCTCAGAGCATGTCTTTGATATTGAAGAAGCAAATACCCAGAAGCGAACAATTAAAGGAATGTGGATGTAGGATTTACTTGTATTTTCCAAGGAATTCCAAAAATAGCCAAGTGAAGAGCAACAGAAGTCATCCTAACTTGATTGACACCTAAAGCCTAGAGAGAAAGTGAAAAACCAAGATCACATGACCCCTTAGTAACACAGCTCAAATTGGTGAAATATTTTCTAGAAGTCAGCAGTTTTTCTAAGTTTTTTTCTATGACTTCACTCCTTCAGTATAACCAGTTTACATACTGTGTTAGAAGGAAGACTGTATCATGAGGCCCCTGCAGAAGGTCTTGTCCTGGGCACTTGTCAGAGAATAGCTATGCTGGGATGCATGTTCAGGCATTTAATTCTTTCCTCTCTACTGCAAACCGATGCAATTCTGATGTTCTTAACATCTTAACTGACATCACCAGCCAAGAATATGTGCATGGTTTCTCCTTCATGAAGAAACACCTACCAGGGACCATGGCTGTCATCATCACAAAATAGAAAACTGAGGACTCCATAAAGAGTAAGATTGTGCCACTCCAAGGCTTCCTGATGCCAGACTCTCAGCAGTTCTCTGGGTAGTCATAGCACTCTGGAAAAGCGGGCACAGGAGCCACCTTCTACAGAAGAGGAAACTAAGGGTCATGTTCAATGAATTGTCCAAGGTTTTAAAACCATGATATGCCACTGGATTTTCTGCATACTGCTGTATCAGGTGATATACAGAGGGCTCAGGCTTTTTCTCTGAAGGAACTGTGTCATCATCATGCCACAAATGACGATACTGATGCTGAAAACAAACACACTGTCTGCAATTTCTAGCTGCATCTCAGAGGCCATTTCCTGTGCCTTCACTTTCGTTTCCCACAAGAAACCAACTGTCCCCACATTGCAGCCCTGCCACTCTACTTCCCTAAGAATCTAGCCTGAGGAATTCTGTGCCAGATGCCTGCTACAGATAGTTCTAGGGAGAAGGAGGCCTTTGTTCCAGTGTCTTCAGGCTTCTATATACCCTAACTGGATGCTGGAGGCAGCTCTACTCAGTGTCTGCTGCTCAGAGAATAAAATATGTAGGAAGACTAGCACATACGCTGTGTCAGTCTGTGAGGCAGTGTGCTGTAGTCAATCCTTTCCTCTTCCTCACCTGCGCACAAGTCAGGTGAGCTCTATGATCCTCAGGGTCTTCTTCTCTAAAACAAAAGGTGACTTCTCCCATGTAACACATGCTTAGTAGAAAATAGCAAAACAGAGACATCATACATAGCACATTGCTATTTCATGCCCCTCCTTGCAAGTACATCCTTCATCCACGGTATCCTTAGGGCAAATGATATGGAAAATAAAGCTAGTATCACTAAAAACTTACGGATTTTCTCTTACTTCAGTCACTTACTGATTAGGGTTGCCTAAACATTGCATTACCTAGAACTTCAGTGTTCTTGTTCATGATATGGATGGATTCAGGAGGAAGCCACTCTCCCTGTTTCTCTCTATTGAGGGGTTGTGAGAAGACTTGGTACATCACATCTATGTGGAAAAACAGTGACATCCTTATAATTTAATTCACCCTCAAAAGCATCAGGCCTTCTCCAGAGAACATGTTCCTATGGCTAAGATGATAGCGTTAAGAGTTGATCCACTATGGCACTGTTTGCTTAGCCAAATATTGAAATAAATGAAACATTCATGGCCTGAGATCTGAAATATAGTATCTGTGGGGGCTGGACTATTATGCTTTATTTCCACAGGGGAAGAGTTCTTACCTAGAATATGGGATAAGAGTATGGTTGACACTTGCATAGGTTTCTGATCACTATTGTGTATAGAATCTGCAGTGAGAAAAATCTCAAAGCCTTGGAGCTGGTGGTGAATGAACATGTTGGCTGAGTTCAAGAAATTCTGACTCAACATCTCTTATTCATCAAGCTTCTAAGTGAAAACGGTGTCTTTTGCTTGGACAATCAGAAGCAGGCCTGGAATGAGATGAAGATTATAGACCACATCTCAGCACTAACTGGCTATGTGATCATAGACAGGACACAGACATACAGAGCTCCCATCACTAACACGATTGGTGTGGATAGTGTGGCTGTCCTTCATGCTTTAAAATTTCCAAAATCAAGACCAATTTAGGAGAATTTAGGCTTCTGTCAGGAAATTCAAAGTGAACACTTGGACACCTCAGCTGGGGACTGATAATCCTCATGGAACTACCTCTAGGAGGCAAGCTAACACTGGCCCAGACCTTTAGTGCCTGGGAGAATTGGTCCCTGATACAAAATGTTTTCTGACAGTACCAAGGGTAGCCTGGTGCCAACACTTAAACCAGGGCTAAGAGATTCCACAGAGAATGTAGACATACCCAGAATATTCTCAGTGTGCTATAGATATATAGGAAATAAAGAAATCACACCCTTCCTTAGCCCTGCCATCTTCTGCATTAATATTCTTTTTGTCTTGGGAGGGAGGAGACACACATTTTGTGTAAAGAGCTCCTGCTTGACAGTTTCGTGCCATCTCTGTTGATATCTATCACAGAACATGACACAACTAGACCCCAGGTTGTTAGGGCAGAAAGAGAAGATTTCATCAGGTGAAGAAGGACACTCTGGAGGCCGTAGGACAGGTGTGACACCATCACTGGACCAGGCAGTCAGCTGTCAGGAATTTTATCAGCCACTGGCTGGGACATATTAAGAAAGGTAAGCTCTGTGAGACAGGCAGACAATGGCATGGATTTACCCCATTCATCAGAAGGTTAACCTCTAGCAAATAGCATGTCACTTCCTCTTTTCAGGTTCCTTGGACCACAGTTAGGGAAAGTAACCCTATGAACACGAGGGCTTACTTCCACACTTGGTTCTTACTTGTTCACAGAATCTTGAACTCTTATTTTACCTGTTGGAGAAATCAGGGATGAGGAGGACAATGCAGTACTTACCAAGCACATACAACATGGTGCCTCCCCCTGACTGAAACCCTTTTCCAAGCTCTGATGTGTCCTTCTGGAACTTCACACAGTAGTAGGTGCCAGCATCAGCAGGGATGACGTTACTGATACGAATGGAAAAGTCCAGGATGTTTCTCTTTGTTGCATCTGTGAGATTTGTGACTCTGGGGAACCGCTCTCCTGTGAAACTGTATATAAAATGCCGACTTTGTCCTGTACCCCTGAACCACCTTATTTGCCCCACAGGGAGCAGGGAGGTCACAGTGCAGTTCAGAGTGGCTGACTCTCCAGCAGGGACAGAAACTGATTTCTCAGACTGAATCACCTTCAGCTCATGCATAGCTGCTCCTGCAGGAAACATCAGTTAGTGCTCATCCTGATGAGAACCCACAGGTTTGTGATCAAATACTGTTCTCACTACCACTCAGTCTGCACAGGATCACAGTTCTCCTCACTTGTGACTCTTAACACAAAAATGCAGTACAGATGAGGAAACTGAATCACAGATACACCAGGAATGTGGTAGATTAGATTGAAGCCCTAATTTTGTTTAGAATTCTCATGTTTCATCCAGTATCTGCTTGGTTTTCATTTTCTGTGCACACAGCATATAGAACTTCTGTTACAACAATATTGGGTGTGATTATGTGACTCTTTTAGACCAATGAGGTATGAACATAAGTGTATAGTTACGTATACATTTAGTTACAAGATTCTCATGATGGGGTTTGGTTTATCAGATGGGGTAATAATGCCTTACATAGAACCAAAAAATAATAACATGTAACCTAGTTAAGAAATAAAACTTGGATTTCTCAAAGAACCAGCTCTTGGTTTCATTGATTCTTTGAATTGTTTTAATGCTAGAGCAATAAGACAATTGAAGGAGATCAAGGGGATACAAATTGGAAAGGAAGAAGTCAAAGTTTCACTATTTGCAGAAGATATGATAGTATACAAGAGTGACCCTAAAAATTCAACCAGGGAAATTCTACAGTTGATAAACACCTACAGCCATGTGGCTGGATACAAAATTAACTCAAAAAAATCAGTATCCCTCCTGTATACAAAAGACAAAAGGGCTGAGAAAGAAATTAGGGAAACAACACCCTTCACAATAGCCACAAAGGACATAAAGTACTTTGGTGTGAACCAAGCAAGTCAAAGACTTGTATGAAAAAAATTTGAAGTCTCTGAAGAAAGAATTAGAAAAAGATAACAGAAGATGGAAAGATCTCCCATGGCTTGGCAGAATTAGCATAGTAAAAATGGCCATCTTACCAAAATCTACAGATTCAAAGCAATTCCCATCAAATTACCAACACAATTCTTATACATTTTGAAAGAAAAATTCTCAACTTTGTCATATGGAATAACAAGAAACCCAGAATTGCTAAAACAAGCCTATACAACAAAAGATCTTCTGGAGGCATCTTCACCTCTGCTCTCAAGCTGTACTACTGAGCAACAGTAATAAAAAAAAAAAAAACTGTACGGCACTGGCATAGAAACAGAATAATGGATCAATGGAACCAAATAGAAAATTCAGAAATAAACCCACACACCTATGGACACATGATTTTTGACAAAGATGCCAAAACCATACAATGGAAAAAAAAATAGCATCTTCAACAAATGGTGCTGGTCTAAATGGATGTCTACATGTAGAAAAATGCAAATAGATCTATACTTATCACCCTGTACAAAACTAAAGCCCAAGTGGATCAAAGACCTCAATATAAAACCAGACACATTAAATCGGTTAGAAGAAAAAGTTGGGAAGATCCTTGAACTCATTGGCACAGGAGACAACTTCCTGAACAGAACACCAACAGCACAGGCTCTAAGAGCAGCAATCAATAAATGGGACCTCATGAAACTGAAAAACTTTTGTAAAGCAAAGGACACTGTCATCAAAACAAAACATCTGCCTACAGATTGGGAAAGAATCTTCACCAACCCTATATCTGACAGAGGGCTAATATCCAGTATTTATAAAGAACTCAAGAAGTTAAACAGCAACAAATTAAGTAATCCAATTAAAAATGGGGTACAGAGCTAAACAGAGAACTCTCTCTAGATGATTATAGAATGGCAGAAAAACAAAGAAATGCTTAACATCTTTAGCCATTAGGAATATGAAAATCAAAATGACCCTGAGATTTCACCTTATTCCCATCAGAATGGCTAAGATCAAAAACTCAAATGACATCACATGCTGGAGAAGTTGTGGAGAAATGGGAACCCTCCTCCATTGCTGATGGCAATGTAGACTGGTACCACCACTTTGGAAGTCAATCTGCTGCTTTCTCAACAATTAGGAATAGTGCTTCCTCAAGATCCAGTGATACCACTCCTAGGCAGATATCCAAAAGACGCTCAAGTATACAGCAAGGACATCTGCTCAACCATGTTTGTAGCAGCTTTATTTTAATAGCCAGAAGCTAGAAATAGCCCAGATGTCCCTCAGTTGAGGAATGGATACAGAAGTTGTAGTACATCTACACAATGAAATATTACTCAGTGATAAAAAAACAAGGAAATCATGAAATTTGCAGGCAAATGGTGGGAACTAGAGAAGATCGTCCTGAGTAAAGAATCCCCAAAGCAGAAAGACACACATGGTATATATTCACTTATAAGTGGATATTGGACTTGTAATATAGGATATACATACTAAAATCTGTACACCTAAAAAAGCTAAGCAATAAGGAGGATCCTGGGTAAAATGCTCAGAGAGGATGGACCTCAGAAGAGGGAGAAAACAGGGAACAGGACAGGAACCTACCACAGAGGGCCTCTGAAAGACTCTACCCAGCAGTGTGTCAAAGCAGATGCTGAGATTTATAGTCAAATTTTGGGCAGAGTGCAGGGAATCTTATGAAAGAAGGGGGAGATAGAAATGCCTGGAGGGACAGGAGCTCCACAAGGACAGCAACATAACCAAGAAATCTGAGCCCAGGAGTCTTTTTTGAGACTGAGACTCCAACCAAGGGCCATGTATGGAGATAATCTAGAAATCCTGAACAGATGTAGCCCATGGCAGCTCAGTGTTGATGTGGAATTACTGAGTAAGGGGAAAAGGGACAGTCTCTGACATGAACTCAGTGGCTGGCTCTTTGATCACCTCCCCCTGAGGGGTGGGGACAGACTTACCAGGCCACAGAGGAAGACAATGCAGTCAGTCTTGATGAGATCTGATAGGGTAGGGTTAGAGGGAAAGGAGGAGGACCTCCCCTATCAGTGGACTGAGGTAGGGGCATGGAAGGAGAAGACAGAGACAGGGTGAGATTGAGAGGGAATGAGGGAGAGAGATAAAGAAAAAGAAAAACATCAATCAATTTAAATTAAAAAGAAAAATAATTATAAAGTAGTTTGATACATAGGATCATCCTGCCTAGGCATATCAAGGAGGATTAGGTGCATCTTCTTTTATTGAGGCTGGACAAGACATCCCAGTTTTGGGGAAGGGATTCGTGGGAAGACAACAGAGTCATGGATAGCCCCTGCTCCCACTGTTGGTGGTTCCACATGAGGACCACGCTGTACATCTGTTAGGTATTTTTGTGAAGCCTAGATCTGTCCCAAGGCTTTTCTATGGTTGTTGGTCCAGTCTCTATGAGCCCCTAAGGGTTCAGGATAGTTGATTTTGTAGGTCTTCATGTGGTGACCTTGACCTCTCTTGCCCTTTCAATTCTTCCTCCCCTTCTATGATAAGATTTCCTGTACTCTGCCTAATGTTTTAGCCAGCTTTACTTTTGAGGCAAGCCACTCGGGAGAGGGAAAGAATGCATCAAGGGAGTGATTAGACCCTTGTCTGTCTGGGATGAGAGCACAGAACACTGAAATAAGTATACTGACAACTGTGAAATTTCCTTTTCAGAGAAGATTTGAGATTCTCAGCTAAAACTATTTGCATGGATGTGTGCGATCATAGGTCCTGGCAACATACAGTCATGACTGGCTTCAGGTAATTTAGGAAGACCAGCAGCTGGGCTTGGGAAAGACCCCATCAATGCCCTATCTTTCACCCCAAGACCCCAAGCTACAGTAGCTATGCATTATCTGAACCAGTGAGATGTTTATGACTTCATGCTGGTTTGGTTGTGGAAGGTCAGACAGTCTGTTATATCCTCATCCTTGAGTCCATAGAAATCCCAGGACAGCAGCACAGGGATTGCAGCCTGGTTGTAGAACTCGCCCAGAAGAGCAACAATGACAGTAACATTTAAGCCTGTCCAGTGGGTCATAATCCAGGACAACAGGGTTTCACCACAGAGGAGAATAGAGCATGTTGCATAAGAATAAGAGTCAAGTATGTTGCATCTTTTTTGTCAAATGCTGTGTGGCCTTCCCTGTGGGATGTGTTAATGCTAAAAGACTGAGAACTGGTGGACATGCAGTACCAGTCTCCACTCTGCCTCCACTAAGCCCTGTCTTAGCATGCTGAAATGTCCTTGGTCTGATCAAATAATATAGTATGTACACAATGGTTCTTCTGCTGCTTCTGTCTGTACTGAGGGTCGCTCTTGCCATTGCCTGTTTTATGGACAGGAGCTTCAGGCCCCCTGTTCTCCCAGAGTTGCAATGCCAAAGGCACTTTCTTGCTACCCTTTATATACTAAAGAAATACCATTCTACTAGTGCCAGCACTCTCACTGTTGTGATGCCTACACATTGGGCTTCCCATCCCCTCTGCTGTGTACACTCACTGTGATCCTCACCTATGTGCACTCACGGAGCTCTGACATGACCATGTAATGAACTGTGGCAAAGTTTTAGTTTCAGCTAAAATGTACAGAGGGTCTTTACCACAGTGCCAGACTACAGTGCCAGACTGGAAACAAAACCAACACTGCATAATAGACAATCTTCTAGGGAAGAGGTATTTATCATAAAGGCTTTTCACCAGTGTAGCAAAGATGACAAATCACCAGATTCATGAATCTTGAAACAGAACACTGAAAACCGTAAGATGACAAATTAGCTCGGTGCCTTTTAAAGAACAATGTAATTCTAGTGAAAGTTCCTGAAGGACATCACATTTATTAAATTCCTGGCAAGGAATTTTACGAAAAGGATATAAGGAGTCAATGATCCAAGAACATACATTGTAAAGGTGACATTCCCCAAGGGAGCAAAGGGCAAGGACTCACGTGCCACACTCTTTGGGTGGTTTAAGTTTTGGCATCTGCGAAAGATGGCAGGGCAGAAGCTGAATTGTTAGAGAAGAAAAAGGAATGTCTTCGAAAGAAAACCTGGAGCCCAGCCCCTCCCACTGGGATTCTGAAGCTGTCTGTCCAGCCACTTGAGTGGCTTCTGGAGTGAAGTGAGAATCTCGGGGTGAACATGCCCAATCAGGAAACCCTGCCATCATCTGTGGATTTAGATGAAGTTCCTATCTTCCCCCAGGTTCATGGGCCTCAAGCCTAGGATCTGTACTCCCACATCAAGTCTGATATTTCAGGAAATCCTGTAGACTCCACTTCAGCATATGTTAAAAAATCTGACCTTTTCCTTTTTCTCTCCTGCTACTGTACTGTGCAAGCATCCCTGTCTCATTTGTTCACATTCAATAACCTCCTTCTATCTGTCTGTGCTCAATCATTAGAAAAATCTCTTCAAAACCCATGTTAGGCCATAGTGAGTCTCTGCTCCAAGCCTGAAATGGTTCCCATTCATCTAGAGTGAAAGCGCTGTCCATGAGTGTGGCAGGAAGTTCTACTTATGGCCTTTGCACAAGCAGCTGCCTTCAGTGAAGGCCTTCTAGGATGCTGGGCCACATGACCCATGTTCATGCTCTCTTTTCATCTTTTTATTTCTGTATCTTGTTATTGAATTTCTTCTTCTCATTGGTGCTCATGCATACCATCCCATCTTCAATGTGTACATCTTTAGACATAGGGACATAATTGCACACATTTTTTTAATATCATAAATTTCACCTTTTTTCTTAATTATTATTTCCCCTGTTCTCTATAAAAGATAGACCAAGTTCCCCATGTGAATGAAATTTTCAAGAGAAGCTGCTTACATACACTGGATGATCTGTATAGTTTCATGGAGCTGGGAACAATTCATGCAGCTAATTCTAGCTGTAGATACAGACATGGACCTGAACATAATTATAGCATGCTAAATTAGCATTTTATTGAATTGAAAACTATCTGAGATCAGAAGTTCAAAAGACTGTGTATTGCCTCTGGCTCATTGTTCAGGTCCTGATGGTTGATTGGTTGCATTGGTCTCAGGTTAGACAGAGCCTCGTCATGATTATGGTGTGTGATGGAACAATGTTGCCCATCTTATGGTGGTGAGAACATAAAGTGGCAAGAATGTAGGCTACATGCTGCCCTCAAAGGCATGCCCCCCTTATATTCCATGACCTTCTACCCTGTTACATCTTATCTTCTAAATAATCAATCTTTCAAAGTAGTGCCATTATTTATTGAAAAGATTTTAACACGTAAATTTTTAATATATTTGAGCCTCAAAGCATAATATTTTTGCTGAACACCTTCTCTGTACTGAAACAAAATTTTAAGACTCTACTGATTTTGGTAAGAAAGCAGAGGCTGAGACTGTTAGCCAAACTTTGGGGCAGAATGCATAAAATTTTATGAAAGACAGCAGGGATAGAAAGACCTGGACGGGACAGGAGCTACAAAAGATGACAAACAGAGCCAAAAAATCTGACACCTGGGGGCACTAAAGAGAATGATACCCCAACCGAAGACCTAAAACCCCAACTCAGATGTAGCCTATAGACTCAGTCTCTAAATGGATTCTCTAGTAAGAGGAGCTTGGACTATCTCTGGCATGAACTTAGTGACAGGCTCTCTAATCACCTCCTCTTGAGGGGTGCCAGGCCAGAAAGTAAGACAATGCTGATGCCAGTCCTGATGAGACCAGATTGGTTAGGGTCAGAGGGACAGGGAGAAGGACCTCCCCTATCAGTGAACTAGGGGAGGGACATAGGGAAAGAAGAGGAGGGAGGATGGGATTGGGAAGAGATGAGGGAGGGAGCAACAGCCAGGATACACATTGAATCAATTGTAATAAATAATAATAATAATAATAATAATAATAATAATAATAATAATAAAAGGAAAAATAATACCAGGAATGTGTGGAGACCTGTTATTGATGAATCGTTTATATTCTACATATCAAAGCCATAATCCCATAATGTCACTGCATATGGTAAAGAAGCTTTAAAGAGTTAAGGTCAATTGGGGATATTTGGGTGGATCTTAGTCCAGTGTGACTCTTTTTAGTTTAGGAGGTGGGGAAAATCCACAGAGACAGGCTGAAGTGAGTTCATGCAGGAAGACAGTGAGACAGTGCAATTTAAAGGAGAAGCATTTTGGAAGAAATCAGCTCAATGGACACCTTGACTCTTGTCTCCAGCCTTCATGGCAACCCTAGCAACAGCCTCTTAAAGAAGGAGCATGAAACGAGAATACTGAGATCATATAATAAAGGTAACAGAAGTCAGATGATAAAGAACCTAACTTAAAAGAAATGGTGGCTGAGCACTGCCGGACACATTTTACCTAGAGCCATGCCACTGGCCTGCATGTCAGCTTCTATATCCCAGGAAGTGAGCAGAGATTCCTGAGCTTATAACCAAGTGGTCCTACCAGCTGCATTGGAAGTGATTTTGTGGCTTTGATGCGCCCAGGAGATAGAGTGATTTAATTAGGATTCTGCTGAAAATATTTTCTTCAGCTTAAATATTAGAAACTTCCACTTTTAAGCATTATCTAATAGGATGCTTCTATGCCACTGTTAAAGCTTATGGACATGCAGAGCCATGGTCAGAGCTCTGGCTCTAGGACCTGAGACAATATTCTGACCTTCTTTCCTGGGACAGTTCAGGTGGACAACTGGAGTTCTTTAGTTTCAATGGCAGGGGGCGCCCAGATGCAGGAAGATGATCCTATTCCTCAGACTTGCTCACCTGTAAGTCCCAGCAGCAGGGTCAGCAGCAGGACACTGTGAGGAGAGTGTGGCCAGGAGCCCATGGGAAGCATGGCCAGGGTCAAGGAGCCTGCTCTGCCAGTGTGTGTACTCAGGAGATCTCAGCTTCTGATCTGCAGTGAAAAGAGGTCCTGTGCATAATGGGTATGCCAGTGCTGTGGGGAAACAGGAACCACACCGGTTATTTTTTTTTAAATTTTTTATTAATTACATTTTATTCATTTTGTACCCCCCCATAAGCCCCTCCCTCCTCCCCTCCCGATCCCACCCTCCCTCCCCTTTCTGCATGCATGCCACTCCCCAAGTCCACTGATAGGGGAGGTTCTCCTCTCCTTTCTGATCTTAGTCTATCAGTTCTCATCAAAATTGGCTGCATTGTCCTCTACTGTGGCCTGGTAAGGCTGCTCCCCCCTCAGGGGGAGGTGATTAAAGAACAGGCCAATCAGATTATGTCAGAGGCAGTCCCTCTTCTCATTACTATGTAACCCACTTGCCATGGGCTACATCTGTGCAGGAGTTCTAGGTTATCTCCACGAATAACTCATACTCCTTGGTTGGAGTATGAGTCTCTGGGAAGTTCCCTGTGTTCAAATTATCTTGTTCTGTTGCTCTGCTTGTGGAGTTCCCATCCCCTCCAGCTCTTACTATTTCCCACTTCTTACATAAAATTCCATTCATTCTGCCCATCAGTTGGCCATCAGGCTCAGCATCTGCTTTGACAGTCTATACTGCAGAGGCTTTCAGAGGCCCTCTGTGGCAGGTTTCAAGGTTGTTTCCTGTTTTCTTCTGGCTTTCAGAGGCCCTCTGTAGCAGGTTCCGAGGTTGTTTCCTATTTTCTTTTTTTTTTTTTTCTTCTTCTTCTGATGTCCATCTTCTTTATTTTGAAATTGATACCCAGTGTGGTATGTAGTTACAAGCAAAGATTTGTTCTTTATAATTTATGATTAGAAGAAGAATTTATGTTTATCTTGAAATTATGCCTTAGATATTCTTACTGATATCTTGGAACGTGTAGTCCAAGTGACACTTAGTCTTTTTATTTATACAAACACATTAAAATATGTTAGAATTCGAATTAATTGTTAGCTTGGCACAGAGAAACGGGCCCCTAGGAATATCTGTGAGGGATTGTCTTTAGTTAGTTGAACTGGGAAAACGCATCTTATTTTTGGGCAGAACAATGTCCTGAGCAGAGGGTCTTGAACTGTAAAATAAACACGGTCATCTGAGTACTAGCATGCATGCACCACTCCATTGCTCTCAGATGCTGTCTATGGATGTAATGTGACTCCCTGCTTCAAGATCTTTCAACCTTGAAGTTGCTGCAACAAACTTTAATTTGAAGTTGTGACCCTAATAAGCCTTTGATCATTTATGATGCTTTAGCCAGGGTATTCAATCATGTTATCTTCACTTCTTTGGAAGATCCAGTGGGAACCCTTTAGTTAAGTATATGCTTAATGAAACATGAAGGTGTTTATCACTATACTGAGAAGGAAATAGAAAAGACTGCTTCTTGAAATAGGGAGAACACAGACACAATGATGGTAGTGTCTGTTCTGGATAGAGAGAAGATATTCCATTCCTTTTTATTTTTTCACCTTTAGAAGATCATTTCAATAGCTTTATAATTTTAATTATAGAAACATATTTACTTACTCCAATATACTGAAAGTATGACCATTGTTAGGCCCAAGGGGGAATACCCTAGGGGCCCTAACTTTCTGAGGGGGGTGAACAGAACTCAGGAGACCAATCATCGATGCAATAGCATGAGGTATTTAATTCAGCCATCGTACGATGGGGCTGCCCCCCAAAAAACCAGCGAGGAACAGCCAATATTCCATTTCTTGCTGTGTGCACCTAGGAACTAGGGAGAGAGGATAAGTGCCCTCAACAACCTCAGATGTGTGCCTAGGAAAAAGAGAAAGAGAGCTAAACATTCAAGACCCAATTTTATCCATGCTCATTTAGAATGAAGAAGACTTTACTCTGTTATTTCTGTTGGTGTGAAAGCTAAGCTTGGCTATGAACTGATCAAAAACAAGAACCACAGTTGAGCAATCTGCTGCTTCATGCTGGCCCATGGGTACACCTGTGGGGCATTTTTTTTTCCATTGCTAACTAAGGAGGATCTAGTTCACTGTGAACAATGCTGCCCTGGGCAGGTGAATCAGGGCTGAATAAGAAAGGAACACAAGTCAGGAATGGAGGTACACACCCGCAGTTTCAGCCCTCAGAAACAGAGACAGGTGATTCTCTCTGAGCATGAGGCCAGCCAGGACTACATACCTGTCAACAGGTTATGAAAGACCCTGTCAATGGATAATGAAATTTCTACTTACTTTCAATGGATTTGAATATTATTATTTTCATCACTTGTTAACTTAGCCTCATGATGTTTGCATTTCTATGTCATAAGTCATGCCAACAGTGTATTAAAGGAAGTATGAAGCCAATGAGTACTTTGAGATATCACTTTACCCTTATTGGTAAGCTGTGCATATGTATAGGGCATAGATGTCTAGAAAAGACTGAAGGGGCTACAGTGAAATTCTTCTAGCCGAATATGACACTGTTGTACTAGAAGTAAATGAAAGTCTCAGACATGTAGAAATGCAGAATTTAGAAAACTTGTTTGAGTCATATTAGGAACTGGCCATGAGTTTTCGTTCAATGTCATAATATACACTATACAAAGTCAGAATGGAAATTTATTTGGCCATCTTGCCAAAAGGTAGCTACAGACTCAATGCCTTGTATCTTAAGTCATCATCACTATCTTTCCTAGTGGTATACATTGATGCCAATGCCTTCCAAATTTGACCTTTTCCCAGCCCATGTCTCAAGACTAGAGCTTCACTGAAAGCCTTCTAGTTAATATTTTCAATTAACTCTTGGTAAGTCATTTAAAAAGTATTTTTTTTCAAAGAAAATTCTACAGTCCCATGCAAAGTTGTTCATGTTGAACTTTTTTTTTTTTTACACAATTTGTTAACCCAATTAATGTGCCTGAAAATCTTCAAAACATTCACAAATTTTCCATTTGTTTCTTTACAGGATTTTTAAAAATTATTTTTATTTTTATTAAATACAGTTTATTCACTTTGTGTCCCCCTTGTACCTCCCTCCTTTCTCCCCTTTCCTTCCCACCTTCCCTCTTCCCCACTCTTGTCCCTCTCCCTGTCCACTATCTGATAAGGGAGGTACTCCTCCCCTTCCCTCTGATCCTATCCTACTAGTCTATCAGGAGTGGCTGCATTGTCTTCTTTTGTGGCCGGTGGATCTATGGAATCAGAGAGTAGACCCAGAAATAAACCTGGACACCTGATTTTTGACAAAGATGCCAAAGCCATACAATGGAAAAAAGATAGCATCTTCAACAAATAGTTCTGCTCTAACTGGATGTCTACATGTAGAAAAAAATACAAATAAGATCCATACTTATCACCCTGCACAAAATTAAAGTCCAAGTGGATCAAAGACCTCAACATAAAACCAGACACACTAAGCCTGTTAGAACCAAAAGTGGGGAAGAGCCTTGCACTCATTGGCACAGGAGACAACTTCCTGAACAGAACACCAACAGCACAATCTCTAAGAGCAATAATCAATAAATGGGACCTCATGAAACTGAAAAGCTTCTGTAAAGCACAGGATTTTTTTTTTTTTAATTGGAAAAGCCAGGCACATTATCAGTGCTACCAGAGAAACAATTCCTGTCAGATCTTTTTTTTTCTTTATCAAGAGAACTCAGCTTGGGAAGAAGCCATAGGGGCTGAACCCTCTGCTTCCCCTTTGTTTGTGCAAACAGTCAACTGATTTAGATCTTGAAGAAGAGCTCCCACCACTCCGATGGGATGCACTGACCACCTACATCAGAACTAAAAGACCACAGCCATCTTCACCTCTGTGTGTTACAGCACAGTTTGAGTTCTGGTGCAGCACTTTTGCAAAATAACTGCCTTGTTGAGATACATTTGTTTTCTTTATGTTTCTTTGTTCCTTACATAAATTACTCACTGTTGTTTTTTTTTTTTTCCTAACATTTATAGGAAGGAAAGGGAAATTTCTCTTCTTTAATTTTTAATTTAAATAATTCATTATAATTTATTACAATTCATTCATTTTGAGATTTCTTTAGAAAATAAAATGACTCACTTGATTTTGGAGGTTGGATATGCCAGCCAGTAAGACCTGACTATAGAGCCAGGAAAAATTCCCTACTCAGGGAGATCTGGTAGGAAACCTTTCTTTGTTCAATTGGGGCTTAGTAAATCACTATTACAATGAGGCCCACCATACCAGAGAGTGAAACTGGTTTACTGAAATTCCACCTATTTAAGATAAACTCATCCACATATACCAAAAAAAAAAATCTTTAGAAAAATATTCAGCTTATTTTATTAGATATTCAGCTTATTTTAGATATTCAAAAATATCTAAAACACTGTGACCTAACCAAATGGACTTGTAAATTTAACCATCAGAAGCCAGCCATAGTGGTACTCACCTGTGGTCCCAACTTTTGGAAGCTGATACAGGAGAATCACCTGAGTCCAGAAACTCAAGGCATTCTGACCCTAATTAGTGAGACCTAATCTCCAAAAGAAGGAAGGAAAAAAGAGAAGTAGAAAGAGGAGGAGGACAGGGAGAGGACAAAGAATAGGAAGAAAAAAGAGGAAAGGGAGGCAAAAGGTTAAAAGACTAACCATGGACAAATTTGACAGCTACTGCCTGTGAGAAAAACAAAAACAACATGCATGGTCCCTGGTTGGAGAATCAGTCTCAGACAAGACCCTGTGCCAGATATATTTGGTCCTTGTGGAGCTCCTGTTCTCTCCAGGTCTTACTAACTCTCTCTTCTTTCATATGATTCCCTGCACACTGCCCAAAGTTTGGTTTTGAGTCTCAGCATCTGCTTTGATACACTGCTATGTAGAGTCTTTCAGAGGCCATTTATGCTAGACTCCGATCCTGCTTCTCGTTTTCTCCTACTTCCAATGTACATCCTATTTTTCTTTCTAAGTAAGGATTGATCTTAACTTGGGTCCTCCTTCTTGTTTAACTTCTTTAGGTGTATAGATATTAGTATGTTTATGCTGTCTTATCTTATAGGTCTATTATCCTATTATAATTATATTCCATGTATGTCTTTCTGCTTCTGGGATAATTCACTCAGGATGATCTTTTCTAGGCCCCACCATTTGCCTGCAAATTTCATGATTTCCTTGTTTTTAATTGCTAAATAGTATTCCATTGTGTAAATGTACCACAATTTCTGTATCCATTCCTCTGTTGAGGGACATCGGGGTTGTTTCCAGATTCTGGCTATCACAAATAAAGTTGCTACAAGCATGGGTGAACAAATGTCCTTATTGTATACTTGAGCGTCTTTTGGATATATGCCTAGGAGTGGTATAGCTGGATCTTGAGGAAGCACTATTCCTAATTGTCTGAGAAAGTGCCAGATTGACTTCCAAAGTTGTTGTACCAGTTTACATTCCCATCAGCAATGGAGGAGGGTTCCCATTTCTCCACAACCTCTCCAGCATGTGATGTCACTTGAGTTTTTGATCTTAGCCATTCTGATGGGAATAAGGTGAAATCTCAGGGTCGTTTTGATTTGCATCTCCCTGATGGCCAAGGATGTTGAGGATTTCTTTAAGTGTTTTTCTGCCATTCTACAGTCCTCTACAGAGAGTTCTCTGTTTAGCTCCATACCCCATTTTTTAATTGGATTACTTGGTTTGCTGCTTTTCAGCTTCTTTAGTTCTTTGTATATACTCGATATTAGTCCTCTGTCAGATAAAGGGTTAGTGAAGATTCTTTCCCAATCTGTAGGCAGGCGTTTTGTTTTGATGATGATGTCCTTTGCTTTACAGAAGCTTTTCAGTTTCATGAGGTCCCATTTATTGATTGTTGCTCTTAGAGCCTGTGCTGTTGGTGTTCTGTTCAGGAAGTTGTCTCCTGTGCCAATGAGTTCTAGGCTGTTCCCCACTTTTTCTTCTAACAGATTTAGAGTATCTGGTTTTATGTTGAGGTCCTTGATCCACTTTGACTTTAGTTTTGTGCAGGGTGATAAATATGGATTTATTTTCATTTTTCTGCATATAGACATCCAATTGGACCAGCACAATTTGTTGAAGATGCTGTCTTTTTTTCCATTGAATGGTTTTGGCTTCCTTGTCAAAAATAAAATTTCCATAGGTGTGTGGGTTTATTTCTGGGTCTTCTATTCAGTTCCATGGATCCACTATTCTGTTTCTATGCCAATACCATGAAGGTTTTTTTTTTTTATTACTATTGCTCTGTAATACAGCATGAGATCAGGGATGGAGATACCTCCAGATGATCTGTTGTACAGGATCATTTTGGAAATTCTAGGTTTTTTGTCTTTCCATATGAAGTTGAGAATTTTTCCTTCAAGGTTGGTAAGGAATTGTGTTGGTGATTTGATGGCAATTGCATTGAATCTGTAGATTGCTTTTGGGAGAATGGCCATTTTCACTGTTAATCCTACCAATCCATGAGCACTGGAGATCTTTCCATCTTCTGATATCATCTTCAATTTCTTTCTTCAGAGACTTGAAGTTTTTCCCAAATAGGTCTTTCACTTGTTTGGTTAGAGTCACAGCAAGGTACTTTATGTTATTAGTGGCTATTGTGCAGGGTGTTGTTTCCCTGATTTCTTCTTCAGCCCTTTTGTCTTTAGTATACAGGAGGGTTTCTGATTTTTTTTTTAGTTGATTTTGTATCCAGCCACTTTGCTGAAGGTGTTTATCAGCTGAAGGACTTCTCTGGTTGAATTTTGGGGGTCGCTCATGTATACTATCATATCATCTGCAAATAGTGACACTTTGACCTCTTCCTTTCTGATTTGTATTCTCTTGATCTCCTTTAGTTGTCTTATTGCTCTAGCTAGGACTTCAAGTACTATGTTGAAGTGATATGGAGAGAGTGGGCAGCCTTGCCTTGTCCCTGATTTGAGTGAGATTGATTTAAGTTTCTCTCCATTGAGTTTGATGTTGGCTATAGGCTTGCTGTATATTGCCTTTACTACGTTTAGTTATGTGCCTTGTATCCCTGATCTCTCCAACACTTTAAACATGAATGGGTGTTGGACTTTGTCAAATGCTTTTTCAGCATCTAAGGGGATGATCATGTGGTTTTTCTCCTTCAGTTTGTTTATATGATGGATTACATTGATGGATATCCATATATTGAACCATCCTTGCATGCCTGGGATGAAACCTACTTGGTCATGGTGGATGATATCCTTTATGTGTTCTTGTAATCGGTTTGCAAGTATTTTATTGAGTATTTTTGCCTCAATGTTCATAAGAGAGATAGTCTGAAGTTCTCTTTTTGTATTGGGTCTTTGTGTGGTTTAAGCATCAAGGTAACTCTGGCTTCATAGAATGAGTTTGGCAATGTTCCTTCTGTTTCTATTTTGTGGAATAGTTTGAAGAGAATTGGAGTTAGCTCTTCACTGAAGGTCTGGTAGAATTCTGTACTGCAAACATCTCTCTCTGGGCTTTTTTGGAAGGGAGACTTTTGATGACTGCTTCTATTTCCTTGGGGGATATGGGGCTATTCGATCTTTCTACCTGATATTGACTTAGTTTAGGTAGGTGGAATCTATCAAGAAAATTTTCCATTTCTTTTAGATTTTCAAATTTTCTGGCATATAGGCTTTTGTAGTAAGACCTAAAGATTGTTTGGATTTCATCGGTGTCTGTAGTTATGTCCCCCTTTTCATTTCTGATGTTGTTGATTTGGATAGTTTCTCTCTGCCTTTTAGTTAGTTTGGCTAAGGGCTTGTCTATTTTGTTGATTTTCTCAAAGGACCAGCTCTTGGTTTCACTGATTCTTTGAATAGTTTTATTTGTTTCTAATTGATGGATTTCAGCCCTGAGTTTGATTATTTCCAGCCGTCTGCTCCTCTTGGGTGTATCTGCTTCTTTGTTTTCTAGGGCTTTCAGTTGGGTCATTAAGTTGCTTGTATGAGATAGTTCAAGTTTCTTCTTGAAGGCGCTTAATGCTATGAACTTTCTTCTTAGCACTGCCTTCATTGTGTTCCATGAGTTTAGGTATGTTGTACTTTCATTTTCAATGAATTCTAGGAAGTCTTTAATTTCTTTCTTTATTTCTTCCATAACCCAGCTGTCATTGAGTAGGGAGTTGTTCAGTTTCCTTGTATATGCAGGCTTTTTGCTGTTTCTGTTGTTGTTGAGGTCCAGCTTTAGACCATGATGGTCAGATAGGATACAAGGTATTATTTCCATTTTCTTGTATCTGTTGAGGCTTGCTTTGTGACCATCTCTATGGTCTATTTTGGAGACAGTTCTATAAGGTGCTGAAAAGAAGGTATACCCTTTTGATTTTGGGTGGAAAGTTCTGTAGACATCTATTAGGTCCATTTGATTTAGGGCCTCTGTAAGTGCCCTTATTTCCCTGTTTTACTTCTGACCAGATCATCTTTCCCTTTGTGAGAGTGGAGTGTTGAAGTTTCCCACTATTAAGGTGTTGGGATCAATATGTGATTTCAGCTTTAATAGTGTTTCATTTACAAATGTAGGTGGTCTTGTATTTGGGACATAAATGTTCAAAACTGTGACGTCCTCCTGTTGGAATTTTCTTTTGATGAGAAGGAAGTGCCCCTCTTCATCTTTTTTGAATATTTGTGGTTGAAAGTCTATTTTATTAGATATTAGGACAGCTACCCCAGCTTGTTTACTGAGTCTATTTTCTTGAAAAACATTTTTCCAGCCCTTTACTCTGAGGTAGTGTTTATCTTTGTTGCATAGGTGTGTTTCTTGGATGCAGCAGAATGTTGGATCCTGTTTCTGCAACCATTCTGTTAGTCTGTGTCTTTTTATTGGAGAGTTGAGTCCATTGATGTTGATAGATAATAGTGACCAACGACTGTTAATTCCTTTTATTGTGGAATTGGTGGTCTTACTGTGATTCACTCCTTTTTTATTTTAATTTTTGTTGGGAAATTATCTGTATCCTATATTTTTTTTTGTATTTGTTTTCATTGGATTGGAGTTTTCCTTCTAGTATCTTCTGCAGGGCTGTGTTGCTATGTAGATATTGCTTAAATTCAGTATTTTCATGGAATATTTTATTTTCTCCATCTATGTTGATTGAAAGCTTTCCTGGGTATAGTAGTCTGAGTTGGCATCTGTGTTCCCTTAAAGACTGCATGACCTCTGCCCAGGCCCTTCTGGCTTTCATAGTTTCTGATGAGAAGTCTGGTGTGATTCTGATTGGTCTGCTTTCATATGTTACTTGGCCTTTTTCCCTTGCTGCCTTTAATATTTTTTCTTTGTTCTGTAGGTTTAGTGTTTTGACTATGATGTGGCATGAGGTAATTCTTTTCTGGTCTAATCTATTTGGTGTTCTGTAGCCTTCTTGTATGTTTATAGACATCTCTCTTTTTAAGTTGAGAAAATTTCCTTCCATGATTTTTCTTAAAAATATTTTCCTGTCCTTGGAGCTTGAAGTCTTCTTTTTCATCTATTCCTATTATTCTTGGGTTTCGTCTTTTCATGGGGTCCTTGATTTCTTGGATGTTTTGTGTTTGGGACTTTTCTGATTTTACTTGTTCTTTGAGGGAGGTATCAATTTCAGCAAGTGTATCTTCAGCATCAGAGATTCTCTCTTCCATCTCTTGTATTCTATTGGTGATGCTTACCTTTGTGGTTCCTGATCTTTTCTCTAAGTTCTCCAGTTCCAGGGTTTTCTCAGTTTGTGTTTTTTAATAGAATCTAATTCTGTTTTCATGCTTTGCACCAATTTCTTCCTCTGATTGAAGATGGCTCCTATTTTTTGTTTGTTTCCTCTCTATATGCCACTAATTTTTCCTCTATGTGGGCAGTTATATTCTTCTGTATTTCTTTGAGAGCTCTGTTCATTTCCTCTTTTGGTTCCTCTAATAACTGGATAAGCATAGCTTTAAGGTCGTTTTCCTGTGTTTCTGCTGAATTAAAATATCCATTGATTTTGGGGGTTGTTGGTGGGGCCATGATGTCCTGATTTTTGTTGGGAGAGTTCTTACACAGACCTCTGGCCATTTGCTTATATGTAAACTTTACTGTTTGTTCCTTAGTCTGAACTTCAGACTGGAACCGTCTTTCTCTGGTGTCTGGAGTACTTTTCAGGAAGATCAGGGAGGTCCAGTGGTTTGAGAGTCTGAGTTGGTGCTTCAGCTGTACCTGAGGGAGGAAAAGCCACTGGCACAGAATTGTTATTGCGGGGGAATAAGCATGTGTGTGTCTTGAAGGGGAGTGCTAGAGAGTGTAGGTGCTTGGGTTATGGAGATTGGGAGCAAGCGCAGGAGGGGATGTGGATGTTAGCAAGCTCAGATTGTGGGCACAAAGCACCTGCACAGGTTTACTGAATACCCAGTGGTTTACAGTCTGTGGCGTGCTCTGCAGGCTGGACTCTGAGGTCTGTGGCTGACGATGTGGGTAGGACACATACTGTGTTGTGGGCTCTGTGTGCCCAGCCCTGTGCTCTGTGTTAGAAGCTGTGTGCATAGCAGGCTGGGCTCTGCTATCTGAGTTAGGAAGCTCTCTGTGCTTCCTCTGCCACCTCCCCATCATGCAAGGCTGGAGATCAGAGGTGAAGGAAATGCCGGGGGTTTGAGTGTTCTCAGTCTCAAATCTCAAGAAGGGAGATCTGCGCTTGGAGTAGGCAGCACTATGCTCCTTGCAATTGCTGTATGCACTGCTGGCTGCTTCCTCTGCTTCTGCTGCAGGCTGTGGTAATGCTGCTGCCTCCCTGCTGGCTGCAGTACCTGCAGATACCTCCTCCTCTGCTTCTGCCTGTTACAAGGAAGTGTCCAAAATGTCCGCAGTTGACCTTTGCACTATTGGACTCAGATCAGGGTTTGTCCCACTTCACCCCGGACACCTCGTACTGTTGTTTTGGGTTCCACAGCCCCTCGACTCACCAATTCGGAGTTTCAGCTCTTCTGAGTGTGCGCTGGTCGCTGCCATCTTGGATCTCCCTCTTAGGTCTTTTCTGAGACTGATTCTCCAAGCAAGGAGCATGTATGGAGATAACCTAGAACGCCTGCTTAGAAATAGATAATGGTAGCTCAGTATGCAAGTGGGTTCCTTTGTAAGGGGAACAGGGACTGTTTCTGACATGAACTCAATGGCTGGCTCTTGGACCTCCCCCCTACCCAGGGAGGAGCAGTCCTGCTAGGCCACAGAGGAGGACATTGCAGCCAGTCCTGATGAGACCTGATAAGCTAGGGTTAAATGGAAGGGGAGGAGGACCTCCCCTATCAGTGAATTTAGAGAGGGGCAGGGAGGAGATGAGGAAGGGAGGGTGGGATTGGGAGGGAATGGGGGGGGTGGGTACAGCGGGGATACAAAGTAAATAAACTGTAATTAATATAAAAAATAAAAATTTAATAAAAAAATGTTTAAAAAAGCCCCTGTTACCAGCATTCTTTTTATGTAGAGCTACACTGGTTTATAAATATGTCACTGTTCAATGTCTTAGTCATTTGTGCATGCATTTTATGCACATAGAAGTATTGTGCACTATAACTGTTAGAGATTCTCATACTCTCCTCCCTTGCTCATTTCTTGTTGTGTTAAAAATGTCCTTGTGCAGTGCTCCAATAATGATCTCATGTTCCCTACTTTCTTACACTAAATCACCCCCTTGCAATATTTTCTCTGTAGTGAATTGCTTTCAAGTTTTTTTCAGTTGTAAATATGCTACTGTATTTACTATCTACTGCTTTCTTTGTTTCCTTCCTCCCTTCCTTCTTTCTTTCTGTTTAACTTTTCACTGTTTATTTGTGAATTTTACATCATGCACCCCAGTTACCTCATCTTTCCATCCTGCCAAATCTGCCCTTTGTCCTTGCAAACTCCCTCAAAAATAAAAATAAAAGTAAGTAATTGATTATTAATAAAAATGCATCTTGCTGAAGAAGCTAGATGATGTCAAGATGTATCACCCAGTACACCCATTTGGTCAATATCTTTTCTTGCAAATATTAATTGCAATGAGTCTTTGACTGATTGAGGGCTCTGGCTTCTGCTACCCTACCAACAATTGATCCTCACCAAGGGCCCTATAGGCTACCTTGTTGCCTTGTATCAGAAAAGATCCTGCAGCTTTGGTTTTGCAAGAGTAGCCCCTTCATCTGGCTCCATCAGTTCATATAAGGGGTAGTTGTAGGGGCACAACAAATCAAAGCTCTGTTCTGTTCACCAAGTTTTCCATGTGCCAGTGATTTAAGGCTAATCTTCACTTTCTATTCTATTAAATCTTTTACATTGAAATCTTTGATCCACTTGGACTTGTTTTTTGTGCAAGGTGGTATAAATATGGGTGTATTTACATTCTACTATATGAGCCATTTAGTTAGACCAGCACCATATGTTGAAAATGCTTTTTTGTTTTCCATTGTACAGTCTTAGCTTCTTTGTCAAAAACCAAGTGTCTTGGTGTGTGGGATTATTTCTGATTCTTCATTTCAATTCCATTGATTAAACTTTTTGAATTTATGCTAATATCATGTGTTTATTTTAACCACTATTGCTTTGTTTTACTTGAACAACAAATTCTTTTCTTGTATAAGACTGCTTTAGTTATTCTTGGTTTTTCATTTTTCCATATGAAGTTGACAATTATTTTTTCAAGGTCTATAAAAATTCTGTTAACATTTTGATGGGAAATGTATTAAATCTGTAGATTGCCTTAGGTAAAAAAAATGGCCATTTTTATTGTGATAATTCTACCATCCACAAGCAGGGGAAATCTTTCTATCTTCTGATATTTTCTTCAATTTCTTTCTTTAGAAACTTGAAGTTATTGTCATACAGGTCTATAACTTGGTGGGTAAAAGTAACACCAAGATGCTTTACATTATTTGTGGCTATGTAAAAACTTCAGGTCGCTGAAGAAAGAGGGATGAGATACAACCAGGACATAAGGTAAATAGTTTTAATGAAATAATATTTGGAAGAAGCAAAGAGTTCAATCTATTTAACTTAGTTTCTCAACACATTCTGGTAGCTAAAACGGGAGCTAGTAGAAGCTGTAGAGAGAGTTCTTAGGAGATGCTGTGGCAAGTGCAGACAGGCAGTTAAGCCATGCTCAGACCATAGACACAGTGCAGTGATGTATAGGCACAGGTTGGATCACTCTGTGATAAACTGTCATGGCTGAACATTCACAGTTTTAAAGGTTGGCTGATTGAAACTGACCTTGAGAATAGTGTTTACATGATGGAATGTCAAAAGTAATGCAGATCAGTACTTTCTCCTCTTTTCAAACCAAATTTTGTATATTTACCCTCACAAGAGAAGCGATACCAATTTAAAGCCTTCATTGGATGCATATGTGAGAGAGAAACACACACACACACACACAGATCAAGGAGGAAGGAAAAGCAAAATGGCCATATTCATTGAACTTTCACAACATTTACACCGTGAGCAGTAGGGATGAGAACAATAAAGATGAGGGAATATGCTATGTTCTCATCTCAATAATTAAAGGGTATTTCCTTATTTATTTTGGTTGAAGATCTTTGAGAAAAATAGAAATGAGAATCATTTTTATTCCTAAAATTGTGATACAGTTCAACAGAGAACATCAATACCTTGGGAGTTTATGAGCCAGAAGAGCACCAGAGAACATGAACTAAAGTGAGAAGTGATGGTCAACTCCAAGGGAATGGATTATAAACAGGCAGATGCATTTAAAAAGGGAAATTTCATACCAAGAACAGGTGCTCAGATCCTTTTTCACACATGATGATCTTGTGATGAGAATAAGAGGTAGAGCCTGTAATGGAGGTGCACAGTTTTAATCCCAGCATTGGAGGATCAGAGAAGGTTGATCTCTGTAAAGTCGAGGCCAGCCTGGTCCATACAGTGAGTCCTGGGACAGACAATGCTGCACAGTGGAAGCTGACTTGAAAAAACAAAAACAAAAGAATAAGAGGTAGAATCTGAACAGGATTTAATGGAAACAGAAAACAAAGAGTTTCTATTTTTGTCTAGAAGCCAAAATTGTCCTCTGGACAATTTGTTCCTTGTTTTTGCTAAAGGCCAAGGATACCAAAAGTGTTTGGAGGCTGTAACCCATGATATTGTTTCCAAAATGATTTTAGGGTTACCTTTTCAGAGTGGTGTTAGAGTATCAATAAAAGCCTGTTGAAGAAAAGTTGATGATTAAGAAAAGAAAACCTGTGACTTTGGTGGAGACCTCAGGGTCAATCACTCAGGCAAAGGACACTCATTTTTATAATTGTTATTTTTATTTTTTTCTTCACAATTTATTCATTATATATCCTGATTGAAGCCTGCTTCTACAAATCTCCCAGCCCCACCCTCCCTCCCTCCTTCTCCCATCCCCTTCCCATAGTCCACTAAAACAGAGAAGTTCTCCACCATTGCCATCTGCCCATAGCTTACTATATCTCATCAAGAATGCCTGAATCCTCTTCCCCCGTGGTCTGCATCATCAGGGGTCAGTGATCAGAGAGCAGTTAACTGAGTTCATGATAGAGGCAGTCCCTGTCTCCTCATTCAGAGATCCACATGAAGACTGAGCTGCCAATCAGCCAGTAAGGAGTCTAGGTTCTCTCCATGCATGGTCCTCCATTGGTGCCTCGGGTAAAGGATACTCTTACACTACACTGAAGGGATAAATGGGATAATTTTTCCTAAATAGATGTAATGGTGCAGCCCACAATCAATCCTAGCATGCAATAGGCAGAGGCAAGCCAATCTTAATGGTTCAAGACAAGTCTCGGCTAAATAGTGTGTTCTGCAAAAGTCAAGGCTACACAGTTAGATCCTGTCTCAGTAACAAAAGAAATCAAAATAATTTATCCCATTATTTGATACATTACCCTATCCTTCCTATAATTCTCCCACACCAGCACAGTCCCTACATGCTATGCTAAGGTTCAGCTGGGTAAGCCTTCCTTTCTGAGGTCTGACATCCATGCCTTCTCAAACAGCATGACTGCTTTCCCCCTTGATCCTCCATTGTCCTTCTTTTCCATGAGGTTGCTGAGATTTACACTTTGCCTGTACTGAGAATTTTTCTTTGCAGCAGGGTAGATTATCCTTGAACTTTAAGTCCATCTTCAAATTATTTTAATAATGACAAAAAGGAGTCCAATAATAGAACCCAATATGCACACAGCATCAGAGCTCTGGGTTAACAATGCAGATACAGAGGGACAACAAGAAATTCTGTGTTGGGGTTGTCCTTGTAAGGAAGGCATTAGGGAGCAGTCTTCCATGGCTTCTCACCAGCTTCTCCTAGACTGAGCCTCTATGTAGATAGTCAGCGTTCCAGTGTTGTGGAGAATTACCTCTCACTCAACACTCCTTTCATCATTTACACATTATCTTAGTTCTACAGTGTCCACGGTACATCTCTCCCCCTAGAGCATTCCTGTCCTGAGTGGATGAGGTGCTCATGTCATAAAAGTGTCATCTCAGCCTAGCTCCTGAGTCATGTAGTCTTCTGACTCTGTTTTTCATGGTCCCAGAGAGGCCAAAGCAGAAAAAGTCATTATTACAGCCATTTGAAATGTCTAAATTCTGTCTCATAAATATAGACTGATATTTCCCATGAATTCCTTGGCTTCCACTTACTGTAGTAACCTCCAAGAATAGTGAAGCCAATATACCACATCCTATCATAGGGCCCACTTCCCTCACATCCTCTAGGTCTCCTTTGGCACCTTTTGTTGACCTTGGACTGAACTATTTCTGCAGTATTCACACATTTCCTGTAAGCTAGGTATGTATCAAAGGGTTCCACAAGATTTTTGATGAGCCTTAGAAACATGCCATTATCACAGATAAATGACATGGCCCTCCTACTAATCCTGCTATGTCTATTTTCATCAACACACTGATATCCATCTGCTTTGAATAAAAAACATTCCCTATATTCTAGGATATTTTCATCTTGGTTCCCAGTTGTGGGTACTGTTTGGGAAGATTTAGGTGGTCTAGCCTTGGTAAAGGAAGTATGTCTCAGAAAGTGAGCCTTGGGATTAAAAGCTTTTTACTACTTCCAGCTTGTTCAATCAGCTTCATGCTTTTTTCTAAGAATGTGACCACTTAACTCTCTTCTATCTGCCATTCCTCCCCAGCATGATCGACTCATATGCCTCTGGAAGAGTAAACGGTCAAATAAACCCTTTTCTTCTATAAGTTGTTGTAGTCATAGAATTTTATCACAGAAACAGAAAATTAGCAAATACCCATGCATCCCTTCTAACTTACAGTCAGGCCTTCTGCTTCTTGTACCTGTACACAGCAAAGACCCCAATTACCAGCAGCAGTTTGTGTCCAAAGAGCACAGCTACAAGGACTTTAGCAGAATTTGAAGTCTTCAATTCTGAAATCAAAATGTAGAAGGAACCATTAGAAAGGTCACAAGGAACTCATCATCACTGGTCTTCTCTTGGCTCATCTGTGGACCTCTAAGCACGTTCAAAGCTCTTAGGATTTTGAATGTGTATTCTCTATCAGTTCAAAGGAAAAGTTCAAAACAAAAGAGATGGTAACGAGGTTTCTATTTCTCTATTGGCAACAGTTCATGTCTCCAACTTGTCCTCCTAGGAAGAAATGTGTAAGAATTTGTGGTCAGTGTCACATAGCACTTGATTTTATGAACAAAAGTTCTCACAAGGAGAAAAGTTCAAAGTGAACCTACTACAAGGCCAATTAACTGTTTACAACTTCAGTGAGTAAGAGCTTGGCATATTGCAGGCCAGAGCCAAATTAGTTTGGATCATATTTAGTCCTTGTAATAGCTATGTATTGCCTTCCTCTGTGCCTGATTAACAGTTTTGTGACGATTAGGTGAATCATTTGGAATGTGCAAGCAAAGTACATTTTCTTTGGAATGTATTAACTTAGCAGACGGAGTTTCAGCTAATGTAAATGCTGGATGTCATCAGATAATATTTGAAACCTCTAAGATGTTTCCCTGCTTTTAACACACCTATTCCATGTTCCCAACAAGGAATTTTAATTGTCTTGGTTAACGACTTTCTTTCTTCTGTTACTATAATAACTTCATAAACTTCCACAGTGGACTTTTAGCTTTCTGGAACCTGTATCCCTGGGAAATGATCACTGATATTTAGATCCAAAATGAACTGCTTTGTGTTTTCTTTGAGGAGAAATTAGTATTTTGTCAACTGTTAAATACTTGGTTTGGAGGGCTGGAGAGATGGCTCAGATGTTAAGAGCCCTGGCTGCTCTTCCAGAGGTTCTGAGTTCAATTCCTATCAACCACATATTGGCTCAAAATCATCTATAGTGAGATCTAGTGTCCTGTTCTGGCATGTAGGTTGCAGGTAGAGGATTCATATACATAGCTAATTAATTAATAATTAATGTTTGGTTTATAGAATCCTGTGTGTCAGGGATTGCCACTTTGCAGGGATAACTGTACACAGGGGGTGAGGGTCACAAGGTTTGTGGGATCAAGAGATATTCCTCTACTCCTGTTTAAGATGATCCCTGAGACAGTGTCTTGCCCAGATAGGATCATCTCTCAATAGCCCAGGAATAGCTGTAAACAGGAAACACACATAAAAGAGAAAACTTGTGAGTAAGAGAATTGACACTCTTCCTCATTTAGATAAAAGTCATCCTAAAAAAACTCTAGATTCCGGAGTATGATTGGAGCCTGGTAAATGGAAAACAGCCACATAAAACCACTTGCTGAAAAACATGCAGGTAAAGGAAGAAAAATGTATAGTTAAGAACCTATGAGATGAGATTACATGCCCTGGTGCCTCGACCATAATGTAGCCATGTCCACCACAGCACAGATATCATCTGAACTATTTCTATCATTCAGGAATAGCTAGTTTTAATTTGCAATTAATCAAACGTTAAAATTATTTTTTAAGAATAGAAACAGTCTGGGTGTATAGTTCACTGAGTGTGGTGTTTGCCGAACACATGAGAGGCCCTAGACTCACTCTCCAGCACAACCACACCAACAACACAGATAATTTGGTAGCCCATACCTATAATCCTAACACTTGGGATGTGGAAACAAGAGGATCAAAAGTGTGATTTCTTACACTGTCTACTGGTTAGTTACCAATGCCGACTTGCCACAACCTAAATTGCCTAGGAAGAGCATTTCAGTTAAGGAATTTGTTAAATTGAGTTTGCCTATTGGTGGGTCTGTGGAAGATTGTCTTAATTGCTAATTGAGATGCTATCACCACTCTGAATGTAGGTGGCATCGCTTCATTAATCGGTGGGTCCCACAGTGTGTAAAATCAGCCAGAAAATCTAGTTGAGTATCAGGCAGCAAACAGAAATTATAGGTGCAGTTTTTCTCTCTGTCTGGCTTTCTTTAGGCAAGTTGGAATTGAAAGCTAAACAAAAGCTTTAATCCCTTATGTTTCTTTTGGTTGGGTATTTTATTGCAGCAACAGAAAAGAAAGTATAGCATTGCCTAAAATTACACACAAACAAGAATAAAATTCTTTTGATGGGGCCTTAGGAATAATCTGGCACCCAACTTTATACAGCTTATTTGAGATATGAATTCTATTGCCTCTTCTCATCTCTTTAGTCTGAAAGAATTATTAATGACCATCCCATCCCCCAGCTCTCTGAGTACCTATGATGTCTTTTATTGGACCAATACTGTGATCACATGTCTTCCTTGACTAAACTAGCTGTTTCACATCTGTGCTGATAACCACAGTACTACAGAATGGCCTCCCTTTCTTCATCCACTTTAACGTGTACTTCCTTGGAATTCTAATATGAAAGAGTGGTCTTAAGAGTACTCTCAAACTGAAGAATTTGAAAACTGCCTGGAATTGGAGATCCCAGCATGACAGATCAGAGGCCCTGGTGTATAACTGTTTACCTTAAACCAGAAGACAATGATTATACACAGAAAGATTATTTTTTACATCAAGCATTGAAATTGATTGATCCCATTTCAAGGAAACCATCAAAACAAAAATAAACCAGGAGAAAACAGAATGAAAAAAATTTTATCTTTAGAATAGCAATAAAAGCCCATGCACTAAAACTTCACATCAAGAAAATAAAATCTCTAGCCTAAGTCCTAGGAAGGCAATTTAAGTCTATGCCATGCCAAATGAATAGGTGGAATACTTATTCCCTTAATGAGATGCTGCCCTTCACTTTCCCAGAATTTTGTACTCAGCTTTCCTCTACCTAGCTGCTGTTAAGTTCAGTTACAACTGAGGTCTGGCCATGAAAAAACAATTTTTATTTTTATTTTTTTCCTATAATTTTTTCAGAGGCTATGCTACAGTTTCTCTGAACTCCATTTCCCACCATTTGTGCACAATATCAGACTAATGACTGATGGAATATAAGAGAAATCACAAGTTTTCCACATCAACACCGGGACAGGAATATCATCATAGACCACAGACAAAAAAAATGACAATAAAATCTTTTGAGAATTTCTATAGCAGAAATTTCAAAACTCAGATAAAAATGTATAAAAATTCTCCAAAACATACAACATTCAACAATATGTCCAATATCAGATGATTGATGTGTTTTTATAAACATTAAAGGAAACTGAATTCATCATTTTAACACATTGGGATAGATTTCTTTGAGGTCCAAAGAATTTATCAAGAAATGATGATGAGGATTTAAAGATGAAATAAAACCTAATTTTGTGGCACACAAAAGCTTATAAAAGTGATTTTGAAAAACTCAAAATACAGTTCTTTTAAGATCCTTATTAGGAAATGTAGTTGTTCCTGACCTAAGTTGTTTTGTGTGCAGCTATGCAGAAGCAACAAATGCAGTCTTAAATGCCTTCAAGATCACAAGCTCTGCCACTGGAGTTAAGAACAGATTTTTAGGGGAACACAATCACACATAATCTTATTGTGCTATTTTTCATCAGAAATATGTTCTAAATGACCATATTTTACACAGCCAAGGAGGAGGGGTGGAGACCTCACCAGACATGATGCCAGTACATTGCTCCCTCTGATGTGCACTGACCACCACAGTATGGGATTTACTGACTGCTGGCTGTCCATCATGCTCAACATGGCATGTGAGTACCATGTCCTCCTTGTGTGCAGATATGGTCACCAAGAACCAGCTGGTCCGTGTGTAGGTTCCGTCCTTGTTTACTGTGAGTGTAGAAGCCACTTCTGTCTGAGACATGTTTCTATTCTTTATCCAGGTCAACTGAAGGTTCGAAGGATAGAAGTTCTTCACTTGACAGGTGACATTTATCAGATTCAGTATCACTGTTGGATGCTGGCTGATCTCCAGGAAGGGTGGAACTGAAAAAGCACAAGCAGAAGCTGAGGCAGAAGAAACTGAGGCACAGGGAAGAGTCTGAAGTCCTGTGGACCCACCCCAATTGCTAATGCATCATGGGACAGGAGTGTTTGTTCCAGAGTAGAGAAACCACTAAGCACAGCTCCTAACACACAAGAGCTCAGGCAGTGATGTGTGTGGATCCTAATAAAGAAATTAATAAGAAAAACTCCAGTGTAAACTGGGACAGAAATAAATGCCCGGAAATGCTGTGCATGAGCTGTGGGGCTCATAATTAGTACAGCTTTCATTTCTTCTGTTAAAAGAAATACAATTTCCTTCATGAGCTGATGATAGCCTTTTATCCCTCCTGTGTGGTACACATGAATACTTGCTGGGAACTGTGGACAAACCATTCTAACCAGATATGAGCTTGAGCTGTGGTTCAGAGACACCTACCTCGAATGATGTCAGACAAGTTGGCAGTCCCACGGAGAGGACTTCCTTGTAAGGTGACATGGGCCACCTCACAGACGATCTGAGAATGTCCTACCATTAACTGGACTGTGCTGGAGACATTGTAGAAGACGCCTTCTCCTTTGGGGTCCAAAGTAGTTTCGAAGGGAGAGAGCTCTTTTCCACTTTTGAACCACTTTAGTGTGATATTTGGAGGGGAGAATCCATGAGACTTGCATGTGAAGGTCACTGTCTGCTGAGGTGAAGCTCGGCTGCAGGTCCTGAGACCACAGGAGGAGACGGCTTTGCTGTAAATTAGCATGTAGACAAGGATGAGATTGTGATGGCCTCCACTGAGGACATAACATTGTGAAGAACCTTCCTAGATAATATCACCATCATCATGGTTTGCTTGGTGCTTGGGATCAATAGCAGAGCTTCAACCATACTAAGGACCTGCTTTTCCCCCATGTCATGCTTATGTCCTAGCCACAGACAGTAAGTGCACATCCTCCTCAGTGTGTTTTCCTGTTTTTTTTTCCAGACCTTCCTATGGTATCCCTTGTTCTGTTTCTGCCCAGTTTAATGGAGATGCCCAGGAAAAAATGAGGAAGAGCCAGGGCACTTAAAGTTCTAAGCCTTGCCAAAAAAGGCAATTACGAAAGTATTTTATACTTTATATCGTATATTCCGGCTGGCCTCCTCATGAAACCTAGACAACCTATGGTAAATATTTCTAGATTGACATCTAGTATAACTGAGAAAATAAATGCATCCCAGAAGTGGCACAAAGCAAGAACCCTTCCTGATTCCATTTTCTTTTTTTCTTTGTACCTATATGCCACTATGTCTAATCTGTGCCAAGTCCTGAATTTCAAACTGAGAGCCCACGAGTCTGTATCACCATACCTAGGCTCAAGGTGGACTTAGTCTTAAGTCAAACACTGATTACCTTCTTTGGATAAAGCCAGAGGTGGTTCATTTCCTAATTGTTAATCTCAAGGGACACAGAAGCAAGCCTCCTGAGCAGACAGAAATACTCTCTGGTCCTACATGCATGCATATGTGTGGACTGTTGAGATGAATGCGGTTTTCCCTGTAGATGTCTCCTGTTGAGGTTTTCATAATTCACCTGTTTTATAAGCAAAGTATGACAAATATTACACATTGGTACTTGTACATGTGTAATTTCTTCTCAAATGTCCATCCAACCAGGAATGTAAAAAGTGTTATGTGAAGTCAAGCTATCTAAACTCTAGCAACCCTGATGACCCTATGGGTTTGTGGGGGCCAGAGTAAGCCACCAATTATTAGGAATTTCTAGGCATTCTTTCACTGTGTAGATTCCAGTGATGAAGCTTTGGTAGGATTAAGATCAGAGTGCATGTGGGTGGAGAAGTTACACAGACTAAAGTGCAAAGTACTTGAGCTAAGACTTTTCCTAATACCCATTCATGAAAAATTGGATTAAAACATCTCACTAGAAAGATGAAAATGATGCTAGAGTCCCACTTATCAAATCCTACTTATACTATCCTTGTTACAAGTTTTAGGATCACTTATTCTTTTTCACCATTTTGGTTCAGGAAAAGGCATACAAAGACATATACAAAAGGTATATGTTGTGTCTCTGGGTTGTTGCCCCCACTAACATGACATCCCCACCTAAGGAGCAGAGGCTTCTATACCCTGACATCCTCTGCTTTCTTAGTGATCCTCTCACTATGTTTGCTAGTGGCTTATATAGCACAATGGGGACCCAGGGCCTTACTCCAGAGGGGCTAACTTTAGAGAGCACATGACTATGAGAAGGGAGAAGCTCAGAGCTGTTGATGACATACTGTGTCATAAAACATAGAGTTCTGAGTGAAGAAGAGAAATCTCTGTCCCCAGAAATAGTTTTAATGCAGACTTGTGCAATGTAGGAAATATTTGCCCTGAAATTACATTTGAACAAGGCTCTGCTTTAGTTAAACCTTAGTTTAAACCTTGGTAAATGCCTTGGTCTTCTCCCTAATAAGTGTTCCTAGTTCATTCCTTTGGCTTTAGAGAGTTGAGCACAGCAGGCTGGGCCCTTCTATTCTGAAGCATAAGGGTTTGTAATGTCTCAGCTTGGTGTCTGAACAGCTCTATCTAGGGAATGATTACATATGTACTTTTGTCTCAGAGCATGTCTTTGATATTTCAGAAGCAAATACCCAGAAGTGAACAATTAAAGAAATGTGGATCTAGGATTTACTTTTGTTTTCCAAGGAATTCCAAAAATAGCCAAGTAAAGAACAACCTACCTCATCCTAACTTGATTGACACCTAAAGCCTAGAGAGAAAGTGAAAAGCAAGGTCACATGGCCCCTTAGTAACACAGCTCAAATAGGTGAAATATTTTCTAGAAGTCAGCAGTTTTTCTAAGTTTTTTAATATGACTTTACTCCTTCAGTATAACCAGTTTACATACTGTGTAGCAGGAAGACTGTATCATGAGTCCCCTGCAGAAGGTCTTGTTCTGGGCACTTGTCAGAGAGTAGCTGTGCTGGAATGCATGTTCAGGCATTTAAATTCTTTCCTCTCTCCTGCAAACCACTGAAATTTTGATGTTCTTAATGACTCTGATATCACCAGCCAAGAATATGTGCATGGTTTCTTCTTCATGAAGAAACACCTACCAGGGACCATGGCTGTCATCATCACAAAATAGAAAACTGAGGACTCCATAAAGAGTTAGATTGTGCCCCTCCATGGCTGGGTAGTCATAGCACTCTGGAAAAGTCGGCACAAGAGCCATTTTCTACAAAAGAAGAAACTAAGGGTCAGGTTCAATGAGTTATCCAAGGTTTGAAAACCATGATATGCCACTGTTTCTTGTTTTGTTTTGTTTTTGGCATACTGCTCTCAGGTAATATAGAAAGGGCTCAGGGTTTTCTCTTAAGGAACTATGACCAACATCATGCTACAAATGAGGATTCTGAAGCCTAAAACAGACACCCTGTCTGCTCCTCCCATCTGCATCTCAGAGGCCATAATTGTGCCCTCACTTTTGTTTCCCACAAGAAACTAACTGTCTCCACACTGGAGCCCTGCACTCTACTTCTTCCCTAACAATCTGACCTGAGGAATTCTGTGCCAGATGCCTGCTCCAGATAGCTCCAGGCAGAAGAGACCTTTGTTCTAGTGTCCCCAGGCTCCTGTAGACCCTGACCTTCTCTTTTGTGTCTGCTGCTCAGAGAATATACATACTATGTAGGAAGACTAGCACATACGCTGTGTCAGTCTGTGAGGCAGTGTGCTGTAGTCAACCCTTTCCTCTTCCTCACCTGTGCACAAGTCAGGTGACCTCTATAAACCTCAGGGTCTTCTTCTCTAAAAGGAAGAGGTGACTTCTCCCATGTAACACATGAGTAGCAGAAAATTATATAACAGAGACATCACACGTAGCACGTTGCTATTTCATACCTGTTCTTACAAGTGTGTCCTTCATCAACGGTATCCTTAGGACAAATGATATGGAAAATAAGGCTATCATCACTGAAAACTTACTCATTTTATCTTACTTGAGTCACTTGCTGGTTGCCTAAATATTGCATTACCTAGAACTTCAGTGTCCTTGTTATTGATATGGATGGATTCAGGAGGAAGCCACTCTCCCTGTTTCTCTCTGTTAAGGTGTTATGAGAAGACTTGCTACATCACATCTATGTGGGAAAACAGTAACATCCTTATAATCTAATTCACTCTCAAATCCAGCAGTCCTTCTCCAGAGAACATGTGCCTTATGGCCAAAATGGTAACCATCAGAGTTGATCACTGTGGCAATGTTTGCATAGCCAAAAATTGAAATAAATGAAACATTTCATGGCCTGAGATCTGAAATATGGTATCTCTAGCTGCTGGACTATTATGCTTTATTTCCACAGTGGAAGAGTTTTCACCTAGAATATGGGGTAAGAGTATGGTTGACACTTGGGAAGATTTCTGATCACTGCTGTATATAGATTCTGAGAATGAGAAAAATCTCAAAACCTTGGAGCTGTTGGTGAATGAAAATGTTGCCTAAGTTCATGAAATTCTGAATCAGCATCTGTTATTAATCTGGCTTCTAATTGATCATGGTGTCTCTTGCTTGGACAATCAGAAGGAGGCCTAGAATGAGGCATATATTATATGTCAGATCTGACCAATAGCTGGCTATGTCATCAAGGTCAAGACACAGGCTATTCAGGGCTCACATCACCTACAGGAGTAGCTGGATAGTATGACTGTCCTTCATACTGCAAAATTCCTGAAATCAAGACCAAGTTAGAAGAATTTCGGCTTCTGTCTGGAAATTCAAAGTGAGAACCTGGCTACCTCACCAGACAACTGACAATCCTCATGGAATGACCTCTAGGAGGCAAGCTAACACTGGCCTAGACCTTTAGTGCCTGGGAGAGTTGGTCCCTGACACAAAATGTTTTCTGACAGTACTAAGGATAGCCTGGTGCCAACACCTAAACCAGAGCTAAGAGATTCCACAGAGAATGTAGACATATCCAGAATGTTCTCAGTGTGCTATAGATGTAGAACAAATGAAGAAATCACACCCTTCCTTAACCCTGTCATTTTCTGCAGTGATGTGTTTTTTCTCTTGGGAGAAAGGAGACACAAATTTTGAGTAAAGAGCTCCTGTTTGGCAGCTTTCTGCCATCTGTGTTGACATCTAGAGTAGAACATGGCACAACTAGGCCCCAGGATGTTTGGATAGAAAGAGAAGAATTCATCAGGTGAAGAAAGACCCTATGGAGGCCGTAGGCCAGGTGTGATCCCATCACTGGACCAGGCAGTCAGCTGTCGGTCACTAGGCTGGGACAGATTGGGAAAGGTAAGCTCTGTGGGGCAGGCAGACAAGGGCATGGATTTACCCCATTCATCAGAAGGGGAACCTCTAGCAAATAGCATGTCACCTTCTTTCTTCAGATTCCTTGGACCACAATTGGGGAAAGTCACTCTATGAACATGAGGGCTTACTTCCACACTTGGTTCTTACTTGTTCACAGAATCTTGAACACGGTTTTTACCTGTTGGAGAAATCAGGGATGAGGAGGACAATGCAGTACTTACCAAGCACATACAACATGGTGCCTCCCCCTGACTGAAGCTCTTTCCCAAGCTCTGATGGGTCATAATGAAACTTTACACAGTAGTAGGTGCCAGAATCAGCAAGGGTGATGTTACTGATTCAGATGGAAAAGTCCAGGTTGTTACTTTATGTAGTATCTGAAACACTTGTGACTTTATGTAACTGCTCTCCAGTAAAACTATATACAATGCGCCGACTTTGTCCTCTACCCATGTACCACTTCATGGGCCCTACAGGGAGCAGGGAGGTCACAGTGCAGTTCAGAGTGGCTGACTCTCCAGCACGGACAGAAACTGATTTCTCAGGCTGAATCACCTTCAGCTTCAGCATAGCTGCTCCTGCGGGAAACATCAGTTAGTGCTCATCCTGATGGGAACCCACAGGTTTGTGATCAAATACTGTTCTCAAAAATGCTCAGCATGCACATGATCATAGTTTCCTTCTCTTGTGACTCTTAACACAGATGAGGAAAGTGAATCACAGATATAGAGGGAAATTGGCAGGATTCTGATTGAAGCCCTACTTTGTTAGGAGTTCTCATGCTTCATCCAGTATCTGCTTCATTTTCTGTGCACACAGCATATGGAACTTCTGTTACAATACTATTGGGTGTGATTATGTGACTCTTTTAGACCAATGAGATATGAACATAAATGTATAGTGAGGTCTACATATGATTTCAAGATTCTCATGATGGGGTTTGGTTTATCAGATGGGGTAATGCTGCTTTAGATAGATCCCCCAAAATTATAACATGTAACCTCATTAAGAAATAAAACTTCCAGACAAAACAGGAAAGAGTTGACATGCTGTTTGAATTCTGTTTCTCTCTTCTTTCCTTGGTTCAATACCCAAAGACGAAACCTGCTACCCCACCCCATTCCCCACACCTCCACACTCCTGCTACTCAGGTGCACGTTCATTGCTTAGGGGAAGACCAACCAGAAGAGGTAACAGACCTACTTGCTGTGTGAACGCTCCCACTCCTTCAGTTTGGAAGCCAATGATACCTTCCCTGGCTCACTGCCCCCAACCCCTTCACTGTACCTTTCCCTTTTTAGGCAGACCTCCACTGCTCAGGAACAGGCCACACAAGCCAGAACAGGGAAGGGATACATCTGACATTGGAACCCTCCCACTCTCTCCTTTCATAGCCCAAAGACCCAAACTTCTGACAACTGCCTCCTGCTGCCATGCTCCCACACCTGCACTGGTGTATACCTGCTACTAAAGGAAAGGCCATGCCAGTCAGAAAAACGGAGATCCCTGCTGGACCACAGGCCAGGCTAACAACCAGAAGTCTAGCTACCAATTTTGAATGAAAGAAAGTCAAGAGTCTGATTAGGAAGATAAGAACACTAGAGAAGTGGTAAGAAGGAAACACATGTTATTGGGGAGTCAAGATACAAGGTGACCGAGAGGTTCAATTAACACATCTACAAAGTACTTACATATTTTATAATAAATCATAAAAATATAGAAATAGAGACAATAATGTGACTGTGTCAGCAGTGCAGGGGCAGTGGGCAAATAAAGAGAAGAAATTAAAGATTTTGGAGTATAGGTGAAGGATTATTGAAAAAAATGTTGTCTAATATCTTGGAAGTTTGATGAATACAAAATCGGTAAAGCCAACATGAACTAATTAAATGTGGTATAAACTCAGAGAATATCCTGCCAGCACATTTGTAATCCAACTGACAAAAGCCAAGTATAGTAAAAGAAGACTGAAAGCAGTCTAGAGCATAATTCTTTTCTTTAAACATCCTAAAAAATGATATGAACATTGCTCATATCAGAAATATCAACATCCAGGAAGTAGTGAGATACTGTATCGATCAGAAAGAGAGAATACATCCAGAATTTAAATAAAACCAAGAATTCCACACAGGATAACACTATGGAATCAACACAAAGGAGAAAACATGGTATTCAAGTTAAATATCTCCTTTCACTACAATGATACCTTCCCTGCAGGGAATGCTAATGGGCTCTTTTGGGCTGACATTAAAGTAGCCAAAGAATAAGGGAGTAGTGAAAGATAAAATAACTTCTTCCTGTACATGACTTTTACATTTTCATAAAACATTCATTCTGAGCTCAGCACTTCCACTTAGTTTTTGGATAATGGTGGCTCTAATTTCCAACCTGCTGAGAAGTATGGGCGATAGTCTTGGACCACTCAGTCACTGTTAGGTCACAGACAAGGATATCTGAGCACAAGACTCAGCTTCCCTAGATAACTGAAGTCAAAAACAAAAGGAATTTCAAGAAATTAAAACTTTGTGCAAATGTACCACAATTTCTGTATCCTTTCCTCTGTAAGGGACATCTGGGTTGTTTCCAGAGTCTGGCTATTACAAATAAAGTTGCTAAGACAATAGTTGAGCGAATGTCCTTATTGAATGTAAGGCAACTTTTTAATGTCTGCCCAGGAGTGGTATAGCTGCATCTTGAGGTAGTACCATTCCCAATTTCCTGAAACAGCGCCTGTTTGATTTCCAAAGTGATTGTACAAGTTTACACTCCCACCAACAATGGAGGAGGGTTCCCCTTTCTCCACATCCTCTCAAGTATGTGTTGTCAACTGAGTTTTTTATCTTAGCCATTCTGGAAGGTATAGGATGGACTCTCAGTGTTGTTTTAATTTCCATTTCTGTGATGACTAAAGACGTTGAACATTTTTTAAAAGTATTTCTTTGCCATTATATATTCCTCTGTTGAGAAATCTCTGCTTAGCTCTGAACACAATTTTTTATTTGGATTACTTGGTTTGCTGATGTCTAATTTCTTGAGTTTTTTTTTATATAATCTGAATATTAGTGCTTTATCAGATGTAAGGTATGGGAAGTTCACAATGCAATACTACGCAGCTCTTAAAAACAAGGAAATTATGAAATCTGCAGGCAAATGAATGGAACTAGAAGAGATCATCCTGAGTGAAGTAACCCAGAAACAGAAAGAAAGGCATGGTAAATATTGACTAATAAGTGGAGATAAGCCATATAATATAGGACAGCCTTCTACAGACCTAAAGAAGCTAAGCACCAAGGGAGGACCCTAGGGAGGATGCTTAGATCTCCCTCAGAATGGCAAACAGGATAGACACCAGAAGCAGTGGGAGAGAGGAAATAGGATGGGAGTCTACTATAGATGGTAATTTGAAAGGATTCACATAACTGGATTGAAGCAGATTCCTGGAATCAGGGCCAAACTTTGGGCAAAAAAGAGAGGGGTGAAATTAGAGGGACATGGATGGAACAGTAACCCCAAAGTGAGGCAAACATAGCTAAAGAATTTGAGCCCAGGAGGTCCTGCCGAGACTGATGCACCAACTGAGGACCATGCATAGAGAGGACCTAGACCCCCTGTTCAGGTTTGGTCAATTGGCAATTCAGTCTCCATGTGGATATCTGAGTGAGGGGATTGGGGGCAATCTCTACCATGAACTCAGTTGATTGCTGTCTGATCTCTGGCCCCTTGTGTTGGGGTCTTGCCAGGACACTGAAGAAGAGGATCCAAGCAGTCCTGATGGGACTTAACAAGCTATGGGCAGATGGCAGTAGCAGAGAGCTCCCTCCTCTTTCTGTGGACTAAGAGAAGGGGATGAGGAGAAGAGGGAGGAAGAGTGCAACTGGGGAAATTGAGGGAGCAGGCTTCAATTGGGCTATATATTGAATAAAATGTGAATGAAAATTTTTTTAAAAAAAGAAATTAAAATTTTGTGTAACCAACTAATGGCAGATCTAGCAAACTTGTGGATAGGATAGATAGTACTAGGATACTAACTGACAAAAAATAAAATATAATAAAAATAACTTGAATGGATTGCATTGTGTAAGGCTATATAGTAATTTATACTTTGGCATAAGAGTGTGCACTTTTGTCAAATTCTATAATTTGTTCCAACTGAAAATCTTAAATTTATATACCAAAATTATAGACTAAAATATTTTTAACTAAACATCATAGAGATTGTGGATTCCCTAGTAAGGAAACTGTGGGATCTCTGACATGGACTCTGTTGGCTGCTTTTCAATCACTTCCCCTTTGCAGGCTGCCTGGCCACAGGGGAAGAAGATGAGCTCAGTCCTGATTCAGCTTGATAGGGTTGGGGCAAGGGGATCTCCTTTCCTGAGGAGTAGGGGAGATGGAATAGGGAAAAGAAGGAGGGAGGGTGGGACCTGAGTCAGAGAAGGGAGGATCAGGATATAAAATAAATTTTGAAAAAAAAAACAACAATTACCTATGTTATATGGCTAATATCCACTTATACGTGAGTATATATCATATGTGTCTTTCACATTTTGTATGATCTTCTCTAGTTCCCACCATTTGCCTGCACATTTCATGATTTCCTTGTTTTTAATTTCTAAATAGTATTTCATTGTTTAAATGTACCACAATTTCGATATCCATTCCTTTTTTGAGGGACATCTAGGTTGCTTCCAGATTCTGGCTATTACAAATAAAGCTTTGAATGCATAGCTGAGCAAATGTCCTTAATGAATGGTGGGGCATCTTTTGGGTATATGCCTAAGAGGTATAGCTGGATCTTGAGGTAGCACTATTCCTAAGTTTCCGAGAAAGCACCAGAAAGAAGCTAAACAATAAGGAGGACCCTTGGAAAGATGTTAAACCCTCATTCAGAAGACCAAAAAGAATAGACATTGGAAATTGGAGAAGACAAGGAAGAGTACAGGAGCCTTTCATTGAGGACCTCTGAAAGATTCTATCCACCAAGGTACTGAAGGAGATACTGAAACTCATAGCCAAACTTTGGGCAGAATGTCAAGATTCTGATGGAAGAAGAGAGAGAAAGACATGGAGGGGTCAGGAAAGGGACTAACAAAGAGACCAAAAGAACAAAAATACCTGGGCCCAGGGATGCCTGGAGACACCAATACTCTAATCAAGGACCATGTATAGTGAGGACATAGACCCCTGTTCTAAGGAAGCCAATTAGCTGCTCAGTTTCCAAGTGCTTTCCCCAGTGAGGTGTACAGGGTCTGTCTCTGACAAAAACTCAGTGCCCGGCTCTTCGATCACCTCCTATTGGGCAGTACAGCCTTGCCATGCCAGAGAGGAAGATGATGCAGCCAGTCTTTGATGAATCCTGATAAGCTAGGTTCAGATAGAAGGGGAGGAGGTCCTCCCATATCAGGGGACTAGGGAAAGGGCCGAGGGGGAGAAGAGGGAGGGTGCATGGGACTAAGAGGAGACAAGGCAGGGGGTGCTGCATCAGGGATATAAAGTGAGTAAATTGTAAAAATAAATAACTATATAAGTAATATTAAATTTAAAAAACACTAGTTGCTGTGTGTATTAAGATACTATAACACAATAAATTGAAAAATAAAGCAACAGAACTCTAACTTCAAATATTATTAAGCACTGGGGCTTACTGTGTGAGATAGGAGCAAAACACAAATTATAGAACTTGTGTATGGCTTCTGTTCCAGTAGGATTGTCTAGACATGACCATGTCTGGTACCCCTTCCTCTGCAACATTTCTTGTTACCATAAATTCTATAAATTAATGAACAAACTAAAATGAAATGTTGTTTTAACACTTATAAAATAACAAATCAGGTAATCCAATTAAAAAATGGAGTACAGAGCTAAACAGAGAATTCTCAATAGAGGGATGTCAAATGGCAGAGAAACACTTAAAGAAATGTTCATCACCCTGAGATTTCACCTTACACTCGTCAAAATGGCTAAGATAAAATTTCAAGTGACAACACTTGCTTGAGAGGATTTATAGAAAGGGAAACCCTCCTCCATTGCTGGTGGGAATGTAAATTTGTACAACTACTTTGGAAGTCAAACGGGTGCTTTCTCAGACAATTAGGAATAGTGCTGCTTCAAGATCCAGCTATGCCAATCTTAGGCATATATCCAAAAGATGCTTAAGTACACAAGGACATTTGCTCAACCATGTTTGTAGCATCTTTATTCATAATAGCCAGAATCAGGAAACAACCCAGATGTCCATCAACTGAGGAATGGATATAGAATTTGTGGTACATTTACACAGTAGAATACTACTCAGCAATTAAAAACAAGGAAATCATGAAATTTGCAGGCAAATGGTGAGAACGAGAAAAGATCATCCTGAGTGAGCTTTATCAGAAGTAGAAAGACAGACATGGTATATATTCACTTATGAGCAGATATTAGATATATGGTATAGGATAAACATACTAAAATCTATACACCTGAAGAAGCTAAGCAATAAAGAGGACCTTGGGTAATATGCTCAATCCTCATTCAGAAAGGCAAAGAGGATGGACATCAGAAGAGGGAGAAAACAGAACAGGACAGGAGCCTACCACAGAGGGCCCCTGAAAGACTCTACCCAGCAGGGTGTTGAAGGAGATGCTGAGATTCATAGCCAAATTTGGGCAGAGTACAGGGAATCTTATGAAAGAAGAGGTAGATAGAAAGGAGGGGCAGGAGCTCCACAAGGAGAGCAACATAACCAAGAAATATGGGTACCAGGGTCTTTTGTGAAACTGATATTCCAACCAAGGACCATGTATTAAGATAACCTAGAACCCCAGTACAGATGTAGACCATGGCAGCTCAGTGTCCAAGTAGGTACCCTAGTATGAGATACAGGGACTATCTCTGACATGAACTCAGTGGCTGGCTCTTTGATCACCTCTACCTGAAGGGTGGGGACAGCCTTAACATGCCACAGAGGAAGACAGTGCAGCCACTCCTGATGAGATACGATAGGCTAGGGTCAGAGGGAAAGGAAAGAGGAACTCCTCTATCAGTGGACTGGGGTAGGGGAATGGGAAGAAGGGTGGGATTGGAGGGGACTAGGGAGAGTGTTACAGAAAAGGAAAAGCATGAAATAATTTATATTTAAAAAGAAAAATAATAATAAGGGAGTTTGACATTAAATTCTATAAAGGTCAAATGTTAAATATGGGGAGATATGAAGGTCAGTCACATGTGCCTACCATCCACCTCATCTCTCACATAGAACTACATCTGTTACCAGCTGTATTTTTAAAATTTTCATTAATTAATGTAGTTATTTACTTTTCATCCCAGTAGGGACTTAACCTTCCTCCTCTCCTCCAAGTCTCTTCCTCTCCTCTCCTGTCCCCTCCTTTGTGCTCCCCTCCCTTTTTCCTCAGAAAACGGGAGACCTCCTGTGTGTATCAGCCCACCTAGACATATTATGGAGGACTGGGTGCATCTTCCTCTATTGAGGCTAGACAAAACATCCCAGTTATGGGCAAGGGATACATGAGAAGACAAGAGACAGCTCAGGGACAGCTCCTACTCCTGCTGTTGGAGGGCCCCCATGAGAACCAAGCTGTACATCTGTTAGGTATATATGTGAGGACTAAATCTGTGTCATGGCTTTTCTCTGGTTGGTGGTACAGTCTCTGTGAGCACCTAAGGATCCAGGATAGTTGATTTTGTAGGTTTTTATGTGGTGTTATTGGCCTCACTAGCTCTTTCAATTCTTCTTCCCCTTCTATGATAAGATTTCCTGTACTCTGCCTAATGTTTTAACCAGCTGTACTTTGAGGTAAGCCACCATGGGAGAGGGAAAGAATGCATCAAGAGAGTGAATAGAACCTTTCCTGTCTGGAATGCACAGAAAGCTGAAATAAGTATACTGACAGCTGTGAAATTTCTTTTTCAGAGAGGATTTGAGATTCTCAGCTAAGTCTGTTTGCATGGATGTGGGAGAACAAATAGGCCGTCATGAGAATTTCCAGTCATTACTGGCTTCAGGTCATTTAGGGAGACCAGCTAGAGTCTTCACAGCAGCCAGGCTTGGGAGAGACCCCATCCATATTCTCTTGTTCATTCCAAGACCCCAAGCTACATTAGCTATACATTATCCAAACCAGAGAAGTGTTTCTGACTTCATACTGGTTTGGTGGTGGGAGGTCAGATAGCCTTTTACATCCTCATTCTTGAGTCCACGGAAATCCCAGGACACCAGCACAGGAGTTGCACCCTCACTCTACAGCTTGCCCAGCAGACAAAAGTGACAGTGACAGATAAGCCTGTCCAGTGCCTCATAATAAAGGAGAACAGGATTTCACCAGATTGCAGTAGAGCTTCTTGCATGAGAATAAGTTTCAAGTATGTTGTATCTCTTTTGTCAAATGCTGTGTTGTCTTCTCTGTGGGTTGTGTTAATGCTAGGACTGACTGAGAACTGGTGGACATGCAGTACCCATCTCCACTCTGCCTCTAGTCCCTGTCTTAGCATGCTGAAATGTCCATGGTCTGGTCAAACAATACAGTAGGTACACGGTGGTTCTTCTCTTGCTTCTGTCTGTACTGAGGGTGGCTCAGGCTATTGGCTGTTTTATGGACAGGAGCTTCAGGCCCCCTGTTCTCTCAGAGATTTCAATGCCAAAGGCACTTTCCTGCTACTGAGTTTAACCCTTTATATACTAAAGAATTATCATTCTACTAGTACAACCACTCTCACTATTATGATGGCTACACATTGGGCTTCCATCCCCTCTGCTGTGTACACTCACTGATCCTCACCTATGTGAGCTCATGGGTCTCTGACTTGACCATGTATTGAACTGTGACAAACTTTTAATTTCAGCAAAAATGTACAGAGGGTCTTTGCCACAACGCCACACTGGAAACAAAACTAACACTGCATAACAAACAATCTTCAAGAGTCAATGACCCAAAATCATACAATGTAAAAGGGACATTCCTCAAGAGAGCACAAGGCAGAGTCTGCTGTGCCACAATATTTGGGTGGTTTAAGTTTTGACATCTGGAAAAGATGAGAGGACAGAAGCATAGTTGTTAGTGCATAAATATGAATGATCTTACAATGAAAACCTGGAGCCCAGCCCCACCCATTGTGACTCTGAAGTTGTCTGTCCAGAAGTGGACTTGAGTGACTTCTGGAGTGGAGTGAGCCTCGCAGGGAGAACATTCCCAATCAGGAGATCCTGTCATGATCTATGGATTTAGATAAAGTTCCTATCTTCCCCCAGATGCCTGGGCCCCAAGCCTAGGGTCTGTACTCCCACATCAGGAAGTCTGATATTCAGGAAATTCTGTAGGCTCCACTTCAGTATATATCCAAAAATCTGACCTCTTTCCTGTTTCTCTCCTGCTACTGGACTGTGCAAGCATCCCTGTCTCATTTGTTCACATTCAATAACCTCCTTCTATCTGTCCTGGAAGAATCTATGCTCAATCATTAGAAAAATTTATTTAAAACCCATGTTAGTCCACAGTGTGTCTCTGCTCCAAGCCTGAAATGTTTCCCATTCACCTGGAGTGAAAGGACTGTCCATGACTTGGCAGGAAGATCGACTTAAAGCCTTTGCACATGCAGCTGCCTTCGGTGAAGCCCTTCTAGGATTCTTGGCCACATGACTCATGTTCATGCTCTCTTTTCATCTTTTTATCTCTATATCTTTTTATTGTATTTCTTCTTCTCAGTGATGGTCATGCAGACCATCCCATCTGCAATGTCTAAGTCTCCAACAGAACCTCCTTATTTCTTTAGCCATTTAGACATATCTCCACATATACCTTTTTAAAATATCAAGCATTTCACCTTTTCTCTTAATTATTATTTACACTGTTCTCTTTAGAGCACAGAAACCAAGTTCCCCATGTGAATATCATTGTCAAGAAAAGCTGTTTGTATATACTGGATGATCTTTATAGTTTCATGGAGCTGGGAACAATTCATGCAGCTAATTCTAGCTGTAGATACAGACACGGGCCTGAACATAATTATAGCATTCTAAATTAGCATTTTATTGAATTGAAAAACTATCTGGGATCAGAAGTTCAAAAGAGTGAATATTTCTTTTGGCTCATTGTTCAGGGTCCTGAGGGTTGATTGGTTGCATTGGTCTCAGGTTAGACAGAGCCTCATCATGATGATGGTTTGTGATGGAACAATGTTGCCCATCTTATGGTGGTGAGAAACAGAGTGGCAAGAATGGATGTAGGCTACATGCTGCTCTCATAGCATGCCTCCCCCATTTCCCATGACCTTCCACCCTTTTAGGCTTTATCTTCTAAATAATCAGTCTTTCATAGTAGCATTATTATCTGTTGAAAAGATTTTAACACAGAAAATTTTAATATATTTGAGCCTCAAAGCATAATATTTTTACTAAATACCTTCTCACTACTGAAACAAAATTTAAGACTCTACTGATTGAGGTATTGAAACTCAGGCTGAGACTCTTAGCCAAACGTTGGGCAGAATGCATAGAATTTTATGAACAAGGCAGGATACAGGGAACAGGATCTCCAAAAGGAGACCAACAGAGCCAAAAAAAAAATCTCAGCTCTGGGGACCCTGAAGAGAATGATATCCCAACCAAGGACCTAAAACACCAGCTCAGATGCAGTCTATAGACTCAGTCTCCAAGGGGGGTTCTTAGTAAGGGGAGCAGGAGCTGTCTCTAGCATGAACTCAGTGACAGGCTCTCTGTTCACATTTCCCTGATGGATACAGCTTTGCCAGTCCACAGAGGAAGACAATGCAATCAGTCCTGATGAGACCGGATTGGTAAGGGTCAGAGGAAAAGGAAGGAGGACCTCCCCTATCAGTGGACTAGCGGAGGGGAATAGGGGGAGAAGAGGAGGGAAGATGGCATTAAGAGATATGGAAGGGGGCCACAGCCAGGATACAAATTGAATAAATTTTAATGAATTATAATAATAATAATAAAAGACAAAAAATAATACCAGGGATGTGTGGAGGCCAGTTATAGATGAATTGTTTATATTCAACATATCACAGTCATAACCCCATAATGTGACTGTATATGGTACAGAGTCTCTAAAGAGTTGAAGTCAATTGGGGATATTTGGGTGGATCTTAGTCCAATGTGACTCTTTTTCTTTCAGGAAATGGAGAAAATTTACAGACACAGGCTGAGGTGAGATCATGCATGAAGACAGAATGAGACAGTGCAATTTAAAGGAGAAGCATCTCGGAAGAAATCAGCTCAATGGACACCTTGACTCTGGTCACCAGCCTTCATGGCAACCCTAGCAACAGCCTCTTAAAGAAGCAGCATGAAATGAGAAGACTGATGTCATATGAGAAAGCTAATAAAAGTCAGAGGATAAAATAAGGAACCTAACTTAGAAGAAATGGTGGCTGAACACTGCAGGACATACTTCACCCAGAGTCATGCCACTGGCCTGCATGCCAGCTTCTATGTCTCAGGAAGTGAGCAGAGATGGCTGAGCTCAGAGCCAGGTGGTCCTACCAGCTGCATTGGAAGTAATTTTGTGGCTCCAATGGGCCAAATAGATAGAGTAATTTAATTAAGATTCTGCTGAAAATATTTTTTTCAGCTTAAATATCAGAAAATACCATTTTAAAAGCATTATCTCATAGGATGCTTCTATTAAAACTTATGGACATGCAGAGCCATGGTCAGAGCTCTGGCTCTAGGACCTGAGACAATATTCTGACCTTCTTTCCTGGGACAGTTCAGGTGGCCAACTGGAGTCCTTTAGTTTCTAAGGCAGAGGTTGCCCAGACGCAGGAAGATGGTGCTATTCCTTGGACATAGTCACCTGTAAGACCCAGCAGCAGGGTCAGCAGCAGGACACTGTGAGGAGAGTGTGGCCAGGAGCCCATGGGAAGCATGGCCAGGGTCAAGGAGCCTGCTCTGCCAGTGTGTGTCCTCAGGAGATCTCAGCTTCTGATCTGCAGAGAAAAGAGGTCCTGTGCATAATGGGCATGCCAGTGTTGTGGGGAAAGAGGAACCTTAAAGGTTATTTAGAAATCGATACCCAGTGTGGTATGTAGCTGCAAGCAAAGATTTGTTCTTTATAATTCATGTTTTGAAGAAAAACTTATTTTTATCTTGAAATTATCCCTTAGATATTCTTACTGATATCCTGGTGCATGTAGTCCAAGTGACACAGGTGTTTTTATTTACACAAACACAGTAAAACATGTTAGAATTAGAATTGTCACCTTGGCACAGACGAAGCTGGCCAACAAGGATATCTGTGAGAGTTTGCTGCGATTTAGAATGTCTCTGAGCCTATCTGTGAAGGACTGTCTTTAGTTAATTGAATTGGAAAAACGCATCTTATTTTTGGGCAGAGCAATGTTCTGAGCAGAGGCTCTTGAACTGTAAATAGACAGGGTCACCTGAGTACTAGCATGCATGCACTACTTCATTGCTCTCAGATGTTGTCTATGGATCTTCAAGATCTTTCCACCTTGAAGTTGCTGCAACAAACTTTAATTTGGATTTATGAACGCAGTATGCCTTTGATCCTTTATGATTCTTCTGCCAGGACGTTCAATAATATTATCCAGATTTCTTCCAGAGAGCAAGTGGGAACACTTTAGTTAAGTATATGCTTAATGAAAAATGAAGGTTTTTATCATTATACTGACAAGGAAATAGAAAAGACTGCTTTTTGAGACAGGGAGAACACAGACACAATGATGGCAGAGTCTTTCTGGATAGAGAGAAGATATTTCATTTCTTACTGTGTGCAGCTAAGAACTACAAAGAGAGGATAAGTGTCCTCACCAACCTCAGATGTGTGCCTAGGAAAAAGAGAAAGAGACCTAAACCTTCAAGACCCAATTTTATCCTCTCTAATCTAGTTTGAAGTCTTTACTGTGGTGTTTCTGTTGGTGTGAGAGCTAATCTTGGCTATGAATTGAACATCAAAAACAAGAACCGCAGTTGTGCAATTTCCTGTTTCATGCTGGTCCATGGGCACATCTGTGGGGCATTTTTTTCCATTGTTAATTAAGGAGGATCTAGTTCACTGTAGTAGTAACTGTGGGGCTAGATTCTAGACAATAAATTAACTGACAGAAAATTTGAAGGTCATTAAGATGTGAACTAAGTGGCAATGTTGTCCCCTAGGGTTCTCTAGAAGGCAGTACCTTATGCAGTGAAATTAGCAAATTAAACTTTTCTTTTCCATAAAACAATATAGAATTATTTTTAAATAATTTAAAATATTTTAAATTATTATAAGCCATCTTTTCTGTTTGTAAATACTTATCAATTTTATTAACATTGTTTTGAAAAAGGTACTTTTGCTTGCTAAATTTTCTCGGGCTCATCCTGTGCCATGCTTTGGCAAAAGTATTGTCAGTAGATGTTGCCTGAGTGGAAGGTAGTTAATATAACAGAAGAGAATGATACAGAAAGAATGAGAATCCAGGGTCCAGCGTTAGCTTAGAGCCATGGGCGAACAGTCTCACTCTGATCTGTTGAAGTATAGCTAATTTTCAGACACATGACTAAGTGATTCATTCTTACTATTGAATGCTACTGGAATGTCAGTTTTGTAAACTGATAACTAAGAAGCACACAGAAGTATTGATACTGTGACATACCAGACCTGTGCTTATATATTTTTAATAATTTATTTTATTTTTATTGTATGTACATTGCTGTTTTAAAACTTCAGTTTATCTACTTTGCATCCCAAGGGTGCTCCCTCCCTCCTCTGATCCTAGTTCCCCCTTCCTCTACTTCCCCCTTACCTTCTCCCTTTCCCCCCAGAAAAAAGTGAGCTTCCCCATATTAATCCTCCCCAGTACATCAAGTCACATCAGGACTGAGAATATCCTCATCCCCTGAGGCCAGGCAAGGCAGCCTGCCAGGGGGAAGTGATCCAGAAGCAGGCAATAGAGTGAGAGGAGGACCTCCCCTGTCAGTGGACTGGGGAAGGGGCATGGGAGAAGAAGAGAGAGGGTGGGCAGGATTGGAGGAGCTAAGGGAGGGGCTACACCTGGGATACAAAGTGAATAAATTGTAATAAATAATTTTTTAATTAAAAAAAGAAATCAAAGAATGTTTTAGAAACTGTAAAGATCCCCCATGCCCCTGTATCACTAGGAGTAACACAGTTAAAATGGCCATCCTGCCAAGAGCCATCTACAGACTCAATGCCTTATATCTCAAGTCATCATCACTATCTTTCCTAGTGGTTTACATTGGCATACAGTGGTATGCCAGGGGCTCCCAAATTTTGACCTCTTCCCAGCCCAGGTGTTAAGACTAGTATAATCCTAAAGCCTTCTAATAATTGACTAGTATCAGAAGGAAGGAAAAGGAGACCTCCCCTATCAGTGGACTTGGGGAGAGGCATGTATGCAGAGGGTGGAGGAAGGGAGGGATTGGGACGGGAGGAGGGAAGGAACCACAGGGGGATACAAAGTTAATAAAGTGTAATTAATAAAGAAAATAATAATTGAAAAAATCTTCAATTAACTTTTGGTAAGTCAGTTAAAACATTTTTTTAAGGTAAACTCTACAAACCCATGCAAAATTGTTCATGTATAACATTTTTTTACACAATTTGTTACCCCAATCAGTGTGCCTGAAAATCTTCAAAACATTCATGAATTTTCCATCTGCTTCTTTACAGGATTTTTCTCATCAAACACAAGTGGGTACTTGGAAAGCTTACACCATGACAGAGCCCAGAAAAAGAAGGGTTTTAGGTGATTTCATCAAAATAGGAACATTGCTCATTGCTGAGTGTTTACCACATGAGAACCTGTTTCCAGGACATTTTTGCTTCTGTTGTTCTTATGGAACTGCTTCTAGAATGCTGTGCTTGACACATATACTGTAGTCTCACTCTGCTCAAACATAATTTGCCTTTAGAATCACTTCCTTATCCCATGCATCTGCAGTAGCACAGCATTCACTCTAATTGAAAGACTCGGGAATGGGTATACAGTAGTGTCAACATAGTGACTGAAATGATAATATTTTGAAGAAGGCAGATGATAGCTTTCTCTTAACCCCAGAGAGCCAGAGCATATTTATAAAGATGTCATGATTTATAAACATACCTTTAAAGATGTAGCTTTTTATATCAAGAAGATACTGAATACTGGGAAGATGCTTAATCTGCAGGAGACTTACATGATACCCAGAACACTGAAATACTAACAAACACCAGAAGGGATAACAGTTGAATAACTATTATGTTATTTAAACTGAATCTTTATGGTAGGTAAATATAGGAGGAAGACATGACTGCCCAAAGATAGAGACAGCAACTTGAGCAAAATTTATTCCTCCACCTCAGGAAGAATGCAAGCAAAGGGGGTGAGTTACTGTGTGGATGTGCTGTGGATATTTAAGCTTTCTTGTAATTCTTATACCGGTGATATCTGTGATTCTTTTCATTTTTACTCAGTATTTTCAATGCAGTCATTTACACCTCTAATCTTAGTCTGCAACAATATATTCTATATAACTAAGTTCAAGAATTATTTTCACAACATTCAGTGTTGAATACTCCCAGGAAGAGGAGAGTTAAGGTCTTGTACCAATAAAATGGGTTTTTTAAATAAGGGGAATGTTGCTCTGCAGACCTGCAAGGAGAGCTATCTTAGGAAATTATATGGCACAGACATATGTACCTTTCCAGGAGACTTTAAAATATTACTGACAAAATTTGAGTTACATGTGGCAAAAGACTAGCCTATAGCATAAAATAAAAGGGAATCTAATTTAATTGAAAAAGCCATCTACACGAGAACAAAAAGACAACCAGCCATCTTCACCTCTGCCTGTTACAGCCCAGTTTAGTTCCAGTGCAGCAATCTTGCAAAATAACTGCCTTGTTGAGTTACATTTGTTTGCTGTAGTACATTTGTTTGCTGGGCTGTGGTGGTGCCATATCACCCTGGCTCTTGTTGATTGTGTTCTTCCCCTGGAATTTAGGCATCTGGGTTTGTGGTGACTATGGGCCTACATTCTAATTTCCTGATTTAGTCTTTGTTGGGTGAGTGTTTTGTTAGTTAGTTTCTGCTTCCTCTTTAGTCTTCCGGTCCAGGAGGCCTTTGGTTGAACAAGCACTCTCCACCCGAGTTGGGATGGGAGTTCTGGTGGCCTGTGTGGCCTCTGATCCAGTAGGAAGTTTTTGTGTGTGAGTTGGAGGCTGGTACAAGGCTAACAGATTGGGAGGGACTGCTGGAGACAGAGCTCAGGGAAGGAGACATTGTAAGGGTAGAGCAGATCTATCAGCCAGGGGTCTTCCTGGAGTTCTGGTGACTTGTACGGTCTCTGGTTCAACAGGGAATGTCTTCATAAGTTGGGGGTTGGTATATGGTGTTGAGAAGGGGATGGAGAACTGAGAATAGGGCCCTGGGTTACCTGTTCTTCTGTAAGGCCTGTTGTGGTTGGGGAAGTGGGTTTCCTCCCAAGGAAATCTAGAGAGTATGGGGCTCTGCAGTGAGCTTGCCCACCTGGTCTTCTGGCAGGGTGGCCTCTAAGCCATTGTTTAGAAAGCACTTTAGCATCCATGAACTTTCACTTATGGGAGGAAGATGGAACAAGTGATGTTATTTGAGCAAACTCTGTCCAGTTCATCACAGTTCCTAATTATTGATATTATTCTGATTGTATCCTTCATTTCAATTAATTCCCTGGCTTTTGACAATGTGTACCTGTGTATTCTCTGTAGGGAAAAGCAAGCAGAGAATATACTGAAGAAGAAGAAAATGAATTAGTCTTTAATTCTATATCAGGAATGGCCTGACTCAGGTGACTACCCTATGTTTGTAAGTCTAAGTTTGTCAGCACAGTACAATGAGGCTCTGTTGAAAAAATATACATCTATTTGAAAGAAGATATTAACTAAAAATCACTTGCTCTTTGATTTACAGTTAAGCAAATAGTTGTGTTTTAGTTTTGGTGTTTCCATGAAAAACCCACAGATATTTTAATGTTAATAATTGTAGTAAAAAATGACTTTTATTATCACTGTGATCATTTAATCCACCTGTAATATGCACCATGGGGCCTTTTCAAGGGCAAAATAACCACCAGTGATGAGGGTGCAGCCTTCCTCACAGCACACCAGTCTGGTGACATTTGTGAATGTGTCCTCTTTTTATGTCAGGTTCAGAGCTGAAGGCTTAAAAGTGCTCCTGCTTTCCTCTTACTTTGAAGACTCTAATAGAACATAAAAGCCACTGACAGGAAGAAATACAGAACTGAGGAGAAACAGTGGAGACAAAATGAGTTTATTTTTCCCCTCCACTCCACCCTAATCCCTCCTTGTGTTGTTGTTTTTTTATCTGTCTTGGTCTTTAACAATGGGTCTTTTGTTATGTAGACTAGAATTGAACTTTGCCTGTAGCTGTGATCTTGAACTTCTAATGTTCCTCTATCATCTTTCTGAGTACTGGCATGACCGAGGTGCATGCCTATGGTGTGCACACCTGCCCACTTTATGATGATTGGAAGGATTAACCAAAGGACTCTGTCACGCCAACTGAGCACTCTACAAGTACAAGCTGAGCTGTGTTGCTGACCATGTTTTATGTTCTGAAACTGTTTGACTTACGCTATCTAGCATATCCACATATTGTTGATATTCCTCCTCTGTTCTTCTAATGGAAGCAACTCCAGAGATCTATGAACAAAACTTTCAACAGTTGTAAATGGGAGTAGTTTTCTCTAGAGCAGTTCATTAGTTTCTTTTTTTTTTTTTTTTTTTTGGTTGGATGGTTGTTTTTGTTTTTGTTATTTGTTTTTTTATATATATATATATAATAAGCCACTGTGAAATGCTTCAGTCACTTATGCTTTTCTTTTCAACACATAGATGATACTGTGGACTATAAATATTAAAGACCTGTACTCGTCTATCCTACTCATTTCTTATTGTAATATAAAATGTTCTTGTGCAGTGCTCCAATAATAAACTCGTGTTCTCTGCTTTCTTAAACTAAATCACCACTTCCATTGCTGTAATTTTTACCCCGTAATTTTTTCCAAAATGGCCTGGGTGATGCTAATGTTTCAGATATTTATAATGATCTACCATACTCCTCTCTGCCATACCCACTCCAGCATCGCCAATGTAGCATATCAATAGATTGTGCTACAGGGCAGGAGACACGCATTCTTCGGAAATTCACTCCCTGGAGGCCACTGGCAAGTCTTCCCAACCACCTAAGTCAAAAAGACGCAGTCTAGGGTCTCTACGCTTTTTCGTTTGTGGTTGTGGGGCTGGATTAATGAGTTTTTTTATCTTTCTTTATGATTCCTGAAACAGCACAATTAACTATTCAAGGAAGTATAATCTTGATAGATTACCAAAAGCTTTAACAAGAATAGGGCAGAAGAAAAGTAGTTTTAAAAGAAGTAATGAATTAAATTTAGTATTAAGAGCATTATAAGAATAGTGAAAAAATAATAGGCTCTTTCTTAAGAAAAAATAGCATGAGCAATACAGCTGGCGGGAGTTTCCCCTCCCTTCAGTGCCTTGTTTCTAAGGAAGATCATAAATCTTTAGCAGGACATATGGGAGGATGGTTAACAAAGGTGTAATTAGATTTTGATACAGAGAAAGATTTTGGCAGGCATCTGACTTAGCTCCTGACTTCCCTCTTCATTGGTTAGCAATAATGAAACTGCATTTGAGGTTTCTTTCCCTTTGTCTGCTTTGATCAAAAGTTTGCAGGCCAAGATTTCTTGTGGGCACTCCCCTATGTTAAAATGTAAATTTTGTATTCTTGGTAAAAGTCTAAATGTTCTGGGAAGTTTGCCAACTTTAAGGTGCCTTTTTGTGAAATCACTATAAAACTACTAGCTTGATTTCAGTAAAGTGCAGCAGAGCCAAAACCATCAAGGTGTCTCTGTCTATCAATTCATCACCGAAACCATGTCTTCCTATCCAGAGCCTTGTTCCCCACAGACGCAGGGAATCCGACTGGGCTGGTCCGTGGCATCTCTCTTGTTGAACCACAACCTTTACATTAATCTTAACTCTAATCTCCTTATGCAGTGGATGAATCTTAACTCCAGGTGCTCTGCTTTCTTGTAAATAATTACCATGTCCTGTCCGGTGAACTGCTCCTCTGTAAGGGGCTCTACTATAACAGGGTCTGTGGTGCTCTTCTGGAAGAACTTCTGATTTGACTGCATTTTGTAGAAACTTACATCACATATAAAAGTGACATCTAGTCTTCCAATTCAAGCAGCTTCAGAGATGTGCGAGAAAAACCCTTTCCACATGTAAAAAGGGATTCAGTTTTTGCTATGGTTGAAGAACTTTCATTTGGACAGAGAGATCACTTTGCAGTATTTTAGTAGTGCGTGTGCACGTGTGTGTGTGTGGCATGGAGTAGAGTGTGCTATGAACATTGCAGATACTCATGATTCTCCACCATTCCCTTCTAGTTCTATTTTAACTATAACTCCAGCACAAATATCCTTATGAAGTGCTACTAAAAAAACTCAATGGCCTGCTTCCTTAGTTTAAATTACCACTCTGCTTGATGAAATTTCCCCTACTGTGCGTTACTTTGAATAGATTTTGCAACTGAAAAGGAAATGAGTATTCTTACCATGTTTTCTAAAAACTCAACTTACATGGGAATAATATGCTCTGCTATATTCTAATGTAAGCAACTCTAGCGATGTATGAAGAAATCTCTTAGCTGTTGTAGAAAGTATTTAGTTTTCTCTATCATTGAAGTTCATTCTTTTTTTTGCAAATAAGCCACTAGGCAATGCTTAATCAGTTGTGCCTGTGTTTTCTATACATTCATGGTACTATGTGTTTTAAATATTAAAGATACATGTGCTCTGTTCCCTCATTTGTTTCTTGTTGTAATAGAAAATGTCCTTGTACAGTGCTCCAATAATAAACTTATGTTTCCTGATTTCTCATACTAATTAATCACTCCCCTTGCTGTAAAATTCTCTCACCTGAATTGCTTTCAAAAGTTTTTGCAGATGTATATAATCTGTTCACTCTGTTTTCCAACAATTCACTAGCAATAGGAAGGTATCAACTGCTCTTCTGGTGAAAACAAGTTTGAGGTGTATGAGAGCACCTTTAAGAAGCCCCTGGTAGGTTTTTTCTAAGACTAATTCTCCAACCAAGGACCATATATGGATAGAACCTAGAACCCCTGCTCAGATGCAGCCCATGGCAGCTCAGTATCCAAGTGGTTCCACTGTAAGGGGAACAGGGACTGTCTCTCACATGAACTCAGTGACTAGCTCTTTGACACCCCTTCCCCCATGGAGGAGCAACCTTGCTAGGCCACAGAGGAGGACCTTGCAGCCAGTCACATTGCAGATGAGACCTGATAAGCTAGGGTCAGAAGGAAGGGGAGGAGGACCTCCACTATAAATGGACTTAGAGAGGGGCAGGGAGGAAATGAGGGATGGAGGGTGGAATTGGGAGATAAAGAGGTAGGGGTCTACAGCTGGGATATAAAGTAAATAAACTGTAATTAATATAAAAATAATAATTTAATAGTAAAAATGTTTAAAAAGGCCCCTGTTAACAGCATTCAGCCTTCCTATGTAGAGCTACACTGATTTTTGCAAATATGTCACTGTGCAATGTCATTTGTGCATGGGTTTTTATACACATACATGATACTGTGCACTATAACTCTTAGAGAGTCTCATACTCTCCTCCCCTACTCATTTCTTGTTGTATTAAAAATGTCCTTGTGCAGTGCTCCAATAATAAACTCATGTTCCCTACTTTCTTACACTAAATCACTCCCCTTGCAGTATTTTCCCTGTAGTAAATTGCTTTCAAAAAGTTAACAGTTGTAAATGTGCTACTGTATTTACTATCCACTGCTGTCTTTGATTCCTTCTCTTTCTTTCTTCTTCTTTCTTTCTTTCTTTTTTTTTCTTTCTTTCTTTCTTTCTTTCTTTCTTTTTTCTGTTTAACTTTTCACTGATTCTTTGTGAATTTTACATCATGCAACCAAGTTCCCTCATCTCTCCATCCTGCCATATCTGCCCTTGGCCCTTTCAAAATCCCTCAACAAAAAAAAGTAATTAATTAATTATTAATAAAAATACATCTTCCTGAGGAAGCATCAAGATGTCAAGATGTATCACCCTATATTCCCTTTTGTTCAACATCTTTTCTTGTAAATGTTAATTGCAATGTGTCATTGGCCTGACTGAGGCCTCTGGCTTTTGCTACTGGATCAATACTTGATCCTCACCAAGGCTCCTATAGTATACTTTGTTGCCTTGTGTCAGAAAAGATCCTGCAACTATGGTTTTGCATGACTCTCCCCTTTATCTGGCTCCATCAGTTCATAGATGGGGTAGTTGTAGAGGAACAGCAACTCAAAGCTCTGTTCTTTTCAGGAAGTTTTCCTTGTGCCAGTGCATTTAAGGCTAATCCTCACTTTATCTTCTATTAAATTTAGTGTGTCCAATTTTATGATGAGATATTTGATCTACTTGGACTTGAGTTTTGTGCAAGGTGGTATAAATATGTGTCTATTCCCATTCGTCTACATGCAGCCATCTAGTTAGACCAGCACCATATGTTAAAGACGTTTTCTTTTTTTTTTTCCATTGTATGATTTTGGCTTCTTTGTCAAAAAACAACTGTCCATTGGTGTATGAGATTATTTCTGGATCTTCAATTCAATTCCATTGATTAAACTGTTTGATTTTATGCCAATATCATGTGTTTATTTTAACCACTATTGTTTGTTGTACTTGAACAACAAACAAAATTCTTTTATGGTATAGGACTATTTTAGTTATTCTTTTTTATTATTATTATTTTATTTTATTTTTCTGATTAGTTACATTTTGTTTTTTTTAACTTTTATTAATTACACTTTATTCATTTTGTATCCCCCCATAAGCACCTCCCTCTTCCTCTCCCGGTCACACCCTCCCCTCCTTTCTGCATGCATGCCCCCCCCCAAGTCCACTGATAGGGGAGGTCCTCCTCTCCTTATTTATGATCTTAGTCTATCAGTTCTTGTCAGAAGTGGCTGCATTGTCAGGGTTCTAGGTTATCTCCACGGATAGTCTTTGGTTGGAGTATGAGTCTCTGGGAAGTTCCCTGTGTTCAAATTATCTTGTTCTGTTGCTTTCCTTGTGGAGTTCCTGTCCTCTCCAGCTCTTACTATTTCCCATTTTTTACATAAAATTCCATTCACTCTGCCCGTCAGTTGGCAATCAGGCTCAGCATCTGCTTTGAGATTACAAGGCAGAGGCTTTCAGAGGTCCTCTGAGGCAGGTTCCAAGGTTATTTCCTGTTTACTTCTTCTGGCTTTCAGAGGCACTCTGTAGCAGGTTCCTAGGTTGTTTTCTGTTTTCTTCTGATGTTCCATCCTCTTTGTCTTTCAGGATGGGGATTGAACATTTTAGTTAGGGTCCTCTCTTTTGCTTAGTTTGTTTAGATGTACAGATTTTAGTGGGTTTGTTCTATGTTGTATGTTTATATGAGTGAGTATATATCGTGTGTGTCTTTTTGCTTCTGGGACAACTCACTCAGGATGATCCTTTCCAGGTCCCACCATTTACCTGCAAATTTCATGATTTCCTTATTTTTCATTGCTGAGTAATACTCCATTATATAGATGTACCACAGTTTCTGCATCCATTCTTCAGTTGAGGGGCATCTGGGCTGTTTCCAGCTTCTGTCTATTACAAATAAAGCTGCTACAAACATGGTTGAGTAAATGTCCTTTTTGTGTAGTTGAGCCTCTTTTGGGTATATGCCTAGGAGTGGTATGGCTGGATCTTGAGGAAGCGCTATTCCTAGTTGTCTGAGAAAGCACCAGATTGCTTTCCAGAGTGGTACAAGTTTACATTCCCACCAGCAGTGGAGAAGGGTTCCCCTTTCTCCACAACCTCTCCAGCATGTATTGTCACTTGAGTTTTTCATCTTGGCCATTCTGATGGGTATAAGGTGAAATCTCAGGGTTGTTTTAATTTGCATTTCCCTAATGGCTAATGAGGTTGAACATTTCTTTAAGTGCTTCTCTGCCATTCGATATTCCTCTACAGAGAATTCTCTCTTTAGCTCTGTTCCCCATTTTTTAAGTGGATTACTTGGTTTGCTGCTTTTCAGCTTCTTAAGTTCTTTATATATACTGGATATGAGTCCTCTGTCAGATAAAGGGTTGGTGATGATTCTTTCCCAATCTGCAGGCAGTCGCTTTGTTTTCATGACAGTGTCCTTTGCTTTACAGAAGCTTTTCAATTTCATGAGGTCCCATTTATTGATTGTTGCTCTTAGAGCCTGTGCTGTTGGTGTTCTGTTCAGGAAGTTTTCTCCTGTACCAATGAGTTCTAGGGTATTCCCCACTTTTTTTTTTTTCTAGCCAATTTAATGTGTCTGTTTTTATGTTGAGGTCTTTGATCCACTTGGACTTCAGTTTTGTGCAGGGTGATAAGTATGGACCTATTTTCATTTTCTACATGTAGACATCCAGTTGGACCAGCACCATTTGTTGAAGATGCTATCTTTTTTCCATCGTATAGTTTTGGCATCTTTGTCAAAAATCAGGTGTCCCTAAGTGTGTGGGTTTATTTCTGGGTCTTCTGTTCAGTTCCATTTATCCACCATTCTGTTTCTATGCCAGTACCATGCAGTTTTTATAACTGTTGCTCTATAGTACAGTTTGAGATCAGGGATGGAGATACCTCCAGAAGATCTTTTATTGTAGAGGAGAGTTTTAGCAATTCTCGGTTTCTTGTTATTCCATACGAAGTTGAGAATTTTTCTTTCCAGGTCTGTAAAGAATTGTGTTGGCAATTTGATGGAAATTGCATTAAATCTGTAGATTGCTTTTGGTAAGATGGCCATTTTACTATGTTAATCCTGCCAAGCCATGAGCATGGGAGATCTTTCCATCTTCTCATATCTTCTTCTAATTCTTTCTTCAGAGACTTGAAATTTTTTTCATACAAGTCTTTGACTTCCTTGGTTAGGGTTACACCAAGGTACTTTATGTCATTTGTGGTTATTGTGAATGGTGTTCTTTCTCTAACTTCTTTCTCAGCCCTTTTGTCTTTTGTATACAGGAGTGCTACTGATTTTTTTGAGTTAATTTTGTATCCAGCCACTTTGCTGAAGGTGTTTATCACCTGTAGGAGTTCTGTGGTAGAGTTTTTGGGGTCACTCATGTATACTATCATATCATCTGCAAATAGTGATAATTTGACTTCATATTTCCCATCTGTATCCCCTTGATCTCCTTCAACTGTCTTATTGTTCTAGCAAGGACTTCCAGTACTATGTTGAAGAGATATGGAGAGAGTGGGCAGCCTTGTCTTGTCCCTGATTTCAGTGGGATTGCTTTAAGTTTCTCTCTGTTCAGTTTGATGTTGGCTATAGGCTTGCTGTATATCGCCTTTACTATGTTTAGAGATGTGCCCTGTATGCGTGATCTCTCCAATACTTTAAACATGAATGGATGTTGGATTTTGTCAAATGCTTTTTCAGCATATAGGGAGATTATCATGTGGTTTTTTCTTTCAGTTTGTTAATATGGTGGATCGCATTGATGGATTTCCTTATATTGAACCACCCCTGCATACCTGGGATGAAGCCTACTTGGTCATAGTGGATAATATCTTTGATGTGTTCTTGGATTCAGTTTGCAAGTATTTTATTAAGTATTTTTGCATTAATGTGAATATTGAATAAGGGAGATTGGCCTGAAATTCTCTTTCTTTGTTGAGTCTTTGTGAGGTTTAGGTACCAACGTGACTGTGGCTTCATAGAATGAGTTTGTTAATTTTCCTTCTGTTTCTATTTCGTGAAATAGTTTGAAGAGAATTGGAGTTAGCTCTTCTTTGAAGGTCACTGAAGCCATCTGGTCCTGGGCTTTTTTTGGATGGGAGACTTTTGATGACTGCTTCTATTTCTTTGGGGGATATAGGACTATTTAATTGATTTACCTGGTCCTGAATCAGCTTTAGTAAGTCAAATCGACCAGGAAAATTGTCCATTTCATTTAGGTTTTCAAATTTTGTGGCATATAGACTGACTTTCGAAGTAAGTCCTAATGATTGTTTGGATTTCCTCAGTGTCTGTAGTTATGTCCCCTTTTTCATTTCTGATTTTGTTGATTTGAGTGGTGTCTGTCTGCCTTTTAGTTAGCTTGGCTAAGGGTTTGTCTATCTTGTTGATTTTCTCAAAGAACCAGCTCTTGGTTTCATTGATTCTTTGAATTGTTTTATTTGTTTCTAATTGATTGATTTCAGCCCTGAGTTTGATTATTTCCAGCCATCTACTCCTTTTTGGTGTGTCTGCTTCTTCTTTCTCTAGGGTTTTTAAGTGGGCCATTAAGTTGCTTGAATGAGCTGTCTCGAATTTCTTCTTGAAGGCACTTAGTGCTATGAACTTTCCTCTTAGCACTGCTTTCATTGTGTCCCACAAGTTTGGGTATGTTGTGTCTTCATTTTCATTGATTTCTAGGAAGACTTTAATTTCTTTCTTTATTTCTTCCCTGACCCAGCTGTCATTTAGTAACAAGCTGTTCAGTTTCCATGTGTGTGTAGGCTTTTTTCCATTTCTGTTGTTGTTGAAGTCCAGCTTTATTCCATGGTGATCAGATAGGATACAAGGGATTATTTTAATCTTGTATCTGTTAAGGCTTGCTTTGTGACCAACTATATGGTCTATTTTGGAGAAGGTTCCATGAGGTGCTGAGAAGAAGGTAAATTCTTTTGTGTTTGAGTGTAAAGTTCTGTAAATGTCTGTGAGGTCCATTTGATTCATGACCTCTGTCAGAGATATTGTTTCTTTGTTTAATTTCTGTTTTGTTGACCTGTCCTTTGTTGAGAGTGGGGTGTTGAAGTCTCCCACTATTAATGTGTGGGGATCTATATGTGGTTTAAATTTTATCAATGTTTCTTTTACAAATGTGGGTGCTCTTGTATTTGGGGCATAGATGTTCAGGATTGTGGTGTCTTCTTGGTGGAATTTTCCCTTGATGAGTATGAAGTGTACTTCCCCATCTCTTTTTATTAATTTTGGTTGAAAATTTCTATTTTATCAGATTTTAGAATGGCTACTCCTGCTTGTTTCTTGTATCCATTTGCTTGGAAAGTCATCTTCCAACCTTTTACCCTCAGGTAATGTCTATCTTTGTGCTTTAGGTGTGTTTCTTGTATGCAACAGATTGCTGGGTTTTGTTTACGTATCCACTCTGTTAATCTGTGCCTTTTAACTGGAGAGTTGAGTCCATTGATGTTGAGAGAGATTAATGACCAGTGGCTGTTAGAGCCTTTGGTTTTGATGTTGGCTGTGGTCATAAGGTTGTGTGCTTGGTTGCTTTTTGTTTTACTGTAGTAAGGTTAATTATTTCCTGTGTTTTCTTGACAGAAGCTAATTTTGTTGGGTTGTATTTTCCCTTCCAGTGTCTTCTGTAATGCTGGATTTGTGTGTAGGTATTGTTGAAATTTGTTTTTGTCATTGAATATCTTGTTTTCTCCGTCTATGAGGACTGAGAGTTTTGCTGGGTACAGTAGCCTGGGCTGACATCTGTGTTCTCTTAGGGTTTGCATGATATCTGTCCAGGCCCTTCTGGCTTTCATAGTCTCTGTTGAAAAGTCAGGTGTGATTCTAATGGGTTTGCCGTTATATGTTACTTGGCCTTTTTCCCTTGCAGCTTTTAGTATTTTTTCTTTGTTCTGTATACTTCCTGTTTTGATTATTATGTGGCGGGAGGATTTTCTTTTCTGGTCAAATTTGTTGGGTGTTCTATGTAGGCCTCTTGTATTCTTATTGGCTTTTCCTTTAACTTGGGGAAATTTTCTTCAATGATTTTGTTGAAAATATTTTCTGGGCCTTGGAGAAGGGAGTCTTCTTTTTCCTCTATTCCTATTATTCTTAGGTTTTGTCTTTTCATATTGTCTTGGATTTCTTGGACGGTCTGTGTCAGGAATTTTTTGGATTTAACATTTTCTTTGACAGATACATCGATTTCTTCCATTGTATCTTCTACACCTGAGATTCTTTCTTCCATCTCTTGTAGTCTGTTGGTTATGCTTACCTCTGTAGTTCCTGTTTTCTTCCCTAAATTTTTCCTCTCCATTATTTCCTCCATTTGTGCTTTCTTTAAATTTTCCAGTTCTATCTTCAGGTCTTGAGTTGTTTTGTTTACTTCCTTCACCTGTCTGATTATATTTTCCTCTTTTTCTTTTAGTTCCTTCAACTCTGTTTCTTTTATTTCTTTCAGTGATTTAATTATTTCTTCTCTGAAGGCCTCAAACTCTTTGGCTGCATCTTGCCGTATTTCTTCACAGATGGCCATAATCTGCTTGTCTTTAACTTCCTCCATTTCTTTACAGATAGCCATGATCTGTTTGGTTTTATCTTCCCGTATTTCTTCACGTATTTTATTTGTTTCCTCTATTATCCTCTTCATCAGCATAGATGTAAAGTCATCTTCTTGATTTTCTATTATGCTGCGTTGTCCAGGGCTGTTCACCTCTGGATGGCTGGGTTCTGGAGATGCCGTATTGCTCTGTCTTTTGTTGGTTGAGCTTTTAAGCTGACCTCTATCCATTGGGCTGTTTTAGGTGTTGGCTGTTAGATTCTGTGCTTCCTGGAGTCCTGAGGTAGGGAGATTCCCCTTGGCCTGAAGATGATTTTTCCTGAAGGAGTCCTCCTCTGCCTTTTGGTTATGGTCACTGTATGGCTAGTGTTTCTCAGGAATTGTCACTGCTCACCTCAGGTCTATAGCCCTGAGTAGTAGCTGTGGTCTTTGTTAGGCAGGGTGGGGGAATCTCCTCTTACCCATAAAAGTTCTCAAGACAGCTGCCCCACTGCTGGGTTTCTCGTTATAAATTTAGTTTGCTGATGCTGTTGTTACAGTTTTCCAGGTACAGTCCTCTTGAAGAACCTGCTGATTCCCTAGCTGTGGGGTTTTCTCCCAACAGGGAAACTCAGTCTGTTATCCTGGGGCACATAGTTCTGTACGGGAAAGTGAGTGGTGTGCCTAGCAAGTCTCTGGGCCAGAGGCTGAGTCCTCTGCTCTGGGCCTGGAGAATGTGCACCTAGGTTGAGTTTGAGCCTGGGGGCGCCGCTCTGGTCTGGAGGCTGGGTGCCTCATTCTGGACCAGAAGCTGTGTGTCCCTGTCTGGGATGGTGGCTGCAGTCAGTGCTCTGGTCTGGACACTGTGGGCACAGCCCTCTTGAAGGACCAGGGACTCCCACATTTTTGTCAGTCTAGCTAGGGATAACTGGTTGATCCTTGGCACAGTATCTGAGGGCTGCTGTAATGGCTCTCTGGTTTTTGTAGGTCTGAGGATGCAGCTGTGTGCCCCAGTGCCCTAGGGCAATAATGGCGCTGAGCATGGAGCTCCTGCCTGCATTAGAACACTAGAGCCTAGAGTCTGTGTGAATCCAGAAAGTCTTTTGGTGCTGGGTGTCCTGAGCGTTAGACCTGATGATCCCCCTCCGCTGGGGGTTTCCTCCTGCCAGAGACACCCAGTCTTTGCTTTGAGGACTGTTGTTCTATCTGGGGTGGCGAGTAGAACCCACAGGCACAGACGCCCACCCTTGGCTCCGCCTTTCTGGCCTTTGGGAGCCCGGGCATCTGCCTAAACTGGGTAATTTTCCCGAGACCTTTTCGAGGTGGTGGTATCAGCTGAATGCTCTGAGATCAGACCAGCCGTTTCCCTCCCTGTGGGTTTGCACCTGACAGTGAAACGCAGTCTGGTGCCCTGGTGCCCTGGTGCCCACAGTTCTGTCTGAGGTGGCAAATCACACGCACAGGCAGGGCTCTGTGCAGGCGCCTGGGTCCCTCGCTCTGGCTCCGGGCTGGCTCCTGGGGCACCTGCGGAACCCGAGTCTTTTCCAGGGGATGTCTGGGTGACCTAAGATCGGTCTCAATCATTTCCTGCTCCATGGGGTTATCTCTCGACTGGAAAATCCAGTCTGTGATGTTCTGGGCTCACAGTTCAGTCTGAGGCAGTGACCAGATCATGATGGCATGTAGCTCTGGGCTGGCGACCAAGCGCCTGGCAGAACCAGGATCTCTTCTGAGGTTTAGTTGGGTGAGTTAAAGCTGATTGAATCCCCCACCATGGGGTATCCTCTCACCTGTGAAACACAACCACTTGTGTTTTATGACCGCAAGTTCTGATTGCTGGTCACTGTGCCAGTCCTGCTGTGCTGCTGCTCAGAATGAGAGTCCTCCTGGCGCCGCCATCTTGCCCCGCTCTCCATCCTAGTTACATTTTGTTAACTCTGTATCCCAGTTGTATCCCGCTCCCTCTTTCCCTTCCCAATCCCATCCTCCCTCCCTCATCTCCTCCCTGCCCCTTTCCAAGTCCATTGATAGGGGAGGACCTAGTCCCCTTTCATCTGACCCTGTTTTATCAGGTATCTTCAGGACTGTCTGCAAAGTCCTCCTCTGTGGCCTAACAGGACTGCTCCTCCCTTGGGGGGTGGGGAGGTCAAAGAGCCTGCCATTTAGTTCCTGTTAGAAATAGTCCTTGTTCCCCTTACTATGGGAAAGCAATTGGTTACTTTTGCTTTCCCATACGGATACGGGACACATCCGAGCAGAGGTACTAGGTTATGTCCATTCATGGTCTTTGGTTGAGTGTCAGTCTCAGAAAAGACCACTGCGCCCAGATTTATTTGGTCCATTCTGGAGCTCCTATCCTTTTCACATCATTCTAACTCCTCTTCTTTCATATGATTCCCTGTACTCTGCCTAAGGTTTGGTTATGAGTCTTAGTATCTGCTTTGATACACTGCTATGTAGAGTCATTCAGATGCCTTCTGCAGTAGACTCCTGTCAAACATTCAATGCACATCCAATTTGTCTTTCTAAATGAGGATTGATCATCTTACCCTGTGTCTGCTTTCTTGATTATCTTCTTTAGGTGTACAGATTTCATTATGTTTATCATATCTTGGAGGTCTATATAAGCAAGTATATACCATGTTTGTCTTTCTCTTTCTGGGATACTTCACTCAGAATGATCTTCTCTAGATCCCACCATTTCCCAGCAAATTTCATGATTTCCTCTTTTTTGATTGCTGAGTATTATTACATTGTGTAAAAATACCACAATTTCTGTACCCATTCCTCCATTAATGGACATCTGGGTTGTTTCTAGGTTCTGGCTATTACAAATAAAGCTGCTACAAACATGGTTGAACAATATCTTTGTTGTGTACTTGAGCCAATTTTGGGTATATACCTAGCAGTGGTACAGCTGGGTCTTGAAGCACTATTCCTAATTGTTTGAGAAAGCTCCAGATTGACTTCCAAAGTGGATGTACCAGTTTACATTTCCACCAGCAATGGAGAAAGGTTCTCTTTCTCCACAACCTCTCCAGCATGTGTTGTCACTTGAGTTTTTCATCTTAGGCATTCTGATGGGTGTAAAGTGAAATCTCAGGGTCGTTTTGATTTACATTTCCCTAATGGTTAATGAGGTTGAGCATTTCTTTAAGTGTTTCTCTGCCATTCGATATTCCTCTATTGAGAATTCTCTGTTTAGCTCTGTTCCCCATTTTTTAATTGGATTACTTGGTTTGCTACTTTTCTGCTTCTTTAGTTCTTTATATATACTAGATATTACCCTCTGTCAGATAAAGGGTTGGTGAAGATTCTTTCCCAATCCATAGGCAGTCATTTTGTTTTGATGATGGTGTTCTTTGCTTTACGTAAGCTTTTTGGTTTCATGAGGTCCCATTTATTGATTGTTGCTCTTAGAGCCTGTGCTGTTGGTGTTCTGTTCAGAAAGTTGTCTCCTGTGCCAATGAGTTCTAGGCTGTTCCCCACTTTTTCTTCTAACCGATTTAGCATATCTGTTTTTATGTTGACATCTTTGATTCACTTGGACTTTAGTTTTGTGCAGGGTGAGAAATATGGATCTATTTTCATTTTTCTGCATGTAGACATCCAGTTAGACCAGCCCCATTTGATGAAGATGCTGTCTTTTTTCCATTGAATTTGTTTGGTTTCTTTGTCAAAAATCAAGTATTCATAGGTGTGTGGGTTTATTTCTTGGTCTTCTATGTGGTTCCATTTATCCTCCTTTCTGATTCTATGCCAATACCCAGCAGTTTTTATTACTATTGCTCTGTAGTACAGCTTGAGATCGGGGATGGAGATACCTCCAGATGATCTGTGGTTGTACAGGATTGCTTTGGAGATTCTGGGTATTTTGTTTCTCCATATGAAGCTGAGAATCTTTTTTTCAAGGTCTGTAAAGAATTGAGTTGGTATTTTGATGGGAATTGCATTGAATCTGTAGATTGCTTTTGGCAGGATGGCCATTTTCACAATGTTAATCCTACCAATCCATGAGCATGGGAGATCTTTCCATCTTCTGAGATCTTCTTCAATTACTTTTTTCAGAGACTTGAAGTTTTTCTCAAACAGGTCTTTCACTTGCTTGGTTACAGTCACACCAAGGTACTTTATGTTATTAGTGACTATTGTAAAGGGTGTTGTTTTTTCTAATTTCTTTCTCGGCCCTTTTGTCTTTGGTATACAGGAGGGCTTCTGATTTTTTTGAGTTGATTTTGTATCCTGCCACTTTGCTGAAGGTGTTTATCAGCTGAAGGAATTCTCTGGTTGAATTTTTGGGGTCGCTCATGTATACTATCATATCATCTGCAAATAGTGACACTTTGACCTCTTCCTTTCTGATTTGTATTCTCTTGATCTTCATTAGTTGTCTTGTTGCTCTAGCTAGGACTTCAAGTACTATGTTGAAGAGATACGGAGAGAGTGAGCAGCCTTGTCTTGTCCCTGATTTTAGTGGGATAGATTAAAGTTTCTCTCCATTGAGTTTAATGTTGGCTATAGGCTTGTTGTATATCGCCTTTACTATGTTTAGATATGTGCCTTGTATCCCTGATCTCTCCAAGACTTTAAACATGAATGGGTGTTGGACTTTGTCAAGTGCTTTTTCTGCATCTAAGGAGATGATCATGTGGTTTTTCTCCTTCAGTTTGTTTATGTGGTGGATTACATTGATGGATTTCCATATGTTGAACCACCCCTTGCATGCCTGAGATGAAACCTACTTGGTCATGGTGGATGATATCTTTGATGTGTTCTTGGATTCAGTTTGCAAGTGTTTTATTGAGTATTTTTGCGTCAATGTTCATAGAAGAGCTAGGTCTAGATTTTTTTTGTTGTTGGGTCTTTGTGTGGTTTATGTATCAAGGTGACTGTTGCTTCATGGAATGAGTTTGGTAATTTTCCTTCTGTTTCTATTTTGTGGAATAGTTTGAGGAAAATTGGTGTTAGCACTTCTTTGAAGGTCTCCTAGAATTCTGCGCTGAAGCTGTCTGGCCCAGGACTTTTTTTGGAGGGGAGACTGTTAATGACGGCTTCAATGTCCTTGGTGGATATAGGGCTATTCAGTCTTTGTACCTGATCTTGACTTAATGTTGGTAGATAGAATCTATCAGGAAAATTGTCCATTTCATTTAGATTTTCAAATTTTGTGGCATATAGTCTTTTGTAGTATACAAAATACTTATAATAATTGTTTGGATTTCCTCAGTGTTTGTAGTTATGTTCCCCTTTTCATTTCTGATTTTGCTGATTTGGATAGATTCTCTCTGCTTTTTAGTTAGTTTGGTGAGGGTCTATCTTGTTGATTTTCTTGAAGAACCAGCTTTTTGTTTCATTGATTCTTTGAATAGTTTTATTTGTTTCTAATTGATTGATTTCAGCCCTTTGATTATTTACAGCCGTCTGCTCCTCTTGGGTGTATCTTCTTCTTTTTTTTTTTCTAGGTTTTTCAGTTGGGCCATTAAGTTGTTTGTATGTGATGTTATGAATTTCTTCTTGCAGGCACTTAGTGCTATAAATTTTCCTCTGAGCACTGCTTTCAATGTGTCCCATAAATTTGGGTATGTTGTGCCTTCATTTTCATTGAATTCTAGGAAGCCTTTAATTTCTTTCTTTATTTCTTCCTTAACCCAGTTGTCACTGAGTAGTAAGTTGTTCAGTTTCCATGTGCGTGTCGGCTTTTTGTTGTTTCTGTTGTTGTTGATGTGCAGCTTTAGTCCATGGTTGTCAGATAGAATACAAGGGATTATTTCAATCCTTTTGTATCTGTTGAGGCTTGCTTTGTGACCCACTATATGGTCTATTTTGGAGAAGGTTCCATGTGGTGCTGAAAAGAAGGTATATTCTTTTGAGTTTGGGTGGAAAGATCTGTAGATGTCTATTAGGTCCATTTGATTTAGGGACTCTGTATGTGCTTTTATTTCCAATTTGATTTCTGTCTAGTTGATCTGTCCCTTGGTGAGAGTGGGGTGTTGAAGTATCCCACTATTAAGGTATTAGGATCAATGTGTGATTTAATCTTTAATAATGTTTCATTTACTAATGTAAATGCTCTTGTATTTGTGGCATAGATGTTCAGAATTGTGATGTCTTCTTGGTGGATTTTCCCTTTGATGAGAATGTAGTGCTCCTCTACATCTTTTTTGAGTAGTTTTGGTTGAAAATATATTTTATTAGATATTAGGATAACCACTCCTGCTTGTTTTTTGGGTCCATTTGGTTGAAAAACTGTTTTCCAGCTCTTTACTCTGAGGTAGTGTTTATCTTTGTTGCATAGGTGTGTTTCTTGGATGCAGCAGAATGTTGGATCCTGTTTCTACACCCATTCTGTTAGTCTGTGTCTTTTTATTGGAGAGTTGAGTCCATTGATATTGATAGATAATAATGACCATTGAATGTTATTTCCTATTATTGTGGAGTTGGCGATGTTACTGTGATTCAGTGCTTGTTTTCTTTTGATTTTTCTTGGAAATTATCTTTAACCTATGTTTTCTTGGGTATAGTTGTTTTCATTGGATTGGAATTTTCCTTCTAGTGTCTTCTGTAGGGCTGGTTTCCTGTTCAAATATTGCTTAAATTTAGTTTTGTCGTGGAATATTTTGTTTTCTCCATCTATGTTAATTGAAAAATTTGCTGGGTATAGTAGTCTAGGTTGGCATCTGTGGTCCCTTAGAGCCTGCATGGTATCTCCCCAGGCCCTTCTGGCTTTCATAGTTTCAGATGAGAAGTCCAGTGTGATTCTGATAGGTCTACCTTTATATGTTACTTGGCCATTTTCCCTTGCTACTTTTAGTATCTTTTCTTTGTTCTGTAGATTAAGTGTTTTGACTGTGATGTGGCTTGAGGAGTTTCTTTTCTGGTCTAGTCTATTTGGTGTTCTGTAGGCCTCTTGTATTTTTGTGGACATCTCTTTCTTTAGGTTGGGGAAATTTTCTTCTATGATTTTCTTGAAAATATTTTCTGGACCTTGGAGCCTGGAATTCTCTTCTTTGTCAATTCCTATTATTCTTAGATTTTGCCTTTTCATGGCGTCCTTGATTTCTTGGATGGTTTGTGTTTGGGATTTTTCTGAATTTACTTTTATTTTTAGAGAAGTATCAATTTCTGCGAGTGTATCTTCAGTGCCCGAGATTCTCTCTTCCATCTCCTGTATTCTATTAGTGATGCTTACCTTTGTGTTTCCTTCTCTTTTCTCTAAGTTCTTCAGTTCCAGGGTTTTCTCGGTTTGTGTTTTCTTTATTGATTCTAATTCTGTTTTTATGTCTTGCAACATTTCCTTCATCTGTTTGAATGTGGATTCCTGTGTCTCCAAGATGTTCTTTATTTTTTTTTTTGTTTGTTTGTTTGTTTCCTCTCTTAATGCCACTACTTCTGCCTCCATTTGTTTGGCTGTATTTGCATGTGTTTCTTTAAGAGCTTTGTTCACTTCATTTTTCTTTGTTTCTATTTGGGAAGCCAAATCTTTGAGAGATTTATTTGTTTCCTCTTTAACGGTTTGAATCTGTATGGTTATTTCTCTGAGAGATTTGTTGGTTTTCTCTTTGTGTGCCTCAAATAACTGGATAATCATTGCTTTAAAATTATTTTCTTGTGTTTCTGTTGAATTGGAGTGTACAATAATTTTGGGGGTTGTCGGTGAAACCATGGTATCTTGATTTATGTTGGTTGTGTTCTTTTGCCGACCCCTGGCCATTTGGTTGTCTATAGTGTTCACTGTCTGTTCCTGGATTCAGCAGATCAGACTGGTTTTTCTCTGGTGTCTGGAGAATTCTTCAGGAAAATGGGGAAGGTCTAGTGATTTCAGTGTGTGCGTTGGTGATTCAGCTATACCTGTAGAAGGAAAGTTGTCAGGCAGGCGCAGAAGGGCAAACGCGGGGTAGCATGTGTTTGAGCGTGTGCTTGTGGGTGTGTCCTAAGGGACAAGGTGTTGGAGAATGAAGAGGCCTTCAGTGTGTGAGAGGGGTTTTGCAGGTGCTTAAGAGATCACAAGCGCTGTTTCAGATTTGGGCGCGTATTGTTTTTGCAGGTCTTCGAGACTTTAGTGGCTATTCAGCTGGTTATCTGCCACTGAGGGGTTGGATGGCCCATACAATCACTGGCTGGGCAGCCCTGTGTAGTCAGCCCTGCTGCCACTTGCAGACTAGGAATCTGGAAAGGATTGTACTTCGGATCTGAGTCTCTGTGGCTAGCACTCTTTGGGTGTGCACCCTGGTAGGGTGGAGTTTTCGGCGGTGCGTGCACTCCATTGGGACCAGGTGGTGGTGGTAGTGGGGGGTGCATCCTGAGGGTCCAGAGCTCCTTGGCAAGAGGGCACTAGGCGGGGTGTGAGTTCCTCAGACGTGTGCTCTGAGTGGTGGCGTTCAGCAGGTGGTTACAGCTCTCAGCTGGGATTGCAGGGTCTGGAGCCCCCTGCACTGAGCTTTGTGGCTTTGGGATCCAGGAAGGATTACAAGACTGATCCTTGGCGCTCTGTGGTTGGGCCAACGCTCTGGTGCTGGCAATGGGTGCCCTCTGGTGGGGCGTTTTCTGGAGGTGTGTGCACTCTGGCTGCTTGGGATGTGAGCTCGCTGTGCTTCTTGTGGTGGGATCGCATCAGCGGGATGGGGGGAGGAGATGTTCTGTGGGTCAGGAGCTCGGCAAGAGGGTCCTGGGCGGGGCTGGGGCAGTTACACCTGTTCACTGTAGTAAGGGCCTGGAGCACTGTCTCTGCTGTCTTAGTCCCCAGGCTGTGAGCTTTGCACTCAGCTGCCTGGTGCTGTGTGCAGGTTTCCCCATGAGGAAGGCCCTGACAATGGAAGCGCTTCACTTTGTTCCCAGAGAATTCCGCACTCGATTTAACTCTACAAGCACTTCATGCTTCTGTGGTGTCCCTTCTCCTTTAGAAATCACAAAAGTTTAAATTCTAGTTTCGATTGTCACTCCACTCACAAATTCCGGAGATTCATGTCCTCTGCCTCTAAAAAATGGTGTGCACTGTTCGCCTCCATCTTGGAACTCCCCCCTATTTTAGTTATTCTTGGTTTTTCATTTTTACATAAGAAGTTGAGAATTGTTTCCTTAAGGTCTATAAAGAATTGTACCGACATTTTGATGGGAAATGTATTGAATCTGTAGATTGCCTTAGGTAAAAATGACTATTTTTACTATGATAATTCTACCAATCCATGACCATGGGACATCTTTCCAACTTCTAATATCTTATTTAATTTCTTTCTTTAGAAACTTGAAGTTCTTGTCATACAGGTCTATAACTTGCTGGTTCAGAGATACTTTATATTATTTTTGGCTGTGGAAAAACTTCAGGTCTCTGAAGAAAGAGGGATGAGATACAATCAGGACATAAGGTAAATAATTTTAAAGAAAGATATATTTGGAAGAAGCAGAGAGGTCAATCTATTTAACTTAGCTTATCAATACATTCTGGTAGCTAAAATAGGAGCTAGTAGAAGCTGTAGAGAGAGTTCATAGGAGATGCTGTGGCAAGTTCAGACAGGCAATTAAGCCGTGCTCCAACTGTACACACAGTGCAGTGATGTATAGGCACAGGTTGGATCACTCTGTGATAAATTGTCATGGCTGGGCATTCAGAGTTTTAAAGGTTGGCTAATTGACACTGACCTTAAGAATAGTGTTTACATGATGGAATGTCGAAAGCAGTACAGATCAGTACTTTCTCCTCTTTTTAGAACCAAATTTTGTATATTTACCCTGTCAAGAGTAGTGATACCCATTTTAAAGTCTTCATTGTATATGTGTGTGAGAAAGAAACACACACAGAGAGATAGATAGATAGATAGAGAGAGAGAGAGAGAGAGAGAGAGAGATATCAAGGAGAAAGAGAAAGCAAAATGGCCATATTCAGTGAATTTTCATAACCTTTACACCATAAGCAGTAGGGATGAGAACAATAAAGATGACAGAAAAAATATGTCCTCATCTCAATAATTAAAGAGCATTTACTTATTTATTTTTGATGAGGATCTTTGAGAAAAATAGAAATGAGAATAATTTTTATTCCTAAAATTATGATACAGCTCAGCAGAGAATATCAATAGGTTGGGAGTTTAAGAGCCAGAAGAGCACCAGAGAACATGAACTAAAGTGAGCAGTGATGGACAACTCCAAGGGAATGGATGATAAACAGGCAGATGTATACAAAAAGGGAAATTTCATACCAAGAAGCGGGGTTCAGATTGTTTTTCACACAGTTGATAAAGATCTTGTGATGAGAATAAGAGGTAGAGCACGGAATGGTGGTGCACAACTTTAATCCCACCACTTGGTAGTCAGAGCAGGTGGATCTCTGTAAGTTCGAGGCCAGCCTGGTCTATACAGTGAGTCCTGGGACAGACAACGCTGCACAGTGGAACCTGTCTGGAAAAAAGCAAAAACAAAAGGATAAGAGGTAGAAACTGAACAGGATTTAGTGTAAACAGACCTCAAAGAATTTCTACCTTTATCTAGAAACCAAAATTTTCCTCTGGGCTCTTTGCAGCCTTGTTCTTGCTAAAGGCCAGAGAGAACAAAAATGTTTGGAGGCTATGTTCCATGACTGTTTTCCAAAATGATTTTAGGGTTAATTTCAGAGTGGTGTTAGAGTATCAATAAAAGCTCATTAAAGAAGTTGATCAATAAAACAAAACTTGTGACCTTGGTGGAGACCTCAGGGTCAATTGCTCAGGCAAAGGACACTCTTTTTTATAATTTTTATTTATATATTTTTCTTCACAATTTATTCATTTTATATCCTGATTGAAGCCCAATCCTTCAAATCCCTAATCCCACCCTTCCTCTCTGTTCCTCCAATATCCTTCCCTTAGTCCATAAAATGAGGAGTTCTCCACCATTGCCATCTTCGCACAGATTATCATATCTCTTCAGGACTGCCTGAATCCTCTTCCTCTGTGGCCTGGCAAGGCTGCATCATCAGTGGCCATTATCAGAGAGCAGTCAATTGAATTCGTGATAGAGGCAGCCCCTGATCCCCTCATTCAGAGATCCTTATTGAGACTGGGCTGCCAATCAGCCAGTAGAGAGTCTAGGTCCTCTCTATGCATAGTACATCAGGCAAAGGACACTCTTACACTACAGTAAAAGGATAAATGGAATAATTTTTCCTAAATGGATGTAATGGTACAACACACAATCCATCCCAGCATGCAAGAGGTACAGGCAAGCCAATCTTAATGAGTTCAAGGCAAGTCTAGTCTAAATAGTGTGTTCCAGAAGAGTCAAGGCTGCATAGTGGGATCCTGTCTCAATAACAAAAGAAATCAAAATAATTTTTCCCATTACTTGATACACTACCACATGCTTTCTAGAATTCTCCCAGCACAGCACTGTTCCTACATGCTGTGCTAAGGTTCAGCTGGTAAGCCTTCCTTTCTTATATCCATGACTTCTGAAACAGCAAAGCTGCTTTTCCCTGTTATCCTCCATTGTCCTGCTTTTCCATGATGTTGCTGAGATTTACACTTTGCCTGTACTGAGAATTTTTCTTTACACTAAGTTAGATTATTCTTGAACTTAAAGTCCATCTTTAAATTATGTTAATAATGACAAAAGTACTCCAAGAATAGAACCTGATAAGATCACAGCATCAGAGCTCTGGGATAACAATGCAGATGCGAAGAAAGAAAAAATTTCTGTGTTGGGGTTGTCCTTGTAAGGGAGTCATTAGGAACAGTCTTCCATGATTTTCACCAGCTTCTTCTTCTAGACTGAGCCTCTCTGGCAGATACTCAGGGATTCAGTGTTCTAGAGGATGAGGGGAAGAGCTGAGGAGATTCACCTCTCACTCAATACTCCTGTCATTGCTTAACATAATTTCTTAGTGCTACAGTGTCCATGGTACATCTCTCCCCCTAGAGCATTCCTGCCCTGAGTGGATGAGGTGCCCATGTCATAAAAGTGTCATCTCAGCCTAGCTCCTGAGTCATGCAGTCTCTGGGTCCATTCTTCAAGGTCACAGAGAAGCCAAAGCAAAAACAGTCATTATTACAGTCATTTGGATTGTCTAAATTCTGTCCCATAAATGTAGTCTGATGTTTCCCATGAACTCTGAATCTTTCACATGCTGTAGTGACCTCCAATAAGAATAGTGAAGCCACAATGCAGCTACTCCTGATGTGATCTGATAGACTAAGGTCAGAAGGAAGGAGATGATTTCCCCTATCAGTGGACTTAGGGAGGGGCATACGTGAAGAACGGGGAGGGAGGGTGAGATCAGGATGGGAGAAGGGAGGGGCTTATGGGGGGATACAAAGTGAATACAGTATAATTAATAAAAATAATTTAAAAAAGGGAAAAAATGGAATACAGACCTAAACCTAGAATTCATAACAGAGCAATCTCAAATAACTGAGCAGCACTTAAAGAAATGCTCAATGTCCTTAGCCATCAGAGAAATGCAAATCAAAATGACTCTAAGATTCCATCTTACACCAGTTAGAATGGACAACACATGCTAGAGAGGATATGAAAAAAGGGGAACAGAAACAAACAAACAAACAAACAAACAAAAAGAATAGTGAAGCCAATACACCATGTCCTACCCCAGGGACCATTGCCCTCACATTCTCTCAGTCTCTTTGGCAACCTTTATTGATCCTGGACTGAAACATTCAGCACTATGCACACACTTCCTATGAGCTAGGGATGTATCAAAGGGTTCCACAAGATTCTTGATGAACCTCAGCAGCAAGCTATTACCACAGATAAATGGCATGGCCCTCCTACTGATCCTGCTATTTCTATCTTCATCAAAACACTGATATCCATCTGCTTTGAATAAGAACCATTCCCTACATTCTAGGATATTTCAATCTTGATTCCTAGTTGTGGGTGCTGTTTGGGAAGATTTAGGTGGTCTAGCCTTGCTAAAGGAAATATGTTTCAGAAAGTGAGCCTTGGGATTGAAAGCTTTTTGCCACTTCTCGTTTGTTTAATCTGTTTCATGCTTTTTTCTAAGAATGTGGACACTTGACATCTGTCCTGGCTGCCATTTATCCCCAGCGTGAGGGAATCATGTCTCTGGAACAGTAAACTGCCAAATAACCCCTTTTCTACTATAAGTTGTTGTACTCATAATGTTTCATCACAGAAACAGAAAATTAACTGATACACCTGCATCCCCTCTAACGTACCGTCAGGCCTTCTGCTTCTTGAACCTGTACACAGCAAACACTCCAATTACCAGCAGCAGTTTGGGTCCAAAGAGCACAGCTACAAGGACTTTACCAGAATCTGAAGTCTTCAATTCTGAAATCAAAACGTAGAAGGGACCATTAGAAAGGTCACATGGAGCTCATCATCATTGGTCTTCAATTGGCTCATCTGTGGACCTCTAAGCACATTAAAGCTCTGAGGATTTTGAATATCTTTTCTCTACCAGTTCAAAGAAGTTCCAAATGAAAGAGATGGTAATGAGGTTTCTATTGCTCCATGTCTCCCACTTGTCCTTCTAAGAAAAAGTGTGTAAGAATTTGTGGTTAGTTTCACATAGCACTTGATTTTATGAGCAAAAGTTCTCACAAAAAAAGATGAACATTCAAAATGAACCTTCTACAAGGCTGATTGACCGTTTAGAACTTCAGTGAACGAGAGTTGGACATATTACAGTCCAGAGCCATAGTTGGATCATATGCAGTCCTTTTATTTTTATTTTTATTTTTTAATTTAATTTTTCTTTTTAGTTATATTTTGTTAACTCTGTGTCCCAGCTGTATCCCGCTCCCTCATTCCATCCCCAACCCCACACTCCCTCCTTGGTCTCCTCCCTGCCCCTTTCCAAGTCCACTGATAGGGGAGGACCTCCTCCCCTTTCATTTGACCCTGTTTTATCAGGTAACTTCAGGGCTGGCTGTAGAGTCCTCCTCTGTGACCTAACAGGACTGCTACTCCCCTGGGGGGGGGGGAGTCAAGGAGCCTGACCTTGAGATCCTGTTAGAAATAGTCCTTGTTCCCCTTACTTTGGAAAACCACTTGGTTACTGAGCTACCACGGGCCACATCCAAGCAGAAGTTCTAGGTTATATCCATAGATGGTCCTTGGTTGAGTATCAGTCTCAGAAAAGACCCCTGTGCACAGATTTATTTGGTCCTTGTAGAGCTCCTATCCTTTCCATATCATACTAACTTCCCTTTTTTCATATGATTCCCTGCACTCTGCCTAGGGTTTGGTTATGAGTCTTAGTGTCTGCTTTGAAACACTGCTAGGTAGAGTCTTTCAGATGCCTTTTGCGGTAGATTCCTGTCATACCTTCAATGCACATCCAATTTGTCTTTCTAAATGAGGATTGATCATCTTTGCCTGTGTCCACTTTCTTGATTATCTTCTTTAGGTCTGTATATTTCATTATGTTTATCATATCTTGTAGGTCTATATAAGCGAGTATATACCATGTTTGTCTTTCTCCTTCTGGGATACTTCACTCAGAATGATCTTTTCTAGATCCCACCACTTGCCTGCAAATTTCATGATTTCCTTCTTTTTGATTGCTGAGTAGTATTCCATTGTGTAAAAATACCACAATTTCTGTATCCATTCCTCCTTTGATGGACAACTGGTTTGTTTCCAAGTTCTGGCTATTATAAATAAAGCTGCTACAAACATGGTTGAATAAATGTCCTTGTTGTGTACTTGAGCCAATTTTGGGTATATGCCTAGGAGTGGTATAGCTGGGTCTTGAGGTAGCACTACTCCTAATTGTCTGAGAAAGTGCCAGATTGACTTCCAAAGTGCCTGTACCAGTTTACATTCCCACCAGCAATGGAGGAGTGTTCCCCTTTCTTCACAACCTCTCCAGCATGTGTTATCACTTGAGTTTTTCATCTTGGCCATTCTGAAGGGTGTAAGGTGAATTCTCAGGGTCGTTTTGATTTGCTTTTCCCTAATGGCTAATGAGGTTGAGCATTTCTTTAAGTGTTTCTCTGCCATTCGATGTTCCTCTTTCAAGAATTCTCTGTTTAGCTCCGTTCCCCATTTTTTAATGGGATTACTTGGTTTGTTGCTTTTCTGCTTCTTTAGTTATTTATATATACTAGATATTACCCTCTGTCAGATAAAGGGTTGGTGAAGATTCTTTCCCAATCTGTAGGCTGTCATTTTGTTTTGATGACAGTGTTTTTAGCTTTACAAAAGCTTTTCAGTTTCATGAGGTCCCATTTATTGATTGTTGCTCTTAAAGCCTGTGCTGTCGGTGTTCTGTTCAGGAAGTTTTCTCCTGTGCCAATGAGTTCTAGGCTGTTCCCCACTTTTTTTTCCAACTGATTTAGAGTATCTGGTTTTATTTTGAGGTCCTTGATCCACTTTGACTGTAGTTTTGTGCAGGGTGATAAATATGGATCTATTTTCATTTTTCTGCATGTAGACATCCAGTTGGTCCAGCACCATTTGTTGAAGATGCTGTCTTTTTTCCATTGAATGGATTTGGCTTCTTTGTCAAATATCGAGTATTCATAGGTGTGTGGGTTTATTTCTGGGTCTTCTATGCGGTTCCACTGATCCTCCTTTCTGTTTCTGTGCCAATACCATGCAGTTTTTATTACTGTTGCCTTGTTTTACAGCTTGAGATCGGGGATGGAGATACCTCCAGATGATCTGTTGTTGTACAGGATTGTTTTGGAGATTCTGGGTATTTTGTTTCTCCATATGAAGCTGAGAATCTTTTTTTCAAGGTCTGTAAAGAATTGAGTTGGTATTTTGATGGGAATTGCATTGAATCTGTAGATTGCTTTTGGCAGGATGGCCATTTTCACAATGTTAATCCTACCAATCCATGAGCATGGGAGATCTTTCCATCTTCTGAGATCTTCTTCAATTTCTTTCTTCAGAGACTTGAAGTTTTTCTCAAACAGGTCTTTCACTTGCTTGGTTAGAGTCACCCCAAGGTACTTTATGTTATTAGTGGCTATTGTGACGGGTGTTGTTTCCTTAACTTCTTTCTCAGCCTTTTTGTCTTTGGTATACAGGAGGGCTTCTGATTTTTTTTGAGTTGATTTTGTATCCTGCCACTTTGCTGAAGGTGTTTATCAGCTGAAGGAATTCTCTGGTTGAATTCTTGGGGTCACTCATGTATACTATCATATCATCTGCAAATAGTGACACTTTGACCTCTTCCTTTCCGATTTGTATCCCCTTGATCTTTTTTAGTTGTCTTATTGCTCTGGCTAGGACTTCAAGTACTAGGTTGAAGAGATATGGAGACAATGGGCAGCCTTGTCTTGTCCCTGATTTCAGTGGGATTGATTTAAATTTCTCTCCACTGAGTTTGATGTTAGCTATAGGCTTGCTGTTTATTGCCTTTACTATCTTTAGGTATGTGCCTTGTATCCCTGATCTCTTCAAGACTTTAAACATGAATGGGTGTTGGACTTTGTCAAATGCTTTTTAAGCATCTAAGTTGATGATTATGTGGTTTTTCTCCTTCAGTTTGTTCATGTGGTGTATTACATTGATGGATTTCCAAATGTTGAACCACCCTTGCATGCCTGAGATGAAGCCTACTTGGTCATGGTGGATGATATCTTTGATATGTTCTTGGATTCGGTTTGCAATATTTTATTGAGTATTTTTGCATCAATGATCATAAGAGAGATAGGTCTGAAGTTCTCTTTTTTTGTTGGGTCTTTGTGTGGTTTAGATATCAAGGTGACTGTGCCTTCATAAAATGAGTTTGGTAGTGTTCCTTCTGTTTCTATTTTGTGGAATAGTTTGAGGAAAATTGGTGTTAGCACTTCTTTGAAGGTCTCCTAGAATTCTGTGCTGAAGCTGTCTGGCCCAGACTTTTTTTGGAGGGGAGACTGTTAATGACTGCTTCAATTTCCTTGGGAGATACAGGGTTATTCAGTCTTTCTACCTGATCTTGATTTAATTTTGGTAGATGGAATCTGTCAAGAAAATTATCCATTTCATTTAGATTTTCAAATTTTGTGGCATATAGGCTTTTGTAGTATGACCTAATAATTGTTTGGATTTCCTCAGTGTCTGTGGTTATGTCCCCATTTTCATTTCTGATTTTGCTGACTTGGATAGTTTCTTTCTGCTTTTTAGTTAGTTTGGCTAAGGGTTTGTCTATCTTGTTGATTTTCTTGAAGAACCAGCTTTTTGTTTCATTGATTCTTTGAATAGTTTTATTTGTTTCTAATTGATTGATTTCAGCCCTTAGTTTGATTATTTCCAGCCGTCTGCTCCTCTTGGGTGTATCTGCTTCTTTTTTTTTTCTAGGTTTTTCAGTTGGGCCATTAAGTTGTTTGTATGTGATGTTACGAATTTCTTCTTGCAGGCACTTAGTGCTATAAATTTTCCTCTGAGCACTGCTTTCAATGTGTCCCATAAATTTGGGTATGCTGTGCCTTCATTTTCATTGAATTCTAGGAAGCCTTTAATTTCTTTCTTTATTTCTTCCTTAACCCAGTTGTCACTGAGTAGTAAGTTGTTCAGTTTCCATGTGTGTGTCGGCTTTTTGTTGTTTCTGTTGTTGTTGTTGTGCAGCTTTAGTCCATGGTTGTCAGATAGTATACAAGGGATTATTTCAATCCTTTTGTATCTGTTGAGGCTTGCTTTGTGACCCACTATATGGTCTATTTTGGAGAAGGTTCCATGTGGTGCTGAAAAGAAGGTGTACTCTTTTGAGTTTGGGTGAAAAGATCTGTAGATGTCTGTTAGGTCCATTTGATTTAGGGATTCTGTGAGTGCTTTTATTTCCCTATTTGGTGTCTGTCTAGTTGATCTGTCCATTGGTGAGAGTGGGGTGTTGAAGTCTCCCACTATTAAGGTATCAGGATCAATGTATGATTTAAGCTTTAATAATGCTTCATTTATGAATGTCGGTGCTCTTGTATTTGGGGCATAGATATTGAAGATTGTGATGTCCTCTTGGTGGATTTTTCCTTTGATGAGAATATAGTGGCCCTCCTTATCTTTTTTGATTAACTTGGGTTGAAAGTCTATTTTATTAGATATTAGGATGGCTACTCCAGCTTGTTTTCTGGAACCATTTGCTTGAAAAACAATTTTCCAGCTCTTTACTCTGAGGTAGTGTTTATCTTTGTTGCATAGGTGTGTTTCTTGGAAGCAACAGAATGTTGGATCCTGTTGGGTAAACATTCTGTTAGCCTGTGTCTTTTTATTGGTGAGTTGCGTCCATTGATATTTATAGATGATAGTGACCAATGCATGTTAGTTCCTTTTGTAATGGAGTCGGTGATCTTACTCTGTTTCATTGCTTGTTTTCTTTTCATTTTTGTTGGGATATTATCTGTATGCCCTGTTTTCTTGGGTGAATTTGTTTTCGTTGGATTGGAGTTTTCATTCTAGTATCTTCCGTAGGGTTGGTTTGCTGTTTAGATATAGCGTAAATTTAGTTTTGTCATGGAATATTTTGTTTTCTCCATCTATGTTGATTGAAAGCTTTGCAGGGTATAGTAGTCTGGGTTGACATTTGTGATCTCTTAGAGTCTCCATGATGCTTGCCCAGGCCCTTCTGGCTTTCATAGTTTCTGATGAGATGTCCGGTGTGATTCTGATAGGTTTACCTTCCTATGTTACTTGGCCTTTTTCCCTTGCTGCTTTTAATATCTTTTCTTTGTTCTGTAGATTTAGTGTTTTGACTATGATGTGACGTGATGTGTTTCTTTTCTGGTCTAGTCTATTTGGGGTTCTGTAGGCCTCTTGTATATTTATGGACATCTCTTTCTTTAAGTTGGGAAAATTTTCTTCTACGATTTTCTTGAAAATATTTTCTGGACCTTGGAGCCTGGAGTCTTCTTTTTCATCAATTCCTATTATTCTTAGATTTTGTCTTTTGATAGCATCCTTGATTTCTTGGATATTTTGTGATTGGAACTTTTCTGATTTTACTTTTTCTTTGAGAGAAGTATCAATTTCTGCAAGTGTGTCTTCAGCTCCAGAGATTCTCTCTTCCATCTCTTGTATTCGGTTGGTGATGCTTACTTTTGTGGTTCCTGATCTTTTCTCCAAGTTCTCCAGCTCAACTGTTTTCTCAGTTTGTGTTTTCTTTATTAATTCTAATTCTGTTTTCATGCCTTGCACCATTTCTTTCATGTTTGAATCTGGATTCCTGTCTCTCTACGATGGACTCTATTTCTTTGTTCATTTTCTTTTTATATACCACTAATTTTTTCTCTACTTGTGTATCTATTTGTTTGGCTATGTTTGCCTGTGTTTCTTTAAGGGTTTTGTCTATTTCTTCTTTCTTTACCTCCAATTGACTGGCCAACTCATTGAAAGATTTGTTCATTTTCTCCTTATGAGCCTCAAATAATTGGGCAAGCATGGTTTAAAATCATTTTCCTGTGCTTCTGATGAATTGGAGTATCCATCGATTTTGGGGTTTGCTGGTGAAGTCATGATGTCCTGATTTATGTTGGAAGTGTTCTTTCACCTACCCCTGGCCATTGGCTTATCTGAAACCTTCCCTGTTTGTTTTTGGATTCTGAAGATCAGACTGGTACTGTCTCTCTCTGGTGTCTGGAGAGTTCTTCATGAAGCTGAGAACTCTCAGCGTGTGCTGAGGACTAGCTGTACTGGTGGGAGAAAAGTACTCAGGTTCAAACGGGGCAAATGCAAGCGTGTGTGTGTGTGTGTGTGTGTGTGTGTGTGTGTGTGTGTGTGTGTAAGTGTGCATGGACGTGTGTCTCAAGGGACAGAGTGATGGCTAATGTTGAACCCTTGAGTGTGTGGGAAGGGCTCTGCAATGTATATGTCGCAGGCGCTAGTGATGATCGCAGCGCAATTTCTGGCATTAACTGCCTTAACTCCTCAATTAGACCCACAGAGTAGGAACTTCAATGTCCCTAGTGCTCCTCTGTTTCCCAAAGTGGGTATGTGGGTGGGAGGGAATTCGATGCCTGGCTTCTGTTTTAGAAGGACCCAGGATCTGGGGAGCTGCAGATTCTCAAGGGTGCACTCACTTACAGGCAGGTCACTTGGCAGAGATCGGGGTATCTGGGCTCTCTGCTCTCTGGTTTGGCCCTGCTTCTTTGATGTGCTCCGCCAGTTCTGTGCTGCTGTCACTGCCAGGTTCTGAGGTCTTGCTGTAGCTGGAGATTTCAGGGTGTTCACGTCAGTAGGGATCGGGGTAACCAGGCTCTCTGTTCTCTGGTTTGGCCTTGGTTAGTCTTAAACTGGAGGGCTGATGTGCTCCGCCAGCTCAGTGCTGCTCTGCCGCCAGGTTAGAAAGTTCCACTGTAACTGGAGACTGGGTCACTAGTCCCGATGCTTTCTGGGAAGTCCTGGGGTCTCTTCACTGTGTTCTCCAAGCTTGGGAGGCCCAGTGCCTGGTGTGTCTAGCTTGTATGACGTTTCTGCCTGGTTTTGGTGAGTATATAGCGTATTTTCTGTCACTGTGGGATTGGGCGGGCCGTACCATCAGTGATGGTGATCCTGCGGAGCTAGTATGTCGTCTAGCAAACTCGGGCCCTGGGAGGATGGTGCAGCCGCTGCGCGAATCTGGGACTCCGAGACATGTACTGCTGGCCTTTGCCGCTAAAGGGCTTGGAGCTCCACCTCAGTGGCTGTAGACCCCAGGCAGTTAGGTCTGCGCTGAGAAAGATGAGTCTGCTGTGCCGAGGAGGAAGGAGGTCTGGAGGAGGGGAGTGCCGTTAGATCAAAGGATCATTTCTCTTCTTCCCCTAACAAGTCCCTGGGTGACCAAAGTTTTCACCTCCTGCGATGTTCCCTGTTGTTTAGAAAGCCTCACCGTTGTTTTCCTGGGTTAGAGGTCCTTCCATTCACCAACTCAGAAGTTTACCTATTCCACAGCTCAGAAACTGTGTGTGCTAGTCACCATCTTGGCTCCCCACCACATGTAGTCCTTTTAACAGCCATGTATTGCCTTCCTCTGTGCCTCACTAACACTTTTGTAACACTTAGATGAATCATTTGGAATTTGCAAGCAGAGTTCATTTTCTTTGGAATGTGTTAATTTAGGAGTTTCAGCCAGCATTAATGCTGGATCCCATCAGAAAACATCTGAAGCCTCTAAGATATTTCCCTGTTCATAGCACACCTCTTCCATGTTCCTAACAAGGAATTTTAAGTGTCTTGGTTTATGACTTTCTTCTGTTACTACAAGTTCATAAACTTCCACAGTGGACTTTTAGGTTTCTGACCTGTGTTCCTTGAAAAGGTCACTGATATTTGGATCCAGAATGAACTGTTTTGTGTGTTTTTTGAAGAGAGATTTTTTTTTTGTCAACTGTTAAATACTTTGTTTTCGGGGTTGGAGAAATGGCTCAGAGGTTAAGAGCACTGGCTGCTCTTCCAGAGGTCCTGAGTTCAATTCCCAGCAACCACATGGTGGCTCAGAACCATTTATAGTGAGATCTAGTGTCCTCTTCAGGCATGCAGGTTGCAGATAGAGCATTCATATGCATAGTAAATAAATAAATAGATATCTAGACAGATAGATAGATAGATAGATAGATAGATAGATAGATAGATAGATAAATAATTCTTGGTTTTCAGAATCCTGTGTGTCAGGGATTATTATTCCAACTTTGCAGGGATTGCTGTACACTGGACTGGGGGGGGCGATCACACGTTTAGTGGATCGAAAGATGACTCTCACTGATGCTGTTTAGGATGATCCCTGAGACACTGTCCTTGCACAGACATGTTCAGTCTCTCAATAGCCCAGGAATAGCTATGAACAATAAATACACATAAAAGAGAAAACTTGTATGTAAGAGAATTGACAGTCCTCCTTCTTAAAGAAAAGTCACCCTAAAAATTTCTAGATTCTGGGGGACAAAGGGAGCCTGGTAAAGTGGTAAACAGCCAGATGAAACCACCTGCTGGAAAACATGCAGATAAAGGGGGAAAATTGTATAGATAAGAATCCATGAGACAAGATTACATGGTCTGGTGCCTCGACCATCATGTAGACCATGTCCACCACAGTACACATGCCATCTGAAATATTTCTATTGCTCAGGATGTTTTAATTTATAATTAATCAAAGATTGAAATTATTTTTAAAGAATAGAAACAGTCTGAGTGTATAGTTCACTGGGTGTGGTATTTGCCTAACATATTAGAGGTCCTAGACTCACTCTCCAACACAACCACACCAACAATACAGATCATTTGGTAGCCCATACCAATAATCCTAACACTTGGGAAACAAGAGGAAAATAATTGTGAGTTCTTACACTGTCTGGTGATTAGTTGTCAATGTCAACTTGCCATAACACAGAACTGCCTAGGAAGAGCATTGCAATTAAGGACTTTGTTAAGTTGAGTTGACCTGTTGGTGGGGCTCTGGAAGATTGTCTTAACTGCTAATTGAGATGGTAGCACCACTCTGAATGTAGGTGGCATCACTTCATTAAGCCCAGCACCCCACAGTGTGTAAGATCAGTAAGAAAAGCTAGTTGAGCATCAGGCGGCAAACAGAAATTTTAGGTGCAGTTTTTCTCTCTCCTCTTGTCTGTGGATGTGATGCTTGAATTCCTGCCTGGCTTTCTTTAGGTAAGTTGGAATTGTAAGCTAAACAAAAACTTTCATCTCTTATGTTTCTTTTGGTCTGGATATTTTATCACAGCAACAGAAATGAAACTATAGCATTGCCAGAAATTGCACACAAGCAAGCATGAAATGCACCTTGATGGGGCCTTAGGAATAAGCAGACACCCAACTTTATATAGGTGATTTGAAATAGGAATTCTATTGCCTCCTCCCAGAGCTTCAATATGAAAGATTTCTTAAAGGCCATCCCATCCTCAAGCTCTCTGAGTGCCTATGATATCTTTTATTGGACCAATATTGTGATCACATGTCTTCCTTGGCTAAACCAGCTGATATACACTGATATCTGCAGTACTACAGAATGGCGTACCCTTCTTCAACCACTTTAGAGCATACTTCTTTGGAATTCTGATATAAAAGAGGGTCTGAAGAGTATTCTCAAATTAATTGGAGATCCCAGCACAAAAGCTCAGAGGGCCTGGGGTATAACTGTTTACCTTAAACAGGCAGACAATAGTTATACACAGAAAGGTAATAATTTTTGCATCAAGCATTGAAATGGATGACCTCTCATTTCAAGGAAACCAACAAGATCAAAATAAACCAGGAGTAAATAGAATTTAAAAATGTTATCTTTAGAATAGGAATAAAGGCTCAAGCACTAAAAGTTCACATCAAAAGAATAAAATCTCTAGCTTAATTCCTAGGAAGACAACTTAACTCTAAGTCATGCCAAATAAATAGGTGGAATACTTATTCCATTAATGAGATACTACCCTTCTCCTTCCTAGAATTTTATCCCCAGCTTAGCTTCTCCTAGTTTGGTTGCAGTTATGTTCAGTCATATCTGAGGCCTGAGCGGAAAAAAAAAAAATTTTTTTTTCTTTTTCTTTTCTTTTTTTTTTTTTTTTGTTTGTTTGTTTATTTGTTTTTCCTATCCTTTTTCAGAGGCTGTGCTACGGTTTCTCTGAACTTCATTTTCCACCATTTGTGCTCAAAATCTCTCTAATGACTGATGGAATATAAGAGAAATAACAAGTTTTCCACATCAACACAGAGACAGGAATATCAATGTAGACCCTATACTAAAACTGACAATAAAAGCCTTTGAGAATTTCTATAGCAGCAGTTTGAAAACTCAGATAAAAATGGATAAAAATTCTCCAAAACATACAACGTTCAACAATATGCCCAATATCAGATGATTAATGTGTTTTTATGAACATTAAAGGAAATTGAATTCATCATTTTAACACATTGGAGTAGATTTCCTGAGGTCCAAAAACTTTATCAAGAAAAGCTGATGAGGATTTAAAGATTAAATAAAACCTAATTTTGGTGCACACAAAATCCTAAAGAAGTGATTTTGAAAAACTCTAAATACAATCCTTTAAAGATCATTGTTTGGAAATATAGTTGTTCCAGACCTAAGTTATTTTTAAGAAAATTTTGAGTTCAGATATGCAGAAGCAACTAACACAGTCCTAAATGCCATCAAGATTACAACCTCAGCTAATGGAACTAAGAACAGATTTTTAGTGGAACATAATAACACATATTTTGTGATGTTTCTCATCAGAACTTTGTTCTACTTGGCCATATTTCACACAGCCAAGGAGGTGGAGTGGAGACCTCACCAGGCATGATGCCAGTACCTTGCTCCCTCTGATGTGCACTGATAACCACAGTGCTGGCTGTCCATCATGCTCAACAAGGCATGTGAGTACCATGTCCTCCTCATGGGCATGTATGTTCACCAAGAGCCAGCTGGTCCATGTGTAGGTTCGATCCTTATTTACAGTGAGTGCAGAAGCCACTTCTGTCTGAGACATATTTCCATTCTTTATCCAGGTCAACAGAAGGTTGGAAGGATAAAAGTTCTTTACTTGACAGGTGATATTTATCAGATTCAATATCACTGTTGGATGCTGGCTGACTTCCAGAGTGGGTGGAAATGAAAAAGCACAAGCAGAAGCTGAGGCAGATGGACCTGAGGCACAGGGATGAGTCTGGAGTCCTGAGGACCCACCCCCATTGCTAATGCATCATGGTACAGGAGTGTTTGTTCCAGACTAGAGCTGCCACTAAGCACAGCTCCTAACACACAAGAGCTCAGGCAGTGATGTGTGTGGATCTTAATAAGGGAAATTAAAAAGAAAAACTCCAGTGTATACTAGGACAGAAATAAATGCCTGAAAATGCTGTGCATGAGCTGTGGGGCTCATAATTAATACAGCTTTCATTTCTTCTGTTAAAATAAATACAATTTCCTTCCTGTGCTGATCATAGTCTTTTATCCCTCCTGTGTGGTACACATGAATACTTGCTGACAACTGTGGACAAAACATTCTAACCAGATAAGAGCTTGAGCTGTGGTTCAGAGACACCTACCTGGGATGATGTCAGACAAGCTGGCAGTCCCACGAAGAGGACTTCCTAAGGTGTCATGGGCCACCTCACAGATGATCTGAGAATGAACATCCTCAGGTCCCAGCACCACGTGGACTGTGCTGGAGACACTGTAGAAGACTCCTTCTCCTTTGGGGTCCACAGTAGTTTCCAAGGGAGAGAGCTTTTTTCCATTTTTGAACCACTTCAGTGTGATATTCCGAGGGAAGAATCCATGAGACTTGCATGTGAAGTTCACTGTCTGATGAGGTAGAGCACAGGGTGAAGGTCCTGAGACCACAGGAGGAGATGGCTTTGCTGTAAAGTAGTATGTAGACAAGGATGAGACTGTGATGGCCTCCACTGAGGACTAACATTGTGAAGAACCATCCTAGATAATATCACCACCATCATGGTTTACTGTGTGCTTGGGATCAATACCAGAGTTTCAGCCACACTAAGAATCTGCTCTTCCCCATGTCACAGTTGTATACTAGCTACAGACAGTGAGGGCTCATTCTCCTCCATGTGTTTTCTTGTTTTTTCCTAGTCCTCATGTATCCCTTGTTCTGTGTCTGTAAAATTTAGCACACATTCCCAGGAGAAAATGTGGAAGAGCCAGGGAAATTAAAGTTCAAGGCCTTGCCAAGGCCTTGCCAAGAAATGCAATTACCAAATTATTTTATATTTTATATTCCTGCCTGCCTCCTCTTTAAACCTAGACAACCTATGGTAAATATTTCTAGATTGACATCTATTATAACTGAGAAAATAAAATACATTCTAGAAGTGCCACAAAGCTAGTATCCTTCCTCATTCTGTTTACTTTCTTTCTTTGTACGTATATGCCATTATGTCTAATCTGTGCCAAGTCCAGAATTTCAAACTGAGAACCCCAAGAGTCTGCATCTCCATATGTGGGCTTCAGTTGGATTTAGTCTGAAGTCACACAGATTACCTTCTGTGAATGAAGCCAGAGGTGGTTCATTTCCTAATTGTTAATCTCAAGGGACACAGAAGCAAGCCTCCTAAGCAGACAGAAATACTCTCTGGTCCTACATGCATGCATATGTGTGGACTGTTGAGATGAATGCAGTTTGCCCTGTAGATGTCTCCTGTTGAGGTTCCCATAATTCACCTGTCTTATGAGCAAAGTATGACAAATATTACACATTGGTACTTGTACATGTGTAATTCCTTCTCAAGTGTCCATCCAACCAGGAATGTAAACAAGTGTTATGTGAAGTCAAGCTATCTAACTCTAGCAAACCTGATGACCCTATAGGTTCGAGGGGACCAGAGCAAGCAGCCATTTATTAGGAATTTTCAAGCATTCTTTCACTGTGCAGATTCCAGTGACTGAAGCTTTGGTAGGATTAAGATCAGAGTGCATGAGTGCTGAGAAGTTACACAGTCTAAAGTGCAACTTTATCTACCATGCAACAGCGGATTAATTTAAATCCTGATCTTTATCTAATGTACATCAATGTCCACCAGCAGGTGGCCAGCTTAAGCATGACAAGTGTGGCTCTGGCAGGCCTTGCCCTTCTCCCCCACTCCCTTTGCCTTGCTAAATACCTTGAATTCCATTCCTAAACCTAGCCACTTTCTCCTCCTGAAGCTGACTACCAAGGTCCAAGTATTGAAGTCTATCACTCAGAAACCTCTTTAGCTCACCTAATTAACATGCCCAATTAAAATTGAAGTCCTCTTTCTAGCCCAGGCTTTCCCATTTGACCTTTATAAACTGCCATTTTCCTCTGAGCCATGTCTTTCTCCTCTCTATCCAGAGGCAGTCCTTTGCCCTTTAGGACAAATATCCTTCTTCCCCTTTCCTTTGTTTCGTTCCCCTTTTTCTTAATCTTTATTCCCTGCCTTTATATCTTACTCTCTTCCCTGGGTCCTTTGTGATGAGAACTTTGTCTAGGATTTTTACTTGAGCTGATACTTTTCATAATAACCCTCCATATTAAAAAACAAAACAAAACTGGATTAAAGCCTCTCCCTAGAAAGATGAAAATGATGCTAGAATCTCACTTAGGTATGTGTACACAAATCCAACTTATCACTGCCATTGTTACATGTTACAGAATCACTTACTCTTTTTCACCATTTTGGTTCAGGAAAAGGTATACAAAGGCAATATGATTTGTCTCTTTGTTGTTGCCACCACTAGCATGAAATCCTCCCCTAAGGAGCAGAGGCTTCTATACCCTGACATTCTCTGTATTCTTGGTGGCCACTATGTTGGCCAGTGGCTTTTACAGGACAATGGGCACCCAGACACTTCCTCCACAGGGACTAATTATAGAGAGCAAATGAAGGGAGAAGGGAGCAGAGTTATGAGTGCAGAAGAGCAATTTTTGTCCCCAGAAATTGTTTTAATGCAGACCTGTGCAATATAGGAAAGATTTGACCTGAGATTACAGTTGAACAAAGCTCTGCCTTGGTTAAACCTTAGGTGTTAGTATTTTGGAACACAACCTGCTCCTGGGTTACCCAGCAACTTATGATGTCATCATGTGTCATCAGCCAGGTGGCCGCACCTGGAACGTGTGGTTACCTTGCCCCTTAAAGGGCCAACCTCGACACGTGGTCTCTCTCTTATTCTCTCTCACTCTTACACTCTCTCTCTCTCTCTCTCTCTCTCTCTCTCTCTCGGCACCCCTTCCCTTTTCTCTCTCTCTCTCTCCATGTCCTGCACCCCCCACCCTCCTAATAAACTTCTTGCAGAGAATATCGGTTCACACCAGTCTCATGCTTTTTAATAAATAATAACAGTGGTGCGTTGGCTAGGATAGGGCTCTCCCAGCAAAGCTAGGAACCCTTTCGGACTCTGGACAGGATGGTTACACTAATTTTCTCCTGAAAATCTCTACTTTTCTCTCAATTGTCCTCATGTGCGCAGCTGTTTCCTGGGCTGCTTCTGCTCTCCCCAGGCTTGGGTCCCTGTCCTGCAGCTGATGCCCGTGCTCCAACTTGACACCGTGGCCGGGGTTCTCTGAGAGGTGCAGCGATGCTGGTCCGGTTCTGGTCAGCAACCGGAGACGCCCAGTGCAACCCCGGAGGGAGGAGGCACGGCTGCAGAGGCGTGCACTGGGGGTGCATGGGCGCTGAGCGCTCAGCAGCTGCCTGCTCCCGTTGTGGCTGCGCACCCTTGCCTGTGCAGTAATCAACAGCGAGGCCCAGGCCAGTGCAGGATCCCTGGCTGGCGCCATGCTGGTCCTGGGAGGAAGTGGGTGTAACTATAGCTTAACTATTCACTTAACCTGGCAGTGCAGCACCATCTTAGGTTCGGGCAAAGAGGCTCCGCCTCCAGCGTGCCCTGCTGGGCAGCCATCTCTCCATGCACTTCCCCCACCACCCACCAAGTTGCTTTTTGTTTTGCTGCGTACTTCTAAGATGCTTTTTCCAAGCTTTACAAAAAAGAAAAAAAAAAAATCTTCCTGATTTATGTACACTTTACTCTTAACTCTTATGCTTTAAATTCCTTTTCTAATGCTTTATATAATTTTCTCATTGGGTTTGCATTTATAAGTCTTAATCATAATTAATTGTTTATCTTACTAGGCCACAACAACAAGCAACATTTCAAGTTGGTAAGGATTTTTATAAAAATTCAAAGTTACATTTTACTGTCTTATAATTCAACCCAGCTTCAAAATAAATTTTATATAATAATAAAATTTTAAAGTTATAAATATCTATTCAAATTAAGTTGGTTTAAAATATAAAACTGTTACTGTCTCCTATGTGTTGCTCAAATATAATTTTAAAATTGCTTTATACTGTTCTGCTCAGGGGTTCATTATTATGTACAAGTTGTTTACCAATATTCTAAATTAGGATCTATTAATTTTTTTTAAATCTTTTATTTTTTTTTATTAATTACACTTTATTCATTTTTTATCCCCCATGAGCCCCTCCCTCCTCCAATCCAGATCCCACCCTCCCTCCCCTTTCTGCATGCATGCCACTCCCCAAGTCCACTGATAGGGGAGGTCCTCCTCTCCTTCTTTCTGATCTTAGTCTATCAGTTCTCATCAAAAGTGGCTGCATTGTCCTCTACTGTGGCCTGGTAAGGCTGCTCCCCCCTCAGGGGGAAGTGATCAACGAGCAGGCCAATCAGATTATGTCAGAGGCAGTCCCTCTTCCCATTACTATGTAACCCACCTGGACACTGAACTGCCATAGGCTACACCTGTGCAGGGGTTCCAGGTCATCTCCACAAATAGTCCTTGGTTGGAGTATGAGTCTCTGGGAATTTCCCTGTGTTCAAATTATCTTGTTCTGTTGCTCTGCTTGTGGAGTTCCCGTCCCCTCCAGCTCTTACTATTTCCCACTTCTTACATAAAATTCCATTCACTCTGCCCATCAGTTGGCCATCAGGCTCAGCATCTGCTTTGACAGTCTATACTGCAGAAGCTTTCAGAGGCCCTCTGTGGCAGGTTCCAAGGTTGTTTCCTGTTTTCTTCTGGCTTTCAGAGGCCCTCTGTAGCAGGTTCCGAGGTTGTTTCCTATTTTTGTTTTCTTCTGATGTCCATCCTCTTTGCCTTTCAGGATGGGGATTGAACATTTTAGTTAGGGTCCTCTCTTTTGCTTAGTTTGTTTAGATGTACAGATTTTAGTAGGTTTATTCTATATTGTATGTTTATATGAGTGAGTATATACCGTGAGTGTCTTTTTGCATCTGGGACAACTCACTCAGGATGATCCTTTCCAGGTCCCACCATTTACCTGCAAATTTCATGATTTCCTTATTTTTCATTGCTGAGTAATACTCCATTGTATAGATGTACCACAGTTTCTGCATCCATTCTTACGTTGAGGGGCATCTGGGTTGTTTCCAGCTTCTGGCTATTACAAATAAAGCTGCTACAAACATGGTTGAGCAAATGTCCTTTTTGTGTACTTGCGCCTCTTTTAGGTATATGCCTAGGAGTGGTATGGCTGGATCTTGAGGAAGCGCTATTCCTAGTTGTCTGAGAAAGCGCCAGATTGATTCCCAGAGTGGTTGTACCAGTTTACATTCCCACCAGCAGTGGAGAAGGGTTCCCCTTTCTCCACAACCTCTCCAGCATGTGTTGTCCCTTGAGATTTTCATCTTGGCCATTCTGATGGGTGTAAGGTGAAATCTCAGGGTTGTTTTGATTTGCATTTCCCTAATGGCTAATGAGGTTGAGCATTTCTTTAAGTGCTTCTCTGCCATTCGATATTCCTCTGCAGAGAATTCTCTCTTTAGCTCTGTTCCCCATTTTTTAAGTGGATTACTTGGTTTTTTGCTTTTCAGCTTGTTTAGTTCTTTATATATATTGGATATGAGTCCTCTGTCAGATAAAGGGTTGGTGATGATTCTTTCCCAATCTGTAGGCAGTCGCTTTGTTTTGATGACGGTGTCCTTTGCTTTACAGAAGCTTTTCAATTTCATGAGGTCCCATTTATTGATTGTTGCTCTTAGAGCCTGCGCTGTTGGTGTTCTGTTCAGGAAGTTTTCTCCTGTACCAATGAGTTCTAGGGTATTCCCCACTTTTTTTTCTAGCCGATTTGACTTGCTTGGTTAGGGTTACACCAAAGTACTTTATGTCATTTGTGGCTATTGTGAATGGTGTTGTTTCTCTAATTTCTGTCTCAGCCCTTTTGTCTTTTGTATACAGGAGTGCTACTGATTTTTTTGAGTTAATTTTGTATCTGGCCACTTTGCTGAAGGTGTTTATAAGCTGTAGGAGTTCCCTGGTAGAGTTTTTGGGGTCACTCATATATACTATCATATCATCTGCAAATAGTGATAATTTGACTTCTTCTTTTCCCATCTGTATCCCCTTGATCTCCTTCGACTGTCTTATTGCTCTAGCAAGGACTTCCAGCACTATGTTGAAGAGATATGGAGACAGTGGGCAGCCTTGTCTTGTCCCTGATTTCAGAGGGATTGCTTTAAGTTTCTCTCCGTTCAGTTTGATGTTGGCTATAGGCTTGCTGTATATCGCCTTTACTATGTTTAGATATGTGCCTTGTATCCCTGATCTCTCCAGTACTTTAAACATGAATGGATGTTGGATTTTGTCAAATGCTTTTTCAGCATCTAGGGAGATTATCATGTGGTTTTTTTCTTTCAGTTTGTTAATATGGTGGATCACATTGATGGATTTCCGTATATTGAACCACCCCTGCATACCTGGGATGAAGCCTACTTGGTCATAGTGGATAATATCTTTGATGTGTTCTTGGTTCCGGTTTGCAAGTATTTTGTTAAGTATTTTTGCATCAATGTTCATAAGGGAGATTGGCCTCAAATTCTCTTTCTTTGTTGAGTCTTTGTGAGGTTTAGGTACCAAGGTGATTGTGGCTTCATAGAATGAATTTGGTAATGTTCCTTCTGTTTCTATTTTGTGGAATAGTTTGAAGAGAATTGGAGTTAGCTCTTCTTTGAAGGTCTGGTAGAATTCTGCACTGAAGCCATCTGGTCCTGGGCTTTTTTTGGATGGGAGACTTTTGATGACTGCTTCTATTTCTTTGGGGGATATAGGACTATTTAGTTGATTTACCTGGTCCTGATTCAGCTTTGGTGAGTCAAATCGATCAAGAAAATTGTCCATTTCATTTAGGTTTTCAAATTTTGTTGAGTATTGACTTTTGAAGTAAGTCCTAATGATTGTTTGGATTTCCTCAGTGTCTGTAGTTATGTCCCCCCTTTCATTTCTGATTTTGTTGATTTGGGTGGTGTCTCTCTGCCTTTTAGTTAGCTTGGCTAAGGGTTTGTCTATCTTGTTGATTTTCTCAAAGAACCAGCTCTTGGTTTCATTGATTCTTTGAATTGTTTTATTTGTTTCTAATTGATTGATTTCAGCCCTGAGTTTGATTATTTCCAGCCGTCTACTCCTTTTTGGTGTGTCTGCTTCTTCTTTTTCTAGGGTTTTTACGTGGGCCATTATGTTGCTTGAATGAGCTGTCTCGAATTTCTTCTTGAAGGCACTTAGTGCTATGAACTTTCCTCTTAGCACTGCTTTCATTGTGTCCCACAAGTTAGGGTATGTTGTGTCTTCATTTTCATTGAGTTCTAGAAAGGCTTTAATTTCTTTCTTTATTTCTTGCCTGACTCAGCTGTCATTTAGTAACAAGTTGTTCAGTTTCCATGAGTGTGTAGGCTTTTTGCTATTTCTGTTGTTGTTGAAGTCCAGCTTTATTCCATGGTGATCAGACAGGATACAAGGGATTATTTCAGTCTTCTTGTATCTGTTGAGGCTTGCTTTGTGACCAACTATATGGTCTATTTTGGAGAAGGTTCCATGAGGTGCTGAGAAGAAGGTAAATTCTTTTGTGTTTGGGTGTAAAGTTCTATAGATGTCTGTGAGGTCCATTTGATTCATGACCTCTGTCAGAGATATTGTTTCTTTGTTTAATTTCTGTTTTGTTGACCTGTCCTTTGTTGAGAGTGGGGTGTTGAAGTCTCCCACTATTAATGTGTTGGGATCTATATGTGGTTTAAATTTTATCAATGTTTCTTTTACAAATGTGGGTGCTCTTGTATTTGGGGCATAGATGTTCAGGATTGTGATGTCTTCCTGGTGGAATTTTCCCTTGATGAGTATGAAGTGTACTTCCCCATCTCTTTTTATTAATTTTGGTTGAAAGTCTATTTTATCAGATATTAGAATGGCTACTCCTGCTTGTTTCTTGGGTCCATTTGCTTGGAAAATCATCTTCCAACCTTTTACCCTCAGGTAATGTCTATCTTTGTGTCTTAGGTGTGTTTCTTGTATGCAACAGATTGCTGGGTTTTGTTTACGTATCCATTCTGTTAATCTGTGTCTTTTTACTGGAGAGTTGAGTCCATTGATGTTGAGAGAGATTAATGACCAGTGGCTGTTAGATCCTTTGATTTTGATGTTGGCTGTGTTCATAAGTTTGTGTGCTTGGTTGCTTTTTGTTTTGCTGTAGTAAGGTTAATTATTTCCTGTGTTTTCTTGACAGAAGCTAATTTTGTTGGGTTGTATTTTCCCTTCCAGTGTCTTCTGTAATGCTGGATTTGTGTGTAGGTATTGTTGAAATTTGTTTTTGTCATTGAATATCTTGTTTTCTCCATCTATGAGGACTGAGAGTTTTGCAGGGTATAGTAGCCTGGGTTGACATCTGTGTTCTCTTAGGGTCTGCATGATATCTGTCCAGGCCCTTCTGGCTTTCATAGTTTCTGTTGAAAAGTCAGGTGTGATTCTAATGGGTTTGCCATTATATGTTACTTGGCCTTTTTCCCTTGCAGCTTTTAGTATTTTTTCTTTGTTCTGTATACTTCCTGTTTTGATTATTATGTGGCGGGAGGATTTTCTTTTCTGGTCAAATTTGTTGGGTGTTCTGTAGGCCTCATGTATCCTTATTGGCTTCTCCTTTAACTTGGGGAAATTTTCTTCAATGATTTTGTTGAAAATATTTTCTGGGCCTTGGAGAAGGGAGTCTTCTTTTTCCTCTATTCCTATTATTCTTAGGTTTTGTCTTTTCATATTGTCTTGGATTTCTTGGACGGTCTGTGTCAGGAATTTTTTGGATTTAACATTTTCTTTGACAGATACGTCGATTTCTTCCATTGTATCTTCTACACCTGAGATTCTTTCTTCCATCTCTTGTAGTCTGTTGGTTATGCTTACCTCTGTAGTGCCTGTTTTCTTCCCTAAATTCTTCCTCTCCATTATTTCCTCCATTTGTGATTTCTTTAAATTTTCCAGTTCTATCTTCAGGTCTTGAGTTGTTTTGTTTACTTCCTTCACCTGTCTGCTTGTATTTTCCTCTTTTTCTTTTAGTTCCTTCAACTCTGTCTCTTTGATTTCTTTCAGTGATTTAATTATTTCTTCTCTGAAGGCCACAAGCTGTTTGGCTGCATCTTCCCGTATTTCTTCACGGATGGCCCTAATTTGCTTGTCTTTATCTTCCTCCATTTCTTTACGGATAGCCATGATCTGTTTGGTTTTATCTTCCTCTAATTCTTTACATATTTTATCTGTTTCCTCTATTATTCTCTTCATCAACATAGATGTAAGGTCATCTTCTTGATTTTCTATTATGCTGCATTGTTCAGGGCTGTTCGCCCCTGGATGGCTGGGTTCTGGAGATGCCATATTGCTCTGTCTTTTGTTGGTTGAGCCTTTACGCTGACCTCTACCCATTGGGCTGATTTAGGTGTTGGCTGTTAGTTTCTGTGCTTCCTGGAGTCCTGAGGTAGGGAGTATCCCCTTGGCCGGAAGATGATTTTTCCTGAAGGAGTCCTTCTCTGCTTTTTGGTTATGGTCACTGTATGGCCAATGTTTCTCCGGAGATGCCACTGCTCACCTCAGGTTTATAGCCCTGAGTAGTAGCTGTGGTCTATGTTAGGCAGGGGGGGATCTCCTCTTACCCATAAAATTTCTCAAGACAGCTGCCCCACTGCTGGGTTTCTTGTTATAAATTTAGTGTGCTGCTGCTCACTAAATTTCCATGTACAGTCCTCTTGAAGAAACTGCTGATTCCCTAGCTATGGGGTTTTCTCCCAACAGGGAAACTCAGTCTGTTATCCTGGGGCACACAGTTCTGTCTGAGAAAGTGGGAGGTGCACTCAGCAAGTCTCTGGGCCAAAGGCTGATTGCTCTGCTCTGGACCTGGAGAATGTGCACCTAGGTTGAGTTGGCGCCTGGGGGCACTGTTCTGGTCTGGAGGCTAGGTGCCTCACTCTGGACCAGAAGCTGTGTGTCTCTGTCTGGGATGGCGGCTGTAGGCACCACTCTGGTCCAGACGCTGTGGTGCAGCCCCCCTGAAGGATCAGGGATTCCTACAGTTTTGGCAGTCCAGCCAGGGACAACTGGCCGATCCCTGGCACAGTATCTGAGGGCTGCTGTAATGGCTCTTCGGCTCCTGCAGGTCCGAGGATGCAGCTGTGTGTCCCAGTGCCCCAGGGGAACGCAACAATGGCGGCGGAGCACAGCGCTTCTGCCTGCACTAGAGTCTGCGTGAGTCCAGGAAGTGTTTTGGTGCTGGGTGTCCTAAGCGTTAGAGCTGCTGACCCCCTCCGCTGGGGGTTTCCTCCTGCCAGAGACACGCAGTCTGGTGCCCTGTTGCCCTGGTGCCCACAGTTCTATCTGAGGCGGCGAATCACGCGCGCAGGCAGGGCTCTGTGCAGGCAGGCGCCTTTGTCCCTCCCGGCTCTGGGTCCGGGCTGGCTCCTGGGGCACCCGCGGAACCCGAGTCTTTTCCAGGGAATGTCTGGGTAACCTGGGGTCGGTCCCAATTGTTTCCTGCTCCATGGGGTTATCTCTCGACTGGGAAATCCAGTCTATGGTGTTGTGGGCCCACAGTTCAGTCTGGGACCGTGACTAGATCGCACTGGCGGGTAGCTCTGGGCTGGCGACCAAGCACCTGGCGGAACGGGGATCTCTTCCGTGGTTTTGCCGGGTGAGTTAAAGCTGATCGAATCCCCCACCGTGGGGTATCCTCTCACCTGTGAAACACAACCACTTGTGTTTTATGGCCGCGAGTTCTGATTGCTGGTCACTGTGCCAATCCTGCTGTGCTGCTCCTCAGAATGAGAGTCCTCCCGGCGCTGCCCAGGATCTATTAATTTTAGAGGTATTTGTTTATATTAAAACTGGGTCAAATTGCTATATCTCTGCTATCAAAAGGTTAATATAAGCTTTGCCTTGTTCTTTTAAAAATGTTGTTATTAATCATAGTATAGATTTACACTACTATAAGCTATAAATTTTTATATATTAAATCATACAAAAACTCTTGTGCTCCCACTTTAATAAATTATATTCATGACTTTTAAGAGTCTAACTTAGCAAGAACAAAACCTAAAGTCCCAATATTTAATGGTTAACAAATGCAAGTTAATAGTCATCTCATAGATACTTATTTATTATACTCCTACGGATGCAAACATGGTCTCACTGCAATTTTTAATAAACAGCTGAGGATGGTCCTTGAGTCACCATATAGGAGTTGCTAAAAATAGTGAGCCATCCTTCCTGGCTCTAGACCTTAGCTGCTGTTTTCTGAGACTGCTGGCGTTCCCGAAAAAAAAGGCAAGAGGTTTGCATAGCCAAAAGTCTGTTCTGCCAGATGACGTTTTCAAATGCAGCCAAGTAAATGCTGGTCCCGCTGCTGACATGCCAATGGTGGCTGCTGGCAAACTGGCCTCTGGCAGTCAAAATGCTCCCAAGCAGGCTTGTCCTCTGTGCCCAGCCATGGAGGTTCAACCAGCACAAGAGCTACAGACACTTCCAGCCTTCTAGCTCATTGGCCTGGTGGAGGACAAATGGCTCCTTGACTTTGCAACCTCCACAGGTCTCACCCAGAACTGAGCAGGATGAGGTCCCATGGACATATTGCCAATTTCTGTGTTGGGAGACTTCAGGTGCCTTCCCAGTTCTCTTCATATGCAGGAGACCAGGCCTTAAGCCTAAGTACTAGAGCTAGTACTATTTTCAGGCCTAAACAGAGACTTCAGGTGCATTCCCAGTTCTCTTCACATGCAGGAGACCAGGCCTTAAGCCTAAATCCTAGAGCTGCTATTTTTAGCCCTAGACACAGTCCAGACTCAAGAAACAGGCCTAAATGTAACCTTTTACCATCCCTTATTGTCCCTTAGTTAAAGGACAATAAATGTTCATAGCAGCCTCAACCATGTCTCACGGTAAATAACTAAATCAAAGGTCCCTCTCTAAAGACATATTTTAGAGATGTCTTAAGGTTAATAAATACAAGTTATACATATTTGAGAGTCTTAAAAAAGTGTCTTAAGTTTGGTAAAAGTAAGTTATACATGTATGAGAGTCTAAAAAGGTGTCTTAAGGTTGATAATGCAACTTATAACTGTTTGAGGGTCTAAAAAATGTTTTAAGGTTGGTAAATGCAAGTTATAAAGGTTACAAGGTCTAAGGTGATATAAGGTATCTTAAATAGGTAAAAAAGCTTAATACTTCCTCCTGTTGTTATGCTACTGTTGTATTGACTGTTCAGAGTTCTGACCTTTATCAATAGGGCTCTAATTTATTAATCTGACTCTGATAAAAAAAAAACATTCCACTATACCATGTACTATTATGGTTCTAAGCTCCAGATTGTAAGTCTCCATAATATGTTTGCTTATACTAAAAGTTAAGATCAGTGAATTTCCCTTTTATTTCATAAAAGGCTTTTGCCTTTTCAGAGCTCACCTTAAAAAATACTTACACTATTAACACAAATATGTATGTCTACTGCCTTTTTCTACAATGTACAGTACAATTGTAATATTAACATGTCTAAAATTTTATCTCCTTCCTAAAACTTAAAAGTAATTCTTGTAAGCTGCAGAAAGTCCACCTAAATCCACCTCTCAGGTCAACTGGACTCCAGATAAATACTGCACTTATTGCCTATCTTAAAAGGTTGGACTCCTCCCCTTTCCCTGGTTTTGGGACTTCCTTTCCTGGCTACCAGACTGCTATTTACTGCATGCAACCACTGGCTGGACTGGTGAGTTCTCCTTATTGACTAGCCACTAGATTGGTGAGTTCACTCCAGTTTCTCAGCATAAACAGCTCTCTTGGTAGGGGAAGCTTGACCACAGAGCTCTGGCAACTTCGTACTATCTTTTGAGATGGAGGGACACCATCCCCAGCCATAGCCTTAACTCTCTAGGTTTGACCCTCTATGCTGACCTCCCTTTTAGGGCCCCACTCTCCCCTAGGCGGTATGTTCCCACTCGCACACGGTTCCTTCTCCCCCTCGCTAGCTTGCTCATGAGAAGTCCTAGCACTAGGTGAACCGTCGTGACCCAGCCGTGACCCAGCCGTGACCCAGCCATGCCCCACTGGGCACTGCACCCTGGTCCCTGATCAAAACCTGATGAGCTATTGGAGCACGTAGCACCCCTCTTGCTCAGAGTCACACCTTGCCATTGGGATGCCTCTGACAGGTTGCTGACTTCTCTGCCCCCAATGGGAGACACCCAGACGCCTGTCCCTCCAGATAGGATGTCCTCTGGAGAATTTTAAGTTTCTACACCTAGTGCCATCTGGCACCAGGGCCTCTAAGTTTACACACTTCTGTAACCAAACCTCACCTCAATGACAGATCGAAAACAAAACCTTCTTTAAATGTTACCAGTGATTGGGTAAATAAATGTCCCCCCCAGGTAGACAGAGGTTCCTATGTACAAGCATCATCGATCCAAACCTTCTATTCCTGTTTACTCTCCCAAAAGTTTTCAATGTATACCTACAGGATTTTCTCCATAACCTACTCAACTTTATCTTTTGCCTATATATGTGTTTCAGTGTCCTGCTAGACACAGATGTTTCCTATAGTCACAACAGTGCCAAAGCAGCTACAGGTGTTCAACTCTGACCTCATGGACATCCAACAAACTGCAGGTGTTCAACTCTGACCTCACAGACTTCCAAAAAGCTGGACCTAAAATTTCCTCCCAGCCATGGATGTTCTCACAGACCCTGGAAAGCATCAAAACAGCCTATTCTTCCTGGACTTGGCCAACATTTCAGCCTTTTGACCTCCCTACAGTGCCCCCAGTGTCAGCAGGAAGTAACCAGAAGAGAATCTACGCCCTTTATTCACTTGTTATTAACAAAAGGCTGAAATGGTGTGCTTCAGGACCAGGACAAGCAGCTCCAGGTTCTCCCAGCGTTCCCCAGCCCCTACCTGCTGCCTTGCATGGCTGCCAACTCTCTGTATTGACAACCCTCTACCCTAAATTTTCCAGGACAGAGGCTTCCCTTACTCTTGACCTTGCAATCTGACCATTTTGTTGCTATAATTCTTCTCTCTCTCAAACCCTTGCATGACAACCAAGAGCTGCTTCCAATGAGCCTAAAATTATATACTTTAACTTACCTTATAAAAATCAGCCCAAGATCCCCATTTTTTAATTATAGAAAAAGGGAGGAATGTTAGTATTTTGGAACACAACCTACTCCTGTGTTACCCAGCAACTTATGATGTCATCATGTGTTGCCAGCCAGGTGGCCACACCTGGATGGTGTGGTTACCTTGCCCCTTAAAGGGCTAACCCCGACACGTGGTCGCTCTCTTATTCTCTCTCACTCTTATACTCTCTTACTCTCCTCTCTCTCTCTCTCTCTCTCTCTCTCTCTCTCTCTCTCTCACTAGGTGTCCCTTCCCTTTTCTCTCTCTCTCCCCATGTCCTGCTACCCCCACCCTCCTAATAAACTTCTTGCAGAGAATATCGGTTGACATCAGCCCCATGCTTTTTAATAAATAATAATATTAGGGACCCTCGGTCTTCTCCTTGAGAAGCATCCCTGGCACATTCCTTTGGCTTTAGAGAGTTGAACACAGTAGGCTGGGCCCTGCTATTCTGAAGCAAAAGGGTTTGCAATGTCAACTTGGTCTCCTAATAGCTCTATCAAGGGAATGATTACATATGTGCTGTTGCCTCAAAGCATGTAATGATATTTCAGAAGCCAATCCCCATACATGAACAATTAAAGGAATGTCAGTCTAGGATTTACTTTTGTTTTCCATGGAATTCCAAAAATATCCAGGTAAAGAGCCACCTACCTCACCTTAATTTGATTGACACCTAAAGCCTAGAAAGAAAATGAAAATCCAAGGTCACATGGCCCCTTAGAAACACAGCTCACATTGGTGAAATATTTTCTAGAAGTCAGCAGTTTCTCTAAGTATGTTATATGACTTCAATCCTTCGATATAGACAGTTTACATACTGTGCTAGCAGGAAGGCTATGTCATGTGAGCCCATTGCAGAGGGTCTTGTCCTGTTCACTTGTCAGAGAGTAGCTGTGCTGGATGCATGTTCAGGCATTTAAAGTCTTTCCTCTCTCCTGCAAACCACTGCCATTCTGATGTTCCTAAGGACCCTGACATCACCAGCCAAGAATATGTGCAAGGTTTCTCCTTATTCAAGAAACACCTACCAGGGACCAAGGCTGTCATCATCACAAAATGAAAAACTAAGGACTCCATGAAGAGTAAGATAGTGCCACTCCATGGCTTCTTGATGCCAGACTCTAAGCAGTTCTCTATGTATTTATAGTGCTCTGGAAAAATTAGCACAGGAGCCACCTTCTACAAAAGAAGAAACTAAGGGTAAGGTTCAATGAATTATCCAAGGTTTGAAAACCATGATATGCCACTGGTTTTTCTGCATACAGCTGTATCAGGTGATATACAGAGGGCTTAAGAAGGAACTATGACCATTGTCATGCCACAAATGAGGACACTGATACTGAAAGCAAAGATCTTGTCTGCTCTTCCCAGTGCATCTCAGAAGCCATTTCCTGTGCCCTCACTTTCCTTTCCCTCAAGAATCCAACTGTACTCAGACTGGAGCCTTGCCACTCTACTTCTTCCCTAAGAATCTGGCCTGAGGAATTCTGTGCCAGATGCCTGCTCCAGGTAGCACCAGGGAGAAGAACCAGGGGGCCCCAGGCTCCTGTAGACCCTGAATGGATGCAGGAGGCAGCTCTACTCTGCGTCTGCTGCTCAGAGAATAAACTATGCAGGAAGAATAGCATATATGAGGCAGTGTGCTGTAGCCAACCCTTCATCTGATCACAAGTCAGGTGACCTCTATGAATGTCAGGATCCACTTCTCTAAAAGGAAATATGACTTCCCCCATATAACACATGCTTAGCAGAAAATGGCATAACAGAGACAGGACACATTGGTATCTTATGCCTCTTCTTACATGTACATCCTTCTTCAACGGTATCCTTAGGGCAAATGATATGGAAAATAAAGCTAGTATCACTAAAAACTTACGGATTTTCTCTTACTTGAGTCACTTGCTGATTAGGGTTGCCTAAACACTGCATTACCTAGAACTTCAGTATCCTTGTTCATGATATGGATGGATTCCGGAGAAAGCCACTTTCCCTGTTTCTTTCTGTTGAGGGGTTGTGAGAAGACTTGCTATATCACATCTATGTGGTAAAACACTAACATCCTTCTAATCTAATTCACCCTCAAAAGCAGCAGGCCTTCTCCAGATAATATGTGCCTTATGGCCAAGATGATAACCACAAGATTTGATTCACAGTGGCACTGTTTACTTAGCCAATTGAAATAAATGAAAAATTCATGACCTGAGATTTGAAATATGGTATCTCTAGCTGTTGGACTATAATGCTTTGTTTCCACAGGGGAAGAATTCTCACACATAATATCTGTATGGCTGATATTTTCATAGATTTATGGTCACTACTATATATAGAATCTGAGAGTAAGAAAAATATCAAAACCTTGGAGGTGGTAGTGAATGAACATGTTGGCTGAGTTCAAGAAATTCTGACCCAGGATTTATTAATCAAGCTTCTAAGTGAACAAGGTCTCTTGCTTGGACAATCAGAAGCAGGCCTGGAATGAGACACGGATTATAGGCCAGATCCCAGCACTAATGGGATGTGGATCATGGACAGGACACAGACATACAGGGCTCACATCTCTAACAAGGTTGGGCTGGATTGTGTGACTGTACCTCATGTTGCAAAATTCCTGAAATCAAGACCAAGTTAGAGGTATTTAGGCTTCTGTCAGGAAATTCAAAGTGAGCACCTGGCTATCTCAGCTGGGAACTGAGAATCCTCATGGAACTACCTCTAGGAGGCAAGCTAACATTGGCCCAGACCTTTAGTGCCTGGGAGAGTTGGTCCCTGACACAAAATGTTTTTTGACAGTACCAAGGGTAGCCTGGTGCCAACACCTAAACCAGAGCTAAGAGATTCCACAGAGAATGTAGACATATCCAGAATGTTCTCAGTGTGCTGTAACTGGACAGGAAATGAAGAAATCACACCCTTCCTTAACATCATTTTCTACATTGATGTGCTTTTTCTATTGGAAAGGAGAAGACATACATTTTGAGTAAAGAGCTCCTGCTTAACAGCTTCCTGCCATCTGTGTTGACATCTAGAGTACAACCTGGCATAACTAGGCCCCAGGTTGTTTGGGAAGAAAGAGAAGACATCATCAGGTGAAGAAGGACACTCTGGAGGCAGTAGGACAGGTGTGATGCCATCACCACGCCAGTCAGCTGTCAGGGTCCTTATCAGCCACTAGGCTTGGACACATTAAGAAAGGTAAGCTCTGTGGGGCAGGCAGACAAGGGCATGGATTTACCCCATTCATCAGAAGGGGAACCTCTAGCAAATAGCATGTCACCTCCTCTCTTCAGGTTCCTTGGACCACAGTTAGGGAAAGTCACCCTAGGAACATGAGGCTTACTTCCCCACTTGGTTCTTACTTGTTCACAGAATCTTGGACACTGTTTTTACCTGTTGGAGAAATCAGGGATGAGTAGGACAATGCAGTACTTACCAAGCACATACAACACGATGCCTCCCCCAGACTGAAGCTCTTTCCCAAGCTCTGATGTGTCAGGCTGGAACTTCACACAGTAGTAGGTGCCAACATCAGCAGGGGTGACATTACTGATTCGGATGGAAAAGTCCAGGTTGTTTCTCTTTGTTGCATCTGTGAGATTTGTGACTCTGGGGAATTTATATCCTGCGTAATTATATATAAGGCGCCGACTTTGTCCTGTACCCCTGAACCACTTTATGGGCCCCACAGGGGTCAGGGAGGTCACAGTGCAGTTCATAGTGGCTGATTCTCCAGCAGGGACAGAAACTGATTTCTCAGGCTGAATCACCTTCAGCTCCTGCAAAGCTGCTCCTACAGAAAACATCAGTTAGTGCTCACCCTGATGGAAACCCACAGGTTTGTGATCAAATACTGTTCTCACTAAAGCTCAGCCTGCATGTGATCACAGATCCTAAAGCTTGTGACTCTTAACACAGACAAGAAAATTGAATCACAGAAAGACAGAGAAACTTGGCAGGATTCTGATTGAAGTCCTAATTTTGTTTGGAATTCTCATGCTTCATCCAGTATCTGCTTAATTTTTATTTTCTGTGCACACAGCATATGGAACGTCTGTTACAATAATATTCAGTGTGATTATGTTGCTCCTTTAGAACAATGAGATATGAACATAAGTGTAGAGTGAGGTCTACATTTGATTATAAGTTTCTCATGGTGAGGTTTGGTGTATCAGACGGGGTAATACTGCCTTAGATAGATTCCCCAAAATAATAACATGTAACCTAGTTAAAAAAATAAAACTTCCAGACAAAAAAGGAAATAGCCCAGTTGCTGTTTGAAGTCTCTCTCTCTGTTCTTCCCTTGATTCAGTGCCCAAAGACCCAACCTGCTCACACCCTACACTCCCCATTCCCCACACCTCCACACTCCTGCTACTCAGGTGCACATTCACTATTTAGGGACAGACCATGCCAATCAGTAGAGCTAAGAGACCTACTTGCTGTCTTAACCCTCACACTCCTTCAGTTTGGAAGCCAATGATACCTTCCCTGGCCCACTGCCCCCACCCCTTCACTGCACCTTCCCCTTCTTAGGCAGACATCCACTGCTCAGGTACAGGCCACACAAGCCAGAACAGGAAAGGGCTCCATCTGCCATTGGAACCCTCCCACTCTCCTTTCAGAGCCCAAGACCCAAGCTTCTGACACCTGCCTCCTACTGCCATGCCCCCACACCTACACTGCTATATACCTCAGGCTGAATCACCTTCTACTCAAGTAAAGGCCATGCCAGTCAGAAAAACAGAGGTCCCTGCCGCACCACAGGCCAGGCTAACAACCAGAAGTCTAGCTCCCAATTCTGACTGAAAGTTGCTGCTGGACCAGAGGTCAAGCTGGCTACCAGAAATACAAACCACAAAAACAAGTTCAAAGAGGAATCAGAGAGCAAGGAACAAAACACACATCCAATAAAAACAAACTCAGAAATAGGTCCCTAGCATAATCCTTATCCTATATGCAGTAGCCTAGGTGCCAGTGCAAGAACATTAAACTTCCTGAAAAATTATGTGAACATTGCTCATTTCAGAAATGTCAACATCCAGGAAGTAGTGAGATGGTGTATCAATCAGAAAGAGAAAATACATCCAGAATTTAAATAAAACCAAGAATTACACATGATAACACTATGAAATCAATACAAAGGAGAAAACATGGTATACAAGTTAAATATCTCCTTTCACTACAATGATACCTTCCCTGCAGGGAATGCTAATGGGCTCTTTTGGGCTGACATAAAATAGCCAGAGAATAAGGGGAGTAGTGAAAGATAAAATAACTTATTGCTTTATAGTGACTTTTAAATTTCCATAAAACATTCATTCTGAGTTCAGCACTTCCACTTAGTTTTTGGATAATGGTGTCTCTAATTTTCAACCTGCTGAAAAGTATGGGGAATGGCCTTGGACCACTCAGTCATTGTTAAGTCTTAGACAAGGATATCTGAGGGGAAAACTCAGCTTCCCTAGATAAATCAAGCCAAAAGCAAAAGGAATTTTAAGAAATTAAAACTTTGTGTAGATGTAACACAATTTCTTTATCCTTTCCTCTGTTGAGGGACATCTAGATTGTTTCCAGACCCTGGCTATAATGAATAAAGCTGTCATGAACATAGTTGAGCAAGTGTCCTTATTGAATGGTAAGGCGACTTTTAAATGTATGCCCAGGAGTGGTATAGCTGCATCTTGAGGAAGTAGTATTCCCAATTTTTTGAAAAAGTGTCAGATTGATTTACTAAGTGTTTGTACAAGTTTGCACTCCCACCACCAATGGAGGAGTGTTCCCCTTTCTCCACATCCTCTCCAGCAAGTGTTCTCACTTGAGTTTTTGATCTTAGTTGATTGGTTTAAGATTGAATCTCAGGGTCATTTTGATTTGCATTTCCCTGATGATTAAGGATGTTGAACATTTCTTTAAGTGTTACTCTTTGTTTGATATTCCTCTGTTGAGAATTCTTTGCTTAGCTCTGTACCTCATTTTTCTATTGGATTATGTGGTTTGTTGTCTAATTTCTTGAGTTCTTTATATATTCTAAATGTTAGTGCTTTATCAGATGTAGGGTTGGTGAAGATCACAATAAAATACTACTCAGCTATTAAAAACAAGGAAATCATGAAATTTTCAGGCAAATGGATGGATCTAGAGGAGATCAAACTAAATGAGATATCCCAGAAACAGAAAGACAGGCATAGTATACATTCACTAATAAGTGGATATTAGCTGAATAATATAGGACAGCGATCTACAGACCTAAACAAGCTAAACACAATGATCCTAAGGAGGATGCTTAAATCTCACTCACAATGGCAAACAGGATAGTCACTAGAAGTGGTGGACTAGAGGAAACAGGATGGGAGTTACTAAAGATGGTCCTATGAAAGGATTTACCCAACAGGGGATCAAAGTGGATTCCTAGAATCAGGGCCAAAGTTTGGGCAAAACACAGTGAGTCTTATGGCGGAAGGGAGGGTGAAATTAGATAGACACAGAGGAGACAGCAGCTCCACAAGGAAAGATCTGAGCCCAGGTGGTACTTCAGAGACTGATGCACCAAGGAAGGACAATGCATGGAGAGGACATAGACCCCCTGCAGAGATATGACCAATTTGTAGCTCAGTTCCCATGTGGATCTCTGAGTGAGGGGAGTAGAGGCTGCCTCTACCATGAACCTAGTTGACTGCTCTCTGATATCTCACCCCTGATGATGCAGCCTTCTTAGGCTCGGAAGAAGAGGATCCAAGCAGTCCTGATTAGACTTAACAAGCTATGGGCAGATGGCAATAGCAGAGAACTCCCCCTTTCAGTGTACTAGGGGAAGGGGAGGAGGGGAAGTTGAAGGGAGGGTGGGACTGGGGGAATTGAGGGAGCAGGCTTCAATCAGGCTATACAATGAATAAATTGTGAAGAAAAACTAAAAATTAAAAAAAAAAGAATTTAAAACTTTGTGTAATCAGCTAATGCCAGATTTAACAAATGTGTGGATAGTACTAGGATACTGATTAAAAAAAAATTATATATATATATATATATATATATATATATATATATATATATAATGAAAATAACATGAATGAATTCCACTTGATATGGGTTGCTTGGGGGGGTAATCTCCTTTTTAAGGATTGGGATAGAGGGAGTATCAGAAAGAAGGAGGAAAGGTAGGACCTGTGGGAGAGGAGGGAGGGAGGCTATCATCAGGATGTGAAATGAATTTTTAAAAAACTCTAATGAGTGGAGATAGCTAATATCCACTTATTTTTTTAAAATTCTTTATTAATTACACTTTATTCACTTTGTATCCCCCTTGTGGTTCCTTCCCTCCTCCCATCCTGATCCCTCCCTTCCTCCACCCTCTGCATGCATGCCCCTCCCCAAGTCCACTGATAGGGGAGGACTTCTTTTCCTTCCTTCTGATCCTAGTCAATTAGGTCTCATCAGGAGTGGCTGCATTGTCTTCTTCTGTGGCCTGGTAATGCTGCTTCCCCCTCAGGAGAAGGTAATTAAAGAGCAGCCCATGGCAGTTCAGTTTCCAAGTCGGTTCCATTGTAGTAGGAACAGGGACTGCCTCTGACATGAACTGATTGGCCTGCTCTTTAATATCCACTTTTAAGTGAGTAAATATCATATGTGTCTTTCAGTTTCTGAAATGATCTTTTCTAGTTCCCACCATATGCCTGCAACTTTCATGATTTCCTTGTTTTTAATTACTCAGTAGTATTCCATTGTGTAAATGAACCATATTTTCTGTATCCATTCCTCTGTTGAGGGACATCTAGGTTGTTTCCAGATTCTGACTATTACAAATAAAGCTGCTATGAACATAGTTAAGCAAATGTCCGTATTAAATGGTGGGGCATTTTTTTTGGGTATATGCCCAGGAGTAGTATACCTGGATCTTGAGATAGCACTACTCCTAATTTTCTGAGGAAGGGCCAGAAAGAACCTAAACAATGAGGAACCTGGCAAGATGTGTAAGCCTCATTTGGAAGAAAAAAATAGGATAGATATTGGAAGTAGGAGAAAACAAGAAACAGGACAGGAGCTTTCCACAGAGGACCTCTGAAAGACTCTACCCACTAGGGTATCAAAGGAGTTACTGAGAATCATAGACAAACTTTGGGAAGAGTGCTAGAATCCTTTGGAAGAAGAAGGAGATAGAAAGATCTGGAGGGAACAGGAACTCCACAAGGAAGACAACAGAACCAAAATACCTGAGCCCATGGGGTCCTGCAGAGACTGATACTCCAACCAAGGAACATGCATGGAGATGACCTAGACCCCCCTGTTCTAAGGAAGCCCATTGGCTCCTCAGTTTCCAACTGGGTTCCCTAGGAGGGGATATAGCAGCTGTCTCTGACATGAACTCAGTGGCTGGCTCTTTGATCACTTTACCCTGGGGGATGCAGCCTTGCCATGTCAGAGGAAGAAGATGCAGCCAGCCCTTAATGAGATTTTATAAGCAAGGGTCAGATAGAGGAGAGGTAGGCTTCATCCCAAGTATGCAGGCATGGTTCAATATTTGGAAATCCATAAATGTAATACACTATATAAACAAACTCAAAGAAAAAAAAACACATGATAATCTCTTTAGATGCTGAAAAAGCATTTGATAAAATCCAACACCCATTTATGTTTAAAGTCCTGGAAAGATCAGGGATACAAGGCACTTACATAAACATAGTAAAGGCAATATACAGCAAGCCTATAGCCAACATCAAACTAAATGGAGAGAAACTTAAATCAATAACACTAAAATCAGGGACAAGGCAAGGCTGCCCACTCTCTCCATATCTCTTCAACATAGTTCTTGATGACCTTGTTAGAGCAATAAGACAATTAAAAGAGATCAAGGGCAAACAAATTGGAAAGGAGTAAGTCAAAGTATCAGTATTTGCAGAGGATATGATAGTATACATGAGGGAGCTCAAAAACTCTACCAGGGAAATTCTACAGCTGATAAACATCTACAGCCAAGTGGCTGGATACAAAATTAACTCAAAAAAAAATCAATAGTGCTCCTGTATACAAGACATAAGGGCTGAAAAAGAAATTAGTGAAACAACACCTTTCCCAATAGCCACATATGACATCAAGTACCTTTGTGTGTCTCTAACCAAGCCAGTCAAAGACTTGTATAAAAAATTTCTAGTTTCTCAAGAAGGAAATTGAAGAAGATATCAGAAAATGGAAAGATCTCCCATGCTCTTGGCTTGGCAGGATTAACATAGTAAAAACGGCCATCTTACCATAAGCAATCTACAGATTCAATGCACTTCCTAACTCCCATTAAATTAGCAACAAATTTCTTTACAGACCTTGAAAGAAAAATTCTCAACTTCATATGGAATAATAAGAAATGCAGAATTGCTAAAACAATACTCTCCAATAAAAGATATTCTGGAGGTATCTTCAACCCTGAACTCAAAGTATACTATAGAGAAATATTAGTAAAAACTTCATGGTACTGGCATAGAAACCGACTGGTGGATCAATGAAATTGAATCGAGGATGCTGAAATAAACCCACACATATGGACACCCTATTTTTGACAAAGATACCAAAACCATACAATGGGGAAAACATAGCATCTTCAACAAATGGTGTTGGTCTAACTGGATGTCTCCATGTAGAAAAATGTAAATATAACCACACTTATCAACCTAAACAAAGCTAAAGTCCAAGTGGATCAAAGACCTGAACATAAACCCAGACATACTAAACCTGTTAGAAGAAAGAGTAGGGAAGAGTCTTGAACTCATTGGCACAGGAGACAACTTCCTGAACAGAACATCAACAGCACAGGCCCTAAGAGCAACAATCAGTAAATGGGACCTCATGAAACTGAAAAGTTTTTGCAAAACAAAGGATACTATCATCAGAACAAAACAACTGCCTAAAGATTGGGAAACGATCTTTACCAACCTCATATCTGACAGAAGGCTAATATCCAGAATATATAAAGGAGTCAAGAAGTTAAACAACAATAAATCAAGTAATCCAGTTAAAAATGGAATACAGAACTGAACAGAGAATTTCAATGCAGGAATATCGAATGGCAGAGAAACACTTAAAGAAATGCTCAATGTCCTTAGTCATCAGAGAGATGCATATCAAAACAACCCTGAGATTTCACCTTACACCCATCACAATGGCTAAGATCAAAAACTCAAGTAAGAATACATGTTGTAGGGGTTGTGGAGAAAGGGGAACCTCCTCCATTGCTGGTAGGAATGTAAGAATGTAGAACCACTTTGGAAATCAAACTGGTGCTTTCTCAGAAAATTAGGAATAGTGCTACCCCAAGATACAGCTATAATACTCCTAGACATATATGCAAAAGATCCTGAAGTGCACAATAAGGACATTTGCTCAACCATGTTTGTAGCAGCCTTATTTGTAATAGCCAGAAGCTGGAAACAACCCAGATGCCCCTCAGTTGAGGAATGGATACAAAATTTGTGGTACATTTACACAATGGAATACTACTCAATAATTAAATACAAAGAATTCATGGAATTTGCAAGTAAATTTGAGAATGTCAGCTAAGTCTATCTGGATGGATGGAATTGGCACTATCATAGGTCCTGGGAACATCCAGTCTTGACTGGCTTCAGGTTATTTAGGGAGACCAGCTAGAGACTTCACAGCATCTGGGCTTGGGGGAGACCCTACCCACACTCTGTCTTTCATCCCAAGACCCCAAGCTACAGTAGATATACTTTATCTGAACCACTGGAGTGTTTCTGACTTCATACTGGTTTGGTTTTGGAAGGTGAGAGAGACTTTGATATCCTCGTCCTCGAGTCAACAGAAATCCCAGGCCACTAGCACAGGGCTTGCAGCCTCACTGCACGACTTGCCCAGCAGAACAGAAGTGACAGCAACATTCAAGCCTGTCCAGGGCCTCCTAATCCACGAGAACAGGGTTTCACCACAGAGAAGAATGGAACATGTTGCATAAGAATAAGGATCAAGTACGTTGTAACTCTTGTCAAAGGCTGTGTGGCCCTCCCTGTGAAATATGTTAATGGTAGGATTGAGAACTGGTGGACATGAAGTACCTGTCTCCACTCTGCCTCTAGGCCCTATCTTAGTACGCTGAAATTTCCTTGGTCTGATCAAATAACAGTAGGTACACTGTGGCTCTTCTGCTGCTTCTGTCTGTACTGACTGTGGGCTCATGCCATTGGCTCTTTTGTGGAAAGAAGCTTCAAGCCCCCTGTTCTTCCAGGGATTGCAATGTCAAAGGGACTTTCTTGTTACTGAGGTTAACCCTGTATATACTAAAGAAATACCATTCTACTAATACCAGCACTCTCCCTGTTGTGATGCCCACACATTGGGCTTCCCATCCCCTTTGCTGTGTACATTCACTGTGACCCTCACCTATGTGAGCTCATGGGTTACTGACTTTACCATGTAATCAACTGTGGCAAAGTTTTAATTTCAGCTGAAATGTACAGAGAGTCTTTACCACAGTGCCAGACTGGAAACACAACTAACATTGTATGACAGACAGTCTTCAAGAGAAAGGGAATTTATCTTAAAGGACTTTTCACCAGTGTAGCAAAAATAACAAATCACCAGATGCTGGAATCTTGAAGCAGAACACTGAAAACCGTAAGATGACAAGGTAGCACGGTGCCTTTTAAAGAACAATGTAATTTTAGTGAAAGTTCCTGAAGGGCATCATACTGATTAAATTCCTGGCAAGGAATTTTTAAAAAGTTTATAAGGAGTCAATGATCCAAGAACATACATTGTAAAAGTGACATTCCTCAAGAGAGTACAGAGCAGGGGCTGAAGTACCACAATCCTTGGGTGGTTTCAGTTTTGATATTTCCCAGGACTTTCTCCCGTTAGACCTTATCTTCTAAATAATCAATCTTTCAAAGTAGCACCATTATCTGTTGAAAAGATTTTAACATGTAAATTTTTAATGTATTTCAGATTCAAAGCATAATATTTTTTGCTAAACACTTCTCAGTACTGAAACAAAATTTTTAAACTCCACTGATAGAGGTATCAAAGCAGAGGCTGAGACTCTTAGCCAAACTTTGAGCAGAGATAGAAAGACATAGAGGGGACAGGATCTCCAAAAAGAGAACAATAGAGCCAAAATATCTGAGTCCTGGGGTCCCTAAAGAGAATGATACCCCAACAAAAGACCAAAAACCCCAGCTCAGATGTAACCTATAAAATCAGTCTCCAAGTGGATTCCCTATTAGGGGAGCAGAGGTATCCTTGGCATGAACTCAGTGAGAGGCTCTCTCATCACTTTCTCCTGAGGAGTGCAGTCTTGCAGGGTCACAGAAGAAGACAATGCAACCAATCCTGATAAGACATGATTGCTTAGGGTCAGAGGGAAATGGAAGAAGACCTCTCCTATCAATGGTCTATGGGAGGGGCATAGGGAGAATAAAGGAGGGAGGAAGGGATTGGGAAGAGATGAGGGACTGGACCAAAGCTAGGATACAAATTGAATAAATTGTAATAAATTATAATAATAGAAAAGAAAAATGAATACCGGGGATGAACTGATTATATTTTACATATCAAAGCATAAACCCATAATGTGACTGTACATGGTATTGAGTCTCTAAAGAGTTAAGGTCAATTGGGGATATTTGGGTGGCTCTTAGTCCAATGTGACTCTTTTTCTTTCAGGAAATGGAGAAAATCCATAGACATAGGCTAGGGTGAGATCATGCATGAAGACAGAATGAGACAGTGCAATTTAAAGGAGAAGCATCTTGGAAGGAATCTGCTCAATGGACACCTTGACTCTTGTCTCCAGCCTTCATGGCAACCCTAGCAACAGCCTCTTAAAGAAGCAGCACGAAATGAGAAGACTGATGTCATATGAGAAAGCTAATAGAAGTCAGAGGATAAAATAAGGAACCTAACTTAGAAGAAATGGTGGCTGAGCACTGCAGGACACACTTCACCCAGAGTCATGCCACTGGCCTGCATGTCAGCTTCTATGTCTCAGGAAGTGAGCAGAGATGGCTGAGCTCAGAGCCAAGTGGTCCTACCAGCTGCATTGGAATTTATTCGGTGGCTCTGAATAACCCAAGGGATAGAGTGATTTAATTAGGATTCTGCTGAAAATATTTTCTTCAACTTAAATATTAGAAACTAACATTTATTAAGCATCATCTCATGGAATGCTTCTATCCCACTGTTAAAACTTATGGACATGCAGAGCAATGCTCAGAGCTCTGGCTCTAGGACCTGAGACAATATTCTGACCTTCTCTCCTGGGACAGTTCAGGTGGCCAACTGGAGTCCTTTAGTTTCTAAGGCAAGGGTTGCCCAGAAGCAGGAAGATGATGCTATTCTTGGGACATGCTCACCTGTAAGTCCCAGCAGCAGGGTCAGCAGGACACTGTGAGGAGAGTGTGGCCAGGAGTCCATGGGAAGCATGGTCAGGGTCAAGGAGCCTTCTCTGCCGGTGTGTGTGCTCAGGAGATCTCAGCTTCTGATCTGTGCATGCCAGTGTTGTGGGGAAACAGGAACTACACTGGTTATTTTGAAATCAATACCCAGTATGTATTTTGGTATGTAGCTGCAAGCAAAGATTAGTTCTTTATAATTTATGTTTAGAAGAAAAATGTTGATCTTGAAAATATCCCTTAGATATTCTTTCCTGATATCCTGGAACATGTAGTCCAATGACACCTAGGAGTCTTTCTATTTGCACAAACACAGTAAAATATGATAGAATTAGTATTAATTGTTAAGGTGGCACAGATGAAGAAGGTCCCCAGGGATATCTGTGAGAGATTGCTGGGGTTTAGAATGTCTCTGAGCCAATCTGTGCGGGATTGTCTTTAGTTAATTGAACCGGGAAAACTTATCTTATTTTTGGGCAGAACAAGATCCTGAGCAGAGGATTTTGACCTGTAAAATAGACAGGGTCACCTGAGTACTAGCAGGCATTCACTACTTCATTGCTCTCAACTGCTGTCTAAAGATGTAACATGATTCCCTGCAACAGATTACTAATCACCATTGGGTTACTTTTAACTGAAACTTAAGATCCATAGTAGTAATTGTGGGGCTAGATTCTTGTCAGCAAAGTAAATGACATAGAAAATTTCAAGCTCATTAAGATGTGAATTAAGTGGCAATGTTGTCCCCTGGGGTCCTCCAGTAGGTAGAACTTTACCCAGAGAAATTGCCAACTGAAATATTTGTTTTCCATAAAATAATACAGAATTATTTTTTAATTGGGTTATTAAAAGTCATCTTTCCTATTTGTAAATACTCATCAGTTTTATTGACATCATTTTCAAAAAGATGCTCTTGCTTGCTAAATATTGTCGTGCGCATCTTGTGCCATGCTTTGTCAAAGGTATTGTCAGTAGATGTTGCCCGAGTGGAAGGTAGTTAATATGACAGAAGAGAATGAGACAGAAAGAATAAGAATCCAGGGTCCAGCATAAGCTTAGAGCCATGTGCGAACAATCTCACTCTGATCTGTTGAAGTATAGCTAATTTGCAGACACATGACTAAGTGGTGCATTCTTACTACTGAAATGTCAATTTTGTGAACTGGTAACTAAGAATCACACAGAAGTATTGATACTGTGACATGCCAGACCTAGACTTCTGCCTTACATATTTTTAATAATTTATTTTATTTTCATTTTATGTACATTGCTGTTTTTACATTTCAGTTTAGTTACTTCCCATCCCAAGGCTGTTCCTTCCCTCCTCTCCTTAAAGTTCTCCCTTTCTTTACTTCCCCCATTACCTCCCCCTTTCACACCAGAAAAAGGGGAGCTTCCCCATATCATCTCTCCCAGTACATCAGTACTGAGAATATCCTCATCCCTTGAGGCCTGGCAAGGCAGTCTTCCAGGAGGAAGTGATCCAAAACAGGCAATAGAGTGAGAGGAGGAGTGCTTGATTTTGATTTACAGTCAATCAAATAGTTGTATTGTAGTTTTGGTGTTTTCATGATGAACCCAGAGACATTTTAATGGTAATAATTTTAGTAAAAAAAAATGGCTGTTATTATCACTGTGATCATTTAATTCACTGTAACATGGACCACGGGGCCTTTTCAAGTACAATAATAACCATCACTGATGAGGGTGCAGCCTTCTTCACAGCACACCAGTCTGGTGACATTTGTGAATGTGTCCTCTTTTGATGTCAGGTTCAGAGCTGATGGCTTAAAAATACTCCTGCTCTCATTTTACTTGGAAGATTCTAATAGAACAAAAAAGCCGCTGACAGGAGGAAACACAGAATTGAAGAGAAACAGTGGAGACACAATGACTTTTTTTTTTTTCTCCTTCCACTCCTCCCTAAATTCTCCTTGTGTTGCTGTTTTCTTATCTGTCTTGGCTTTTAAAAAAAATGGGCCTTTTGTAATGTAGGCTGGAATTGAACTTTGTATAGCTGTGATCTTGAACTTATACTGCTCCTCTATCAACTTCCTGAGTGCTGGCAGGACAGGTGTGCACCCCGCCCACTGTATGATGATTCGAAGGATTAACCAAAGGACTCTGGCATGCCAACTGAACACTCTACCAGCTGAGCTGTGTTGCTGACCATGTCTTATGTTCTGAGACTGTTTCACTTATGCCATCTAGCATGCTCACATCACAGTGGTATACAACCTCTGTTCCTCTAATGGAAGCAACTCCAGAGATCTGTAAACAAAACTTTCAACCATTGTAAATGGGAGTATTTTCTCTAGAATAGAAGTCTGTTATTTATTTGTTTTTGTTTTGTTTTTGCACATAAGCCACTGTACAACGCTTTATTCACTTTTGCTTGTGTTTTCTATACAGAGATCATACTTTGGACTATAAATATTAAAGATACTTGTACTCTGCTCCCCTACTTATTTCTTATTGTAATATTAAATGTTCGTGTGCAGTGCTCCAATAAGAAACTCATGTTCCCCGTTTTCTTATACTAAATCACTACTTCCCTTGCTGTAATTTTCCCCTGAGATTTTTTGCAAAAGGTTCTGTGTGATGCTAATGTTTCAGATATTTATAACGTTCTTGTATACTTCTCTCTTGTGCAAACCACAACCATTACACTAATCTTTTTTTAATTTTTTTTTAAGAATTTTTTATTTCGGTATTTTTTTACAATTTTTTTATTTTAATTTTTATCAGATACACTATATCCACCTTGTATCCCCCCCATCAACTGCCTCTTCCCCTCCCAATCCCACCTTCCCTCTTCCTTCTGCACTCATGCCCCTCCCCAAGTCCACTAATAGGGAACGTCTTCCTCTACTTCCTATTGATCCTAGTCTATCATATCTCATCAGGAGTGGCTTCATTGTCTTCCTCAGTGGCCTGGAAAGGCTGCTCCTCTTTCAGGGGGAGGTGATCAAAGAGCAGGCCAATCAGTTCATGTCAGAGGCAGTCCCTCTTCCCATTAATAAAAGATTTTTTAAATAAAAGTTAGTTTATTAACTTTATATCCCAACTGTATCCAGCTCCCTCATTCCCTCCTAATTCCACCTTCCCTCCCTCATCTCCTCCCTTCCCCTTTCCAAGCCCACTGATAGGGGAGGACCTACCCCTCTCTATCTGACCCTGGTTTATCAGGTGTCACCAGGACTGGCTGAAAATTCCTCCTCTGTGGACTAGCAGGGCTGTTCCTCCCTCGGGGGTGGGAGGTCAAAGAGCCCACAATTGAGTTCATGTCAAAATGAGTCCCTGTTCCCCTTACCTGGGTACCTGCTTGGATACTGAGCCACCATAGGCTACATCTGAGCAGAGGTTCTAGGTTATATACATACATGGGCCTTGGCTGGACAAATAGTCTCATAAAAGACCCCTGTGCCCAGATATATTTGGCCCTTGCGGCACTCCTGTCCATCCAGGTCATATTAACTCCTGCCTTCTTTCTTATGATTCCCTGTACTCTGCCGAAGGTTTGATTATGAGTCTTAGTATCTGGTTTGATAAAATGCTAGGTAGAGTCTTTCAGAGGCCCTCTATGGTAGGCTTCTGTCCTGTTACTTGTTTTCTCCTACATCCAATGTCCATCCCATTTGTCTTTCTAAGTGAGGATTGATCATTTTACCCCCAGTCCTCTTTCTTGTTTATCTTCTTTAGGTGTACAGATTTCAGTATGTTTCTCCTATCTTATAGATCTATATATGTGAGTATATACCATGTGTGTCTTTCTGCTTTTGGGATACCTCACTCAAGATGATCTTTTCTAGGTCACACCGTTTGCCTGCAAATTTCATATTTGGCGCTTTCTCGGACAATTAGGAATAGTGCTTCCTCAAGATACCACTCCTAGGCATATATCCAAAAGATGCTCAAGTACACAGCAAGGATATTTGCTCAACCATGTTTGTTGAGCAGCTTTATTTGTAGTAGCCATAACCTGGAAACAACCCAGATGTCTCTCAGTTGAGGAATGGATAGAGAAATTGTGATACATTTACACAATGGAATACTACTCAGCAAACAAAAACAAGGAAATCATGAAATTTAAACTAATCTCAATTCTAGTGTCCTTAAGCAGTGGTGAATCTTAACTCTGTGTGCTCTGCTTTTTTGTTAATAATTACCACATCCTGTGATCTGCTCCTCTGTAAGGTGCTCTATTATAACAGAGTGGGCGGTGCTCTTCTGGAAGAACTTCTGATTTGACTCCATTTTGCAGAAACTTACATTATATATAAAAGTGACATCTAGTCTTCCAGTTCAAGCAGCTTCAGAGATGCATGAGAGAAAACCTTTCTAAATATAAAAGGGGGATTATGTTTTTGCTTTGGTTGAAGAACATTCCTTTGGACAGATCACTTTGCAATATTTTAGTAGTGTGTGTGTATGTGTGTGTGTGTGTGTGTGTGTGTGTGTGTGTGTGTGTGTGTGTGGCATGGAGTTGAGTGTGCTATGAACATTTCATATACTCATATTCTTCTCCACATTCCTTTCTAGTTCTGATTTTAACCATAACTCTAGCACAAATATCCTTATCAAGTGCTAGTAAAATAAACTCATATGGCCTGCTTCCTTAGTGTAAATTACCACTTCCCTTGATGAAATTTCCCCTGCCTTGCATTCCTTTAAATAGATTTTGCAACTGAAAAGGAAATTGCCATTCTCACCATGTTTTCTAAAAATCCAACTTACATGGGAATATATGCTCTGCTCTTCCAATGCAAGAAACTCCAGCGATGTATGAAGAAATCTTTTAGCTGTTGTAGACAGGATTTAGTTTTCTCTATATTTGAAGTTCATTGTTTATTTGCAAATAAGCCACTATGCCATGCTTAATCAGTTGTGCCTGTGTGTTCTATACATTCATGGCACTGCATACTGTAAATATTAAAGAAACATGTACTCTGCTCCCCATCTGTTTTGTGTAGTAATAAAAAATGTCTTTGTGCAGTGTTCTAATAGTAAACTTATATTTCCTGCTTTCTTATACTAAATCCCCACTCCCCTTGCTGTAAAATTCCCTGCGCTGAATTGCTTTCAAACATTTTTGCAGATGCATGTTACTTGTTCACTCTTTTTTCAATAATCTTCTATCAATAGGAATGTATCAGTCGCTCCTCAGATACAAGTAAGTTAAGAGGTTAGGAGCCCAGCATTAATGAACCCTGTTAACAGCATTCAGTCTTCTTATGTAGATCTACACTGGTTTATAAATATGTCACTGTGCCATGTCTTAGCCAGTTGTGCATGTATTTCATGCACAAAGATGGAACTGTGCACTATAACTGTTAGAGATTCTCATACTCTCCTCCCCTACTCATTTCTTGTTGTAATAAAAAGTCCTTGTGCAGTGCTCCAATAATAAACTCATGTTCCCTACTTCCTTACACTGAATCACTCCCCTTGTTGTATTTTCTCTGTAGTGAATTGCTTTCAAAAACTTCTGCAGTTGTAAAATTACTATTGTATTCACCATCTCCTTTCTTTCTTTCTGTTTAACTTTTCACTGATTCTTTGTAAATTTTACATCATGCACCCCAGTTCCCCATCTCCCTATCCCTCCAAAACTGCCCTTTGCCTTTACAAACTCCCTCAAAAATAGTAGTAATTAATTAATTATTAATAAAAGTGCATCTTGCTGAGGAAGCTTCAAGATGTCAAGATGTAAAATCCAGTATACCCTTTTACTGAACATTTTTTCTTGCAAATGTTAATTGCAATGAGTCATTGGCCTGATTGAGGCCTCTGGCTTCTGCTACCCTATCAACATTTGATCCTCACCAAGGCTCCTATAGGATATCTTGTTGCCTTGTGTCAGAAAAGATCCTCCACCTTTGGTTTTGCAAGACTGGCCCCTTCATCTGGCTCCATCAGTTCACAGATGGGGTAGTTGTGGGGGTACAACAACTCAAAGCTCTGTTCTGTTCAGGAAGTTTTCCATGTGCCAGTGCACTTAAGGCTAATCTTCACTTTCACTTCTATTGAATTTAGTGTGTGCAGCTTTATGTTTTGATCTTTGATCCACTTGGACTTGAGTTTTGTGTAATGTGATATAAATATAAGTCTATTTCCATTCTTCTACATGCAGACATCTAGATAGACCAGCACCATTTGTTAAAGATGCTTTATTTTTTTTTTCATTGTATGGTTTTGGTTTTTTTGTAAAAAAAAAAAAAAAAAACAACAACAACCAAGTGTCCATTGGTGTGTAGGATTATTTCTGGTTCTTCAATTGAATTCCATTGATTAAACTGTATGATTTCACGTAATATCATGTGTTTATTTTAACCACTATTGCTTTGTTGTACTTCAACAACAAATTCTTTTATTGTACAGTATTGTTTTAGATATTCTTGGTTTTTCATTTTTCCATATGAAGTTGAGAATTGCCTTTTCAAGGTCTATGAAGAATTTTGTTGACATTTTGATGAATGAAGTGAATCTATAGATGGCTATTTTTACTATGATAATTCTACCAATCCATGAGCATGGGACATCTTTCCATCTTCAAATATCTTCTTCAATTTCTTTCTACAGAAACTTGAAGTTCTTGTCATAAAGGTCATAAAGGTCTTGCTGTGTCAGAGTTACACCAAGATACTTTATATTATTTGTGGCTATGGAAATCTTTAAGTCTCTGAAGAAAGAGGGATGAGATACAACCAGGATGTAAAGTAAATAACTTTAAAGAAAGGTATATTTGGGAGAAGCAAACAAGTCAATCTATTTAATTTAGTTACTCAACACATTCTGGCAGCTAAAATAGGAGCTAGTAGAAACTGTAGAGAGGTCTTGGGAGATGTTGTGGCAAGTACAGACAGGCAGAGGAATTAAGCCACTCTCAGACCACAGAAATAGTGCATTGATGTGTAGGCCCAGGTTGGATCACTCTGCGATAAAATGTCATGAGTGGGCATTCAGAGTTTTAAAGGTTGGCTAAATGAAACCGACCCTGAGGATAGTGTTTACATGATGGAGTGTTGAAAGCCCTATAGATCAGTACTTTCTCCTCTTTTCAGAACCACATTTTGTATATTTACCCACTCAGGAGCAGTGACACCATTTTTAAAGTCTTCATTGTATGTGTGTGTGAGACAGAAACACATACACACGCCTACACACACACACACACACACAGAGAGAGAGAGAGAGAGAGAGAGAGAGAGAGAGATCAAAGAGAAAGAGAAAAAAAATGGCCATATTAATTCATTCACCATGAGCAGTAGGGATGAGGACAACAAACAAGATAAAAAAAAACTATCTTTTCATCTCAATAATTAAAGAGCATTTCCTTATTTATTTTGGTTGAGGATATTTCAGAAAATGGAAATGAGAATAATTTTTATTCCTAAAATTATGATACAGCTCAAGAGAGAACATCAATAGGTTGGGAGTTTATGAGCCAGAAGAGCACCAGAGAACATGAACTAAAGTGAGCAGTGATGGTCAACTCCAAGGGATGGATTATAAACAGTCAGATACATTAAAAAGGGAAATTTCATGTCAAGAATTGGGGCTCAGATCCATTTCACACAGTTGATAAAGATTATGTGATAAGAATAAGGGGTAGAATCTATAACGTTGGAGCACTACTTTAATCCCAGCACTGGGAAGTCAGAGGCATGGTGAGCTCTGTAAATTCGAGGCCAGCCTGGACTATACAGTGAGCCCTGAGACAAAGAATGCTGCACAGTGAAATCTGTCTGGAGAAAACAAAAACAAAAGAATAAGAGGGAGAAACTGACCTGGATTTAGTATAAACAGACCTCAAACACTTTGTATTCTTGTCTAGAAGCCAAAATTGTCCTCTGGACTCTTTGCAGCCTTATTCCTGCTAAAGACCAGGGAGACCAAAAATGCTTGGAGGCTATGCTCCATGATTTTGTTTCCAAAATGTTTTTAAGGTTAACTTTTCAGAGTTGTGTTAGATTACCAATAAAAGCTCATTAAAGAAAAGTTGATGATTAAGAAAAAAAAATATGATATTGGTAGAGACCTCAGGATCAATCCCTCAGGAAAAGGACACTCTTTTTTGTAATTTTTATTTTTAATTTTTACTTCACAGTTTATTCATTCTATATCCTGATTGAAGCTCTCTCCCTCAACTCCCCCCAGTCCCACACTTCCTCCCTCTTCCTCCCATCCCCCTCCCCTAGTCCACTGAGACAAGGAATTCACTGACATTGCCATCTGCCCATAGCTTATCATAGCTCATCAAGACTGCCTGAATCCTCTTCCTCAGTGGACTGGCAAGGCTGCATCATCAGGGGCCAATAATCAGTGAGCAGTCAACTGAGTGCATGATAGACGCAGGCCTTGATATCCTCATTAAGTAGCCACATGGAGACTGAGCTCCCAATCAGCCAATAAGTAGTCTAGGTCCTCTCCATGCATGGTCCTCCATTGGTTCATCAGATAAAGGATATACTTACAGTACAGTAAAGGGATAAATGGAATCATTTTTTTTTCTAAATAGATGTAATGCTGAAACTCACAATCCATCCCAGCATGCAAAAGGCACAGGCAAGCCAATCTTAATGAGTTCAGGCAAGTCTGGTCTAAATAGAGAGTTCCAGCAAAGTCAAGGCTACATAGTGAGATCCTGTCAAAATAAAAAAAAAATCAAAATAAATTATCCCATTACTTGATACACCATCCCATCTTTCCTAAAATTCTTCCACCCCAGAACGTTCCCTACATACTGTGCTAAGGTTTAGTTGGGTAAGCCTTCCTTTCTGAGGCCTTCTAATGCAACAAGGCTGCTTTCCCCCTTGATCCTCCATTGTCATTCTATTCCATGAGGTTGCTGAGATTTACACTTTGCCTGTACTGAGAATTTTTCTTTGCACCAGGGTAGATTATCCTTGATCTCCAAGTTCATCTTTAAATTATTTCAATAATGACAAAAAGGACTCCAAGAATAGAACCCAATATGCACACAGCATCAGAGCTCTGGGATGAAAAATGCAGATGCAGAAGGACAATAAGAAATTCTGTGTTGCATTTGTTTTTGTGAGGAAGTAATTAGGAGCAGTCTTCCATAGCTTCTCACCAACTTCTTCTTCTATACCTAGCCTCTATGCAGATAGGGTTCCAGTGTTGTAGAGGATGAAGGGAAAAGCTGTGGAGAATCACCTCTTACTCAATATTCCCTTCATCACTTACACATTTTCTTCGTGCTACAGTGTCAGTGGTACAACTCTCTCCCTAGCATTCCTGTTCTGAGTCTATTCTCCATGGTCACAGAGAGGCCAAAGCAGAAACAGTCATGATGACAGCTATCTGAATAGTCTAAATTCTGGCTAATAATGTAGACTGATTTTTCCACGAACTCCTTGTCTTCCACTTACTGTAGAAAGCTCAACGAAGAATAGTGAATCCAATATACCACATCCTACCCCAGGGCCCATTTCCCTCACATCCTCTCAGTCTCTTTGGGCACCTATGTTGATCTTGGACTGAACCATTCTGCAGTATGCACACATTTCCTGTGAGCTAGGGATGTATCAAAGGTTTCCACAAGATTCTTGATGAACCTCAGAAATAAGCCATTATTACAGATAAATGGAATGGCTGTCCTACTGATCCTGCCATTTCCATGTTCATCGACACACTGATATCCATCTGGTGCTTTGAATAAGAACCATTCTCTATATGCTAGGATATTTGGATCTTGGTTCCCAGTTGTGGATAGTGTTTGGGAAGATTTAGGTGGGTCTAGCCTTGCTAAAGGAAATATGTCTCAGAAAGTGAGCCTTGGGAATGAAAGCCTTTTTGCCACTTCCAGTTTGATCAGTCTGCTTCATGCTTTTTTTCTAAGAATGTGAGCACTTAACATTTGTCCTGGCTGCCATTCTTACCCAGCGTGAGGGACTCATATATCTCTGGAACAGTACACTTCCAAATAAACCCTTTTCTTCTATAAGTTGTTGTAGTCATAAAGTTTTATCACAGAAACAGAAAATTAACGAATGAACATGTATCCCCTCCAAGGTACCTTCAGGCCTTTTGCTTCTTGTACCTGTACACAGCAAAAACCCCAATTACCAGCAGCAGTTTGGGTCCAAAGAGCACAGCTACAAGGACTTTAGCAGAATCTGAAGTCTTCAATTCTGAAATCAAAAAGTAGAAGGAACTATTAGAAAGGACACACAGAACTCATCATCCCTGGTCTTCTCTTGTCTCATCTGTGGACCTCTAAGCTCATCAAAGCTCTGAGGATTTTGAATGTATTTTCTCTAGTAATTCAAAGCATAATTTTGAAGCAAAAGAGGTGGTAATGTGGTTTCTATTTCTCCATTGGTCACAGCTCATGTCTTCAACTTTTACTTCTAAGAAAAAGTGTGTAAGAATTTGTGGTCAATGTCACATGGCACTTGGTTTTATGAAAAAAGTCCTTAAAAAGGAGATGAGCATTCAAAAGGAATCTTCTACAGAGCCGATTTACAGTTTAGAACTTCAGTGAATGAGTTTGGCATATTACAGGCCAGATCCAAATTATCTTGATTCATATTTAGTCTTAATATCCATGTATGCCATCCTCTATACCTGACTGACATTTCTGTGACAGTTAGTTGAATCATTTGGGATATACAGAGTACGTTTTCTTTGGAATGTGTTAACTTAGCAGACACAGTTTCAGCCAACATTATTTCTGGATGTCACCACATAACATCTGAAGCATCTAAGATATTTCCCTGCTCTTAACACACCTCTCCCAGGTTCCCAGAAATGACTTTCAAGTGTTTTTATCTACGACTTTCTTTCTTCTGTTACTACAACAGCTTTATAAACTTCCACAGTGGACTTTAGGTTTCTTTGACCTGTGTTCCTGGGAAACGAGAACTGATAACTGGTTCCAGAATGAATTATTTTGTGTCTTTTTTGTGCAGAAAATAGTTTTTTGTCAACTATGAAATGCTTGGTTTTCAGAATCGTATTTGTCAGTGATTATGATTCCCACTTTGCAGGGATAACGGTACACAGGTGGGGGGAGGGGTTTCCAGGTTAGTGAGATCAAGAGACTTTTCTCAAGGCTGATGTTTAGGATGATCCCTGAGACAGTGTCCCTGCACAGACAGGATCGGTCTCTCAATAGCCCAGGAATAGCTAGCTGTGAACCAGAAATACATATAAAAGAGAAAACTTATGAGTAAGTGAATAGACATTCTTTCTCATTTAGATAAAAGTCATCCTAAAAGTCTAGATTCTGGGGGATGAAGAGAGCCTGGTAAAGTGGCAAACAGCCACATAAAACCACTTGGTGGAAAACATGCAGGTAAAGGGAGATACATGTATAGATAAGAATCTATGAGACAAGACTACATGGTCTGGTTTCTTGACCATCATGTAGCCCATGTCCATGCCAGTACAGATGCTATATGAAATATTTCCATCATTCAGGAAGAGCTAGTTTTAATTTGCAATTAATCAAGCATTAATTATTTTTTTAAGAATAGAAACAGGCTGGTTGTATATTTCACTGAGTATGGTGTTTGCCTAACAAATGAGAGGCCCTAGACTCACTCTCTAGCACAGCCACACCAACAATACAGATAATTTGGTAGCCCATACCTATGATCCTAAAACTTGGGTTGTGGAAACAAGGGGAGCAAAAGTGTAATTTCTTACACTGTCTGGTGATTAGTTGTCAGTGCCGACTTGCCGCAACCTAGAATTGCCTAGGAAGAGCATTACAGCTAAGGAATTTGTTAAATTGAGTTGACCTGTTGGTGGGTCTGTGGAGGATTGTCTTAACTGCTAATTGAGATGGTAGCACCACTATGAATGTACATGGCATCAATTCATTAAACCCAGGGCCCCACAGTGTGTAAGATCAGCAAAGAAAGGTAGTTGAGCATCAAGCAGCAAATGGAAATTATAGGTACAGTTTTTCTCTCTGCTCTTGACTGTGGATGTGATCTTTGACTTCCTGCCTGGCTTTCTTTGGGTAAGCTGGAATTGTAAGCTAAACAAAAGCTTTCATCCCTTATGTTTTTTTTTTTTGGGGGGGGGTCATATTATTTTATCACAGCAACAGAAATGAAACTATAACATTCCAGAATTACATGCAAACAAGAATAAACTTCTCTTGAGGGAGCCTTAGGAATAAGCAGACACCCAATTTTATACAGCTGATTTGAAATAGGAATTCTATTGCCTTCTCCCATCTCCTCAGTCTGAAAAATCTATTAATGGCCATCCTATCCTCCAGCTCTCTGAGTACCTATGATGTCTTTTATTGGACCTATACTGAAACCACATGTCTTCCTGGGCTAAACCAGCTGTTTCACACCTGTGCTGATATCCACAGGACTACAGAATGGCCTGCCTTTCTTCATCTACGTTAGAGTGTACTCCCTTGTAATTCTAATATGAATGAATGGTCTGAAGAGTATTCTCAAATTGAAGAATTTGAGGTTTAATTAATAGACTGCCTTGAATTGGAGATCCCAGCATGAAATGTCAGAAGCCCTGGTGTATAAGTGTTTATCTTAAAACATAGACAATAGTTATACACAGAAAGGTAATTATTTTTGCATCAAGCATTGAAATGGATTGCCTCTCATTTCAAGGAAACCATCAAGAACAAAATAAACCAGGAACAAATAGAATGAAAAAAAAATGATATCTTCAGACTAGCAAAAAATACCCAAGCACTAAAACTTCTCACCAAGAGAATTAAAATCATTAGCTTAAGTCCTAGGAATGCAACTTAACTCTCAGTCATGGCAAATAAATAGGTGAAAAAATTATTCCCTTAATAAGATACTACCCCTTTCCTTCCCAGGATTTTGTCCCCAATTTACCCCTGCTAGCTGGTCTGCAGTTAAGTTCAGCTATATCTGAGGCCTGACCATGACAAAACAATTTTCTTTTTTGTTTTTTTCCTATCTGTTTTCAGAGGCTGTGCTATGGTTCCTCTGAACTCCGTTTCCCACCATTTGGGCACAATGTCTCTCTAATGACTAATGGAATGCAAGAGAAATAACAAGTTTTCCACATCAACACAGAGACAGGAATATCACTAGGACCGTAGAATAAAAAAGGACAATAAAATCCTTTGAGAATTTCTGTAGCAGAAGTTTGAAAACTCAGATAAAAACGGATTAAAATAACTCCAAAACAAACCACATTCAATGATATGTCCAATATCAAATGACTAATGTGTTTTTATGAACATTAAAGGAAATTGAATTCATCATTTTAACACATTGGGATAGATTTCTTCGGGTCCAAAGACTTTATCAAGAAAAGCTGGTAAGGATTTAAAGATGAGATAAAACTTAATTTGGGGGCACAAAAAAACCTATAAAAGTGATTTTGAAAAGCACAAAATACAGTCCTTTTAAGATCATTGTTGGGAAATATAGTTGTTCCTGACCTAAGTTGTTTTGTGTGCAGTTATGCAGAAGCAACTAACACAGTCCTAAATGCCATCAAGATCACCATCTCAGCTGCTGGAGATAAGAACAGATTTTTAGGAGGACACAGTGGCACATAATCTTGTACTATTTCTTATCAGAAATTTGTACTAAATGGCCATATTTCACACAGCCAAGAGGTGGGGTGGAAACCTCACCAGACGTGATGCCAGTACCTTGCTCCCTCTGATGTTCACTGATCACCACAGTATGGGATTTCATGATTGCTGGCTGTCCATCATGTTCAACCTGGCATGTGAGTACCATGTCCTCCTTATGGGCATGTATGTTCACCAAGAGCCAGCTGGTCCTTGTGTAGGTTCCATCCTTGTTTACTGTGAGTGTAGAAGCCACTTCTGTCTGAGACATATTTCCATTCTTTGTCCAGGTCAACTGAAGGCTCAAAGGATAGAAGTTCTTCACTTGACAAGTGACATTCGTCAGATTCAATACCACTGTTGGATGCTGGCTGACTTCCATGGAGGGTAGAACTGAAAAAGCACAAGCAGAAGCCTAGGCAGATGGAACTAAGGCAGAGGGAAGAGTCTGGAGTCCTGAGGACCCACCCCTGTTAACAAATGCATCATGGGACAGAAGTGCTTATTCTAGAGTAGAGGCACCACTAAGCATAGCTACTAAACCAGGAGCTTAGGCAGTGATGTGTGTGGATCCTAATAATTGAAATTAATAAGAAAAACTCCAGTGTGTACTGGGAAAAAAATAAATGCCTGAAAATGCTGTGTGTGAGCTCTGTGGCCTATAATTAGTATAGTTTGCATTTCTTCTGTTAAAGTACAATTTCCTTCATGTGCTGATGATAATGTTTTATCCTTCCTATGTGGTACACATGAATACTTCCTGGGAACTGTAGACAAAGCATTCTAACCACATATGAGCTTGAGCTGTGATTCAGACACACCTACCTCGGATGATGTCAGACAAGTTAGCAGTCCCACGGAGAGGGCTTCCTTGCAAGGTGACATGGGCCACCTCACAGATGATCTGAGAATGAATATCTCTGGGTCCCAGCACTAACTGGGCTGTGCTGGAGACATTGTAGAAGATTCCTTCTCCTTTGGGGTCCACAGTAGTTTCGAAGGGAGAGAGCTCTTTTCCACTTTTGAACCACTTCAGTGTGATATTCGGAGGGGAGAATCCATGAGACTTGCATGTGAAGGTCACTGTCTGCTGAGGTGAAGCTCGGGCTGCAGGTCCTGAGACCACAGGAGGAGATGGTTTTGCTGTAAAGGAGCATGGAGACAAGGATGAGACTGTGATGGCCATGACTGAGGACATAACATTGCAAAGAACCTTCGTAGAAAATGTCACTATCATGGTGGTTTGCTGTGTGCCTGGGATCAACACCAGAGCTTTAGCCACACTAAGGACCTTCTTTTCCCCATGTCATGCTTGTGTCCTAGCCACAGACTGTAAGTGCTCACCCTCCTCAATGTGTTTTCCTGTTTTTTGTCCTAGTCCTCCTGTGGCATCTCTTGTTTGTGTCTGCACAGTTTAATAGGAGATACCCAGGAGAAAATGAGGAAGGACCAGGGAAGTTAAAGTTCTAGGAGTTGCAAAGAAAGGCAATTACCAAAGTATTTTATATTTTATATCGTATATTCCTGCTGGCCTCCTCATGAAACCTAGACAACTTATGGTAAATATTTCTAGATTGACATCTAGTATAATTGAGAAAATAAAATACATCACAGAAGTAGCGCAAACCTAGTACCCTTCCTCATTCATTTTTCTTTCCTTCTTTGTACATATGTATATGCCATTATGTCTAATTTGTGCCAAGTCCTGAATTTCAAACTGAGAGCCCAAGAGTCTGCTTCTCCCTAGGTGGGCTTCAGCTGAACTTAGTCCGATGTCAAACAGATTACCTCTGTGGATAAAGCCAGAGGTGGTTCATTTCCTAGCTGTTAACCTAAAGGGACATAGAAGCAAGCCTGTTGAGCAGACAGAAATACTCTCTGGTCTTAAAAGCATAAATATGTGTGGATTGTTGAGATTAATGTGGTATGCCTGTAGATGTCTCCAGTTGAGTTTCCCATAATTCACTTGTCTTATTAGCAAAGTATGAGAAATATTACACATCTGTATTTGTACATGTGTAATTCCTTCTCAAATGGCCATTCTACCAGGAATGAAAACAAGTGTTATGTGAAGTCAAGCTATCTAAACTCTAGCAAACCTGATGTCCCTACAGGTTTGAGGGGGCCAGAGCAAGCTGCCATTTATTAAGAATTTCCAGGCATTCTTTCACTGTGCAGATTGCAGTGACGGAAGCTTTGGTAGGATTAAGATCAGAGTGCATGTGATTAGAGAAGTTAGACAGTCTAAAGTGCAAAGCTTATCTAACATGCAACAACTGATTAATTTAAATCCTGATCTTTGTCTAATGTACATCAATGTCCCCTTTTGCAGTGACTTTGGCCAGCTTGAGCATGACAAGTGTGGCTCTGGCAGGCCTTGCTATTCTCTCCCACTCACTTTGCCTTGCTAAATACCTTAAATTACATTCCTAAATCTAGTCACTTTCTCTTCCTGAAACTGACTGCCAAGGTCCAAGTATTGAAGTCCATCACTCAAAAACCCCCTTTAGCTCACTTAATTAACATGCCCAATTAAAACTGAACACCTCTTCCTAGCACAGGCTTTCCTATTTGGCCTTTATAAACTGCCATTTACCACTGAGCCATGTCTTTCTCCTCTCTATATGAGGCGGTCCTTTGCCCTTTAGGACAAATATCCTTCCTCTTCTTTTCTTTCTTCCAGTCTCCTTCTTCCTAACCTTTATTCCCTGACTTTATGTTTTACTCTCTTCCCTGTGTCCTTTGTGATGAGAACTTGTTCTTAGACTGGTACTTGAGCTGATACTTTTCCTACTACCCTTAAATAAACTAGATTAATACATCTCCCTAGAAAGATGATAATGATTCTAGAATCCCATTTATCAAATACTACTTATCACTGCCGTTGTTACAAGTTTTAGAGTCACTTATTCTGTTTTTACCATTTTGGTTCAGGAAAAGGTATACAAAGACAGTATGGTGTGTCTCTGGGTTGTTGCCACCCCTAGCATAAAAATCCCACCTAAGGAGCAGAAGCTTCTATACCCTGACGTGCTCTGCTTTCTTAGTGGTCACTATGTTGGCCAGTGGCTTTTACAGGACAATGGGGGAGGATTTCCTCCAGAGGGGCTAAATATAGAGAGCAGATGACGTTGAGAAGAGAGCAGCACAGAGTTCTGAGTGAAAAAGAGAAATTTCTGTCCCCAGAAATAGTTTTAATGCAAACCTCTGCCATATAGCAAAGATTTGCCCTGAGATTACAGTTGACCAAAGCTCTGCCTTGATAAAACCTTAGTTTAAACCTTGGTTAAAACCTCTGTCTTCGCCCTGAGAAGCATCCCTGGTACATTCCTTTGGCGTTAGAGAGTTGAGCACAGCAGTCTGGGCCCTGCTATTCTGCAGCATGAGGGTTTGTAATGCCTCAACTTGATGTCCTAACAGCTCTATCAAGGGAATGATTACACATATACTGTTGCCTTAAAGCTTGTATTTGATATTTCAGAAGCCAATAGTAGTATGTGAACAATTAAAGGAATGTGGATCCAGGATTTAATTTGTTTTCCATGGAATTTCAAAAATAGCCAGGTAAAGAGACACCTACCTCACAATTACTTGATTGACACCTATAGCCTAGAGGGAAAGTGAAAATCCAAGGTCATGTGCCCCTTTAATAACACAGCTCACATTGGTAAAATACATTCTAAAAATCAGCAGTTCCTCAAAGTATGTTATATGACTTCACTCCTTCAGTATAGCCAGTTTACATACTGTGTAGCAGAAAGACTGTATCATGAGGCCCCTGCAGAAGGTCTTGTTCTAGGTACTTGTCATGGAGTAGCTGTGCTGGGATGCACGTTCAGGCATTTAAATTCTTTCCTCTATCCTGCAAACCACTACAATTCTGATGTTCCTAATGACTCTGACATCACCAGCCAAGATTATGTGCATGGTTTCTCCTTCATCAAGAAACATCTACCAGGAACCATGGCTGTCAGCATCACAAAATGGAAAACTGAGGACTCCATAAAGAGATTGTGCCCCTCCATGGCTTCCTGATGCCAGACTCTCAGCAGTTCTCTGGATAGTCTTAGCACTCTGGAAAAGTGGGCACAGGAGCCACCTTCTACAGAAGAGGAAACTAAGGGTCAGGTTTAATGAGTTATCCAAGGTTTGAGAACCATGATATGCCACTGATTTTTCTGCATACAGCTGTATCAGGTGATATACAGAGGGCTCAAGCTTTTCTCAAAAGAACTATGACATCATCATGCCACAAATGAGGACACTGATGCTAAAAACAGAGACCTTGTCTGCTCTTACCAACTGCATCTCAGAGGCTATTTCCTGTGCCCTCACTTGCCTTTTCCTCAAAAAACCAACTGTCCTCAGACTGGAGCCCTGCTACTCTACTTTGTCCCTAAGATTTTGACCTAAGGAATCCTGTGCCAGATTGCTGCTCCAGATAGTTCAAGGGAGAGGGATGTCTTTGTTCCAGGGGCCCCAGGCTCCTGTAGACCCTTACTGGATGCAGGAGGCAGCTCTACTCTGCGTCTGCTGCTCAGAGAATAAACTATACAGGAAGAATAGCACATATGAGGCAATGTGCTGTGGCCAACCCTTCATATGATCACAAGTCAGGTGACCTCTCTGAATGCCAGCATCCTCCTCTCTAAAAGCAAAGGTGACTTCCCCCCTATGACACATGCTTAGCAGAAAATGGCATAACAGAGACAGGACACATTGGTATTTTATGCCTCTCCTTACAAGTATGTCCTTCTTCAGCGGTATCCTCAGGACAAATGATATGGAAAATAAAGCTAGCATCACTAAAAACTTATGTGTTTTATATTACTTGAGTCTTTTGCTGGTGTCTAAACATTGCATTACCTAGAACTTCAGTGTCCTTGTTCATGATATGGATGGATTTAGGAGGAAGCCATTCTCCTTGTTTCTTTCTGTTGAGGGGTTGTGAGAAGACTACATCACATCTATGCGGTAAAATACTAACATCGTTATAATCTAATTACCCTCAAAAGCAGCAGACTTTCTCCAGAGAACATGTGTCTTATGGCCAAGATGATAACCATAAGAGTTGATCCACTGTGGCACTGTTTACTTAGCCAAAAATTGAAATAAATGAAACATTCATGGCCTGAGATCTGAACTCTGGTTGTTGGACTATCATGCTTTGTTTCCACAGGGGAAGAATTCTCACACAGAATATCTGTATAGTTGACATTTTCATAGATTTTTGATCACTACTATATATAGAATCTGAGAGTGAGAAAAAATCTCAAAACCTTGGAGCTGGTGGTGAATGAACATGTTGACTGAGTTCAAGAATTCTGACCCCAAATCTCTTATTCATCAAGCTTCTAAGTGAACAAGGTTTCTCTTGCTTGGACAATCAGAAGTAGGCCTCTAATGAGATGTACCACATCTCAGCTAACTGGCTATATGATTATGGTCAGGATACCAGCATACAGGGCTCACATCCCCTAACAAGACTGGGGTGTATAGTGTGACTGACTTTCATTCTCCAAAATTCCTGAAATCAAGACCAAGTTAGAAGAATTTAGTCTTTTGTCAGGAAATTCAAAGTGAGCACCTGGCTATCTCAGCTGGGCACTGACAATCTACATGGAACAAGCTCCAGGAGGCAAGCTAACACTGGCCCAGACCTTTAGTGCCTGGGAGAGTTGGTCCTGACACATAATGTTGGCATAAGGGTAGCCTGGTGCCAACACCTAAACCAGGGCTAAGAGATTCCACAGAAAATGTAGACATATCCAGAATCATCTCAGTGTGCTGTAACTGGACAGGAAATGAAGAAATCACACACTTCCTTAGCATCATTTTCTGTTTTGATGTGCTTTTTCTCTTGGCAAAAAGGAGACACACATTTTGAGTAAAGAGCTCCTGCTTGACAGCTAGAGTAGATATCTAGAGTAGAACAGGCACAACTAGGCTCCAGGTTGTTAGGGCAGAAGGAGAAGACTTCATCAGGTGAAGAAGGACACTCTGGAGGCAGTAGGACAGGTGTGACCCCATCACTGGACCAGGCAGTCAGCTGTCAGGGTCTTTATCAGACACCAGGCTAGGGCATATTGGGAAAGGTAAGCTCTGTGGGGCAGGCAGACGAGGGCATGGATTTACTCCATTCATCAGAAGGAGAACCTCTAGCAAACAGCATGTCACCTCCTCTCTTCAGGTTCCTTGGACCACAATTGGGTAAGTCACTCTATGAACATGAGGGTTTACTTCCACAGTTGATTCTTATTTGTTCACCGAATCTTGGACATTGTTTTTACCTGTTGGAGAAATCAGGGATGAGGAGGACAATGCAGTACTTACCAAGCACATACAACATGGTGCCTCCTCCAGACTGAAGCTCTTTCCCAGACACTGAAGTGTCAGGCTGGAACTTCACACAGTAGTAGGTGCCAGCATCAGCAGGGGTGACATTACTGATGCGGATGGAAAAGTCCAGGTTGTTTCTCTTTGTGACATCTTTGACATTTGTGATTCTGGGGAATCTCTCTCCTGTGAAACTGTATATAAGATGCCGACTTTGTCCTGTACCCCTGAGCCACTTAATGGGCCCCACAGGGAGCAGGGAGGTCACAGTGCAGTTCAGAATGGCTGAACCTCCAGCAGACACAAAAACTGATTTCTCAGGCTGAATCACCTTCAGCTCCCGCTCATCTGCTCCTGCAGGAAACATCAGTTAGTGTTCATCTTGACAGGAACCTACAGGTTTGCGATCAAATACTATTCTCAGAAACACTCAGCCTGTATGTGATCACAGATCCCAAAGCTTGTGACTCTTAACACAGATGAGCAAACTGAATCACAGAAAGATGGAGAACTTAGCAGGGTTTTGATTGAAGCCTTAATTTTGTTTACAATTCTCATGCTTCGTCCAGTATCTGCTTCATTTTCTGTGCACACAGCATATGGAACTTCTGTTACAATAATATTGGGTGTGATCATGTGACTCTTTTAGATCAATGAGATATGAACATAATTGTAGAGTCAGGTCTACATTTGATTACAAGTTTCTCATGATGGGGTTTGCTTTATCAGATGGGATAATACGCCTTAGATAGATCCTAAAAAATAATAACATTTAACCTAACTAAGAAATAAAACTTCCAGACAAAATAGTTAAGAGCCCAATTGCTGTTTGAACTTTCTCTCCATCTTTTCCCTCAGTTCAGTGCCCAAAGACCCAACCTGCTCACACCCAACACTCACCTACACTCCCCATTCCCCGCACCTCCACACTCCTGCTACTCAGGTGCACATTCACTGCTTAGGGACAGACCATGCCAACCAGAAGAGCTAAGAGACATACTTGCTGTCTGAACCCTCACACTCCCTCAGACTGGAGCCAATGATACCTTCCCTGTCCCACTGCCCCCAACCCCTTCACTGCACCTTCCCCTTCTTAGGCAGACATCCACTGCTCAGGTACAGGTCACACAAGCCAGAACAGGGAAGGGCTCCATCTGCCATAGGAACCATCCCACTCTCACCTCTCAGAGCCCAAGACCCAAGCTTCTCACACCTGCCTCCTGCTGCCCCCACACCTGCACTGTTATATACCTGCTACTCCAGGAAAGGCCATGCCAGTCAGAAAAACAGAGATCCCTGCTGGTCCACAGGCCAGGCTATCAACCAGAAGTCTAGCTCTCAATTCTGACTGAAAGTTGCTGCTGGACCAGAGGTCAAGTTGGCTACCAGAAATATAGACCACAAAGATAAGACCAAATAATAATCAGAATACACCCATCCAACAAAAATAAACTCCAAAACAGGCTCCTAGAGTGATCCTTATCCTAAATGCAGAAGCCTAGATGCCAGTACAAGAACATGATCAACAACAGCAAGGGCAGTACAGAATCACCAGAACCCAGCTATCCTACAACAGCAACACCAAGACTGCATCACAGCTGAGACATAAGAATATGCCCATCAAACCAACTTCATAAAGAACAGTGGTCCTTACAGAAAAAAATGAATGGATGAAATGGAATGGATGGAACTACAAAAAAAAAAAAAAGTTATCCTGACTGAGGTAACCCAGACCTAGAAAGACAAACATAGAATGTACTCACTTTTATATGAATATTTGCTGTAAAAGAAAATATAATCATGCTTCAATGCAAAGACCCAAATAGGCTGAGTAAAAAGAAGGGCTCAAGGGTAGATGCATGGATCTCCCTAGGAAAAGTTAATAGAATAGATATTGTGAGTAGACTGCCAGGACTGAGTGGGTAGGTAAGGGAATAGGAGAAATCAGGTGTCGGGTAAATGAAGGGAGAGAATTCTGGGAGAGACAACTGGAATTAGGGGGAATTGGGGGGATAGGTGAGGTAGAAACCTATCAAATGGAAACTTCAGGATTCTATGAGAGTGACCCTAGCCATGATTCCTAATAAGAGGGGATATGGAGCCTGAACCAGCCACATGTGTATAATATGTTAAAATGTTATGATTGAATGAATCCTCAAAATAAAGAAATAAGACCTTGGTTTAAGTTACCAATTAAAAATATATTAATATTCTGTATATTATAAGATGTGTAAAATCACCTTAATCACTTAAATAGTTTTATGTGTATGGATGTTTGCCTGCAGAAAAATCTGTGTACCAAAAGCATGCATGGATTTAATGAATCAGGAAGAGGGTGTCAGGTCCCCTGGAGTTGTAGCTATAGATGGTTGTGAGCTACCATGTGGGTGCTGGATATTAATGATGAGATGACAGATTTCTATAAAGTGTGTGGCTTGACATAACAGACATTTATTTTTTTATATTGTGTAGTTCAGATGTTCAAATTTGTTGAGATAAGGCAACAAACATGGAGTCACAGAACCCTAATCTCCCCGAGGCCCAGTGTCTTTTTTTCACATGGTGTGGTCACCTGAGAGTATCCTCCATGTCACCTGTCTTTGCATCACTGCACTGTTTTGTCAGTAATCCTGACTCCAAAGCTCTGGGAGTTCTGAGCGCTTCTATCTGGACTTTGTGATCTGGAAGGACTGTGCTGTAGTGCACTCATTTGCTATACTACTGGGCTAAGACTATACAAATTCATTTCAATATTTAAAGAGAAAAATGAAAGCATGAAAATCTTTATGAAAGTACGGAAAATGAAAAGAATAAAAAAAATGTCGAGTCTGATTAGCAAGAAAAGAATATTAGAGAAGTGGTAAGAAGGAAACTGATGGTGTTGGGGAGTCAAGATACAAGAAGACTTAGAAGTTCAATTTACAGGTCTACAAAGTAATTACACATTTTATAAAAAAATGTACAAACATAAAAATGGATACAATAATGTTACTGAATCAGCAGTGCAGGGGCAGTGGGCAAATAAAGAGAAGAAATTAAATATTTTGGAGTAAATGTGAAGGATTAATGAAAAAATATTGCTTAACATCTTGTAACTTTGATAAATACAAAAAGAGTAAAGCCAACATGAACTAATTGAAAGTGCTACAAACTCAGAGAGAATCCCGCCAGCACATTTGTAATCCAACTGACAAAAGCCAAGTGTAGTAAAAGACTGAAAGCAGCCTAGAGCATAATTCATTTCTTTAAACATCACATCCTGAAAAATGATAGGAACATTGCTCATTTCAGAAATGTCAACATCCAGGAAGCAATGAGATGATGTATCTATCAGAAAGAGAAAATACATCCAGAATTTAAATAAAACCAAGAATTCTACACATGATAACACTATGGAAACAACACAAAGGAGAAAACATGGTATTCAAGTTAAATATCTCCTCTCATTTCAATGATACCTTCCCTGCAGGGAATACTAATGGGCTCTTTAGGGCTGACATAAAAAGAATCAGAGAATAAGGGGAGTAGTGAAAGATAAAATAACTTCTTCTTAAGTCGCTAAAAGTATAGCGACTTTTAAATTTTCATAAAGCATTCATTCTGAGCTCAGCACTTCCACTTTTTCCAGTTTTTAAATAATGGTGGCTCTAATTTTCAACCTGCTGAGAAGTATGGGGGATGGCCATGGACAACTCAGTTACTGTTAGGTCTCAGACAAGGATATCTGAGGGCAAGACTCAGCTTCCTTAGATAAATGAAGCCAAAAAGAAAAGAAATTTTAAGAAACTAAAATTTTGTATAGAAGTGCTATAATTTCTGTATCCTTTCCTCTGTTGAGATCACCGAAAATCAGAAGATGACAAGGTAGCACAATGCCTTTTAAAGAACAGTGTAATTCTAGGCAAAGTTCCTGGAGAACATCATATTGATTAAAATCCTGGCAAGAAATTTTATAAAAAGGTTGTAAGGAGTCAATGATCCAAGAACATAGATTGTAAAAGTGATATTCCTAAACACCGCACAGGAATGGGGCTGATGTGCCATAATCTTTGGGTGGTTTAAGTTTTGACATCTGGAAAAGAAGGGAGGGCAGAAGCTGAGTTGTTAGTGCAGAAATATGAACGATCTTAGAAAGAAAACCTGGAGCCCATTCCCACCCACTATGACTCTGAAGTTGTCTGTCTAGCAGTGCACTTGAGTGACTTCTGAAGTGAAGTGAACCTCGAAGGGTGAACATGACCAATCAGGAGATCCTGCCATGATCTATGGATTTAGATGAAGTTCCTTTATCCCCCAGATGCCTGGGCCCCAAGCCTAGAGTCTGCACTCCCACATCAAGTCTGATATTTCAGGAAATCCTGTAAGCTCCACTTCAGCCTATATCCAAAAATTTGACCTCTTTCCTGTTTCTCTCCTGCTACTGTACTGTGCAAGCAGCTCTGTCTCATTAGTTCACATTCAACAACGTCCTTCTATCTGTCCTGAAAGAGTTGTCCTTAATCATTAGAAAAATCTATTTAAAACCCACATTAGGCCAAAGTGCTTCACCCTGCACAAAACTAAAGTCCAAGTGGATCAAAGACCTCAACATAAAACTAGACACACTAAACCGCTTAGAAAAAAAAAGTGGGGAATACCCTTGAACTCATTGGCACAGGAGACAATTTCCTGAACAGAACACCAACAGCACAGGCTCTAAGAGCAACAATCAATAAATGGGACCTCATGAAACTGAAAAGCTTCTGTAAAGCAAAGGATACTGTCCTCAGAACAAAATGACAGCCTACAGATTGGGAAAAGATCTTCACCAATCCTATATCTGACAGAGGGCTAATATCCAGTATATATAAAGAACTAAAGAAGTTAAACAGCAAAAAATCAAGTAATCCAATTAAAAAATGGGGTACAGAGCTAAACAGAGAATTCTCTGCAGAGGAATATCGAATGGCAGAGAAACATTTAAAGAAATGCTCAACCTCATTAGCCATCAGGGATATGCAAATCAAAACAACCCTAAGATTTCACCTTACACCCATCAGAATGGCTAAGATAAAAAACTCAAGAGACAACACATGCTGGAGAGGTTGTGGAGAAAGGGGAACCCTCCTCCACTGCTGGTGGGAATGTAAACTTGTACAACCACTCTGGAAAGCAATCTAGTGCTTTCTCAGACAACTAGGAATTGTACTTCCTCAAGATCCAGCTATACCACTCCCAGGCATATATCCAAAAGATACTCAAGTACACAATAAAGACATTTGCTCAACCATGTTTGTAGCAGCTTACTTGTAATATTCCAAGCTTGAAGTGGCTCCCATTTACCTCAAGTGAAAGGACTGTCCATGACTTGGGAGGAAGCTCCACTTATGGCCTTTGCATATGCAGCTGCCTTCAGTGAAGTCCTTCTAGGAGGCTGGGACACATGACCTATGTTCATGCTTTCTTTTCATCTTTTTATCTCCGTATCTTCTTATTGAATTTCTTCTCAGTGATGTTCATCCAGGCCATCCCATCTTCAAGGTCTATGTCTCCAACAGAGCTTCCCTCTTTCTTTAGTCATTTAGACATATCTCCACATATACCTTTTTAAAATATCATACATTTCACCTTTTCTGGTAATTATTATTTTCTCTGTTCTCTATAGAGGATAGAAACCAAATTCCCCATGTGAATGACATTTTCAAGAAAAGCTGTTTGCATACACTGTATGATCTATATAGATTCATGGAGCTGGGTACAATTCATGCAGCTAATTCTAGCTGTAGATACAGATGTGGACCTGACTATAATTATGCCATGATAAATTAGCATTTTATTGATGTGAAAAACACATGGGATCAGAAGTTCAAAAGACTGAATATTTCCTTTGGCTCATTGTTCAGGTCCTGAGGGTTGACTGGTTGAACTGGTCTCAGGTTAGACAGAGCCTCCTCATGATGATGGTGTGTGATGGAACAAGGTTTCTCATCTTATGGTGGTGAGAAACAGAGTGGCAAGAATGTATGTAGGCCACATGCTGCCCTCATAGCATGCCTCCCCCCATTTCCCATACTGTCCACTCTGTTAGACCTTATCATCTAAACAATCAATTGCTGAGTCGTATTCCATTGTGTAAAAATACCACAATTTCTGCAACCATTCCTCCATTGATGGACAGATGTTCTGGCTATTACGAATAAAGCTGCTACAAACATGGTTGAACAAATGTCCTTGTTGTGTATTTGAGCATGTTTTGGATATATGCCTAGGAGTGGTACAGCTGGATCTTGAGGGAGCGTTAGTCCCAAATTTCAGAGAAAGCACCAGATTGATTTCCAAAGTAGACCTTACCTTCTAAGTAATCAAACTTTCAAAGTAGCACCATTATCTTTTGAAAAGATTTTACAATATAAAATTTTTAATATATTTGAAACTCAAAGAATATTTTTAATAAACACCTTCTCAGTACTGAAACAAAATTTTAAGACTCTACTGATCGATGTACAAAAGGAGAGGCTGAGATTCTTAGCCGAATTTTGGGCAGAATGCATGAAATTTTGTGAAAGAAGGCACAGATAGGAACACTGGAGAGGACAGGAGCTCCAAAAAGAGACCAACAAGCAATAATAATAATAATAATAATAATAATAATAATAATAATAATAATAA
>NW_026587216.1:12439648-12541743 GCF_907164565.1 Psammomys obesus | reverse complement strand
AATAATAATAATAATAATAATAATAATAATAATAATAATAATAATAATAATCTGAGCCCCTGGGTCCCCTGAAAAGAATAATATCCCAAGCAAAGACCTAAAACCCCAACTCAGAAATAGCCTATAGATTCAGTCTCCAAGTGGGTTCATAGAAAGGGGAACAGGGGCTATCTCTGCCATGGACTCTGATCGCCTCTTCCTGAGGGGTGCAGCCTTGCCTGGCCACAAAGGAAGACAAAGCAACCTGATGAGACATGGTTGGTTATCTTCATAGGGAAAGGGAGGAGGAGCTCCCCTACCAGTGGACTTGGGTAGGGGCATAGGAGGAGAAAAAGAGAGAGGATAGGATTGGGGAGATGAGGGAGAGGGCCATAGCCAGGATACAAATTGAATAAATTGTAATAAGTTATAATAATAATAAAAGAAAACAAGAATATCAGGAATGTGTGGAGACCTATTATTGATGAATTGCTTATATTCTACATATCAAAGCCATAACCCCATAATGTGACTGTATATGGTACAGAGTCTCTAAAGAGTTGTTAAGATCAATTGGAGCTATTTGGGTGGTTCTTAGTCCAATGCGACTACTTTTCTTTCAGGAAATGGAGAAAATCCACAGAGACAGGCTGAGGTGAGATCATGCATAAAGAGAGAATGAGACAGTACAAATTAAAGGAGAGGCATCTTGGAAGAAATCAGCTCAGTGGACACCTTGACTCTGGTCTCCCGCCTTCATGGCAACCCTAGCAACAGAACATAGCTTTGGGTAAAACAAAATAATGGTTCAGGCTCTTAAAGAAGCAGCATGAAATAAGAAGACTGAGATCATGTAAGAAAGCAAATAGAAGTCAGAGGATAAAATAAGGAACCTAACTTAGAAGAAATGGTGGCTGAGCATTGCAGGACACACTTCACTCAGAGTCATGCCACTGGCCTGCATGTCAGCTTCTATGTCTCAGGAAGTGAGCAGAGATTGCTGAGCTCAGAGCCAAATGGTCCTACCAGCTGCATTGGAAGTGACCTGGTGGTTCCCATGGGCCAAAGAGATAGAGTGATTTAATTAGAATTCTGCTTAAAATATTTTCTTCAACTTAAATATCAGAAACTACTGTCTTTTTAAGCATTACCTCATGGGATGCTTCTACTTACTGTTAAAACTTATGGACATGCAGAGCAATGCTCAGAGCTCTGGTTCTAGGACCTAAGACAATGTTCTGACCTTCTTTCCTGGGTCAGTTCATGTGGCCAACTGGAGTCCTTTAGTTTCTAAGGCAGGGGTCACCCAGATGCAAGATGTTGATGCTATTCCTGGGACATGCTCACCTGTAAGTCCCAGCAGCAGGGTCAACAGCAGGACACTGTGAGGAGAGTGTGGCCAGGAGATCATGGGAAGCATTGTAAGGAGCCTGTTCTGCCAGTGTCTGTACTCAGGAGATCTCAGCTTCTGATCTGCAGAGAAAAGAGGTCCTGTGCATAATGGACATACCAGTGTTGTGGGGAAACAGGAACCATAATGGTTATTTTGAAATCGATACCCAGTGTGGTATGTAGCTGCAAGCAAAGATTTGTTCTTTATAATTTATGATTAGAAGAAGAAATTATGTTTATCTTGAAATTATCCCTTAGATATTCTTTACTGATATCCTGGAATATATAGTCCAAGTGACACTTAGGAGTTTTTTTATTTATACAAACATATTAAAATATGTTAGAATTAGAATTAATTGTCATCTTTGCACAGATGAAACAGGCCACCAAGGATATCTGTGAGAGATTGCTGGGGTTTAGAATGTCTCTGAGCCTATCTGTGAGGGACTGTCCTTAGACAATTGAACTGGGAAAACTCATCTTACTTTTGGGTAGAACAATGTCCTGAGCAGAGGATCTTGAACTGTAACATAGACAGGGTCACCTGAGTACTAGCATGCATGCACTACTTCGTAGCTCTTGGATGTTGTCTGTGGATGTAATGTGACTCACTGTTTCAAGATCTTTCAACCTTGAAGTTGCTGCAATAAACTTTAATTTGGAGTATAGAACCAAATAAGCCTTTGATTTTTATAATGCCTTTCCCAGGGCATTCAATAATATTAAACTGATTTCTTCTAGAGAGCAAGGGGGAACACTTTAGTCAAGTATATGTTTCATGGAACATGAAGGTGTTCATCACTATACTCAGAAGGAGGTAGAAAAGACTGCTTCTTGAGACAGGGAGAATACAGACACAATGATGGCAGAGTCTGTTCTTGACAGAGATAAGATATTCCATATCTTACAGTGTGCAGCTAGGAACTAGGAAGAGAGGATAAGTGCCCTCACCAACCTCAGATGTGTGCCTAGGAAAAAGAGAAAGAGAGCTAAACATTCAAGGCCCAATTTTATCCTCTGTTATCTAGGCTGAAGAATCTTTACTGTGGTGATTCAGTTGTGCAATTTGCTGCTTCATGCTGGCCCATGGGCACACCTGTGGTGCATGTTTTTTCCTTTGCTAACTAAGGAGGATCTACTTCACTGTGAACAATGATGTCCTAGGCAGGTGAATCAGGGCTGAATAAGAAAGGACCACAAGCCAGGGATGGAGGTACACACCCGCAGTTTCAGCCCTCAGAAACAGAGACAGGTGACTCTCTCTGAGCTCTTGGCCAGCCAGGACTACATACCAAGAACCTGTCAATGGATAAAGTTCTACTTACTTTCAGTTGATTTGAATATTCTTATTTTCATTACTTGTCACCTTAGCCCCTTGATGTTTGTATTTCCATGTCATTCAATATGTCATGCGAACAGAGTATTCATGGAAATATGAAGCCAATGAGAACTTTCAGATATCACTTTACACTTACTGGTTGGAAGGCTGTGTATATGTATAGGGCACAGATGTCTAGAAAAGACTGAAGAACCTACAGTGAAATTCTTCTAGCTGAGGATGATGCTGTTGTGCTAGAAGAAGTAAATGAAAAGTCTCAGACATGTGGAAATGCAGAATTTAGAAAACTTGTTTCAATCATATTAGTATCTGGCCATGAGTTTTTGTTCCATTTCATAATATTATACACTATAATTAGTCAGAATTGAAATTTATTTGCATGTTTGAGTTAGGTCTTTGTGTCCTTTGTATTTAAACTGTGAAGAAAATATATTCATATGGTAAGAGGATTACATGTGCGGCCATAAGGAACATAACCCCGACAATCTTAGCTCGTAGTAAGTCAGCCAAAGGCTAATCAACTTACATTCCGTGAGAGACAAGTTGGTGTCTATCATTGTTTGTAGTTAAAATATTGACTATTGCTTGCTGTGTAGCACTAGAATACTAATCACCATTGGGTTACTTTTAACTGAAACTTAAAATCTATAGTAGTAACTGTGGGACTAGATTCTAGAAAGCAAATTAACTAACACAGAAAATTTGAAGGTCAATGACATGTGAATTAAGTGGCAATGTTGTCTCCTGGGATTTTCCAGAAGGTAGAACTTTACCCAGAGAAATTGCCAACCTAAACATTTGTTTTCCATAAAATAATACAGAATTATTTTTAAGAAATCTATTATTAATCTATTATTAATAGATTATTAATCTATTATTATTTATTTTTTATAAAACATTCTGCCTGCATGTGTGCCTGTGCATTGGAAGAGGATTGGCACCTCATATGTGGTTGCTGGGAATTGAACTCAGGACCTTTGGAAGAACAGCCAGTTTTCTTAAACTCTGAGCCATTTCTCCAGCCCCCCCCCCCTGAATTATATTTTAAAAGTGGGTTATATAACATCTTTCTTATTTGTAAATACTCATCAATTTTTCTAATATTGTTTTTTGTTTTTTTAAAAATAAAAAGGTGTTTTTGCTTGCTAAATCTTGGCAGGCTCACCTTGTGCCATGCTTTCAAAAGGATTGTCAATAGATACTGTCTGAGTGGAAGGTAGTTAACATAACAGAAGACAACAAGACAGAAAGAATGAGTATCCAGGGTCCAGCATAAGCTTAGAGTCATGTGCAAACAGTCTCACTCTGATCTGTTGAAGTATAGCTAATTTGCAGACACATGACTAAGTGATGCATTCTTACTATTGAATGCTACTGGAATGTCAGTTTTGTAAACAGAAGTATTGATATGTGACATGCCAGGCAATGAGCTCTGTCTTATATATTTTTTAATAATTTATTTTATTTTTATTTTATGTACATTGGTGTTTTTAAATTTCAGTTTATTTACTTTACATCCCAAGGAGTGTGCTACCTCCCTCCTCTCCTCCTAGTTCTCCCTTCATCTACTTCCTTCTTCCCCTCTTGCCTTAATTCACCCCCACAAAAAAGAGAGCTTTCTTATATGAACCCTACCCAATACATCAAGTCACATCATGTCTAAGAATATCTTCATCCCCGAGGCCAGGCAAGGCAGCCTGCAGGGGAAGTGATCCAAAAGCCAGCAATAGAGTGAGAAAAGGACCTTCCCTATAAGTTGACTAGAAAAAGAGCATGGGAGAAGAAGAGGGAGGGAGGGGCTACACCTGGGCTACAAGTGAATAAATTATAATAAATTAAAAAATTTAAAAAAATCAAAGAATATTGTAGAAGATGAAAAGATCCCCCATGCTCCTGGATCACTAAGATTAACAAAGTTAAAATGGCCATCCTGCCAAAAGCCATCTACAGACTCAATGCCTTATATCTTAAGGCAACATGACTATCTTTCGTAGTGGTTTACATTGGCATACAATGGCATGCCTATGCCTCACAAGTTTTAACCTATTCCTAGCCCAGGCCTCAAGACTAGAGATTCACCTAAAGCCTTCTAATTAAGATCTTCAAGTAACTTCTGGTAAGACTGTTAAAGCATACCCTTTTTTTTTTTTTTTAAAGAAAACTCTACAATCCCATGAAAGTTGTAAATGTTGACTATTTTTTTAAACAATTTGTTACCTCAATCAATATGCCTGAAAATCTTCAAAACATTCACAATTTTTTTTCTGTTTCTTTACATAATTTTTTTCATCAAACACAAGTGGGTACTTAGAAAGCTTGCACCAAGACAGAGCCCATATAAAGAAGGGTTTTACATGATTTCATCAGAATAGGCACACTGCTCGTTGCTGACTGTTTACCACATGAGAATGAGTTCCCAGAATATTTTTGCATTTATAGTTCTTAGGGAACAGCTTCTAGAATGCTGTGCTTGACACACATACTGTAGTCTTACTCTGCTCAAACATAATTTGCCTTTAGTATCACTTCCTCACCCCATTCTTCTGCAGTAGCACAGCATTCACTCTAAAGACTCAGGCTTGGTACATAGTAGTGTTAAGATAGTGAAATGGTAGTTTCCTCTTAACCCCAGAGAGTCAGAGCATAATTATAAAGATTTCACGATCCTTAGACATACCTTTAAAGATGTAGATTTTTATAAAAATAAGATCCTGAAGACAGGGGGAGGGTCATAATCTGTAGGAGACTTACATGATACCCAGAGCCCTGAAATACTAACAAAAACCTGAGGGGATAACTGTTGAAGAACTATTAAATGTTATTTTCACTGCACCTTCATGTTAGGTAAATCAAGGAGGAAGACATGACTGCCCAAAGATAGAGACAGCAACTTAAGCAAAAAATTATTCCTCCACCTCAGGAAGAATGCAAGCAAAGGCAGTGATTATTGTGTGAATGTGTTGTGGATATTTAAGCTTTCTTGTAATTCTTATACCGGTGATATCTGTGATTCTTTTCACTTATGCTTTCAATGTTTTCAATGCAGGCATTTAAAATTGGGAGCACTAATCTTAGTCTACAACAATAAAGTCTGTATAACTAAGTTCAAGAATTATTTTCACAACATTCAGTGTTGAATACTCCCAAGAAGAGGAGAGTTAAGGTCTGGAATCAATGAAATGGAGTTTTCAAATAAGTGGAATGTTGCTCTGCAGACCTGCAAGGAGAGCTGTCTTCAGAAAGAAAAGGGCACAGATATATTTACCTTTCCAGAAGACTGTAAAATATTACTGATCAAATTAGAGTTATATGTGGCAAAAGACTTGTCTATAGCATAAAAGAAAAGGAAATCTAATTTAAGTGGAAAAGCCATCTACATGAGAACTAAAAGACAACCAGTCATCTTCAGCTCTGTGTGTTACAGCCCCGTTTGAGCTCTGGTAGAGCAATTTTTCAAAATAATTTCCTTGTTGAGATACATTTCTTTTCTATGTTTCTTTGTTTCCTTACATAAAATAATCACTGTTTTTTCGCTAAAATTTCTACAAAAGAAATAGGTTACTTTTTAATTTTAAGTTTAATAAATTTAATCATTTCTTTTTATTACAGTTTATTCACTTTGAGATTTCTTTAACAAAAGTAACTCACTGAATTTTGGAGGCAGAATATGCCAGCTAGTAGGACCTGGCTATAGATCTAGGAAAAAATCCCTACTCAGGGAGTTCTGGTAGGAAACCTTTCTTTGTTCAATAGTGGCAAATAATTCACTATTCCAACAAGGCTCACCATACCAGAGGGTAGAACTGGTTTATTGAAATTCCTCTTATTTAAGATAACCTCATCTACATACCCAAGCAAAATCTTCAGAAAAATATTCAGGTTGTTTTCCAAAATATCTAAAACACTCTGACCTAACCAAATGGACTTGTAAAATTAACCATCAGAAGCCAGGCAAGGTGGTACTCACCTGTGGTCCCAGCCCTTGGAAGCTGGTACAGGAGAATCGCCCAAGTCCAGAAGCTCAAGGCATTCTAACCCTCATAGTGAGACTTAGTCTCCAAAAGAAGGAAAGAAAAAAAAAAAAAAGAGAAGTCAAAAGAGGGGGAGGACAGGGAGAGGACAAAGAAGAGGAAGAGGAAGGAGAGGAAAACGGTTGAAAGACTAAACATAGACAAATTTAAAAGCTACTGCCTGTGGAAAAAAACAAAAGGAAACAAAATACCCTGCTTATTTTATGAATAATTGCTTTCTGAATATGACTAGTAGATGCTGTCCACTCAGTTATTAGACATGTTTTATATATGTTGTTATATGTAAATTTCAAATGTATCTCATTTTAGTCAATTGAGGACATAGTAGTGTAAATTTTTTTCAAGGTACACTAGGAGTTTAAGAAAGATACTCAAATAAAAATCGAATATGGATGTATAGCATGGAATAAGGTCGGCTAACTCCAGATTTTCACCTCTTCTTCTGCTCCTTCAACCAAACACACCATGAAATCCCCAGCCCTGCAACAGAATACCTCCAGCAGCCTAGCCTCTCTCCCTGCCCCCATCTCCAAAAATTCCAAGAGCTTCTTCTAAACTCCCTCTCAACTACTTGCTTTATGCCAACCCCATATCCACCAGGCACTCCCTGAAAACCCACAGGCCATTCCTGCCAGGAAGCAGTTAGACTAACTACAGATCTTCAACTCTTTCTCTAAATTCAATATCCAGGTCTCATCCCCAGGTCTTTAGTAAACCTGCTGTGGCCTCTCACCTTTTTCTGTCTCAATACTCAGGAGACTAACTAAGCAGACCCTGGAGGAACACCTTGTTTTTCTCCTTCTTCTTAAGTACCTAAACTGCCCCAAGCCTCTTTCCCATTCCTAAGTCTCAGGTCTCAATGCCCATACACACATTTGACCTGAAACGTCCAGTGTCCACACCCATGAAGATTCCATAAGATTGTTCTACAGGCTGCACACAGCCAGAAAATCTCCCAAGAATCAGAAAAAAAAATTCCAGGCACAAAATACCCACATAGCCAAGACAAAATCATATATAAACACTCAGATTTACAACCTTCCCAATCCCAGATGCTGAGAGGCAATTTGTGCATAAACACAAAATCAGTAACACAAGGACAATATTTATCCACTAGAGCCAGGCATCCTTACTTCTTCAGGAACTGAATATTTAATAGCTCAATTGAAAATAAAAGGCCTTTTCAAAACCTATAAAAAGGAGAGACCGGTCAATAAAAAGGAAATGAATAGATTTCATAAAGTAATATATGAAAACACACAGAGTGGAAAGAAATGAATAAAACTCAAGACTGCAGTGTGGATATAGAATCAATAAAGAATTTCAAACTGAATGAAATATAAAAAAGAAAAATTTAGAAACTGAAACAGGAACCACAGAGGCAAGCTTCTTCAACAAAATAGTAGATATGGAAGACAGAATTTCAGTCAATGAAGATACAATAGAAAAAAAATGGATACATTGGCCAAAGAAAATGTAAGTCTAAGAAACTTAATCCTTAAAAACGTCTATCGCCTCCACAAAGGTATTTTTTTATTAATTACACTTTATTCATTTTGTATCCCCCCATAAGCCCCACCCTCCTCCCCTGCCGATCCCACCCTCCCTCCCCTTTCTGCATGCATGCCACTCCCCAAGTCCACTGATAGGGGAGGTTCTCCTCTTCTTTCTGATATTAGTCTATCAGTTCTCATCAAAAGTGGCTGCATTGTCCTCTACTGTGGCCTGGTAAGGCTGCTCCCCCCTCAGGGGGAAGTGATCAACGAGCAGGCCAATCAGATTATGTCAGAGGCAGTCCCTCTTCCCATTACTATGGAACCCACTTGGACACTGAACTGCCATGGGCTACACCTGTGCAGGGGTTCCAGGTCATCTCCACAAATAGTCCTTGGTTGGAGTATGAGTCTCTGGGAAGTTCCCTGTGTTCAAATTATCTTGTTCTGTTGCTCTGCTTGTGGAGTTCCCGTCCCTTCCAGCTCTTACTATTTCCCACTTCTTACATAAAATTCCATTCACTCTGCCCATCAGTTGGCCATCAGGCTCAGCATCTGCTTTGACAGTCTATACTGCAGAAGCTTTCAGAGGCCCTCTGTGGCAGATTCCAAGGTTGTTTCCTGTTTTCTTCTGGCTTTCAGAGGCCCTCTGTAGCAGGTTCCGTGGTTGTTTCCTATTTTCATTTTCTTCTGATGTCCATCCTCTTTGCCTTTCAGGATGGGGATTGAACATTTTAGTTAGGGTCCTCTCTTTTGCTTAGTTTGTTTAGATGTACAGATTTTAGTAGGTTTATTCTATATTGTATGTTTATATGAGTGAGTATATACCGTGAGTGTCTTTTTGCATCTGGGACAACTCACTCAGGATGATCCTTTCCAGGTCCCACCATTTACCTGCAAATTTCATGATTTCCTTATTTTTCATTGCTGAGTAATACTCCATTGTATAGATGTACCACAGTTTCTACATCCATTCTTCCGTTGAGGGGCATCTGGGTTGTTTCCAGCTTCTGGCTATTACAAATAAAGCTGCTACAAACATGGTTGAGCAAATGTCCTTTTTGTGTACTTGCGCCTCTTTTAGGTATATGCCTAGGAGTGGTATGGCTGGATCTTGAGGAAGCGCTATTCCTAGTTGTCTGAGAAAGCGCCAGATTGATTCCCAGAGTGGTTGTACCAGTTTACATTCCCACCAGCAGTGGAGAAGGGTTCCCCTTTCTCCACAACCTCTCCAGCATGTGTTGTCCCTTGAGATTTTCATCTTGGCCATTCTGATGGGTGTAAGGTGAAATCTCAGGGTTGTTTTGATTTGCATTTCCCTAATGGCTAATGAGGTTGAGCATTTCTTTAAGTGCTTCTCTGCCATTCGATATTCCTCTACAGAGAATTCTCTCTTTAGCTCTGTTCCCCATTTTTTAAGTGGATTACTTGGTTTGTTGCTTTTCAGCTTGTTTAGTTTTTATATATATTGGATATGAGTCCTCTGTCAGATAAAGGGTTGGTGATGATTCTTTCCCAATCTGTAGGCAGTCGCTTTGTTTTGATGACGGTGTCCTTTGCTTTACAGAAGCTTTTCAATTTCATGAGGTCCCATTTATTGATTGTTGCTCTTAGAGCCTGTGCTGTTGGTGTTCTGTTCAGGAAGTTTTCTCCTGTACCAATGAGTTCTAGGGTATTCCCCACTTTTTTTTCTAGACGATTTAATGTGTCTGGTTTTATGTTGAGGTCTTTGATCCACTTGGACTTCACTTTTGTGCAGGGTGATAAGTATGGATCTATTTTCATTTTTCTACATGTAGACATCCAGTTGGACCAGCACCATTTGTTAAAGATGCTATCTTTGTTCCATTGTATGCTTTTGGCATCTTTGTCAAAAATCAGGTGTCCGTAACTGTGTGGGTTTATTTCTGGATCTTCTGTTCGATTCCATTGATCCACCATTCTGTATCTATGCCAGTACCATGCAGTTTTTATAACTGTTGCTCCATAGTACAGCTTGAGATCAGGGATGGTGATACCTCCAGAAGATATTTTATTGTAGAGGATTGTTTTAGCAATTCTCGGTTTCTTGTTATTCCATACGAAGTTGAGAATTTTTCTTTCCAGGTCTGTAAAGAATCGTGTTGGCAATTTGATGGGAATTGCATTAAATCTGTAGATTGCTTTTGGTAAGATGGCCATTTTTACTATGTTAATCCTGCCAAGCCATGAGCATGGGAGATCTTTCCATCTTCTCATATCTTCCTCTACTTCTTTCTTCAGAGACTTGAAATTTTTTTCATACAAGTCTTTGACTTGCTTGGTTAGGGTTACACCAAAGTACTTTATGTCATTTGTGGCTATTGTGAATGGTGTTGTTTCTCTAATTTCTGTCTCAGCCCTTTTGTCTTTTGTATACAGGAGTGCTACTGATTTTTTTGAGTTAATTTTGTATCCGGCCACTTTGCTGAAGGTGTTTATCAGCTGTAGGAGTTCCCTGGTAGAGTTTTTGGGGTCACTCATATATACTATCATATCATCTGCAAATAGTGATAATTTGACTTCTTCCTTTCCCATCTTTATCCCCTTGATCTCTTTCGACTGTCTTATTGCTCTAGCAAGGACTTCCAGCACTATGTTGAAGAGATATGGAGACAGTGGGCAGCCTTGTCTTGCCCCTGATTTCAGTGGGATTGCTTTAAGTTTCTCTCCGTTCAGTTTGATGTTGGCTATAGGCTTGCTGTATATCGCCTTTACTATGTTTAGATATGTGCCTTGTATCCCTGATCTCTCCAGTACTTTAAACATGAATGGATGTTGGATTTTGTCAAATGCTTTTTCAGCATCTAGGGAGATTATCATGTGGTTTTTTTCTTTCAGTTTGTTAATATGGTGGATCACATTGATGGATTTCCGTATATTGAACCACCCCTGCATACCTGGGATGAAGCCTACTTGGTCATAGTGGATAATATCTTTGATGTGTTCTTGGATTCGGTTTGCAAGTATTTTGTTAAGTATTTTTGCATCAATGTTCATAAGGGAGATTGGCCTGAAATTCTCTTTCTTTGTTGAGTCTTTGTGAGGTTTAGGTACCAAGGTGATTGTGGCTTCATAGAATGAGTTTGGTAATGTTCCTTCTGTTTCTATTTTGTGGAATAGTTTGAAGAGAATTGGAGTTAGCTCTTCTTTGAAGGTCTGGTAGAATTCTGCGCTGAAGCCATCTGGTCCTGGGCTTTTTTTGGATGGGAGACTTTTGATGACTGCTTCTATTTCTTTGGGGGATATAGGACTATTTAGTTGATTTACCTGGTCCTGATTCAGCTTTGGTGAGTCAAATCGATCAAGAAAATTGTCCATTTCATTTAGATTTTCAAATTTTGTGGCATATAGACTTTTGAAGTAAGTCCTAATGATTGTTTGGATTTCCTCAGTGTCTGTAGTTATGTCCCCCCTTTCATTTCTGATTTTGTTGATTTGGGTGGTGTCTCTCTGCCTTTTAGTTAGCTTGGCTAAGGGTTTGTCTATCTTGTTGATTTTCTCAAAGAACCAGCTCTTGGTTTCATTGATTCTTTGAATTGTTTTATTTGTTTCTAATTGATTGATTTCAGCCCTGAGTTTGATTATTTCGAGCCGTCTCCTCCTTTTTGGTGTGTCTGCTTCTTCTTTTTCTAGGGTTTTTAAGTGGGCCATTAAGTTGCTTGAATGAGCTGTCTCGAATTTCTTCTTGAAGGCACTTAGTGCTATGAACTTTCCTCTTAGCACTGCTTTCATTGTGTCCCACAAGTTTGGGTATGTTGTGTCTTCATTTTCATTGAGTTCTAGAAAGGCTTTAATTTCTTTCTTTATTTCTTCCCTGACCCAGCTGTCATTTAGTAACAAGTTGTTCAGTTTCCATGAGTGTGTAGGCTTTTTGCTATTTCTGTTGTTGTTGAAGTCCAGCTTTATTCCATGGTGATAAGACAGGATACAAGGGATTATTTCAGTCTTCTTGTATCTGTTGAGGCTTGCTTTGTGACCAACTATATGATCTATTTTGGAGAAGGTTCCATGTGGTTCTGAGAAGAAGCTAAATTCTTTGTGTTTGGGTGTAAAGTTCTGTAGATGTCTGTGAGGTCCATTTGATTCATGACCTCTGTCAGAGATATTGTTTCTTTGTTTAATTTCTGTTTTGTTGACCTGTCCTTTGTTGAGAGTGGGGTGTTGAAGTCTCCCACTATTAATGTGTGGGGATCTATATGTGGTTTAAATTTTATCAATGTTTCTTTTACAAATGTGGGTGCTCTTGTATTTGGGGCATAGATGTTCAGGATTGTGATGTCTTCCTGGTGGAATTTTCCCTTGATGAGTATGAAGTGTCCTTCCTCATCTCTTTTTATTAATTTTGGTTGAAAGTCTATTTTATCAGATATTAGAATGGCTACTCCTGCTTGTTTCTTGGGTCCATTTGCTTGGAAAGTCGTCTTCCAACCTTTTACCCTCAGGTAATGTCTATCTTTGTGTCTTAGGTGTGTTTCTTTTATGCAACAGATTGCTGGGTTTTGTTTACGTATCCATTCTGTTAATCTGTGTCTTTTTACTAGAGAGTTGAGTCCATTGATGTTGAGAGAGATTAATGACCAGTGGCTGTTAGAGCCTTTGATTTTAATGTTGGCTGTGTTCATAAGGTTGTGTGCTTGGTTGCTTTTTGTTTTGCTGTAGTAAGGTTAATTGTTTCCTGTGTTTTCTTGACAGAAGCTAATTTTCTTGGGTTGTATTTTCCCTTCCAGTATCTTCTGTAATGCTGGATTTGTGTGTAGGTATTGTTGAAATTTGTTTTTGTCATTGAATATCTTGTTTTCTCCGTCTATGAGGACTGAGAGTTTTGCAGGGTATAGTAGCCTGGGTTGACATCTGTGTTCTCTTAGGGTCTGCATGATATCTGTCCAGGCCCTTCTGGCTTTCATAGTTTCTGTTGAAAAGTCAGGTGTGATTCTAATGGGTTTGCTGTTATATGTTACTGGGCCTTTTTCCCTTGCAGCTTTTAGTATTTTTTCTTTGTTCTGTATACTTACTGTTTTGATTATTATGTGGCGGGAGGATTTTCTTTTCTGGTCAAATTTGTTGGGTGTTCTGTAGTCCTCATATATCCTTATTGGCTTCTCCTTTAACTTGGAGAAATTTTCTTCAATGATTTTGTTGAAAATATTTTCTGGGCCTTGGAGAAGGGAGTCTTCTTTTTCCTCTATTCCTATTATTCTTAGGTTTTGTCTTTTCATATTGTCTTGGATTTCTTGGATGGTCTGTGTCAAGAATTTTTTGGATTTAACATTTTCTTTGACAGATACATCGATTTCTTCCATTGTATCTTCTACACCTGAGATTCTTTCTTCCATTTCTTGTATTCTGTTGGTTATGCTTACCTCTGTAGTTCCTGTTTTCTTCCCTAAATTTTTCTTCTCCATTATTTCCTCCATATGTGTTTTCTTTAATTTTTCTAGTTCTATCTTCAGGTCTTGAGTTGTTTTGTTTACTTTCTTCACCTGTCTGATTGTATTTTCCTCTTTTTCTTTTAGCTCCTTCAACTCTGTTTCTTTTATTTCTTTCAGTGATTTAATTATTTCTTCTCTGAAGGCCACAAGCTGTTTGTCTGCATCTTCCTGTATTTCTTCAGGAATGGCCCTAATTTGCTTGTCTTTATCTTCCTCCATTTCTTTACAGATAGCCATGATCTGTTTGGTTTTATCTTCCTCTAATTCCTTACGTATTTTATTTGTTTCCTCTATTATTCTCTTCATCAACATAGATGTAAGGTCATCTTCTTGATTTTCTATTATGCTGCATTGTTCAGGGCTGTTCACCTCTGGATGGCTGGGTTCTGGAGATGCCATATTGCTCTGTCTTTTGTTGGTTGAGCCTTTACGCTGACCTCTACCCATTGGGCTGATTTAGGTGTTGGCTGTTAGTTTCTGTTGTGCTTTCTGGAGTCCTGAGGTAGGGAGTATCCCCTTGGCCGGAAGATGATTTTTCCTGAAGGAGTCCTTCTCTGCTTTTTGGTTATGGTCACTGTATGGCCAGTGTTTCTCCGGAGTTGCCACTGCTCACCTCAGGTTTATAGCCCTGAGTAGTAGCTGTGGTCTATGTTAGGCAGGGGTGATCTCCTCTTACCCATAAAATTTCTCAAGACAGCTGCCCCACTGCTGGGTTTCTTGCTATAAATTTAGTGTGCTGCTGCTCACTAAATTTCCATGTACAGTCCTCTTGAAGAGACTGCTGATTCCCTAGCTGTGGGGTTTTCTCCCAACAGGGAAACTCAGTCTGTTATCCTGGGGCGCACAGTTCTGTCTGAGAAAGTGGGAGGTGCACTCAGCAAGTCTCTGGGCCAAAGGCTGATTGCTCTGCTCTGGACCTGGAGAATGTGCACCTAGGTTGAGTTGGCGCCTGGGGGCACTGCTCTGGTCTGGAGGCTGGGTGCCTCACTCTGGACCAGAAGCTGTGTGTCTCTGTCTGGGATGGCGGCTGTAGGCACCGCTCTGGTCCAGAAGCTGTGGGTGCAGCCCCCCTGAAGGATCAGGGATTCCCACAGTTTTGACAGTCCAGCCAGGGACAACTGGCCGATCCCTGGCACAGTATCTGAGGGCTGCTGTAATGGCTCTTCGGCTCCTGCAAGTCCGAGGATGCAGCTGTGTGTCCCAGTGCCCCATGGGAACGCAACAATGGCAGCAGAGCACAGCGCTTCTGCCTGCACTAGAGTCTGTGTGAGTCCAGGAAGTGTTTTGGTGCTGGGTGTCCTAAGCGTTAGAGCTGCTGACCCCCTCCACTGGGGGTTTCCTCCTGCCAGAGACACGCAGTCTGGTGCCCTGGTGCCCTGGTGCCCACAGTTCTATCTGAGGCGGCGAATCACGCACGCACGCACGCAGGCAGGGCTCTGTGCAGGCGCCTTTGTCCCTCCAGGCTCTGGGTCCGGGCTGGCTCCTGGGGCACCCGCGGAACCCGAGTCTTTTCCAGGGGATGTCTGGGTAACCTGGGGTCGGTCCCAATTGTTTCCTGCTCCGTGGGGTTATCTCTCGACTGGGAAATCCAGTCTATGGTGTTGTGGGCCCACAGTTCAGTCTGGGACCGTGACCAGATCGCGCTGGCGGGTAGCTCTGGGCTGGCGACTAAGCGCCTGGCGGAACCGGGATCTCTTCTGCGGTTTAGCTGGGTGAGTTAAAGCTGACTGAATCCCCCACCGTGGGGTATCCTCTCACCTGAGAAACACAACCACTTGTGTTTTATGACCGCGAGTTCTGATTGCTGGTCACTGTGCCAATCCTGCTGTGCTGCTCCTCAGAATGAGAGTCCTCCTGGCGCTGCCATCTTGCCCTGCCCCACAAAGGTATTTTTAAGGTTTGTTTTCTTGTGCTTCCACTATGTGAGGATATTCAGGGCTTGCTTTACTAGGGTAGCTGGGCTGTGGTGGTGCCATATTGCTTTGGCAGTTGTTGATTGTGTTCTTGCTCTGGCATTTACGCATCTCAGTTTGTGGTGACTATGGGCCTATATTCCAATTTCTTGATTTAGTCTTTGTTGGGTGAGTGTTTTGTTCCTTAGTTACTGCTTCCTCTTTAGTCTTCTGGCCCAGGCTTTTGGTTGAGCAAGCACTCTCCACCCAAGTTGGGGTGGGAGTTCTAGTAGCCTGTGGCCTCTGATCCAGCAGAAACTTTCTGACTGAGTTGGAGGCTGGTACATGGCTTAGAGATTGGGAGAGACTGCTGGAGACAGAGCTCAAGGAAGGGGACATTGAAAGGGTGGAGCAGATCTATCAACAGGAGTTCTTTCTGGACTTCTGGTGACTTGTGTGGTCTCTGGTTCAGCAAGGAATGTCCTTGCAAGTTCGGGGCTGGCATATGCTGTTGAGAAGGGGAGAGAGAACTGAGCATAGGGCCCTGGGTTACCTGTTCTTCTGTAAGGCCTGGCCTGTGGCTGGGGGAGGAGGTAATTATTTGCCCAAGGAAACCTTGAGAGTAGGGGGCTCTGCAGTGAGCTTGCCTACCTGGTCTTCTGGCTGTCATGGTCTCTAAGCCATTGTTTAGGAAGTGCTTCAACAACCAGGGATTTTCACATATGGGAGAAAGATGGAACAAGTGATGTCATTGGAAAAAACTCTGTCCAGTTCATCACTAGTTACTAATTGTTGATGTTGTCCTGATTGTATCCTCTATTTCAATTAATTCCCTGGCTTTTGACAATGTGCACCTGCATACTCTCTGTGGGACAAACCAAGTAGAGAATATACTGAAGAAGAGGAAAATGAGTTGGTCTTTAATTCTGTATCAAGAATGGCCTGACTGAGGTGTTACCCTGTGTTTGGAAGTTTTTCATTTGGTCAGATAAAAACATCTGCACTGCACAATGAGGCTCTGTTGACAAAATATAAATCTATTTTAAAGAAGATATTAACTAAAATCACTTTGATTCACCTGTAACATGCACCACGGGGCCTTTTCAAGTGCAAAATAACCATCAGTGATGAGGGTGAAGCCTTCACAGCACACCAGTTTAGTGACATTCATGAATTTGTCCTCTTTTGATGTCAGGTTCAGAGCCGAAGGCTTAAAACTACTCATGCTCTCATCTTACTTTGAAGACTCCAATGAAACATAAAAGCAGCTGACAGGAGCTGCCACACTAACTCCAGAGTCTATATGAGCATAAAAATGTGCTATATAAGCAAAAAATTATGCTGCTAAGACGAGGAGACACGTTTCCTATGGGAATCCACTCCCTGGAAGTCTCTGGATGTTCCCTCTGGCCATCTACACCAAAAAGATGTACTCTGAAAATCCTGCTTTTTCAGATGAAGGATTGAATGAGCCTTTTGATTTTTCTCTATGATTCCTGGTACAGCACAACTAATTATTCAAGGAAATATATTTTTGATAGATTATTAAAAGCTTTATCAAGAATAGAGTAAAAGAAAAAGAAGTAATGAATCAGATTTAGTATCAGAAAGCATTATAAGAATAGAAAAAGATATAATGGGCTCCTTCTTAAGAAAAAAGAGCCTAAGCAAGTACAGCAGGCTTGAACATGCCTTCCTTTAGAGTCTTGTTTCTAAGGAAGATTATAAATCTTTAGCAAGACATATGGTAGGATGGTTGACCAAGGTGTATTTAGACTTTAATGTAGAAAAAGTCTTTGGCAGGTATTTGACTTGGCTTGGAGGGCTATTATAGCTCCTGACTTTCCCCTTCACTAGTCAGTGATAATGAAACCACAGTTTGAGGTTTTTGTTTTTTGTTTGCGTTGATCAGAAAGTTTCTAGGCTGAGATTTCTTGTGGGCACTGTTTTACGCTTGGCTACACTTTCGAGTTAAAACATAAATTTTGTATCCTTGGTAAAAGTTTGAATGTTCTGAAAAGCATGCCAACTTTAAGGTGCTTCCTTATGAAATCACTATAACATTGTTAGCCTGACTTCAGTAAAATTACAGCAGAGTCAAAGTGATCTCGGTGTCATCTCTGTCTGTCAACTCGCCTGAAACTGTGCCTTCCTGATATCCAAATACCCTGGTTCTCCCGAGGATTCAGGGAGCCTGACTGGGCTGGTCCACGGCAAGGAGGAAATACAGAATCTTGGAGAAACAGCGGAGACAAAATGAGTTTATTTTTCTCCTTTCACTCCTCCCTAATCCCTCCTTGTGTTGTTTCCTTATCTGTCTTGGCTTTAAAAAAAAAATTGGTCTTTTGTAATGTAGGCTGGAAATGAACTTTGTATGTAGCTGTTATGTTTGAACTTGTACTGTTCGTCTATCAGTTTCCTGAGTGCTTGCAGAACAGGTGTGCACCCCCGCCCACTTTATGATAGTTTGAAGGATTAACCAAAGGACTCCGGCATGCCGACTGAACACTACCAGCTGAGCTGTGTTGCTGACCATGTCTTATGTTCTGAGACTGTTTCACTGATGCTCTCTAGCATGTCCTCATCATATTGGCATGCATCCTTTGTTCTCCTCTGGAAGCAACTCCAGAGATCTATGAACAAAAACTTTCAACCATTGTAAATGGGAGTAGTTTTCTCTAGAGTAGAAGTTCTTTAGTTTTTTTGTTTGTTTGTTTTGTTTTATTTGCAAATAAGCCACTGTGCAATGCTTTAGTCATTTTTGCTTGTGTTTTCTATACACAGATGATACAGAGGACTATAAATATTAGAGACACTTGTACTCTGCTCCCCTACTCATTTCTTATTGTAATATAAAATGTTTTTTTGCAGTGCTCCACTAATAAACTCATGTTCTCTGCTTTCTTATACTAAATCACCTTGCTGTAATTTTCCCTGTGATTTTTTCCAAAAGGGTCTGTGTGATGCTAATGTTTCAGATATTTATAATAATGTACCATACTTCTCTCTTGCTCAAACCACTACCTTTACTGGAATCTTAACTCTAATCTCCTTATGCAGTGGATGAGTCTTAACACATGTGCTCTGCTTTCTTGTAAATAATTACCATGTCCTGTGAACTGTTTTTCTGTAAGGGGCTCTATAGTAACAGAGCGCTCTTCTGAAAGTACTACTGATTTGACTTCATTTTGTAGACATTTACATTACATATAAAAGTGATATCTAGTCTTCCATTTCAAGCAGCTTCAAAGATGTATGAGAGAAATCCTTTCCAAATGTAAAAAGGGATTCATTTTTTGCTACAGTTGAAATAAATTCATTTGGAGAGATAGATTACTTTGCGATATTTTAGTAGTGTGTGCGAGCACGCGCGTGCCTGTGTGGATGTTTGTTGCATGGAGTAGAGTGTGCTATGAACTTTTCATATACTCATATGCTTCTCCACTATTTCTTTCTCGTTCTGATTTTAACTATAACTCTAGCACAAATATCCTTATTAACTGTTACTAAAATAAACTCATATGGCCTGCTTCCTTAGTGTAAATTACCACTTCCCTTGATGAAATTTCCCATGCTGTGCATTGCTTTAAATAGATTTTGCAAGTGTAAAAGAAATTGCCATTCTCACCATGTTTTCTAAAAACCTGACTTAACATGGGAATATATGCTCTGCTCTTCTAATGCAAGAAACTCCAGCGATGTATGAAGAAATCTTTTAGCTATGGTAGACTGGATTTAATTTTCTCTATAGTTGAAGTTCATTGATTTTTAGAAAATCAGCCACTATGCCATGCTTAATCAGTTGTGCCCGTGTTTTCTATACATTCATGGCACTGTGTACTGTAAAGAATGAAGAAACATGTCCTCTGCTCCCTCATTTGTTTCTTGTTGTAATAAAAAAAAGTCCTTGTGCAGTGCTCTAATAATAAACTGATGTTTCCTGCTTTCTTATGCTAAATCCCCATTCCCCTTGCTATAAAATTCCCTGATCTGATTTTCTTTCAAATGTTTTTGCAGATGTGTATTACCTGTTCACTCTGTTTTCCAATAATCCACTCTTAATAGGAATGTATCAACTGCTCCTCTGAGGCAACCAAGTTCAGAGTTGTAGGGGACCACCCTTAATGAGCCCCTGTTAACAGCATTCAGTCTTCCTATGTAGAGCTACACTGGTTTATGCAAATATGTCGCTATGCAATGTCTTAGTCAGTTGTGCATGGGCTTTTTACACGTAGATGATACTGTGCACTATAACTTTTAAATTCTTATACTCTCCTCGCCTACTCATTTCTTGTTATCATAAAATTATCCTTGTGCAGTGCTGCAATAATAAACCCACGTTCCCCACTTTCTTACACTAAATCACTCCCCTTGCAGTATTTTCCCTGTAGTGAATTGCTTTCAAAAGTTTCTGCAGTCATAAAACTACTATTGCATTCACTATCTTCTTTCTTTCTTCGCTTCTTTCGTTATTTCTTTCTTTCCTTCTAACTTTTTAACTTTTCACTGATTCTTTGTGAATTTTACATCATGCACTCCAGTTCCCTGTTCTCCCCATCCTGCCATATATGCCCTTTGACCTTGCAATCTCCCTCAAGATAAAAGTAATTAATTATTTATTAATAAAAAATACATCTTGTAGAGGAAGCTTGAAGACTTCAAGATGTATCACTTAGTACACCCGTTTGCTCAACGTCTTTTCTTGCAAATGTTAACTGCAATGAGTCATTGGCCTGATTGAGGCCTCTGGCTTCTGCTACCCTATCAACACTTGATCCTCACCAAGGCTCCTATAGGATATCTTGTTGCCTTGTGTCAAGGAAGATCCGGCACCTTTGTTTTTGCAAGACTGGCCCCTTCATCTGGCTCCATCAGTTCATAGATGGGGTAGTTGTAGGGGCACAACAACTCAAAGCTCTGTTCTTTTCAGGAAGTTTTCCATGTGCCAGTACACTTAAGGCTAATCTTCACTTTCTCTTCTAATAAATTTAGTATGTCCAGTTTTATGTTGAGATCTTTGATCCACTTGAACTTGAGTTTTGCGCAAGGTGGTATAAATTTGGGTCCATTTCCATTCTTCTACATGCAGCCATCTAGGTAGATTTGATAAAGATGCTTTATTTTTTTTTTTTTTCATTGTATGGTTTTGGTTTCTTTGTCAAAAAAAGAATGTGTTGTTGTAGGCGGTATCTAAACTTTACTATTGTTTTAACTTCTGGTATCGCTGCTGTTAATCCTCAGCGGCTGTATAACCAAATCACCACACAGAGACTGGATTTTTAGTTAACCTAGAACACAATGCTGGGCAATATTTACTCCCTCCTAAACCTCCAAGCCCTCAGTTTCCTAACATTTAGATTTCCCACATTTTACTTGCTTTTTGTGAAATCTTAGGTCTGGTACATGCTTTAAGTCCTCCAAGCTCTCTCCTCATGCTCTGCAATCCTCGTGCTCTCCTCTCCTCGAGCTCCTCCTTCTTGCCCCTTCCTGTTCTCTAGCTCCTCCCCTCATTCCTGTCCTCTTGCTCCTCCCATTGCACAACATTGTATCTAGTTGCTTTATTTGTGTCCTGTTTACACAAGAGTTGAGACAGGATGCTTATAGTGAGTATCACAGTGCAATATCCAGATTGAAACCAGAGAGTTGGGGGTGGGGAAATCAGCATTTGAATTAACAAGGGTAAGGCATATACATTTTAAAAGAACATTATACCAACAATGTGTCCATTAGTGTGTGGGATTATTTCTGGTTCTTCAATTCAATTCCATTGAACTGTTTGATTTTATGCTAATATCATGTGATTATTTTAATCACAATTGCTTTGTTGTACTTGAACAACAAATTCTTTTATTGTATAGGACTGTTTTAATTATTCGTGGTTTTTCATTTTGCCATGTGAAGCTGAGAATTGTCTTTTCAAGGTCTATAAAGCACTGTGCTTACATTTTGATGGGAAATCCATTGAATCTGTAGATTGCCTTAGGTTAAAATGGCCATTTTCAGTATGAAAATTTTACCAATCTATGAGCATGGGATATCTTTCCATCTTCTGATATCTTCTTCAATTTCTTTCCTTAAAAACTTGAAGTTCTTGTCATCATACAGGTCTTTAACTTGTTGTGTCAGAGTTATACCAAAATACTTTATATGATTTGTGGGTATGTAAAATCTTCAAGGCTCTGAAGAAAGAGGGATGACATACAACCAGGATGTAAAGTAAATAATTTTTAAGAACGATGTGTTTGGAAGAAACAGAGAGGTCAATCTATTTAACTTAGTTTCTCAACACATTCTGGTAGCTAAAATAGGAGCAAGTAGAAGCTGTAGAGAGAGTTCTTGGGAGATGCTGTGGCAAGTGCAGAAAGGCAGGGGAGTTAAGCCATGCTCAGACCATACATACAGTGCAGTGATATGTAGGCACTGGTTGGATCACTCTGTGATAAATTGTCATGGCAGAGCAGTTGGAGTTTTAAAGGTTGGCTAATTGACACTGACCTTGAGAATAGTGTTTACATGATGGAATGTCAAAAGCACTACAGATCAGTACTTTCTCCTCTTTTCAGAACCAAATTTTGTATATTTACCCTCTCAAGTGTGGTGATACACATTTTAAAGTCTTCTTTATATCTGCATGAGAAACAGAGAGAGATCAAGATCCAGGAAGAAGAGAAAGCAAAATGGCCATATTCACTGAACTCACACAACATTTACACCATGAGCATTAGGGTTGACAACAATAAAGAAGGCAGAAAAGGCTATGTTCTCATCTCAATAATTAAAGAGTATTTCCTTATTTATTTTTGTGGAGGAACTTTGAGAAAAATAGAAATGAGAATAATTTTTATTCCTAAATTAGGCATAGCTCAACAGAGAACATCAATAGGTTGGTAGTTTATGAGCCAGAATATCACCAGAGAACATGAACTAAAGTGAGCAGTGATGGACAACTCCAAGAGAATAGATTAAAAATAGGCAAATGCATTCAAAATAGGAATTTCATATGGAGAATAGGGGCTCACATTGTTTTTCACACATTTTATAAATATCTGTGAAAAGAATAAGAAGTAGAGCCTGGCATGGTGGTGCACAGCTTTAATCTCAGCACTGGAGAATCAGAGGCAAGTGGATCTCTGTAAATTTGAGGCCAACCTGGTATATACAGTGAGTCCTGGTACAGACAATGCTGCACCGTGGAACCTGTATGGAAGAAAAAAAGAATAAGAGGTAGAAACTGAATAGGATTTAGTGTAAACAGACCTCAAAGAGTTTTTATCTTTCCGTAGAAGCCAAAATTGTCCTCTGGCTTGTTTGCAGCCTTGTTCTTGCTAAAGGCCAGAGACCCGAAAGTGTTTGGAGGCTGTGATCCATGATTTTGTTTCCAAAATGATTTTAGGGTTACCCTTTCAGAGTGGTGTTAGAGTATCAATAAAAGCCCATTAAAGAAAAGTTGATGATTAAGATGACAAAAACTGTGACCTTGGTGAGGACCTCAGGGTCAATCACTCAGGCAAAGGACACACATTTTTATAATCTTTATTTTTATTTTTTCTTCACAATTTATTCATTATATATCCTGACTGAAGCCCCCTCCCTCAATTCACCTAGTCCCACCCTTCCTCCCTCTTCCTCCCTTCCCCTTCCCCTAGTCCACTGAAAGGAGGAGGCCTCCACCATTGCCATCATCCCACAGATTATCATATTTCTTCAGGACTGCCTGAATCCTCTTCTTCTGTGGCCTGGCAAAGCTGCATCATGAGAGGCGCCAGTGATCAGAGAGCAGTCAACTGAGTTCATGATAGAGTCATCCCCTGATCCCCTCATTCAGAGATCCACATGGAGACTGAGCTGCCAATCAGCCAGTAGGGAGTCTAGGTACTCTCCATTCATGGTCCTCCATTGGTGCATCAGGCAAAGGACACTCTTACACTACAGTAAAGGGATAAATGGAATAATTTCTCCTATATACATGTAATGGTGCAGCCCACAATCAATCCTAGCATGCAAGAGGCAAGAGGCAAGCCAATCTCAATGAGTTCAAGGCAAGTCTGGTCTAAGTAGAGTGTGCCAGAAGAGTCAAGGCTACATAGTGAGATCTTGTCTCATTAACAAAAGAAGTCAAAATAATTTTTCCTATTCCTTGATACACTACCACAACTTTCCTAGAATTCTCCCACCCCAGCATGGTCTGTACAAGCTATGTTGAGGTTCAGCTGGGTAAGCCTTCCCTTCTGATGTCTGACATCCATGCTTTCTGAAACAGCATGACTGCTTTCCCCTTTTATCCTCCAAGGTCCTTCTTTTCCATGAGGTTGCTGAGATTTACACTTTGCCTGTACTGAGAATTTTTCTTTGCACCAGGATAGATTATCCTTGAACTTTAAGTCCATTTAAAAATTATTTTAATAATGACAATTAATACTCCAAGAATAGAATCCAATATGCACACAGCATCAAAGCCTTGGGATAACAATGCAGATACAGAGGGACAAAAAGAAATTCTGTGTTGGGGTTGTTCTTGTCAGGGAGTCATTAGGAACAGTCTTCCATGGTTTCTCACCAGCTTCTCCTAGATTGAGCCTCTATGCAGATAGTCAGGGTTCCAGTGATTTAGAAGATGAAGGGAAGAGCTGAGGAGAATCCTCTCACTCAATATTCCATTCATCACTTACATATTATCTTAGTGCTCCAGTGTCCACGGTACATTTCTCCCCCTAGCATTTCTGTCCTGAGTGGATGAGATGCCCATGTCATAAAAATGTCATCTCAGCCTAGGTCCTGAATCATACAGTCATCTGAGTCTGTTCTTCATGGTCAAAAGGAGGCCAGAGCAGAAACAGTCATTATTACAGACATCTGAAATGTCTAAATTCTATCCCATAAGTGTAGACTGATGTTTCCCATGAACTCCTTGTCTTCCACTTACTGTAGTAACCTGTAAGAATACTGAAGGCAGTACACCACATGCTAGTCAGAGCCCATTTCCCTCACATCCTCTTAGTCTCTTTGGGTACCTCTTTTTGATCCTTGACTGAGGAGCCATTCTGCAGTATATAGACACTTCCTGTGAGGTATGGATATATTAAAAGGTTCCACAAGATTCTTGATGGGCTTCAGAAACAAGCCATTGTCACAGATGAATGACATGACCCTCCTACTGATCCTGCCATTTCTATGTTCATCGATACATGGATATCTATCTGGTGATTTGAAGAAGAACCATTGCCCATATTTAGGTGGTATAGCCTAACTAAAGGAATTATGCCATAGAAAGTGAGCCCCAGGATTAAAAGCTTTTTGCTACTTCCAGTTTGTTCAATCTGCTTCATGCTTTTTTCTAAGAATGTGAGCACATAACATCTGTCCTGGCTGCCACTCCTCCCTAGCATGATGGACTCATTTGCCTCTGGAAGAGATAATGGTCAAATAAACCCTTTTCTTCTATAAGTTGTTGTAGTCATTGAATTTTATCACAGAAACAGAAAATTAATGAATACACCTGCATCCCTTCTAACTTACAGTCAGGCCTTCTGCTTCTTGTACCCGTACACAGCAAAGACCACAATTACCAGCAGCAGTTTGGGTCCAAAGAGCACAGCTACAAAGACTTTAGCAGAATCTGATGTCTTCAATTCTGAAATCAAGAAGTAGAAGGAACCATTAGAAAGGTCACATGGAGCTCATCATCACTGGTCTTTTCTTGGCTCATCTGTGGACCGCTAAGCACATCAAAGCTCTGAGGATTTTGACTGTGTTTTCTCTACCAGTTCAAAGAATAATTTTAAAGCAAAAGAAATGGTAATGAGGTTTCTATTTCTCCATTGGCCACTGCTCATGTCTCCAACATGTCCTTCTAAGGAAAAGTGTGTAAGAAATTGTGGTCAGTGTCTCATGGAACTGACTATTCTATGAGAGGTCCTGAGTTCAATTCCCAGCAACCATATTGTGGGTCACAATAATCCATAGTGAGATCTGGTGTCCTCTTTGGGCATGCAGGTTGCAGATAGAGCATTCACATATACAGTAAGTAAGTAAGTAAGTAAGTAAGTAAATAAATAAATAAATAAATAAATAAATAAATAAATAAATAAACCTTGGTTTTCAGAATCATATTTGTCAGGGATTATTATTCCCAATTTGCAGGGATAACTATACACTACGGAGGGGTCACAAGATTAGTGGGATCAAGAGATGCTCCTCACTACTGCAGTTTAGGATGATCCCTGAGACAGTGTTCTTCACAGAAAGGATCAGTCTCTCAATAGCTCAGCAATAGCTGTGAACAGTAAATACACATAAAACAGAAAAATTGTGAGTAAGAGAATGGACACTCTTCCTTCTTTAGAGAAAATTTACCCTAAAAAATTCTAGATTCTTGGTAATGAAGGGAGCCTTATGATAAAAAAGAATAAAATGCTCTTGAAGGGTCCTTAGGAATAAGCAGACACCCAACTTTATTCAGATGATTTGAGATAAGAATTCTGTTATCTCCTCCCATCTCTTCAGTTTAAAAGAATTATTAATGACCATCCTATCCTCCAGTTCTCTGAGTGCCTATGATGTCTTTTATTGGACCTACACTGAAACCACATGTCTTCCTGGGCTAAACCAGCTCTTTCACACCTGTGCTGGTATCTGCAGTACTGCAAAATGGCCTGCCTTTCTTCATCCACTTTAGAGAGTACTTCCTTGGAATTCTAATATGAAAGAATGGTCTGAAGAGTACTCTCAAATTGAAGAATTTAAAACTTAATTAATAGACTGGATGGAATTGAAGATCCCAACATGAAAGGTCAGAGGGCCTGGAGTATAACTGTTTACCTTAAACCAGCAGACATTAGTTATACACAGAAAAGTAATTATTTTTGCATCAAGCATTGAAATTGATTGCCTACGTTTTCAAGGGAACCAACAAAGACCAAAATAAACCAGGAGCAAAAGAATGAAAACAATGATATCTTTAGAATAGCAATAAATGCCCATGCACTAACACTTCACATCAAGAGAATAAAATCTCTATCTTAAGTCCTAGGAAGGCAATTTAACTCTAAGTCATGCCAAATAAATAGGTGGAATAATTATTCCCTTAATGAGATACTGTCCTTCTTCTTCCCAGAATTTTGTCCCAAGCTTTGTTCCTGCTAGCTGAGCTTCAGTTAAGTTCAGTTATATCTGAGGTCTGGCCATGAAAAAACAATTTTTATTTTTCTTTTTTCCCTATCCTTTTTTAGAGGCTGTGCTATGGTTTCTCTGAACTCTGTTTCCCACCATTTGTGTACAATATCTCTCTAGTGACTGATGGAATATAAGAGAAATAACAAGTTATCCATATCAACACTGAGACAAGAATATCATCATAGACCGCAGACTAAAAATGACAATAAAATCCTCTGAGAATTTTTATAGCTGAAGTTTGAAAACTCAGATGTAAAGGATAAAATTCTCTATAACAAAACACTTTCAACTATAAGTCCAATATCAGATGACTAATGTGTTTTTATAAACATTAAAGAAAATTAAATTCATCATTTTAACATATTGGGGTAGATTTCTTGATGTCCAAAAACTTTATCAAGAAAAGCTGATGGGGATTTAAAAATGAAATAAAACTTAATTTTGGTACACACAAAAGCCTATAAAAATTGTTTTGAAAAACTCAAAATACAGTCCTTTTAAGATCATTGTTGGGAAATATAGTTGTTCCTGACCTAAGTTGTTTTGTGTGCAGCTATGCAGAAGCAACTAACACAGGCCTAAATGCCTTCAAGATCACAAGCTCTGGTACTGGAGCTAAGAACAGACTTTTAGGGGGACACAATGGTACATAATCTTGTGATGTTTCTCATCAGAACTTTGTTCTACTTGGCCATATTTCACACAGCCAAGGAGGTGGAGTGGAGACCTCACCAGACATGATGCCAGTACCTTGCTCCCTCTGATGTGCACTGACCACCACAGTATGGGATTTCATGACTGCTGGCTGTCCATCATGCTCAACCTGGCATGTGAGTACCATGTCCTCTTCATGGGCAGATATGTTCACCAAGAGCCAGCTGGTCCTTGTGTAGGTTCCATCCTTGTTTACTGTGAGTGTAGAAGCCACATCTGTCTGATACATATTTCTGTTCTTTATCCAGGTCAACTGAAGGTTCAAAGGATAGAAGTTCTTCACTTGACAGGTGATATTTATCAGATTCAATAACACTGTTGGATGCTGGGTGACCTCCAGGGTGGGTGGAACTGAAAAAGCACAATCAGAAGCCTAGGCAGATTGAACTGAGGCACAGGGAAGAGTCTGGAGTACTGAGGACCCACACCCATTACAAATGCATCATGGGATAGGAGTGCTTGTTCCAGAGTAGAGGCAACACTAAGCATAGCGCTAAACCAGGAGCTTAGGCAGTGATGAGTGTGGATCCTAGTAAGTGAAATTAATAAGAAAAACTCCAGCGTACACTAGGACAGAAATAAATGCCTGAAAATGCTGTGCATGAGCAGTGGGGCTCATAATTAATACAGCTTTCATTTCTTATTTTAAAATAAATACAATTTCCTTCCTGTGCTGATCATAGTCTTTTATCTCTCCTGTGTGGTACAGATGAATACTTGCTGACAACTGTGGACAAACCATTCTAATCAGATAAGAGCTTGAGCTGTGATTTAAGGACACCTACCTCGGATGATGTCAGACAAGCTGACAGTCCCACAGAGATGGCTTCCTTGCAAGGTGACATGGGCCACCTCACAGATGATCTGAGAATGAATATCTCTGGGTCCCAGCACTAACTGGACTATGCTGGAGACATTGTAGAAGATGCCTTCTCCTTTGGGGTCCACAGTAGTTTCGAAGGGAGAGAGCTTATTTCCACTTTTGAACCACTTCAGTGTGATATTCGGAGGGGAGAATCCATAAGACTTGCATGTGAAGGTCACTGTCTGCTGAGGTAGAGCTCGGGCTGCAGGTCCTGAGACCACAGGAGGGGACGGCCTTGCTGTAAAGGAGCATGGAGACAAGGATGAGACTGTGATGGCCGCCATTGAGGACATAACATTGTGAAGAACGTTCCTAGATAATATCACCATCATCATGGTTTGCTTGGTGCTTGGGATCAATAGCAGAGCTTCAGCCATACTAAGGACCTGCTGTTCCCCCATGTCATCATACTGTGTCATAGCAACAGACAGTAAGAGCTCATCCTCCTCAATGTTGTTGTTCTTGTTCTTGTTGTTTTCTCCTGGTCCTCCATTGATCTGTGCCTGAACAGTTTAGCACAGATGTCCAGGAGAAAATAAGGAAGAGCCAGTGCAGTTAAAATTCTAGGCCTTGTCAAAAATGACAATTGTGAAAGTATTTTATATTTTATGTCATGTATTGCTGCTGGCCTGCTCATGAAACCTAGACAACCTACAGTAAATATTTCTAGATTGACATCTAATATAACTGAGAAAATAAAATACATCCCAGAAGTGGCACAAACCTAGTACCCTTCCTGATTCTATTTTCTTTCTTTCTTTGTACCTATATGCTATAATGTCTAAGCTGTGCCAAGTCCTGAATTTCAAACTGAGAGCCCAAGAGTCTGCATCTCCATATGTGGGCTTCAACTGGACTTAGTCTGATGTCAAACAGATTACCCTTCTGTGGATAAAGCCAGAGGTGGTTCATTTCCTAACTGTTAACCTAAAGGGACATAGAAGCAAGCCTCCTGAGCAGAAAAAAATACTCTCTGGTCCGTCATGCATGCATATGTATGGACTGTCGAGATGAATGCAGTTTGCCCTGTAGATGTCTCCTGTTGAGTTTCCCATAATTCACCTGTCTTATGAGCAAAGTATGAGAAATACTACACAGTACATGTGTAATTCCTTCTCAATTGGCCAACCTACCAGGAATGTAAACACGTGTTATGTGTAGTCAAGCTACCTAACCTCTAACAAACCCGATGTCCCTACAGGTTTGAGGGGGCCAGAACAAGCTGCCATTTATTAGGAATTTCCAGGCAGTCTTTCACTGTATAGATTCCAGTGACTGAAGCTTTGATAGGATTAAGATCAGAGTGCATGAAGGTGGAGAAGTTACACAGTCTAAAATGCAAAGTTTATCTAACATGCAACAACTGATTAATTTAAATCCTGATCTTTCTCTAATGTACATCAATGTCCCCGTTGTAGGACTTTGACCAGCTTGAGCATGACAAGTGTGGCTCTGGCAGGCCTTGCCCTTCTCCCCCACTCACTTTGCCTTGCTTACATTCCCAAACCTAGGCACTTTATCCTGCTGAAGCTGACTCCCACGGTCCAAGTATTGAAGTCCATCACTCAAAAACCCCCTTTAGCTCACCTAATTAACATGCCCAATTAAAACTGAACACCTCATCCTAGCACAGGCTTTCCCATTTGACCTTTATATACTGCCATTTACCACTGAGCCATTTCTTTCTCCTCTCTATATGAGGCGGTCCTTTGTTCTTTAGGGCAAATACCCTTCCTCTTCTTTCCTTTGTTCCATTCCCCTTCTTTTCAACCTTTATTCCCTGACTTTATGTCTTACTCTCTTCCCTGGGTCCTTTGTGATGAGAACTTAGACTGGTACTTGAGCTGATACTTTTCCTGCTACCCTTCCATAAATACTGGATCAAAACCTCACCCTAGAAAGATGAAAATGATGCTAGAATCCCATTTATCAAATCCTATTTATCACTGCCGTTGTTACAAGTTTTAGAATCACTTATTTTGTTTCACCATTTTGGTTCAGGAAAAGGTATACAAAGACAGTATGGTGTGTCTCTGGGTTGTTGCCACCACTAGCATGAAAATCCCACCTAAGGAGCAGAGTCTTCTATACCCTGACATGCTCTGCTTTCTTAGTGGCCACTATGTTGGCCAGTGGCTTTTACAGGACAATGGATTCCCAGGCATTTCCTCCAGAGGGGCTAAATATACAGAGCAGATGACCATGAGAAAGGAGCAGCACAGAGTTCTAAGTGAAAAAGAGAAATTTCTGTCCCCAGAAATAGTTTTAATGCAGACCTATGCCATATAGAAAAGATTTGCCCTGAGATTACAGTTGAACAAAGTTCTGCCTTAGTAAAACCTTTGTTTAAACCTTGGTTAAAACCTCAGTCTTCCCCATGAGAAGCATCCCTGGTACATTCCTTTGGCTTTAGAGAGTTGAGCACAGCAGTCTGGTCCCTGCTATTCTGCAGCATGAGGGTTTGTAATGCCTCAATTTCGTGTCCTAACAGCTCCATCAAGGGAATGATTACATATGTACTGTTGCCTCAAAGCTTGTATTTGATATTTCAGAAGCCAATAGTAGTATGTGAACAATTAAAGAAATGTAGATCTAGGATTTACTTTTGTTTTCCATGGAATTCCAAAAATAGCCAGGTAAAAAGACACCTACCTCACATTAACTTGATTGACTCCTAAAGCCTAGAGGAAAAGTGAAAATCCAAGGTCACATGGCCCCATAGAAACACAGCTCACATTGTTGAAATACTTTCTAGAAGTCAGCAGTTTCTCAAGTATGTTATATGACTTCATTCCTTCAGTATGGCCAGTTTACACACTGTGCTAGCAGGAAGACTGTATCATGAGGCCCATGCAAAAGGTCTTGTTCTGGGTACTTTTCATAGAGTAGCTGTGCTGGGATGCATGTTCAGGCATTTAAATTATTTCCTCTCTTCTGCAAACCACTGAAATTCTGATGTTCCTGATGACCCTGACATCACCAGCCAAGAATATGTGCATGGTTTCTCCTACATCAAGAATCACCTATGAGGGACCAAGGCTGTCATCATCACAAAATAGAAAACTGAGGACTCCATAAAGAGTTAGATTGTGCCCTTCCGTGGTTCCTGATGTTCTCAGGGTAATCATAGCACTCTGGAAAAGTAGGCACAGAAGCCTCCTTCTACAGAAGAAGAAACTAAGGGTCAGGTTCAATGAGTTATCCAAGGTTTAAAACCATGATATGCCACTGGTTTTTCTGCATACAGCTGTAGGTGATAATCAGAGGGCTCAGGTTTGTCCCCTGAAGGAACTATGACCATCATCATGACACAGATGCAGACACTGATGCTGAAAACAGACACCCTGTCTGCTCTTCCCAGCTGCTTCTCAGAGGCCAGTTCCTGTGCCCTCACTTTCTTTTCCCACAAGAAACCAACTGTCCCCACACTGGAGCCCTGCCACTCTACTTCTTCCCTAAGAATCTGACTTGAGGAATTCTGTGTCAGATGCCTGCTCCAGATAGCTCCAGACAGAAGAGGCCCCAGGCTCCTATAGACCCTGTATGGATGCAGGAGGCAGCTCTACTCAGTGTCTGCTGCTGAGAGAAAAAACTATGTAGGAAGAATAGCACATATGCTGTGTCAGTCTGTGAGGCATTGTGCTGTAGTCAACCCCTGCCTCTGCCTCATCTGTGTACAAGTCAGGTAACCTCTATGAACTTCAGGTTTCTCTTCTCAAAAAGGAAAAGGTGACTTCTCCCATATAACACATGCTTAGCAGAAAATAGCATAGCAGAGAGATGGCACATAGCACAGCATTATTTCATGCCCCTTCTTAAAAGTACAACCTTCATTAATGGTATCCTTAGGACAAATGATATGGAAAATAAAGCTAGCATTACTGAAAACTTATGGGTTTTATCATACTTGGGTCACTTTCTGGTTGCCTAAACATTGCATTACCTAGAACTTCAGTGTCCTTGTTTATGATATGGATGGATTCAGGATGAAGCCACTCTCCCTGTTTCTCTCTGTTGAGGGGTTGTGAGGAGACTGGCTACATCACATCTTTGTGGGAAAATAGTAACATCCTTATAATCTAATTCACCCTCAAAAGCAATAGGCATTCTCTAGAGAACATGTGCCTTATGGCCAAGATGAAAACCATAAGAGTTGATCCACTGTGGCACTATTTGTTTAGCCAAAAATTGAAACAAATGAAACATTCATGGCCTGACATCTGAAATGTGGTATCTCTGGTTGTTGGACTATTATGCTTTATTTCCACAGGGGAAGAATTCTAACCTAGAATCTGGGGTAAGAGTATGGTTGACGCTTGTGAAGATTTCTGACCGCTGCTTTATACAGAATCTGAGAGTGAGAAAAATCTCAAAACCTTGGAGCTGGAATAGGTTGGCTGAGTTCAAGAAATTCTGATTCAATGTCTCTTATTCATCAGGATTCTAAGTGAACATGGTGTCTCTTGCTTGGACAATCAGAAGTAGGCCTGGAATGAGATGTAGATTACAGACCACATCTCAGCACTAACTGGCTCTGTGATCATGGACAGGACACAGGCATACAGGGCTCACATCACTAACAAGATTGGGATTTATACTGTGAGTGACCTTCATGTTGAAAAATTCTCAAAATCAAGACCAAGTTAGAAGTTAGTCTTCTGTCAGGAAATTCAAAGTGAGCACCTGGCTACCTCAGCTGGGCACAGACAATCCTCATGGAATGACCTCTAGGAGGCAAGCTAACACTGGCCCAGACCTTTAGTGCCTAAGAGAGTTGGTCCCTGACACAACATGTTTTCTGACAGTACCAAGGGTAGCCTGGTGCCAACACTTAAACCAGGGCTAAGAGATTCCACAGAGAATGTAGACATACCCAGAATGTTCTCAGTGTGCTGTAACTGGACAGGAAATGAAGAAATCACACCCTTCATTAGCATCATCTTCTGCAATGATGTGCTTTTTCTCTTGGGAGGGTGGAGACACACATTTTGTGTAAAGAGCTCCTGCTTGACAGCTTTCTGCCATCTGTGTTGACATCTAGAGTACAACCTGGCATAACTAGGCCCCAGGTTGTTTGGGAAGAAAGAGAAGACTTCATCAGGTGAATAAGGACACTCTGGAGGCATTAGGACAGATGTGACCCCATCACTGGACCAGGAAGTCAGCTGTCAGGGTCTTTATCAGCCACTAGGCTAGGGCATATTGGGAAAGGTAAGCTCTGTGGGGCAGGAAGACAAGGGCATGGATTTATCAGAAGGGGAACCTCTAGCAAATAGCATGTCACCTCATCTCTTCAGGTTCCTTGGACCACAGTTGGGGAAAGTCATTCTATGAACATGAGGGCTTATCTCCAAACTTGTTTCTTACTTGTTCACAGAATTTTGGACACTGTTTTTACTTGTTGGAGAAATCAGGGATGAGGAGGACAATGTAGTACTTACCAAGCACATACAATGTGGTGCCTCCCCCAGACTGAATCTCTTTCCCAAGCTCTGATGTGTCCTTCTGGAACTTCACACAGTAGTAGGTGCCAGCATCAGCAGGGGTGACATTACTGATGCGGATGGAATAGTCCAAGTTGTTTCTCTTTGTTGCATCTGAAACATTTGTGACTCTGGGGAACCGCTCTCCTGTGTAACTATATATAAGGCACCGACTTTGTCCTGTACCCCTAAACCACTTCATGGGCCCTACAGGGATCAGGGAGGTCACAGTGCAGTTCAGAGTGGCTGACTCTCCAGCAAGGACAGAAACTGATTTCTCAGGCTGAATCACCTTCAGCTCCCGCATAGCTGCTCCTGCAGAAAACATCAGTTAATGCTCATCTTGATGGGAACCCACAGGTTTGTGATCAAATACTGTTCTCACAAATGCTCAGCATGCATTTGATCACAGTTTCCCTATCTTGTGACTCTTTTTATTGTTGTTGTTGTTGTTTTGTTTTGTTATTTTTTAATATTAGTTACAGTTCATTAACTTTGTATCCCTGCTGTATCCTGCTTCCTGATTCCCTCCCACTCCCACCCTTCCTCCCTCATCTCCTCCCTTCCCCCTTCCAAGTCCACTGATAGGGGAGGACCTCCTCCCCTTTCATCTGGCCCTCGTTTATCAGGTCTCTTTAGGACTGGCTGCAAAGTCCTCCTCTGTGGTCTAGGAGAGCTGCTGCTCCCTTGGGGTGGGAGGGAGGTCAAAGAGCCTGCCATTGAGTTCATGTCAGAAACAGTCCCTTTTCCCTATATTAGGGCACTCACTTAGATACTGACCTACCATGGATGACATCTGAGCAGAGGTTCTAGATTATACCCATACATGGACCTTGGTTGGAGAAACATTCTCATAAAAGACCCCTGTGCCCAGATATATTTGGTCCTTGTGGATTTCCTGTCCTCTCCAGGTCATAATAACTCTCTCTTCTTTCTTATATTCCCTGCACTCTGCCAACGTTATGGTTAATACAAGCATGTAACACAGATGAGAAAACTGAGTCACAGAAAGACAGGGAACTTGGCAGAATTTTGATTGAATCCCTAATTTTGTTTGGTATATATTCACTTATAACTAGATATTTAACATAAGATATAGAGCAAACATACTAAAATCTGAATAAGCTAAGCAATAAGGAGGACCCTGGGTAAGATGCTCAATCCTCATTCAGAAAGGCAAACTGGAGAGACATCAGAAGAGAGAGAAAACAGGAAACAGAAGAGGAGCATAACACAAAAGGCCTCTGAAAGACTCTACCCAGCAGGGTATCAAGGCAGATGTTGAGAATCATAGTCAAACTTTGGCAGAAACCTTATGATACCTTGTGAAAGAAGTGGGAGATAGAAATGCTTGGAGGGGAAAGGAGCTCCATAAAGAAAGCAACAGAACCAAAATATGTGGGTACTGGGTCTTTTGTGAGACTGATATTCCAGCCAAGGACCGTTATGGAGATAACCTAGAACCCCTACAAGATGTAGCCCATGGTAGCTCAGTGTTCAAGTGGGTTCCCTAGTAAAGAGAACAGGGGCTGTCTTTGACATGAACTCAATGGTTGGCTCTTTGATCACCTCCCCCTGGAGGGTGGGGGCAGCCTTCCTAGGCTACAGAGGAAGACAATGCAGGCACTCCTGATGAGACCTGATAGGCTAGGGTCACAGGGACAGGGAAGAGGAACTCCCCTATCAGTGGACTGGGGTAGAGTCCTGGGAGGAGAAGTAGGTGGGAGGATGGAATTGCAAGGGGAGGTGAGAGAGGGCTATAGAAAAAGAAAAACATGAAATAATTTAAATTAAAATAAGAAACTTAATAATAAAGTAGTTTGATACATTGCATTCTACAAAGGTAAAATGGTAAATATGGGGAGATATGAATGTCAATGGCATGTGCCCATGACTCACCTCATCCCTCACAGGGAACTAAATCAGTAAACATCTGTATTTTTAATTTTTTCATTAATTAATGTATTTATTTACTTTTCATCCCAGTAGAACCTCCATCTCACTCTTCTCTTTCCAGCCTCTCCATCTCCTCTAATGTCCCATCTGCATTTGCTCACCTCCCTATCTTCTCAGATAAGGGGAAACCTCCTATGGGTATCAGTCAGCCTAGGCATATCAAGGAGGATTGGATGCATCTTCTTCTATTGAGGTTAGACAAGACATCTCAGTGGGGAAGGCATTCATAGGAAGACAACAGAGTCAGAGACAGCCCTTACTCCTGCTGTTGGAGGTCCCACATGAGGACCAAGCTGTGTATCTGTTAGGTATGTATGTGAGGCCTAGATCTGTCCCATGACTTTTCTCTGGTTGTTGGTACAGTCTGTGCAAGCTCCTAAGGGTCCAGGATAGTTCACTTTGTAAGTTGTTATGTGCTGTACTTGACCTCTCTAGCTCTTTCATTTCTTCTCCCACATCTTCGATAAGATTTCCTGTACTCTCCCTAATGTTTTATCCAGCTGTAATTTGAGGGAAGTCACCATGGGAGAGAGAAAGAATGCATCAAGGGAGTGACTAGAACCTTTCCTGTCTGGGATGAGAGCACAGAAAACTGAAATAAGTATACTGACAACTGTGAAATTTTCTGTTCAGAGAGGATTTGAGATTCTCAGCTAAGTCTGTTTGCATGGATGTGGGCAATCATAGGTCCTGGGAACATCCAGTCATGACTGGCTTCAGGTTATTTATCCCAGCTAGAGACTTCACAGCTAGGAAGACACACCATCCTCCCCTCTGTCTTTCATCCCAAGACCCCAAGATACAATACCTATATATTATCTGAACCAGGGAAGTGTGTCTGACTTCATAGTGGTTTGGTTGTGGAAGGACAGTTTTTTGTATCCTCATCCCTGAGTCTGAAGTAATCACAGGACACTAGCACAGGAGTTGTAGCCTCACTGTATGACTTGCCCAGAAGAACACCAGCGACAGCTATATTCAAGCCTGTGCAGGGCCTCATAACCCAGGAGAACAGGGTATCACTATATATTAGAATAGAGCATGTTGCATGAGACTAAGAGTCAAGGCTGTTGTATCACTTTTGTCAAATGCTGTGTGGCCCTCCCTGTGGGATGGGTTAATACTAAGACTGAGAACTGGTGGACATGCAGTACCTGTCTCCACTTTGTCTCTAGGCCCTATCTTGGCATGCTGAAATGTCCATGCTCTGATCAAAGAATACAGTAGGTACACAGTGGTTCTTTTCGTGCTTCTGTCTGTACCGAGGGTGGCTCATGCCATTGGCTGATGTATGGACAGGAGCTTCGGCCCCATGCTCTCTCAGAGATTGCAATGCCAAAGGCACTTTACCACTACTGAGTTTAACCCTTTATATACTAAAAAAATATCATTCTACTAGTGCCACCACTCTCACTGTTGTGATGCCCACACATTGGGCTTCCTATCCCCTCTGCTGTGTATACTCACTGTGATCCTCACCTATGTGCACTCACGGAGCTCTGACATGACCATCTAATGAACTGTGGCAGAGTTTTAGTTTCAGCTAAAATATACAGACGGTCTTTACCACAGTGACAGACTGGAAACAAAACTAACACTGCAAAACAAACAACCTTCTAGAGAAAAGGTATTTATCATAAAGGCTTTTCACCGGTGTAGCAAAGATGACAAATCACCAGATGCGTGAATCTTGAAGCAGAACACTGAAAACCAGAAGATGACAAGGTAGCACGGTGCCTTTAAAGAACAATGTAATTCTACTGAAAATCTTGAAGTGCATCATAATGATTAAATTCCTGGAAAGGAATTTTAAAAAGTTATAAGAAGTCAATTATCCAAGAACATACATTGTAAAAGTGACATTCCTCAAGAGAGCACAGGGAAGGGGCTGAAGTGCCACAATGCTTGGGTGGTTTAGGCTTTGACATTTCTCATGACTTTCTCCCGTTAGACCTTATCATTTACTTAATCAATCTTTTAAAGTAGCACCAATATCTGTTGAAAAGATTTTTTTAACTTTTATTGATTACAATATATTTATTTTATAACCCCATAAGCCCCTCCCTTCTCCCCTTCCGGTCCCACCCTTCCCCCCTTTCTGCATGCATGCCGCTCCCCAAGTCTACTGATAGGGGAGGTCCTCCTCTCCTTCTTTCTGATCTTATTCTCTCAGTTCTCATCAGAAGTGGCTTCATTGTCAGGGTTCTAGGTTATCTCCATGGATAGTCCTTGGTTGAAGTATGAGTCTCTGGGAAGTTCCCTGTGTTCAAATTTTCTGGTTCTGTTGCTCTCCTTGTGGAGTTCCTGTCCTCTCCAGCTCTTACTATTTCCCACTTCTTACATAAAATTCCATTCACTCTGCCCATCAGTTGGCCATCAGGCTCAGCATCTGCTTTGATAATCTGCAGGGCAGAGGCTTTCAGAGGCCCTCTGTGGCAGGTTCCGAGGTTGTTTCCTGTTTTCTTCTTGTGGCTTTCAGAGGCCCTCTGTAGCAGGTTCCGAGGTTGTTTCCTGTTTTCTTTTTCCTTCTGATGTCCATCCTCTTTGCCTTTCAGGATGGGGACTGAGAATTTTTAGTTAGGGTCCTCTCTTTTGCTTAGTTTCTTTAGATGTACAGATTTTAGTGGGTTTATTCTATGTTGTATGTTTATATGAGTGAGTATATACCTTATATACCGTGTGTGTCTTTTTGCCTCTGGGACAACTCACTCAGGATGATCCTTTCCAGGTCCCACCATTTACCTGCAAATTTCATGATTTCCTTATTTTTCATTGCTGAGTAATACTCCATTGTATAGATGTACCACAGTTTCTGCATCCATTCTTCAGTTGAGGGGCATCTTGGTTGTTTCCAGCTTCTGGCTATTACAAATAAAGCTGCTACAAACATAGTTGAGCAAATGTCATTTTTGTGTACTTGAGCCTCTTTTGGGTATATACCTAGGAGTGGTATGGCTGGATCTTGAGGAAGCGCTATTCCTAGTTGTCTGAGAAAGCGCCAAATTGATTTCCAGAGTAATTGTACAAGTTTACATTCCCACCAGTAGTAGAGAAGGGTTCCCCTTTCTCCACAACCTCTCCAGCATGTGTTGTCCTGAGCTTTTCATCTTGGCCATTCTGATGGGTGTAAGGTGAAATCTCAGGGTCCTTTTGATTTGCATTTCCCTAATCGCTAATGAGGTTGAGCATTTAAGTGCTTCTCTGCCATTTGATATTCCTCTACAGAGAATTCTCTCTTTAGCTCTGTTTCCATTTTTTAGGTGGATTACTTGGTTTGCTGTTTTCAGCTTGTTTAGTTCTTTATATATATTGGATAAGAATCCTCTGTCAGATAAAGGGTTGGTGAAGATTCTTTCCCAATCTGTAGGCAGTCACTTTGTTTTGATGACAGTGCCCTTTGCTTTACAGAAGCTGTTCAGTTTCATGAGGTCCCATTTATTGATTGTTGCTCTTAGAGCCTGTGCTTTTAACATGTAAGTTTTTAATGTATTTGAGACGCAAAGCATAATTTTTTTTTTTGCTAAACACCTTCTCAGTACTGAAACAAAAATTTTAAATTCTACTGATAGAGGTATCAAAGCAGAGGCTGAGACTCTTAGCCAAACTTTGGGCAGAATGCATAGAATTTTGTGAAATAAGGCAGGGATAGAAAGACATAGAGGGGACATGATCTCCAAAAGGAGAAATATAGAGCCAAAATATCTGAGCCCTGGGGTGCCTGAAGAGAATGAAACCCCCACAAAGGACCTAAAACCCCAGCTCAGATGTAACCTATAAACTCGGTCTCCAAGTGGATTCCTTATTAGAGGAATGCTCCCCATTAGGGGAGCAGGGGTTTCCCTGGCATGACCTCAGTGAGAGGCTCTCTGATCACTTTCTCCTGAGGGGTACAGGGGTACAGTCTTGCCAGGTCACAGAGAAAGACAATTCAACCAGTCCTGAGAAGACCTTATTGCTTAGGGTCAGAGGGAAATGGAAGAAGACCTCTCCTATCAGTGGTCTATGGGAGGGGCATAGGGAGAATAAAGGAGGGAGGGAGGGATTGGGAAGAGATGAGGGACTGGACCAAAGCCAGGATACAAATTGAATAAATTGTAATAAATTATAATAATAGAAAAGAAAAATGAAAACCAGGGATGAATTGTTTATATTCTACATATCAAAGCATAAACCCATAATGTGACTGTAAATGGTAGAGAATCTTTAAAGAGTTAAGGTCAATTGGGGATATTTGGGAGGATCTTAGTCCAATGTGACTCTTTTTCTTTCAGGAAATGGAAAAAAATCCACAGACATAGGCTGAGGTGAGAACATGTGTGAAGACAGAAGGAGACATTGCAATTTAAAGGAGAAGCATCTTGGAAGAAATCTGCTCAATGGACACCTTGACTCTTGTCTCCAGCCTTCATGGCAACCCTAGCAACAGCCTCTTAAAGAAGCAGCACGAAATGAGAAGACTGAGATCATATAAGAAAGCAAATAGAAGTCAGAGGATAAAATAAGGAACCTAACTTAGAAGAAATGGTGGCTGAGCACTGCAGGACACACTTCACCCAGAGTCATGCCACTGGCCTGCATGTCAGCTTCTATGTCTCAGGAAGTGAGCAGAGATTCCTGAGCTCAGAGCCAAGTGGTCCTACTAGCTGAATTGGAATTTATTCGGTGGCTCTGAATAACTCAAGGGATAGAGTGATTTAATTAGGATTCTGCTGAAAATATTTTCTTCAGCTTAAATATTAGACACTAACATTTATTAAGCATCATCTCATAGAATGCTTCTATTCCACTGTTAAAACTTATGGAAATGCAGAGCAATGATCAGAGCTCTGGCTCTAAGACCTGATACAATATTCTGACCTTCTCTCCTGGGACGGCTCAGGTGGCCAACTGGAGTCCTTTAGTTTCTAAGGCAGGGGTCGCCCAGAAGCAGGAAGATGATGCTATTCCTGGGACATGCTCACCTGTAAGTCCCAGTAGCAGAGTCAGCAGCAGGACACTGTGAGGAGAGTCTGACCAGGAGTCCATGGGAAGCATGATCAGGGTCAAGGAGCCTGCTCTGCCAGTGTCTTTACTCAGGAGATCTCAGCTTCTGATCTACAGAGGAAAGAGGTCCTGTGCATAATCGACTTGTCAGTGTTGTGGGGAAACAGGAACCACACCAGTTATTTTGAAATCGATACCCACTGTGGTATGTAGCTGCAAGCAATGATTTGTTTTTTATAATTTATGTTTAAAAGAAAAGCTTATGGTTATCTTGAAATTATTCCTCAGATATTCTTTACTGATAACCTGGAATATGTAGTTCAAGTGACACTTAGCAGTCTTTCTATTTACACAAGCACAGTAAAATGTGTTAGAATTAGTATTAATTGTCAACCTGGCACAGATGAAGCACGCCACTAGAGATAACTGTGAAAGACTTCTGGGGTTTAGAATGTCTCTGAGCCTATCTGTGAGGAATTGTCTTTAGTTAGCTGAACTGGGAAAACTCATCTTATTTTTGGGCAGAACAAGATCCTGAGCAGAGGATCTTGAACTGTAAATAGACAGGGTCACCTGAGTACTAGCAGGCATTCACTACTTCATTGCTCTCAACTGCTGTCTATGGATATAACATGATTCCCTGTGACAGATTACTAATCACCATTGGGTTACTTTTAACTGAAACTTAAAATCTATAGTAGTATGTGGGGCTGGATTCTAGTCAGCAAATTAAATGACATAGAAAATTTCAAGGTCATTTAGATGTGAATTAAGTGGCAATGTTGTCCCCTGGGATCCTCCAGAAGGTAGAAGTTTACCCATGAAATTGCCAATTGAAATATTTGTTTTCCATTTCCATAAAATAATAAAGAATTATACTTTTTAAAATTGAGTTATAAAAGCCATCTTTCCTATTTGTAAATACTCCTCAATTTTACTAATATTGTTTTTTTTTTTTTTTAATAAGGTGTTTTTGATTGCTAAATCTTGGTAGGCTCATCTAGTGCCATGCTTTGTCAAAAGTATTGTCAGTAGATGTTGCCTGAGTGGAAGGTAGTTAACATAACAGAAGACAATGAGACAGAAAAAATGAGAATCCAGGGTCCAGCATAAGCTTTGAGCCATGTGCAAACAGTCTCACTCTGACCTGTTGAAGTATAGCTAATTTGCAGACACATAACTAAGTGGTGCATTCTTACTATTGAATGCTACTGGAATGTTAGTTTTGTGAACTGGTAACTAAGAAGCACACAGAAGTATTGATATTGTGAAATGCCAGACCTAGACTTCTGCCTTATATATTTTTAATAATTTATTTTATTTTGATTTCATGTACATTGCTGTTTTTACATTTCAGATTTTTTTCCTTCACATCCTAAGGGTGTTCCCTCCCTCTCCTCCCTCTCCTGCTAGTTCTCCCTTTCTCTGCTTCCCCATCCCACTCCCCCTTTCCCAACAGAAAAAGGGGAGCTTCCCTATATCATCTCTCCCAGTACATCAATACTGAGAATATCCTCATCCCTTGAGGCCTGGCAAGGCAGTCTTCCAGGAGGAAGTGATCCAAAACAGGCAATAGAGTTAGAGGAGGAGTGCTTGATTTTGATTTACAGTCAATCAAATAGTTGTATTGTAGTTTTGGTGTTTCCATGATGAACCCAAAGATGTTTAATGTTAATAATTTTAGGAAAAAATGGCTGTTATCCCCATCCTGAAAGGCAAAGAGAATGGACATCAGAAGAAGAAGAAAACAGGAAACAACCTAGAAACCTGTCACAAAGGGCCTCTGAAAGCCTCTGCCCTGCAGACTATCAAACACATGCTGAGCCTGATGGCCAACTGTTGGGCAGAGTGCATAGAATCTTATGTAAGAAGTGGGAAATAGTAAGAGCTGGAGAGGACGGGAACCCCACAAGGAGAGCAACAGAACCAGAAAATTTGAACACAAGGAACTTCCCAGAGACTCATACTTCAACCAAGGAGTACTCATGGAGATAACCTAGAACCCCTGCACAGATGTAGCCCATGGCAGTTCAGTGTCCAAGTGGGTTACATAGTAATGGGAAGAGGGACTGCCTCTGACATAATCTGATTGGCCTGCTCTTTGATCACCTCCCGCTGAGGGGAGAGTAGTCTTACCAGGCCACAGAAGATGACAATGCAGCCACTCCTGATGAGATTTGATACACTAAGATCAGAAGGAAGGAGAGGGGGACCTCCCCTATCAGTCTACTTGGGAAGGGGCATGCATGAAGAAGGGAGAGGGAGGGTGGGATAAGGAGGGGAGGAGGGAGGAGCTTATGGGGGGATCCAAAGTGATTAAAGTGTAAATAATAAAAAATAAAATAAAGAAAACAAAAAAATGGCTGTTATTATCACTGTGATCATTTAATTCACCTGTAACACCCACCACTAGGCCTTTCAAGTACAATAATAACCATAAGTGCCGAGGGTGCAGCCTTCTTCACAGCACACCAGTCTGATAACATTTGTGAATGTGTCTTCTTATGAACTGTCAGGTTTAGAGCTGATGACTAAAAAATACTCCTGCTCTCATCTTACTTTGAAGAAGCTAATAGGACATAAAAACAGCTGACAGCAGGAAACAAAGAATAGAGGAGAAACAGTGGAGACAAAATGACTTTATTTTTTTCCTTCCACTCCTCCCTAATTCCTCCTTGTGTTGCTGTTTTCTTATCTGTCTTGGCTTTACGAAATGGGTTTTTGTAATGTAGGCTGGAAATGAACTTTGTGTAGCTGTGATCTTGAACTTCTACTGCTCCTCTATCAACTTGCTGAGTGCTGGCAAGACAGGTGTGCTCCCCTGCCCACTGTATGATAATTTGAGGATTAAGGAAAGGACTCTGGCATGCCAACTGAGTGATGTTTCTGACCATGTTTTATGTTCTGAGACTGTTTCACATAAGCTATCTAGCATGTCCACATCACATTGGTATACAACCTCTGTTCTTCTAATGGAAGCAACTCCAGAGATCTATGAACAAAACTTTCAACCGTTGTAAATGGGAGTACTATTCTCTAGAGTAGAAGTTTATTAGTTTTTTTGTTTTTGTTTTGGTTTTGGTTTGGTTTTTTGCAAATAAACCACTGTGCAAAGCTTTAGTCACTTTTGCTTGTGTTTTCTATACATAGATGATACTTTGGACTATAAATATTAGAGACACTTGTACTCTGCTCCCCTACTTATTTCTTATTGTAATATAAAAATGTTACTGTCCAGTGCTCGAATAAGAAACTCATGTTCATATGAATCCCTGTACTCTGCGGAAGGTTTGGTCATGAGTCTTTGTATCTGCTTTGAAAACATTGCTAGTTAGAGTCTTTCAGATGTGCTCAGTAGACTCCTGTCATACATTCAATGCACATCCCATCTGTCTTTCTAAATGAGGATTGATCAAAGGATAGGAGCTCCACAAGGACCAAATATATCCTGGCACAGGGTCTTTTCTGAGACTGACATTCAACCAAGGACCATGTATGGATATAACCTAGAACCTCTGCTCAGATGTAGCCTATGGTAGCTCAGTAACCAATTGGTTTCCCATAGTGAGGGGAACAAGGACTATTTCTAACAGGAACTCAATGACTGGCTCTTTGACCTCCCCAGCCCCCAAGAGAGGAGCAGACCTGTTAGGCCACAGAGGAGGGCTTTGCAGCCAGTCCTGAAGATACCTGATAAAACAGGATCGGACGAATGGGGAGGAGGCCCCCTATCAGTGGACTTGGAAGGGACACGGAGGAGATGAGGGAGGGAGGGTGGGATTGGGAGGGAATGAGGGATGGGGATACGGCTGGGATACAGAGTTTATAAAATGTAACTGATAAGAAAAAATAAAATAAAAAAAAGAAAGAAAAAAAAGAAACTCATGTTCTCTGTTTTCTTATACTAAATAACTATTCCCTGAGAATATTTCCAAGAGGGTCTCTGTGATGCTAATGTTTTAGATATTTATAATGTTCTTGCATACTTCTCTCTTGTTCAAACCACAACCATTCCACTAATTTTTTTTAATTTTTTAATAAAAGTATTTTAAAATAAATGTTACAGTTTATTAACTTTGTATCCCAACTGTATCCCACTCCCTCATTTCTTGCCAATTCCATCCTCCCTCCCTCATCTCCTTCCTGCCCACTGATAGGGGAGGACCTCCTCCCCTTTCATCTGACCCTGGTTTATCAGGTCTCTTCAGGACTGGCTGCAAAGCCCTCCTCTCTGACCTAGCAGGCTGCTCCTCCCTTGGGGGGGGTCAAAGAGCCTGCCATTGAGTTCATGTCAGAAATAGGCCCTGTTCCCCTTACTAAGGTAACCACTTGGATACTGAGCTACCATGGGCTACATCCAAGCAGAGGTGCTAGGTTACATCCATACATGGGCCTTGGTTGGAGAAACATTGTCATAAAAGACTCCTGTGCCCAGATATATTTGGTCCTTGTGGAGCTCCTGTACTCTCCATGTCATATTACCCCGCCCCCCTTTTTTCTTATGAGTCCCTGCAATCTGCCGAAGGTTTGGTTATGATTCTTAGTATCTTCTTTGATACACTGCTAGGTAGAGTCTTTCAGAGGCCCACTGGGGTAGGCTCCTGTCCTGTTACTTGTTTTCTACTACATCCAATGTCCATCCCATTTGTCTTTCTAAGTGAGGATTGATCATCTTACCTGAGTCCTCTTTCTTGTTTTTCTTCTTTAGGTGTATAGATTTCAGTATGTTTATCCTATCTTATAGGTCTCTATAAGTGAGTATATACCATGTGTGTCTTTCTGCTTTTGGGATACCTCACTCAGGATGATCTTTTCTAGGTCCCACCGTGTGCCTGCAAATTTCATATTTGGCACTTTCTCAGACAATTAGGAATAGTGCTTCCTCAAGATCCAGCTATACCACTCCTAGGCATATATCAATAAGATGCTCAAGTACAAAATGATGCTCAACAGTGTTTGTAACAGCTTTATTCATAATAGCCAGAACCTGGAAACAACCCAGGTTGTTAATTCTAGTGTCCTTATGCAGTGGTGAATCTTAACTCCATGAGCACTCTGCTTTCTTGTAACTATTTACCATGTCCTGTGACCTGCTCCTCTGTCAGGGGCTCTATTATAACAGATTGGGCGGTGCTCTTCTGGAAGTACTACTGACTTGACTCCATTTTGCAGAAGCTTACATTACATATAAAAGTGACATCTAGTCTTCCAATTCAACCAGCATCAGACATGCATGAGAGAAAACCTTTGTAAATGTAAAGGGGGATTATGTTTTTGCTATGATTGAAGAACATTCATTTGGACAGATCACTTTGCAATATTTTAGTAGTGTGGGGGTGTATGGCATGGAGTTCAGTGTGCTATGAACATTTCAGATACTCATATGCTTCTTCACTATTCCTTTCTAGTTCTGATTTTAACCATAACTCTAGTACAAATATCCTTATGAAGTGCTATTAAAGTAAACTCATATGGCCTGCTTCCTTAGTGTAAATTACCATTCCCCTTGATGAAAATTCCCCTGTTATATGTTGCTTTGAACTCACTTTGCAACTGAAAAGGAAATTGCCATTCTCCCCATGTTTTCTAAAAATGCAACTTACATGGGAATATATGCTCTGCTCTTCCAATGCAAGAAACTCCAGCGATGTATGAAGAAATCTTTTAGCTGTTGTAGATGGGATTTAGTTTTCTCTATATTGAAGTTCATTGTTTATTTGAAAATAAGCCACTCTGCCATGCTTAATCAGTTGTGCCTGTGTTTTCTATACATTCATGTCACTGTGTGCTGTAAATATTAAAGAAACATGTACTCTGCTCCCCATCTGTTTTGTGTAGTAATAAAAAATGTCTTTGTGCACTGTTCCAATAATAAACTTATGTTTCCTGCTTTCTTATACTAAATTCCTACTCCCCTTGCTGTAAAATTCCCTAAGCTGAATTGCTTTCAAACATTTTTCCAGATGTATATTACCTTGTTCACTCTTTTTTCAATAATCTTCTATCAATAGGAATGTATCAGCTGCTCCTCAGATACAACAAGTTCAGAGGTGTAGGAGCCCACCCTTAATGAACCTTATTAACAGCATTCAGTCTTCTTATGTAGATCTACACTGGTTTATAGATATGTCACTGTGCCATGTCTTAGTCAGTTGTGCATGTATTTTATGCACATAGATGGAACTGTGCACTATAGCTGATAAAGATTCTCATATTCTCTCTCCTACTCATTTCTTATTGTAATAAAAAAATCCTTGTGCAGTGCTCCAATAATAAAATCATGTTTCCTACTTCCTTACACCGAATCACTCCCCTTGCAATATTTTCCTGTAGTGAATTGCTTTCAAAAATTTCTGCAGTTGTAGAATTACTATTGTATGCACTATCTTCTTTCTTTCTTTCTTTCTTTCTTTCTTTCTTTCTTTCTTTCTTTCTTTCTTTCTTTCTTTCTTTTTGTTTAACTTTTCACTGATTTTCTATGAATTTTATATCATGTACCCAGTTCCCCATCTCCCCATCCCTACAATACTGCCCTTTGCCCTTGCAAACTCCCTCAAAAATAATAGTAATTAATTAATTATTAATAACAATGCATCTTGCTGCGAAAGCTTCAAGATGTCAAGAAGTAAAACCCAGTATAGCCTTTTGCTCAACACTTTTTCTTGCAAATGTTAATTGCAATGAGTTATTGCCCTTATTGAGACTTCTGGCTTCTGCTACCCTATCAACACTTGATCCTCACCAAGGCTCCTATAGGATGTCTTGTTGCCTTGTGACAGAAAAGATCCTGCAGTTTTGGTTTTGCAAGACTGGCCCCTTCATCTGGCTCCATCAGTTCAAAAATGGGGTAGTTGTAGGGGAACAAGAACTCAAAGCTCTGTTCTGTTCAGGAAATTTTGATGTGCCAGTGATTTAAGGCTAACCGTCACTTTCTCTTCTGTTAAATTTAGTGTATGCAGCTTTATGTGGATCTTTGATCCACTTGGACTTGAATTTTGTGCAAGGTGATATAACTATGGGTCCATTTCCCTTCTTCTACATGCAACCATGTAGATAGACCAGCACCATTTGTTAAACATTTTTTACCATTGTATGGTTTTAGTTTCTTTGTCAAAAACCAAGTGTCCATTGGTGTGTGGATTATTTCTGGTTCTTTAATTCAATTCCATTGATTAAACTGTATGATTTTATGTAATATCATTTGTTTATTTTAACCACTATTGCTTTGTTGAACTTGAACAACAAATTTGTTCATTGTATTGGACTGTTTTAGATATTATTGATTTTTCATTTTTCCATATGAAGTTGAGAATTGTCTTTTCAAGGTCTATAAAGAATTGTGTTGACACTGAAATGCAATGGGAAATGCATTGAATCAGTAGATGGCCATTTTTACTATGATAATTCTACCAATCCATGAGTATGGTACATCTTTCCTTCTTTGAATATCTTCTTCAATTTCTATCTATGGAAACTTGAAGTTCTTGTCGTAAAGGTCTTTAACTTGCTGAGTGAGAGTTACACCAAAACACTTTATATTATTTGTGGCAATGTAAAAACTTTGAGTCTCTGAAGAAAGAGGGATGACATACAACCAGGATGTAAAGTAAATAATTTTATTTTATTTTATTTTTTATTTTTTTTTTAGTAAATTTGTTTACTTACTTTTTTTTCTGTTTTTTTTTTCTTTTTAGTTACATTTTGTTAACTCTGTGTCCCAGCTGTATCCCGCTCCCTCATTCCCTCCCCAACCCCACACTCCCTCCCTGATCTCCTCCCTGCCCCTTTCCAAGTCCACTGATAGGGGAGGACCTCCTCCCCTTTCATCTGACCCTGTTTTATCAGGTATCTTCAGGGCTGGCTGCAAAGTCCTCCTCTGTGGCCTAACAGACTGCTCCTCCCCCGGGAGGGGGGGTCAAACAGCCTGCCCTTGAAATCCTGTTAGAAATAGTCCGTGTTCCCCTTACTTTGGAAAACTACTTGGTTACTGAGCTACCATGGGCCACATCCGAGCAGAAGTTCTAGGTTATATCCATAGATGGTCCTTGGTTGAGTGTCAGTCTCAGAAAAGACCCTGTGCCCAGATATGTTTGGTCCTTGTAGAGCTCCTATCCTTTCCACATCATACTAACTTCCCTTCTTTCATATGATTCCCTGCACTCTGCCGAGGGTTTGGTTATGAGTCTTAGTGTCTGCTTTGAAACACTGCTAGGTAGAGTCTTTCAGATGCCTTTTGTGGTAGACTCCTGTCATAAGTTCAATGCACATCCCATTTGTCTTTCTAAATGAGGATTAATCACCTTCGCCTGTGTCCACTTTCTTGATTATCTTCTTTAGGTGTGTAGATTTAATTATGTTTATCATATCTTGTAGGTCTATATAAGCGAGTATATACCAAGTTTGTCTTTCTCCTTCTGGGATACTTCACTCAGAATGATCTTTTCTAGATCCCACCACTTGCCTGCAAATTTCATGATTTCCTCCTTTTTGATTGCTGAGTAGTATTCCATTGTGTAAAAATACCACAATTTCTGTATCCATTCCTCCGTTGATGGACATCTGGGTTGTTTCCAAGTTCTGGCTATTACAAATAAAGCTGCTACGAACATGGTTGAACAAATGTCCTTGTTGTGTACTTGAGCAAATTTTGGGTATATAGCTAGGAGTGGTATAGCTGGGTCTTGAGGTAGCCCTACTCCTAGTTGTCTGAGAAAGCGCCAGATTGACTTCCAGAGTGGTTGAACCAGTTTACATTCCCACCAGCAATGGAGGAGGGTTCCCTTTTCTCCACAACCTCTCCAGCATGTGCTATCACTTGAGTTTTTCATCTTGGCCATTCTGATGGGTGTAAGGTGAAATCTCAGGGTCGTTTTGATTTGCATTTCCCTAATGGCTAATGAGGTTGAGCATTTCTTTAAGTGTTTCTCTGCCATTCGATGTTCCTCTTTCGAGAACTCTCTGTTTAGCTCTGTTCCCCATTTTTTAAGTGGATTACTTGGTTTGTTGCTTTTCTGCTTCTTTAGTTCTTTATATATACTGGATATTAGCCCTCTGTCAGATAAAGGGTTGGTGAAGATTCTTTCCCAATCTGTAGGCTGTCTATTTGTTTTGATGACAGTGTCTTTTGCTTTACAGAAGCTTTTCAGTTTCATGAGGTCCCATTTATTGATTGTTGCTCTTAGAGCCTGTGCTGTTGGTGTTCTGTTCAGGAAGTTGTCTCCTGTGCCAATGAGGTCTAGGCTGTTTCCCACTTTTTTTTCCAACTGATTTAGAGTATCTGGTTTTATGTTGAGGTCCTTGATCCACTTGGACTTTAGTTTTGTGCAGGTGATAAATATGGATCTATTTTCATTTTTCTGCATGTAGACATCCAGTTCGTCCAGCACCATTTGTTGAAGATGCTGTCTTTTTTCCATTGAATGGATTTGGCTTCTTTGTCAAATATTGAGTATTCATAGGTGTGTGGGTTTATTTCTGAGTCTTCTATGCGATTCCATTGATCCTCCTTTCTGTTTCTATGCCAATACCATGCAGTTTTTATTACTGTTGCCCTGTAGTACAGCTTGAGATCGGGAATGGAGATACCTCCAGATGATCTGTTGTTGTACAGGATCGTTTTGGAGATTCTGGGTGTTTTGTTTCTCCATATGAAGCTGAGAACCTTTTTTTCAAGGTCTGTAAAGAATTGAGTTGGTATTTTGATGGGAATTGCATTGAATCTGTAGATTGCTTTTGGCAGGATGGCCATTTTCACAATGTTAATCCTACCAATCCATGAGCACGGGAGATCTTTCCGTCTTCTGAGATCTTCTTCAATTTCTTTCTTCAAAGACTTGAAGTTTTTCTCAAACAGGTCTTTCACTTGCTTGGTTAGAGTCACACCAAGGTACTTTATGTTATTAGTGGCTATTGTGAAGGGTGTTGTTTCCCTAATTTCTTTCTCAGCCTTTTTGTCTTTGGTATACAAGAGGGCTTCTGATTTTTTTGAGTTGATTTTGTATCCTGCCACTTTGCTGAAGGTGTTAATCAGCTGAAGAAGTTCTCTGGTTGAATCTTTGGGGTCGCTCATGTATACTATCATATCATCTGCAAATAGTGACACTTTGACCTCTTCCTTTCCGATTTGTATCCCCTTGATCTCCTTTAGTTGTCTTATTGCTCTGGCTAGGACTTCAAGTACAATGTTAAAGAGATATGGAGAGAGTGGGCAGCCTTGTCTTGTCCCTGATTTCAGTGGGATTGATTTAAGTTTCTCTCCATTGAGTTTGATGTTGGCTATAGGCTTGCTGTATATTGCCTTTACTATCTTTAGGTATGTGCCTTGTATCCCTGATCTCTCCAAGACTTTAAGCATAAATGGGTGTTGGACTTTCTCAAATGCTTTTTCAGCATCTAAGGAGATGATCATGTGGTTTTTCTCCTTCATTTTGTTTATGTGGTGGATTACATTGATGGATTTCCATATGTTGAACCACCCTTGCATTCCTGGGATGAAGCCTACTTGGTCATGGTGGATGATATCTTTGATGTGTTCTTGGATTCGGTTTGCAAGTATTTTATTGAGTATTTTTGCATCAATGTTCATAAGAGAGATAGGTCTGAAGTTCTCTTTTTTTGTTGGATCTTTGTGTGGTTTAGGTATCAAAGTGACTATGGCTTCATAGAATGAGTTTGGTAGTGTTCCTTCTATTTCTATTTTGTGGAATAGTTTGAGGAGAATTGGTGTTAGTACTTCTTTGAAGGTCTCCTAGAATTCTGCGCTGAAGCCATCTGGTCCAGGGCTTTTTTTGGAGGGGAGACTGTTAATGACTGCTTCAATTTCCTTGGGAGATATAGGGCTATTCAGTCTTTCTACCTGATCTTGACTTAATTTTGGTAGATGGAATCTGTCAAGAAAGTTATCCATTTCATTTAGATTTTCAAATTTTGTGCCATATAGGCTTTTGTAGTATGACCTAATAATCGTTTGGATTTCCTCAGTGTCTGTAGTTATGTCCCCATTTTCCTTTCTGATTTTGCTGATTTGTATGGTTTCTCTCTGCTTTTTAGTTAGTTTGGCTAAGGGTTTGTCTATCTTGTTGATTTTCTCAAAGAACCAGCTTTTTGTTTCATTGATTCTTTGGATAATTTTATTTGTTTCTAATTGATTGATTTCTGCCCTTACTTTGAGTATTTCCAGCCTTCTGCTCCTCTTGGGTGTATCTGCTTCTTTTTTTTCTAGGTTTTTCAGTTGGGCCATTAAGTTGTTTGTATGTGATGTTACGGATTTCTTCTTGTAGGCACTTAGTGCTATAAATTTTCCTCTGAGCACTGCTTTCAATGTGTCCCATAAATTTGGGTATGTTGTGCCTTCATTTTCATTGAATTCTAGAAAGTCTTTAATTTCTTTCTTTATTTCTTCCTTGACCCAGCTGTCATTGAGTAGTAAGTTGTTCAGTTTCCATGTGCGTGTTGGCTTTTTGTTGTTTCTGTTGTTGTTGATGTCCAGCTTTAGTCCATGGTGGTCAGATAGTATACAAGGGATTATTTCAATCCTTTTGTATCTGTTGAGGCTTGCTTTGTGACCAACTATATGGTCTATTTTGGAGAAGGTTCCATGTGGTGCTGAAAAGAAGTTGTACTCTTTTGAGTTTGGGTGAAAAGATCTGTAGACGTCTATTAGGTCCATTTGATTTAGGGATTCTGTGAGTGCTTTTATTTCCCTATTTGGTGTCTGTCTGGTTGATCTGTCCCTTGATGAGAGTGGGGTGTTGAAGTCTCCCACTATTAAGGTATTAGGATCAATGTATGATTTAAGCTTTAATATTGTTTCATTTACGAATGTAGGTGCTCTTGTATTTGGGGCATAGATATTCAAAATTGTGATGTCCTCTTGTTGGATTTTTCCTTTGATGAGAATATAGTGGCCCTCCTTATCTTTTTTGATTAACTTGGGTTGAAAGTCTATTTTATTAGATATTAGGATGGCTACTCCAGCTTGTTTTCTGGAACCATTTGCTTGAAAAACATATTTCCAGCCCTTTACTCTGAGGTAGTGTTTATCTTTGTTGCATAGGTGTGTTTCTTGGATGCAACAGAATGTTGGGTCCTGTTTCTGTAACCATTCTGTTAGCCTGTGTCTTTTTATTGGTGAGTTGCGTCCATTAATATTGATAGATAATATTGACCAATGCATGTTAGTTCCTTTTGTAATGGAGTCGATGATTTAACCTTGTTTCATTGCTTGTTTTCTTTTCATTTTTGTTGGGATATTATCTGTATGCCCTGTTTTCTTGGGTGAATTTGTTTTCGTTGGATTGGAGTTTTCCTTCTAGTATCTTCCGTAGGGTTGGTTTGCTGTATAGATATTGCGTAAATTTAGTTTTGTCATGGAATATTTTGTTTTCTCCATCTATGTTAATTGAAAGCTTTGCAGGGTATAGTAGTCTCGGTTGACATTTGTGATCTCTTAGAGTCTCCATGATGCTTGCCCAGGCCCTTCTGGCTTTCATAGTTTCTAATGAGAAGTCGGGTGTGATTCTGACAGGTCTACCTTCATATGTTACCTGGCCTTTTTCCCTTGCTGCTTTTAATATCTTTTCTTTGTTCTGTAGATTTAGTGTTTTGACTATGATGTGACGTGATGTGTTTCTTTTCTGGTCTAGTCTATTTGGTGTTCTGTAGGCCTCTTGTATATTTATGGACATCTCTTTCTTTAAGTTGGGAAAATTTTCTTCTATGATTTTCTTGAAAATATTTTCTGGACCTTGGAGCCTGGAGTCTTCTTTTTCATCAATTCCTATTATTCTTAGATTTTGTCTTTTCATAGCATCCTTGATTTCTTGGATATTTTGTGATTGGAATTTTTCTGATTTTACTTTTTCTTTGAGAGAAGTATCAATTTCTGCAAGTGTGTCTTCAGCTCCAGAGATTCTCTCTTCCATCTCTTGTTTTCTGTTGGTGATGCTTACTTTTGTGATTCCTGATCTTTTCTCAAAGTTCTCCAGCTCAAGAGTTTTCTCATTTTGTGTTTTCTTTATTGATTCTAATTCTGTTTTCATGCCTTGCACCATTTCTTTTATGTGTTTGAATTTGGATTCCTGTCTCTCTACGATGGACTCTATTTCTTTGTTCATTTCCTTTTTGTATGCCACTAATTTTTTCTCTACTTGTGCCTCTATTTGTTTGGCTATGTTTGCCTGTGTTTCTTTAAGGGTTTTGTCTATTTCTTCTTTCTTTACCTCCAATTGACTGGCCAACTCTTTGAAAGATTTGTTCATTTCCTCCTTATGAGCCTCAAATAATTGAGCAAGCATGGCTTTAAGGTAATTTTCCTGTGCTTCTGATGAATTGGAGTATCCATCGATTTTGGGGTTTGCTGGTGAAGTCATGATGTCCTGATTTATGTTGGAAGTGTTCTTTCGCCTACCCCTGGCCATTGGCTTATCTGAGACCTTCCCTGTTTGTTTTTGGATTCTGCCGATCAGACTGGTACTGTCTCTCTCTGGAGTCTGGAGAATTCTTCAGGAAGTTGAGAGAGGTCCCGTGTCCTTAGCGTGTGCTGAGGACTAGCTGTACCTGTGGGAGGAAAGTACGCAGGTGCAAACAGAGGCAAATGCAAGCGTGCGTGCGTGTGTATATGTGTGTGTGTGTGTGTAAGTGGGCGTGGGCGTTTGTCTCAAGGGACAGAGTGATGGCTAATGTTGAACCCTTGAGTGTGTGGGAGGGGCTCTGCAATGTATATGTCGCAGGCGCTAGTGATGATCGCAGTGCGATTTCTGGCATTAACTGCCTTAACTCCTCAATTAGACCCACAGAGCAGGAACTTCAATGTTCCAAGTGCCCCTCTGTTTCCCAAAGTGGGTATATGGGTGGGAGGGGTTTCGATGCCTGGCTTCTGTTTTAGCAGGACCCAGGATCAGTGGAGCTGCAGATTCTCAACGTTCATTCACTTACAGGCAGGTCACTTGGCAGAAAACGGGGTATCTGGGCTCTCTGCTCTCTGGTTTGGCCCTGCTTCTTTGATGTGCTCCGCCAGCTCCGTGCTGCTGTCACTGCCAGATTATGAGGTCTTGCTGCAGCTGGAGATTTCAGGGTGGTCACGTCAGTGGGAATCGGGGTAACCAGCCTTTCTGTTCTCTGGTTTGGCCCTGGTTAGTCTTAAACTGGAGGGCTGATGTGCCCCGCCAGCTCAGTGCTGCTCCGCCGCCAGGTTAGAAAGTCCCGCTGTAACTGGAGACTGGGTTGCTAGTCCAGATGCTTTCTGGGAAGTCCTGGGGTCTCTTCACTGTGCTCTCCAAGCTTCGAAGGCCCAGCGCCTGGTGTGTCTAGCTTGTATGGCATTTCTGTCTGGTTTTGGTGAGTATATAACGTATTCTCTGTCACTGTGGGATTGGGCGGGCCGTACCGTCAGTGATCGCAATCCTGCGGAGCTAGTATGGTGTCTAGCAGACTCGGGCCCTGGGAGGATGGTGCAGCCGCTGCGTGAATCTGGGGCTCCAAGACACAGTACTGCTGGCCTTTGCCGATAAAGGGCTTGGGGCTCCGCCTCAGTGGCTGCAGGCCCCAGGCAGTTAGGTCTGCGCTGAGAAAGGGGAGTCCACTGTGCCGAGGAGGAGGGAGGTCTGGGGGAGGGGAGTGCCGAGAGATCAAAGGATCGTTTCTCACCTTCCCCAAACAAGTCCCTGGGTGACCCGCAACCAAGGTTTTCACCTCCTGCGATGTTCCCTGTTGTTTAGAAAGTCTCTCCGTTGTTTCCCTGGCTTCAGAAGTTCTTCCACTCATCAACTCAGAACTTTATCTCTTCCACAGCTCGGAAACTGTGTGTGCTAGTCGCCATCTTGGCTCCGCCCTTAGTAAACAATTTTAAAGAAAGATATATTTGGAAGAAGCAAACAGGTCAATCTATTTAACTTAGTTTCTTAACACATTCTGGCAGCTGAAATGGGAGCTAGTAGAAACTGTAGAGAGATGTTGGAAGATGTTGTGGCAAGTACAGACGGGCAAAGGAATTAAGTCATGCTCAGAACACAGAAATAGTGCATTGTTGTGTAGGCACAGGTTGGACCACTCTGTGATAAAATGTCATGGCTGGGCATTCAGAGTTTTAAAGGTTGGCTAATTGAAACTGACCTTGAGAATAGTGTTTACATGATAGAATGTTGAATGCATTATAGATCAGTACTTTCTCCTCTTTTCAGAACCAAATTTTGTATATTTACCCTCTCACAAGCAGTGACACCCATTTATTTATTTTTTTATTTTTTATTAATTACAGTTTATTCACTATGTATCCCCCCATAAGTCCCTCACTCCTCCCCTCCCAGCCTCACCCTCCCTCCCCCCTACTTCTCGCTTGCCCCTCCCAAGTCTACTGATAGGGGAGGTCCTCCTCTCCTTCCTTCTGATCTTAGTCTATCAGATCCCATCAGGAATGGCTGCATTGTCATCTTCTGTGGCCTGATAGGGCTGCTCTCCCCTCAGAGGGAGGTGATCAAAGAACAGGCATGCAAGAGTGTTTCAACATATGGAAATCCATCAATGTAATCCACCATATAAACAAACTGAAAGAGAAAAACCACATGATCATCTCCTTAGATGGCAAAAAGGCATTTGACAAAATCCAACATCCATTCATGTTTAAAGTATTGGAGAGATCAGGGATACAAGGCACATATCTAAACATAGTAAAAGCAATATAGAGCAAACCTACAGCCAACACCAAACTGAACACTGAGAAACTTAAAGCAATTCCACTGAAATCAGGGACAAGACAAGGCTGCCCACTCTCTCCATATCTCTTCAACATAGTACATGAAGTCCTCGCTAGAGCAATAAGGCAGTTGAAGGAGATCAAGGGGATACAAATTGGAAAGGAAGAAGTCAAATTATCACTATTTGCAGATGATATGAGCTTAAACATGAGTGACCCCAAAAATTCTACCAGGAAACTCCTACAGCTGATAAACACCTTCAAAAAAGTGGCCTGATACAAAATTAACTCCAAAAAATCAGTAGCACTCCTGTATACAAAAGACAAAAGGGCTGAGAAAGAAATTAGAGAAACAACACCATTCACAATAGCCACAAATGACATAAAGTACCTTGGTGTAACCCTAACCAAGCAAGGCAAAGACTTGTATGAAAAAAAAATTTCAAGTCTCTGAAGAAAGAATTAGAGGAAGATATGAGAAGATGGAAAGATCTCCCATGCTCATGGCTTGGCAGGATTAACATAGTAAAAATGGCCATCTTACCAAAAGCAATCTACAGATTTAATGCAATTCCAATCAAATTGCCAACACGATTCTTTACAGACCTGGAAAGAAAAATTCTCAACTTCGTATGGAATAACAAGAAACCGAGAATTGCTAAAACAATCCTCTACAATAAAAGATCTTCTGGAGGTATCTCCATCCCTGATCTCAAGCTGTACTATAGAGCAACAGTTATAAAAACTGCATGGTACTGGCATAGAAACAGAATGGTAGATCAATGGAATCGAACAGAAGACCCAGAAATAAACCCACACACTTACGGACACCTGATTTTTTACAAAGAAGCCAAAACCATTCAATGGAAAAAAAAACAGCATCTTCAACAAATGGTGCTGGTCCAACTGGATGTCTACATGTAGAAAAATGAAAATAGATCCATACTTATCACCCTGCACAAAACTGAAGTCCAAGTGGATCAAAGACCTCAACATAAAACCAGACACATTAAATCGGCTAGAAAAAAAAGTGGGGAATACCCTAGAACTCATTGGTACAGGAGAAAACTTCCTGAACAGAACACCAACAGCACAGGCTCTAAGAGCAACAATCAATAAATGGGACCTCATGAAATTGAAAAGCTTCTGTAAAGCAAAGGACACCGTTATCAAAACAAAGTTACTGCCTACAGATTGGGAAAGAATCATCACCAACCCTTTATCTGACAGAGGACTCTTATCCAATATATATAAAGAAATAAATAAGCTGAAAAGCAGCAAACCAAGTAATCCACTTAAAAAATGGATTACTAAAGAGAGAATTCTCTGTAGAGGAATATCGAATAGCAGAGAAGCACTTAAAGCAATGCTCAACCTCATTAGCCATTAGGGAAATGCAAATCAAAACAACCTTGAGATTTCACCTTACACCCATCAGAATGGCCAAGATGAAAATCTCAAGGGACAACACATGCTGGAGAGGTTGTGGAGAAAGGGGAACCCTTCTCCACTGCTGGTGGGAATGTAAACTGGTACAACCACTCTGGAAATCAATCTGGCGCTTTCTCAGACAACTAGGAATAGTGCTTCCTCAAGATCCAGCCATACCACTCCTAGGCATTGGTGCTCATGCATACCATACCATCTTCACTGTGTACATCTTTAGATATAGGGACATATTTGCACATATATTTTTTTAAATATCATACATTTTACCTTTCTTCTTAATTATTATTTCCCCTGTTCTCTACAAATGATAGACCAAGTTCCCCATGTGGATGACATTTTCAAGAGAAGCTGCTTACATACACTGGATGATCGGTATAGTTTCATGGAGCTGGGAACAATTCATGCAGCTATTTCTAGCTGTAGATACAGACACGGGCCTGAACATAATTATAGCATGCTAAATTAGCATTTTATTGAATTGAAAACTATCTGGGATCAGAAGTTCAAAAGACTGAATATTTCTTCTGGGTCATTGTTCAGGTCCTGAGGGTTGATTGGTTGCACTGGTCTCAGGTTAGACAGAGCCTGGTCATGATGATGGTGTGTGATGGAACAATGTTGCTCATCTTATGGTGGTGAGAAACAGAGTGGCAAGAATGGATGTAGGCTACATGCTGCCCTCATAGCATGCCTCCCCCATTTCCCATGACCTTCCACCCTGTTAGACCTTATCTTCTAAATAATCAGTCTTTCAAAGTAGCACCATTATCTATTAAAAAGATTTTAACACATAAATTTTTAATATATTTGAGACTCAAAGCATAATATTTTACTAAACACTTTCCCTGTACTGAAACAAAATTTTAAGACTCTACTGATTGAGGTATCAAAGCAGAGGCTGAGACTGTTAGCCAAACTTTAGGCAGAATGCATAAAATTTTATGAAAGAATCCAGGGATAGAAAGACCTGGACGGGACAGGAGCTTCAAAAGGGGACAAACAGAGCCAAAAATCTGAGAACTGGGAGCCCTAAAGAGAATGATACCCCAACCTAGGACCTAAAACCCCAACACAGATGTAGCCTATAGACTCAGTCTCTAAATGGATTCTCTAATAAGAGGAGCTTAGACTATCTCTGGCATGAACTCAGTGACAGGCTCTCTCATCACCTCCTCCTGAGGGATGCCAGGCCACAAAGTAAGACAATGCAAACAGTCCTGATGAGACCTGATGGTCAGAGGGAAAGGGAGGAGGACCTCCCCTATCAGTGAAGTAGGGGAGGGACATAGGGAAAGAAGAGGAGGGAAGATGGGATTGGGAAGAGATGAGGGAGGGAGCAACAGCCAGGATACAAATTGAATAAACTGTTATAAATTATAATGATAATAATAAAAGAAAACATAATACCAGGAATGTGTGGAGATATGTTATTGATGAATCATTTATATTCTACATATCAAAGCCATTACCCCATAATGTGACTGTACATGGTAAAGTGTCTTTAAAGAGTTAAGGTCAATTGGGGCTATTTGGGTGGATCTTAGTCCTGTGTGACTCTTTTTAGTTCAAGAAGTGGAGAAAATCCACAGAGACAGGCTGAGGTAAGATCACGCAGGAAGACAGAGTGAGACTGCAATTTAAAGGAGAAGCATCTTGGGAGAAATCTGCTCAATGGACACCTTCACTCTGGTCTCCAGACTTCATGGCAACCCTAGCAGCAGCCTCTAAAAAAGGAGCATGAAACAAGAATACTGAGATCATGTAATAAAGGTAACAGAAGTCAGATGATAAGGAACCTAACTTAGAAGAAATGGTGGCTGAGCACTGCCAGACACAGTTCACCTAGAGTCATGCCACTGGCCTGCATATCAGCTTCTATGTCTCAGGTAGTGAGCAGAGATTCCTGAGCTCATAGCTCATAGTTCTACCAGCTGCATTGGAAGTGATTTTGTGGCTTTGATGGTCCCAAGTGATAGAGTGATTTAATTAGGATTCTGCTGAAAATATTTTCTTCAGCTTAAATATTAGAAACTAACATTTTTAAGCATTATCTCATAGGATGCTTCTATGCCACTGTTAAAACTTATGGACATGCAGAGCAATGCTCAGAGCTCTGGCTCTAAGACCTGAGACAATATTCTGACCTTCTTTCCTGGTACAGCTCAGGTGGCCAACTGGAGTCCTTTAGTTTCTAAGGCAGGGCGTGCCCAGATGCAAAAAGATGATGCTATTCCTGGGACATGCTCACCTGTAAGTCCCAGCAGCAGGGTCAGCAGCAGGACACTGTGAGGAGAGTGTGGCCAGGAGCCCATGGGAAGCATGGCCAGGGTCAAGGAGCCTGCTCTGCCAGTGTGTGTGCTCAGGAGATCTCAGCTTCTGATCTGCAGAGAAAAGAGGTCCTGTGCATAATGGACATGCCAGTGTTGTGGAGAAACAGGAACCATAATGGTTATTTTGAAATCGATACCCAGTGTGGTATGTAGCTGCAAGCAAAGATTTCTTCTTCATAATTTATGATTAAAAGAATAATTTATGTTTATCTTGAAAATATCCCTTAGATATTCTTACTGATATCCTGGTACATGTAGTCCAAGTGACACTTAAGAGCCTTTTTATTTACACAAACACAGTAAAATATGTTAGAATTAAAATTAATTGTTAGCTTGGAACAGAGAAGCAGGCCACCAGGAATATCTGTGAGAGATTGTTGGGGTTTAGAATGTCTCTGAGCATATCTGTGAGGGATTGTCTTTAGTTAGTTGAACTGGGAAAACTCATCTTATTTCAGGGCAGAACAATGTCCTGAGAAGAGGATTTTGAACTGTAAAATAGACAGGGTCACCTGAGTGCTAGCATGCATGCACTATTTCATTGCTCTCAGATGTTGTCTATGGATGTAATGTGACTCCCTGCTTCAAGATATTTCAACCTTGAAGTTGTTGCAACAAACTTTAATTTGGAGTTGTGAGCCCAATAAGCCTTTGATCATTTATGATGCTTTTGCCAGGGTATTCAATCATGTTATCTTCACTTCTTTGGAAGATCCAGTGGGAACACTTTAGTTAAGTATATGTTTAATGAAACATAAGGGTGTTTATCATTATACTGACAAGGAAATAGAAAAGACTGCTTCTTGAAATAGGGAGAACATAGAAACAATGATGGCAGTGTCTGTTCTAGATAGAGAGAAGATATTCCATTTCTTGCTGTGTGCAGCTAGGAACTAGGGGTGGAGGATAAGTGCCCTCACCAACGTCAGATGTGTGCCTAGGAAAAAGGGAAAGAGAGCTAAACCTTCAAGACCCAATTTTATCCACTCTCATTTAGCCTGAAGAAGACTTTACTGTGTTATTTCTGTTGGTATGAAAGCTAATCTTGAGTATGAACTGAACATCAAAAACAAGAACCACAGTTGAGCAATTTGCTGCTTCATTCTGGCTCAAGGGCACATCGGTGGGGCATTTTTTTCCATTGTTAAATAAGGAGGATCTAGTTCACTGTGAACAATGCTGCCCTGGGCAGGTGAATCAGGGCTGAATAAGAAAGGACCACAAGCCAGGGATGGAAGTACACACCCACAGTTTCAGCACTCAGAAACAGAGACAGGTGATTCTCTCTGAGCAACAGGACAGCCAGGACTACATACCTATCAAAAGATTATGAAAGACCCTGTCAATGGATAATGAAATTTCTACTTACATTCAATTGATTTGAATATTATTATTTTCATCACTTGTTGACTTAGCCCCATGATGTTTGCATTTCTATGTCATAAGTCATGCCAACAGAGTGTTAAAGGAAGTATGAAGCCAATGAGTACTTTGAGATATCACTTTGCCCTTATTGGTTGGAAGGGCACAGATGCCTAGAAAAGTCTGAAGAGGCTACAGTGAAATTCTTCTAGCTGAGTATGACAGTGTTGTGCTAGAAGTAAATGAAAGTATCAGAAATGTAGAAATGCAGAATTTAAAAAACTTGTTTGAGTCACATTAGGAACTGGCCATGAGCTTTTGTTCAATGTCATAATATTATACACTATACATAGTCAGAATTGAAATTTATTTGGCCATCCTGCCAAAAGCCATCTACAGACTCAATGCCTTGTATCTTAAGTCATCATCACTATTTTTCCTAGTGGTATACATTGATGCCAATGCCTTCCAAATTTGACCTTTTCCCAGCCCATGTCTCAAGACTAGAGCTTCACAGAAAACCTTCTAATTAAGATTTTCAATTAACTCTTGGTAAGTCAGTTAAAAAGTAATTTTTTTCAAAGAAAACTCTACAATCCCATGCAAAGTTGTTCATATTGAACTTTTTTTTTTTTTACACAATTTGTTAACCCAATTAATGTGCCTGAAAATCTTCAAAACATTCACAAATTTTCCATCTGTTTCTTTACAGGATTTTTAAAAATTATTTTTATTTTTATTAATTACAGTTCATTCACTTTGTGCCCCCTCTGTACTTCCCTCTCTCCTCCCCTCCCAATCTCACCCTCTCCCTCTTCCCCACCATGTCACTCTCCCTGTCTACTATCTGATAAGGGAGGTCCTCCTCCCCTTTCCTCTGATCCTAGTCTATCAGGTCTCATCAGGAGTGGCTGCATTGTCTTCTTCTATGGCAGGTGGTTCTATGGAATCGGATAGGAGATCTAGAAATAAACCCACACACTTATGGACACCTGATTTTGACAAAGATGCCAAAACCATACAATGGAAAAAAGACAGCATCTTCAACAAATGGTGCTGCTCTAACTGGATGTCTACATGTAGAAAAAAATGCAAATAGACCCATAATTATCACCCTGTGATAGTCCAAGTGGATCAAAGACCTCGACATAAAACAAGACACGCTAAACCTGTTAGAAAAAAAAGTGGGGAACAGCCTAGAACTCATTGGCACAGGAGACAACTTCCTGAACAGAACACCAACAGCACAATCTCTAAGAGCAACAATCAATAAATGGGACCTCATGAAACTGAAAAGCTTCTGTAAAGCACAGGATTTTTTTTTTTAATTGGAAAAGCCAGGCACATTATTGAGTGCTACCAGAGAAACAATTCCTGTCAGATCTTTTTTTTTTTTTTTTTTTTTCTTCACAAGAGAACTCAGCTTGGGAAGAAGCCATAGGGGCTGAACCCTCTGCTTCCCCTTTGTTTGTGCAAACAGTCAACTGATTTAGATCTTGAAGAAGAGCTCCCACCACTCCGATGGGATGCACTGACCATCTACATCAGAACTAAAAGACAACAGCCATCTTCACCTCTGTGTGTTACAGCACAGTTTGAGTTCTGGTGCAGCATTTTTGCAAAATAACTGCCTTGTTGAGATACTTTAGTTTTCTTTATGTTTCTTTGTTCCTTACATAAATTACTCACTGTTTTTTTTCCCTCAAACATTTATACAAAGGAAAGGGAAGAGTTCTCTTTTTAAATTTTTAATTCAATTAATTTATTTTAATTCATTACAATTTATTCACTGTGGAGAGCCGCTTGGGCATGCCCGGGAAAAAACACCATTACAAGATGGCACCGACATCTGGCTCTGGCCCTGGAAGACAAGTAATATTATGCATGCGCAAGGGCAAAAGCGCGCCAAGTCTTGGCCCCGCCCAAGGCGTTTTGTGAGGTAATGAGTAAGCAGCCAATCATAGACCACACGCCGCCTCAAGGAGTATATAAGCAGTGCCATTCCTGGGCTCAGGGTCTTCCTCTCTCATCGCTTGACTGCAATAAAGCTTGCTGCAGAAGAATCCTGTTGTCCGTGTGTGTGCGTTCTTGCTGGCGAGAACCACGCGGGTTGCAACAATTCACTTTGAGATTTCTTTAATAAATAAAAGGACTCACTGGATTTTGGAGGTTGGATATGCCAGCCAGTAGGACCTGGCTATAGAGCCAGGAAAAATTCCCTACTCAGGGAGATCTGGTAGGAAACCTTTCTTTGTTCAATTGTGGCTTAGTAAATCACTATTACAACCAGGCCCACCATACCACAGAGTGGAATTGGTTTACTGAAATTCCACCTATTTAAGATAAACTCATTCACATATAACAAAAATAAAAATCTTTAGAAAAATATTCAGGTTATTTTCAAAAATATCTAAAACACTGTGACTTAACCAAATGGACTTGTAAATTTAACCATCAGAAGCCAGCCAGGGGGGTAATCACTGTGGTCCCAACTTTTGGAAGCAGATACAGGAGAATCGCCTGAGTCCAGAAGCTCAAGGTATTCTAACCCTCATAGTGAGACCTAGTCTCCAAAAGAAGGAAGAAAAAAAAAAAAAGAGAAGTAGAAAGAGGAGGAGAACAGGGAGAGGACAAAGAATAGGAAGAGAAAAGAGGAAGGGGAGGCAAAATGTTGAAAGACTAACCATAGCAAATTTGACAGCTACTGCCTATGAGGAAAACAAAAAGCAAACCAAACCAAACACCCTGCCTATTTTATGAATAATTGCTTTCTGAGTATGACTAGTAGGATGCTGTCCACTCAGTTACTAGACATGTTTTATATATGTTGTTATTTACAGACTGCAAATGTATCTCATTTTAGTCAGTTGAAGACATAGTAGTGTAGAATTTTTTCAAGGTACACTGGGAGTTTAAAAAAGATACTCAAATTTTTTGGTTTTGTTAGAGCAACAGAACCAAAAAAATCTGAGCACAGGGGTCTTTCCTGAGACTGATACTCCAACCAAGGACTATGCATGGAGATAACCTAAGACCCCTGCACAGATGTAGCCCATGGAAGTTCATTATCCAAGTGGGTTCCATTGTAATAGGAACAGGGACTGTCTCTGACATGAACTGATTGGCCAGCTCTTTAATTACCCTCCCCACTGAGGGGGAAGCAGCATTACCAGGCCACAGAAGAAGACACTGCAGCCACTCCAATGAGACCTAATTGACTAGGATCAGAAGGAAGGAAAAGAAGACCTCCCCTATCAGTGGACTTGGGGAGGGGCATGCATGCAGAGGGTGGAGAAAGGGAGGGATTGGGACTGGAGGAGGGAGGGAACTACAGGGGGGATACAAAGTGAATAAAGTGTAATTAATAAAGAAAAAATGATACTCAAAGAAAAATCGAATATGGATTTATAGCAGGGAATAAGGTTTGCTAACTCCAGATTTTCGCCTCTCCTTCTGCTCCTCCATACAAACACACCATCTCATCCCCAACCCTGCAACAGAACACCTCCAGCAGCCTTGCCTCTCTCCCTGCCCCCATCTCCAGTGGATCCCACAGATCTTCTTCTAACCTCCCTGTCATCTACTTGCCAACCCCCACCTCCACCAGGCACTCTGTGGAAACCCACGAGCCTTTATTGCCAGGAAGCAGTTAAGCTAACTACAGATCTTCAATTTTCCCTCCAAGTCCAATATCCAGGTCTCATCCATAGGTGTATAATAAAGCTGCTGTGGCCTCTCCCCTTTCTTTGTCTCAATACTCAGGAGACTAACTAAGCAGACTGTGGAGGAGCACCTTGTTTTTCTCCCTCTCATGAAGCTCCTAAAACTCCACAAGCCTCTTTCCTATTCCTAAGTCTCAGGTCTCAATAGCCAGACACATATTTGACCTGAAGCTCTTCTCAGTACCCACACCCAGAAGGATACCTGAAGATTGTTCTACAGGATGCACACAGCCAGAGCACTCTCCTAACAATCAGAGAGAAAACAAAATTCCAGGCACAAAACACCCACACAGCTAAGACAAAATCAGATATAAGCCCCCAGATTCACAATCTTCCCAATCCCAGATGTCTAGAGGTCAGCATAAACACACAATCAGTAACAGTCAGGACAACATTTATCCACTAGCACCAGGTATCCTTATTTCTTTAAGAACTGAATATTCAGTAATAGCTTAATAGCAAATAAGAGGGCCTTTCAAAGCCTATAAACATGAGAGACCTGTCCATAAAGAGGAAATGAATAGATCTCATAAAGAAATATATGAAAACACAAAGAGTGGAAGGAAGTGAATAAAACTCTTCAAGACAAGAGTGTGGATATAGAATCAATAAAGGATTCCAAACTGAATGAAATATGAAAATGAAAGACACAAGCTTCTCCAACAGAATAGTAGATATGAAAGAGAGAATCTCAGTCATTAAAGATAGAATAGAAAAAAAATGGATACATTGGCCAAAGAAAATGTAATTCTAAGAAACTTCATCCTTAAAAACTTGTATCACCTTCACAAAGTTATCTTTAAGGTCTTTTTCTTGTGCTTTAGAAATGTGAGGATAGCCAGGGCTTGCTGTATTAGGGTAGCTGAGCTGTAGTGGTGCCATATAGTCCTGGCTGTTGATGACTGTGTTCTTGCCCTGGCATTTAGGCATCCGGGTTTGTGGTGACTATGGGACAATTTCTTGGTTTAGTCTTTGTTGAGTGAGTGTTTTGTTCCTTATTTTCTGCTTCCTCTTTATTCTTCTGGCCCAGGAGGCTTTTGGTTGAGCAAGCACTCTCCACCCAAGTTGGGATGGGAATTCTGGTGGCCTGTGTGTTCTCTGATCGAACAGGAAGTTTCAGCCTGTGTTGGAGGCTGATAAATGGTTAAGAGAGTGGGAGGGACTGCTGGAGACAGAGCTCAGGAAAGGAGACATTGAAAAGTTGGAGCAGATTTATCAGCAGGAGGTCTTCCTGGAGTTCTGGTGGCTTGTGTGGTCTCTGGTTCAGCAGGGAATGTACTCCCAAGTTGGGGCCTGGTATATGGCGTTGAGAAGGGGAGGGAGACCTGAGAATAGGGCCCTGGGCTACCTGTTCTTCTGTAAGACCTGGCCTGTGGTAGGGGGAGGGGGTGACTCTTTGCCCAAGGAAACTTAGAAAGTAGGGGATCTACAGTTAGCTTGCCTACCTGATCTTCTGGCAAGCCTGGCCTTTATTCCATTCTTGAGAAAGCACTTCAGCATCCAAGCATTTTAACTTATGGGAGAAAGATGGAACAAATGATGTCATTTGAGCAAACTCTGTCCAGTTCATCACAGTTCCTAACTACTGATGTTGTCCAGATTGTATCCTCCATTTCAGTTAATTCCCTGGCTTTTGACAATGTGCACTTGCATATTCTCTGTGGGTAAAAGCAAGTAGAGAGTATACTGAAGAAGAAAATAAATGGCCTGACTGAGGTGACTGCCCTGTGTTTGGAAGTCTTTAAGTTGCTCAGATAAAAACATCTGCACTGCATAATGAGGCTCTGTTGACAAAATATAAGTATATTTATCTAAAAACTATTTGCTTTTGATTTACAGTCAATCAAATAGTTGTATTGTAGTTTTGGTGTTTCCATGATGAACCCAGAGATACTTTAATGTTAATAAGTTTAGTAAAAAATGGCTGTTATTATCACTGCGATTATTTAATGCACCTGGAACATGTACCCCGGGGCCTTTTCTAGTACAAAATAACCATCAGTGAAGAGGGTGCAGCCTTCTTCAGAGCACACCAGTCTGGTGACATTTATAAATTTGGCCTCCTTTGATGTCAGGTTCAGAGCTGATGGCTTAGAAATACTCTTGCTCTCATCTTACTTTGAAGACTCAAATAGAACCTAAAAGCAGCTGATAGGAGGAAACACAGAATAGAGGAGAAACAGTGGAGACAAAATGAGTTTATATTTCTCCTTCCACTCCTCCTTAATCCCTCCTTGTGTTGCTGTTTTCTTATCTGTGTTGGCTTTAAGAAATGGGTCTTTTGTAATGTAGGCTGGAATTGAACTTTGTATGTAGCTGTGATCTTAAACTTCTAATGTTCCTCTATCAACTTTCTGAGTGCTGGCAGGACAGGTGTGCATCTACTGCCAACTTTATGATGATTCGAGGATTAACCAAAGGACTCGGGCATGCCTACTGAACACTCTACCAACTGAGCTGTGTTGCTGAACATGTTTTATGTTCTGAGACTGTTTCACATATGCTATCTTGCATGTCCACATCACATCGGTATACAACCTCTGTTCTTCTAATGGAAGCAACTCCAGAGATATGTGAACAAAACTTTCAACCATTGTAAATGGGAGTATTTTCTCTAGAATAGAAGTTCATTAGTTTTTGTTTTGTTTTGTTTGCAAATAAACTACTGTGCAAGGCTTTAGTCATATTTGCTTGTGTTTTCTATACATAGATGATAATCTGGACAATAAATATTAAAGATTCTTGTACTCTGCTCCCCTACTTATTTCTTATTGTAAAATAAAATATTCTTGTAAAGTGCTCCAATAAGAAATTCATGTCCCCCATTTTATTATACTAAATCACTACTCCCCTTGTGGTAATTTTTCCTGAGACTTTTTCCAAAAGGGTCTCTGTGATGCTAATATATCAGATATTTATAATGTTCTTGTATACTTCTCTCTTGTGCAAACCACAACCATTACACTAATCTTTTTTAAAAATTTTAATAAAAGTATTTTAAATAAAAGTTACAGATTATTAACTTTGTATCCCAGCTGTATCCAGCTAACTCATTCCCTCCCAATTCCACCCTCCTTCCCTCATCTCCTCCCTGCCCCTTTCTAAGTCCACTGATAGGGGAGGACCTCCGCCCCTTCCATCTGACCATGTTTATCACGCATCTTCAGGACTGGCTGCAAAGTCCTCTTCTGTCTAGCAGGGCTGCTCCTCCCTTGGAGGATGGGAGGTCAAAGAGCCCACCATTGAGTTCATGTCAGAAATAGTCCCTGTTCCCCTTACTAGGGTACCTGCTTGGATACTGAGCTACCACAGGTTACATCTGAGCAGAGGTTCTAGGTTATATCCATACATGGGCCTTGGCTGGAGAAACAGTCTCAGAAAAGACCCCGTGGTCCGGATATATTTGGTCCTTGTGGAGCTCCTGTCCATCCAGGTCATATTAACTCCCCCTTCTTTCATATGTTTCCCTGCACTCTGCCGAAGATTTGGTTATGAGTCTTAATATCTGGTTTGATAAAGTGCTAGGTAGAGTCTTTCAGAGGCCCTCTGCTGTAGGCTCCTATCATGTTACTTTTTTTCTCTTACATCCAATGTCCATCCCATTTGTCTTTCTAAGTAAGGATTGATCATCTTACCCTGAGTCCTCTTTCTTGTTTATCTTCTTTAGGTGTATAGATTTCAGTATGTTTATCCTTTCTAATAGGTCTATATACCATGTGTGTCTTTCTGCTTTTGGGATACCTCACTAAGAATGATCCTTTCTAGGTCCCACCATTTGCCTGTAAATTTCATGTTTGGTGCTTTTTCAGACAATTAGGAATAGCGCTTCCTCAAGATCCAGCTATACCACTCCTAGGCTTATATCCAAAAGATGCTCAAGTACACATCAAGGATATTTGCTCAACCACGTTTATAGCAGCTTTATTCGTAATAGCCAGAACTTGGAAACAACCCAGATGTCTCTCAGTTGAGGAATGGATACAGAAATTGTGGTACTTTTACACAATGGAATATTACTCAGCAATCAAAAACAAGGAAATAATGAAATTTACACTAATCTTAATTCTAGTGTCCTTATGCAGTGGTGAATCTTAACTCCGTGAGCTCTGCTTTCTTGTAACTAATTACTATGTCCTGTGAACTGCTCCTTGTAAGGGGCTCTATTATAACAGAGTGGGTGGTGCTCTTCTGGAAGTACTACTGATTTGACTCCACTTTGCAGAAACTTACATTACAGATAAAAGTGACATCTAGTCTTCCAATTCAAGCAGCTTCAGAGATGCATGAGAGAAAACCTTTCTAAATGTAAAAAGAGATTGTGTTTTTGCTATGATTGAAGAACATTCATTTGGACAGATCACTTTGAATATCTTAGTAGTGTGTGTGCATGTGTGTGTGTGTGGCATGGAGTTGAGTGTGCTATGAATATTTCAGATACTCATATGCTTCTCCACCATTCATTTATAGTTCTAATTTTTTTGGTATTTATTTTATTTCCCTTTTTTAAATTTATTTATTTTCTATATTAATCACAGGTTATTTACTTTGTATCCCAGCCATAGCCCTCTCCCTCCTTCCCTCCCAATCCCACCCACCCTCCATCCCTCATTTTCTTCCTGCCCTTTCCAAGTCCACTAATAGGGGAGGACCTCCTCCCCTTCCATCTGACCCTAGCTTATCAAGTCTGTTCAGGCCAGGCTACAATGTCCTCTTCTGTGGCCTAGCAAGGCTGCTCCTCCCTTGGGGGGCAAGGGGTCGAAGAGCTCACTGTTGAGTTCATATCATAAATAGTCCCTGTTTCCCTTATTGCAGAACACCATTTGGACACTGAGCTACCATGGGATATGTCTGAGCAGGGGTTCTATGTTATATCCATACATGGTCCTTGGTTGGAGAAACAGTCTCATGAAATACCCCTGTGCCCTGATATATTTGGTCCTTGTGGTGCTCCTGTACTCTCCAGGTCTTGCTAACTCCCCCTTCTTTCATATGAGTCCCTGTAATCTGTCAAAGGTTTGGCTGAGTCTTAATATCTGCTTTGATACACTGCTAGGTAGAAATAGTTTTAAGGCAGGCCTGTGCAATAAAGGAAAGATTTGCCCTGTGATTGCAGTTGAACAGAACTCTGCCTTGGTTAAAACCTCAGTCTTCTTCCTGAGAAGCATCCCTGGCACATTCCTTTGGCTTTAGAGAATAGAGCACAGCAGGCTGGGCCCTGCTATTCTGAAGCATGAGGGTTTGTAATGCCTCAACTTGGTGTCCTAACAGTTCTATCAAGGGAATGATTACATATGTACTGTTGCCTAAAAGTTTGTATTTGATATTTCAGAAGTCAATACCCATATGTGAATAATTAAAGAAATGTTGATCTAGGATTTACTTTTGTTTATCATGGAATTTCAAAAATAGCTAGGTGAAGAGCCACCTACCTCACCTTACCTTGATTGGTACCTAAACCCTAGAGGGAACCTGAAAATCCAATGTCACATGGCCCCTTAGTAACGCAGCTCACAATGGTGAAATACTCTCTTGAAGTCAGCAGTTTCTCTAAGTATGTCATGTCACATTGTTATTTCATGCTCATCCTTAAAAGTACTTCCTTCTTCAATGGTATCCTTAGAGCAAATGGTATGGAAATTAAAGCTAGTATGACTGAAAACTTACGGGTTTTATGTGACTTGACACACTGGTGCTGTTTGCGGTTGCCTAACACTGCATTACCTAGAACTTCAAGTTTCCTTGTTCATGATATGGATGGATTCAAGAAAAATCCGGTCTGTTTCTCTCTGTTGAGGGGTTGTGAGAAGACATGCTGTATCACATATGTGGGGAAAACAGTAACATCTTTATAATCTAATTCACCCTCAAAAGCAGCAGGCCTTCTCCAGAGAACATGTGCCTTATGGCCAAGATGATAACCATGAGAGTTGATCCACTGTGGCACTGTGTATGTAGCCAATTATTGAAACAAATGAAACCTTCATGGCCTGAGATCTGAAATAAGGTATCTCTACCTGCTGGACTATTATGCTTGTTTCCACAGGGGAAGAGTTCTCACATAGAATATGGGGTAAAGGTACAGTTGACACTTGTGTAGATTTCTTATCACTTCTGTATAAAGACTCTGAGAGTGAGGAAAATCTCAAAACCTTGGAGCTGGTGATGAATGAAAATGTTGGCTGAGTTCAAGAAATTCTGACTCAAAATCTCTTATTCAACAGGCTTCTAAGTGAACATGGTGTCTCTTGCTTGGATAATCAGAAGCAGGCCTGGAATGAGACATGGATTATAGCCAAGAACAAAGGATAGGAGCTCCACAAGGACCAAATATATCTGGACACACGGTCTTTTCTGAGACTGACATTCAACCAAGGACCATGTATGGATATAACCTAGAACCTCTGCTCAGATGTAGCCTGTGGTAGCTCAGTAACCAATTGGTTTCCCATAGTGAGGGGAACAAGGACTATTTCTAACAGGAACTCAATGACTGGCTCTTTGACCTCCCCATCCCCCAAGGGAGGAGCAGTCCTGTTAGGCCTCAAAAGAGAGCTTTGCAGCCAGTCCTGAAGATACCTGATAAAACAGGATTGGACGAATGGGGAGGAGCCTCCCCACATCAGTGGACTTGGAAGGGGTATGGAGGAGATGAGGGAGGGAGGGTGGGATTGGGAGGGAATGAGGGATGGGGATACGGCTGGGATACAGAGTTAATAAAATGTAACTGATTAGAAAAAAATAAAATAAAATAAAGAAAGAAAAAAAATGAAACTCATGTTCTCTTATACTAAATCACTATTCCCCTTGCTGTATTTTTCCCTGAGAATATTTCCAAAAGGGTCTGTGTGAGGCTAATGTTTTAGATATTTATAATGTTCTTGCATACTTCTCTCTTGTTCAAACCACAACCATTGCACTAATTTTTTTTAATTTTTTAATAAAAGTATTTTAAAATAAATGTTACAGTTTATTAACTTTGTATCGCAGCTGGATTCCGCTCCCTCATTTCTTGCCAATTCGACCCTCCCTCCCTCATCTCCTTCCTGCCCCTTTCTAAGCCCACTGATAGGGGAGGACCTCCTCCTCTTTCATCTGACCCTGGTTTATCAGGTCTCTTCAGGACTGGCTGCAAAGCCCTCCTCTCTGGCCTAGCAGGCTGCTCCTCCCTTGGGGGGGGGGTCAAAGAGCCTGCCATTGAGTTCATGTCAGGAATAGGCCCTGTTCCCCTTACCAAGGTAACCACTTGTATACTGAGCTAACATGGGCTACATCCAAGCAGAGGTGCTAGGTTACATCCATACATGGGCCTTGGTTGGAGAAACATTGTCATAAAAGACCCCTGTACCCAGATATATTTGGTCCTTGTGGAGCTCCTGTCCTCTCCAGGTCATATTACCCCACCCCCTTTTTTCTTATGAGTCCCTGAAATCTGCCGAAGGTTTGGTTATGATTCTTAGTATCTTCTTTGATACACTGCTAAGTAGAGTCTTTCAGAGGCCCACTGGTGTATGCTCCTGTCCTGTTACTTGTTTTCTACTACATCCAATGTCCATCCCATTTGTCTTTCTAAGTGAGGATTGCTCATCTTACCCGAGTCCTCTTTCTTGTTTTTCTTCTTTAGGTGTATAGATTTCAGTATGTTTATCCTATCTTATAGGTCTATATAAGTGAGTTTATACCATGTGTGTCTTTCTGCTTTTGGGATACCTCACTCAGAATGATGTTTTCTAGGTCCCACCATTTGCCTGCAAATTTCTTGATTTCCTTGTTTTTGATTGCTGAGTAGTATTCCATTGTGTAAAAGTACCACAATTTCTGTGTCCAATCCTCAACTGAGGGACATCTGGGTTATTTCCAGGTTCTGACTATTATGAATAAAGCTGTTATATACATGGTTGAGCAAATGCCCTTGTTGTGTACTTGAGCATCTTTTGGATATATGCCTAGAAATGGTATAGCTGGATCTTGAGGAATCACTATTACTATTTGACTGACAAAGCACCAGATTGATTTCCAAAGTGATTGTACAAGTTTGCATTCCCATCAGCAATGTAGGAGGGTTCTCCTTTCTCCACATCCTCTCCAGCATGTGTTTTCACTTGAGTTTTTGATCTCAGTCATTCTGATGGGTGTAAGGTGAAATTTCAGGGTCGTTTTGATTTGTGTCTCCCTTATGGCTAAGGATGTTGAGCATTGCTTTAAGTGTTTCTCTGCCATTCGATATTCCTTTACAGAGAGTTCTCTGTTTAACTCCGTGCCCCATTTTTTAATTAGATTACTTGATTTGTTGCTATTTAACTTCTGGAGTTCTTTATATATACTGGATATTAACCCTCTGTCAGATGTAGGGTTGGTGAAAATCCTTTTCCAGTCTGTAGGCTGTCGTTTTGTTTGACGACAGTGTCTTTTGCTTTACAAAAGCTTTTAAGTTCCATGAGGTCCCATTTATTGATTGTTGCTCTTAGAGCCTGTGCTGTTGGTGTTCTGTTCAGGAAGTTGTCTCCTGTGCCAATGAGTTCTAGGCTGTTCCCTATTTTTCTTCTAACCAATTTAAAGTATCTGGTTTTATGTTGAGGTCTTTGATCCACTTGGACTTTAGTTTTGTACAGGGTGATAAATATGGATCTATTTTCATTTTTCTGCATGTAGACAGCCAGTTAGACCAGCACCATTTGTTGAAGATGCTGTCTTTTTTCTATTGAATAATTTTGGCTTCTTTGTTAAAAATCAAGTATTCATAGGTGTGTGGGTTTATTTCTAGGTCTTCTATTCTGTTCCATTGATCCTCCTTTCTTTTTCTATGCCAATACCATGCAGTTTTCATTACTATTGCTCTGTATTACTGCTTGAGATCAGGGATGGAGATACCTCCAGATGATCTGTTGTTGTGTAGGATTGTTTTGGAGATTCTGAGTTTTTTGTTTCTCCATATGAAGCTGAGAATCTTTCTTTCAAGGTCTGTAAAGAACTGAGGTGGTATTTTGATGGAAATTGTGTTGAATCTAGATTGCTTTTGACAGGATGGCCATTTTCACAATGTTAATCCTACCAATCCATGAGCATGGGATATCTTTCCATCTTCTGCTATCTTCTTCAATTTCTTTCTTCAGAGACTTAAAGTTTTTTTCAAACAGGTCTTTCACTTGGTTGGTTAGAGTCACCCCAAGGTATTTTATATTATTAGTGGCTATTGTGAAAGGTGTTGTTTCCCTAATTTCTTTCTCAGCCATTTTGTCTTTAGTATACAGGAGGGCTTCTGATTTTTTTTTTTTTTTTTGAGTTTTGTATCCTACCACTTTGCTTTAGGTTTTTATCAGCTGAAGGAGTTCTCTTGTTGAATTTTTGGGGTTGCTCATGTAGACTATCATATCATGTGTGAATAGTGACACTTTGACCTTTTCATTTCCAATTTGTATCCCCCTTGATCTCCTTTAGTTGTCTTATTGCTTTAGCTAGGACTTCAACTATTATGTTGAATAGATATGGAGAAAGTGGTCAGCCTTGTCTTGTCCCTGATTTCAGTGGGATTGATTTAATTTTAACCATAACTCTATTACAATATCCTTATTAACTGCTACTAAAATAAATTTGTATGGTCTGCTTCCTTAATGTAAATTACCACTTCCCTTTATGAAATTTCCCCTGTTGTGCATTGCTTTAAATGCATTCTGCAACTGAAAAGGAAGTTACCATTCTCACCATGTTTTCAAAAAATCCAACTTACATGGGAATATATCCTCTGCTCTTCCATTGTAAGAACTCCAGCGATGTATGAAGAAACCTTTTAGGTGTTTCGAAGGGATTATTTGTCTCTATAGTTGAAGTTCATTGTTTATTTGCAAATAAGCCACTATGCCATGCTTAATCAGTTGTGCCTGTTTTCTATACATTCATGGCATTGTGTGCTGTAAATATTAAAGAAACATGTACTCTGCTCCCCATCTGCTTTGTGTAGTAATAAAAAATTTCTTTGTGCAGTGCTCCAATAATAAACTTACATTTCCTGCTTTCTTATACTAAATTCCCGCTCCCCTTGCTGTAAAATTCCCTGAGCTGAATTGCTCTGAAACATTTTTGCAGATGTATATTACCTTGTTCACTCTTTTCTTCAATAATCTACTATCAATAAGAATGTATAAGCTGTTCCTCCAATACAAGCAAGTTCAGAGGTGTAGGAGCCCATCCTTTTTTTAATTTAATTTATTTTTTATTATTAGTTACATTGTATTAACTCTGTATCCCAGCTGTATCCTGCTTCCTTATTTCCTCCCAATCCCACCCTCCCTCACTCCGCTCCTCCCTGCCCCTTTCCAAGTTCACTGATAGGGGAGGACCTCCTCCCCTTTCATCTGACCTTGCTTTATCTGGTATCTTCAGGACTGGCTGCAAAGTCCTCCTCTGTGGCCTAGCAGGACTGCTCCACCCTTGGGGGGTGGGGAGGTCAAAGAGCCTGCCATTGAGTTCCTGTCAGAAATAGTCTTGTTCCCCTTACTATGGGAGTAGTAGGGAATCATGTGAAAGTAGGGGAGTTAGTATGACATGGAAAAGATAGGAGCTCCAGAAGGACCAAATATGGATATTTGGTCAGGGGGTCTTTTGGTCAGGCACAGGGGTCTTTTTTGAGTCTGACACACCACCAAGGACCATGTGTGGATGTAACCTAGAACCTCTGCTTGGATGTAGCCCATGGTAGCTCAGTAACCAATTGGTTTCCCACAGTTAGAGGAGCACACCCTTAATGAACCTTGTTAACAGCATTCAGTCTTCCTATGTAGATCTACACGGGTTTATGCAAATATGTCACTGTGCCATGCCTTAGCCATTTGTGCATGTATTTCATGCACATAGATGGAACTGTGCACTATAGCTGTTAGAGATTCTCATACTCTCCTCCCCTACACATTTGTTGTAATAAAAAAAATCCGTGTGCAGTGCTCTAATAATAAACTCCTGTTCCTTACTTCCTTACACTGAATCACTCCACTTGCTGTATTTTCCCTATAGTGAATTGCTTTCAAATTTTTCTGCAGTTGTAAAATTACTATTGTATTCACATTTTCTTTCTTTCTTCTTTCTTTCTGTTTAACTTTTCACTGATTCTTTGTGAATTTTACATCATGCACCCCAGTTCTACATCTCCCCATCCCTCCAACCCTGCCCTTTACCCTTGCAAACTCCCTCAAAAATAATAGTAATTAATTAATTATTAATAAAAAATGCATCTTGCTGAGGAAGCTTCAAGATGTCAAGATGTAAAACCCAGTATACCCTTTTGCTCAACATTTTTTCCTTGCAAATGTTAATTGCAATGAGTCATTGGCCTGATTGAGTCCCCTGGCTTCTGCTACCCTATCATCATTTGATCCTCACCAAGGCTCCTATAGGATATTTTGTTGCCTTGTGTCAGGGAAGATCCGGCAGCTTTGGTTTTGCAAGACTGGCCCCTTCATCTGGCTCCATCAGTTCATATATAAAGGAGTTGAAGGGTCACAACAACTCAAAGCTCTGTTCTGTTCAGGAAATTTTCCATGTGCGAGTGGTTTAAGGCTAAAGCTCAGTTTCTCTTCTAATAAATTTAGTGTGTGTAGTTTTATGTTGAGATCTTTGATGCACTTGGACTTGAGTTTTGTGCAAGGTGATATAAATATGGGTCCTTTTCCATTCTTCTACATGCAGCCATCTAGATAGAACAGCACCATTTGTTAAAGATACTTTATTTTTTTCCATTGCATATGTTTGGTTTCTTTGTCAAACCCAAGTGTCCATTGGTGTGTGGGATTGTTTCTGATTCTTCAATTCAATTCCATTGATTAAACTGTATGATTTTTATGTAATATCATGTTTATTTTAACTACTGTTGCTTTGTTGTACTTCAACTACAAATTCTTTTATTGTACAGTACTGTTTTACATGTTCTTGGTTTTTTTTTTCCATATGAAGTTAAGAATTGTCCTTTCAAGGTCTATAAAGAATTGTATTGACGTTTTGATGGGAAATGCATTGAATCTATAGATGGCCATTTTTACTATGATAATTCTACCAATCCATGAGCAGAGGACATCTTTCCATCTTTAAATATCTTCTTCAATTTCTTTATATAGAAACTTGAAGTTCTTGTAATAAAGGTCTATAACTTGCTGGGTCAGAGTTACACCAAGATACTTTATATCATTTGTGGCTATGTAAAAACTTAAAGTCTCTGAAGAAAAAGAAATGAGATACAACCAGAATGTATGACTTTTTTTTTTTATTAATTACACTTTATTCACTTTGTATACCCCATTAACCTCCTCCCCTCCCAATCTCACCCTCCCTTCCCCTTCTTCACACATTTCCCTCCCCAAGTCCATTGATAAGGGAGGTCCTCTTCTCCTTCCTTCTGATCTTAGTCTAACATATCCCATCAGGAGTGGCTGCATTGGCATATTCTCAGGCCTGGTAAGGCTGTTCCCCACTAAGCAGGAGGTGATCAAAGAGCAGGCCAATCAGATTATGTCAGAGGCAAACCTTCTTCCCATTACTATGTAACCCACTTGGACACTAAACTGCCATGGGCTACATCTGTGCAGGGCTTCTAGGATATCTCCATGAATAGTCCTTGGTTGGAGTATGAGTCTCTGGGAAGTTCCCTGTGTTCAAATTTTCTGGATCTGTTGCTCTCCTTGTGGAGAGCTCTTACTATTTCCCACTTCTTACATAAGATTCCATATACTCTGCCTAGGAGTTGGCCATAAGTCTCAGCGTCTGCTTTGATAGTCTGCAGGGCAGAGGCTTTCAGAGGGCCTCTGTGGCAGGTTCTTAGGTTGTTTTCTGTTTTCTTCTTCTTCTGATGTCCATCCTCTTTGCCTTTCAGGATGGGTATTGAGCGTTTTAGTTAGGGTCCCCTCTCTTGAGTAGTTTCTTTAGATGTAAAGATTTTAGTAGGTTTATCATATTTTGTATGGCTATATGAGTGAGTATATACCATGTGTGTCTTTCTGCTTCTGGGACAGCTCACTCAGGATGATCTTTTCCAGTTCCCACCATTTACCTGAAAATTTCATGATTTCCTTATTTTTCATTGCAGAGTAATACTCCATTGTGTAGATGTACCACAATTTCGGCTTCCATTCTTCAGTTGAGGGGCATCTGGGCTGATTCCAACTTCTGGATATTACAAGTAATGCTGCTACAAACATGGTTGAGCAAATGTCCTTATTGTATACTTGAGCTCCTTTGGATATATGCCTAGGAGTGGTATGGCTGAATCTTTAGGAAGCGCTATTCCTAGTTGTCTGAGAAAGCGCCAGATTGCTTTCCAGAGTGGTTGTACAAGTTTGCATTCCCACCAGCAGTGGAGGAGGGTTCCCCTTTCTCCACAACCTCTCCAGCATGTGTTGTCAATTGAGTTTTTCATCTTGGCCATTCTGATGGGTGTAAGGTGAAATCTCAGGGTCGTTTTGATTTGCATTTCCCTAATGCCCAATGACATTGAGCATTTCTTTAAGTGTTTCTCTGCCATTCGATATTCCTCTACAGAGAGTTCGCTATTTAGATCTGTTTCCCATTTTTTTAATTGGATTACTTGTTTTGCTGCTTTTCAGCTTCTTTAGTTCATTATATATATACTGAATATTAGTCCTCTGTCAGATAAAAAGTTGGCGAAGATTCTTTCCCAATCTGTAGGCAGTCATTTTATTTTGATGACAGTGTCCTTTGCTTTACAGAAGCTTTTCAGTTTCATGTGGTCCCATTTATTGATTGTTGCTCTTAGAGACTGTGCTGTTGGTGTTCTGTTCAGGAAGTTGTCTCCTGAACCAATGACTTCTAGGGTATTCCCCACTTTTTCTTCTAACCGATTTAATGTGTCTGGTTTTATGTTGAGGTCTTTGATCCACTTGGACTTTAGTTTTCTGCAGGGTGATAAGTATGGATCTATTTGCATTTTTTATATGTAGACATCCAGTTAGACTAGCATCATTTATTGAAGATGTTATCTTTTTCAATTGTATCATTTTGGCATCTTTGTCAAAGATCAGGTGTCCATAAGTGTGTGGGTTTATTTCTGGTCTTCCGTTCAGTTCCATTGATCCATCATTCTGTTTCATTTCCAGTACCATGCAGTTTTCATAACTGATGTATAACTTTAAAGAAAGATATGTTTGGGAGAAGCAAACAGGTCAATCAATTTAATTTAGTTTCTCAATACATTCTGGCAGCTGAAATGGGAAGTAGTAGACACTGTAGAGAGGTGTTGGGAGATGTTGTGGCAAATACAGACAGGCAGAGGAATTAAGCCCTGATAGGACCACAGAAATAGTGCGTTGATGTGTAGGCCCAGGTTGGATTACTTTGTGATAAAATGTCATGGCTGAGCATTCAGAGTTTTAAAGGTTGGCTAATTGAAACTGAACTTGAGAATAGTATTTACATGAGAGAATGCTGAAAGCACTATAGATCAGTACTTTCTCCTCTTTTCAGAACCAGATTTTGCATATTTACCCTCTCACGAGCAGAGCAGTGACAACCATTTTTAACGTCTTCATTGTATGTGTGTGTGAGACAGAAACACACACACATGCCTACACAAAGAGAGAAAGACACACACAGAGAGAGAGAGAGAGAGAGATCAAAGAGGAAGAGAAAGAAAATGGCCATATTCATTGAACTTTCACAACATATACACCATGAGCAGTAGGGATGAGGACAACAAACAAGACAGAAAAAGCTATGTTTTCATCTCAATAATTAAAGAGCATTTCCTCATTTATTTTGGTTGAGGATATTTCAGAAAAATGGAAATGAGAATAATTTTTATTCCTAAAATTATGATACAGCTCAACAGAGAACATCAATAGGTTGGGAGTTTATGATACAGAATAGCACCAGAGAACATGAACTAAAGTGAGCAGTGATGGTCAACTCCAACAGAATGAATTATAAACAGACATATGCATTCAAAAAGGGAAATATCATGTCAAGAATTGGGGCTCAGATCCTTTTTCACACAGTTGATAAAGATTATGTGATAAGAATAAGGGGTAGAATCTATAACGTTGGAGCACTACTTTAATCCCAGCACTGGGAAGTCAGAGGCATGGTGAGCTCTATAAATTCGAGGCCAGACTGGACTATACAGTGAGTCCTGAGACAAAGAATGCTGCACAGTGAAATCTGTCTGGATAAAACAAAAACAAAAGAATAAGAGGTAGAAACTGAACTGGATTTAGTATGAACAGACCTCAAACACTTTGTATTCTTGTCTAGAAGCCAAAATTGTCCTCTGGACTCTTTGCAGTCTTGTTCCTGCTAAAGACCAGGAAGACCAGAAATGTTTGGAGGCTCTGCTCCATGATTTTGTTTCCAAAATGTTGTTAGGGTTAGCTTTTCAGAGTGGTGTTATATTATCAATAAAAGCCTATTAAAGAAAAGTTGATGCTTAAGAAAAAAAAAAAAAAAAACACTATGATCTTGGTGGAGACCTCAGGGTAAATCCCTCAGGCAAAGGACACTCTTTTTTATAATTTTTATTTTTATTTTTTTCTCCACAGTTTATTCATTCTATATCCTGATTGAAGCCCCCTTCCTCAACTCTCCCTAGTCCCATCCTTCCTCCCTCTTCCTCCCTTCCCCTTCCCCTAGTCCACTGAAACAAGGAATTCTCTGCCATTGCCATCTGCCCATAGCTTATCATATCTCACCAAGACTGCTGGAATGCTAGTCCTCAGTGGCCTGGCAAGGCTGCATCATCAGGAGCCAATGATCAGAGAGCAATCAACTGAGTACATGATAGAGTCAGCCCCTGATTCCCTCATTCAGAGAGCCACAGGGAAACATAGCTGCCAATCAATCAGCCAGTAGGTAGTCTAGGTCCTCTCCATGCATGGTCCTACCCATTGGTGCATCAGGCAAAGGATATACTTACACCACAGTAAAGGGATAAATGGAATATTTTTTTCTAAATGGCTATAATGGTGCAACCTACAATCAATCCCAGCATGCAAAAGACAGAGGCAACCCAATTTTAATGAGTTCAAGGCAAGTCTGGTCTAAATAGAGAGTTCCAGCAAAGTCAAAGCTACATAGTAAGATCCTGTCTCAATAACAAAAGAAATCAAAATAATTTTTCCCATTACATGATAAACAAACCCCATCTTTTCTAGAATTCTACCAACCCAGCACGGTCCCTACATGCTCTTCTAAGGTTCAGCTGGTAAGCCTTCCTTTCTGAGGTCTGATACCCATGCCTTCTAAAACAGCAAGGCTGCTTTCCCCCTTGATCTTCCTTTGTTCTTGTTTTCCATGAGGTTGCTTAGATTTACACTTTGCCTGTACTGAGAATTTTTCTTTGCACTAAGTTAGATTATCCTTGAACTTTAAGTCCATCCTAAAATTATTTCTATAATGACATAAAAGACTCCAAGAACACATCATCAGAGCTCTGGGATAAAAATGCAGATGCAGAGGGAAAATAAGAAATTCCGTGTTGGGGTTATTCTTGTGAGGGAGTCATTAGGAGTAGTCTTCCATGGCTTCTCTCCAACTTCTTCTTCTAGACTGAGCATCTATGCAGATAGTCAGGGTTCCAGTGTTGGAGAGAATGAAGGGAAAGGCTGTGGAGAACCACCTCTTACTCAATATTCCCTTCTTCACTAACACAATATCTTAGTGTTACAGTGTCTGTGGTACATCTCTCCCCTTAGCATTCCTGTCCTGAGTGTTCCTTTCCATGGTCACAGAGAGACCAAAGCAGAAATAGTCATTATGACAGCCATCTGAAAAGTCTAAATTCTGTCCTATAATGTAGACTGATTTTCCCTGAACTCCTTGTCTTCCACTTATTGTAGAAAGCTCCATGAAGAATAGTGAATCCAATATACCACACGCTACCCAGGGCCCATTTCCCCCACATCCTCTCTGTCTTTTTGGGCACCTATGTTGATCTTGGACTGAACCATTCTGCAGTATGCACATACTTCCTGTGAGCTAGGTATGTATCAAAGGTTTCCACGAGATTTTTGATGAGCCTCAGAAATAAGCCCTTATCACAGTTAAATGACATGGCCTTCCTCCTGATCCTGCCTTTTCTATGTTCATCGACACACTGATATCCAGCTGGTGCTTTGAATAAGAACCATTCTCTATATGCTGGGATATTTGGATCTTGGTTCCCAGTTGTGGGTAGTGTTTGGGAGGATTTAGGTGGTCTAGCCTTGCTAAAGGAAGTATGTCTCAGAAAGTGAGCTTTGGGATTAAACCTGTTTGTTCAATCTCCTTCATGCTTTTTTACTAAGAATGTGAGCACTTATCATCTGTCCTGGCTGCCACTCCTCCCCAGCGTGAGGGACTCATGTGTCTTTGAAACAGTAAACTGCCAAATAAACCCTTTTGTTCTATAAGTTGTTGTCGTCATAAAGTTTTATCACAGAAACAGAAAATTAACGAATACACTTGCATCCCTTCTAACTTACAGTCAGGCCTTCTGCTTCTTGTACATGTACACAGCAAAGACCCCAATTACCAGCAGCAGTTTGTGTCCAAAGAGCACAGCTACAAGGACTTTAGTAGAATCTGAAGTCTTCAATTCTGAAATCAAAACATAGAAGGAACCATTAGAAAGGTCACAAGGAGCTCATCATCATTGGTCTTCTCTTGGCTCATCTGTGGAATTTAAGCTCATCAAAGCTCTGAGGATTTTGAATGTGTTTTCTGTACCAGTTCAAAGGAAAAGTTCAAAACAAAAGAGATGGTAATGAGGTTTCTATTTGTCCATTGGCCACTGCTCATGTCTCCAACTTGTCCTTCTAAGAAAAAGTGTGTACCATGCAGTTTTTATAACTGTTACTCTATAGTACAGCTTGAGATCAGGGATGAAGATTCCTCCAGAAGATCTTTTATAGAGGATTTTGTAGGGAATTGTTTTAGCAATTCTGGGTTTCTTGTTATTCCATACGAAGTTGAGAATTTTTCTTTCCAGGTCTGTAAAGAATTGTGTTGGCAATTTGATGGGAATTGCATTAAATCTGTAGATTGCTTTTGGCAAGATGGCCATTTTCACTATGTTAATCCTGCCAAGCCATGAGCATGGGAGATCTTTACATCTTCTCATATCTTCCTCTAATTCTTTGTTTCTTTTCAGCCAACATTATTGCTGTATGCCACCACATAAAATCTGAAGCATCTGAGATATTTCCCTGCTCTTAACACACCTCTCCAATGTTCTCAGCAATGACTTTCAAGTGTCTTGATCTATGACCTTCTTTCTTCTGTTACTACAACAGCTTTATAAACTTCCACAGTGGACTTTTAGGTTTCTGGGATCTCTGTTCCTGGGAAACGATCAATGATAATTGGTTCCAGAATGAATTGTTTTGCATCTTCTTTGTGTTAAAAATATTTTTTTGTCAACTGTGGAATGCTTGGTTTTCAGAATCATATTTGTCAGGGATTATTATTCCCACTTTGCAGGGATAACTGTACGCAGGTTGGGGTTTCAAGTTTTGTGAGATCAAGAGACTTTCCTCAAGGTTGCTGTTTATAATGATCCCTGAGACAGTGTCCCTTCACAGAGGGGATCAGTCTCTCAATAGCCCAGGAATAGCTGTGAACAGGAAATATACATAAAAGAGAAAAATTGTGACTAAGAGAATTGACACACTTCCTCGTTTACATAAAAGTCACCCTAAAAATTTCTAGATTCTGGGGGATGAAGGGGTCTAGTAAAGTGGTAAAGAGCCCAACGAAAACACTTGCTGGAAAACATGCAGGTAAAGGGAGAAAATTGAAAAGATGAGAATCTATGAGACAAGATTACATGGTCTGGTGCCTCAACCATCATATAGCCCATGACCACACCAGTACACATGCCATCTGAAATATTTCTATCGTTCAGGAAGAACCAGTTTTAATTTGTAATTAATCAAACATTAAAATTAATTTTTAAGAATAGAAACACACTGGGGGTATAGTTCACTGAGTGTGGTGTTTGCCTAACACATGAGAGGCCCTAGACTCACTCTCCAGCACAATCACACCAATGAAACAGATAATTTGGTAGTCCATACCAATAATCCTGACACTTGGGATGCTGAAACAAAAGGAACAAAATTATGAGTTCTTACACTGTCTGGTGATTAATTGTCAATGTCAACTTGCCATAACATAGAACTGCCTAGGAAGAGCATTGCAGTTAAGGACTTTATTAAGTTGAGTTGACCTGTTGGTGGGTCTGTGGAGGATTGTCTTAATTTCTAATTCAGATGGTAACATGACTCTGAATGTATCAATTCATTAGACCCAGGGCCCCACGGTGTGTAAGATCAGCAAGAAAAGCTAGTTGAGAATCAGGCAGCAAACAGAAATTTTAGGTGCAGTTTTTCTTTCTCCTCTTGACTGTGGATGTGATACTTGAATTCCTGCCTGGCTTTCTTTAGGTAAGTTGGAATTGCAAGCTAAACAAAAGCTTTCATCAATTATGTTTCTTTTGGTTAGGATATTTTATCACAGCAACAGAAATGAAACTATAGCATTGCTAGAAATTACACACAAACAAGCATAAAATGCACCTTGATGGGCCTTAGGAATAAGCAGACACCCAACTTTATATAGCTGATTTGAAATAGGAATTCTATTGCCTCCTCCTATATCTTCAATATGAAAGATTTATTAATGGCTATCCCATCCTCCAGCTCTCTGAGCTGATTCCAGCTTCTGGCTATTACAAATAAAGATGCTATAAACATGGTTGAGTAAATGTCCTTATTGTGTAGTTGAGCCTCTTTTGGATATATGCCTAAAAGTAGGATAGCTGGATCTTGAGGAAGTGCTATTCCTAGTTGCCTGAGAAAGCACCAGTTAGATTTCCAGAGTGGTTGTACAAGTTTACATTCTCACCAGCAGTGGAGGAGGGTTCCCCTTTCTCCACAACCTCTCCAGCATGTGTTGTCAATTGAGTGTTTGATCTTGGCCATTCTGATGGGTGTAAGGTGAAATCTCAGGGTTATTTTGATTTGCATTTTCATGATGACTAATGAGGTTGAACTCATTGGTACAGGAGACAACTTCCTGAACAGAACACCAACAACACAGGCTCTAAGAGCAACAATCAATAAATGAGACCTCATAAAACTGAAAAGCTTCTGTAAAGCAAAGGACACCATTATCAAAACAAAATGAATGCCTACAGATTAGGAAAGAATCTTCACCAACCCTCTATCTGACAGATGGCTAATATCCAATATATATAAAGAACTAAAGAAGTTGAAAAGCAGCAAATCAATTAATCCAATTAAAAAATGGGGACCAGAGCTAAACAGAGAATTCTCGATAGAGGAATATCGAATGGCAGAGAATCACTTAAAGAAATGTTCAACCTCATATTTCCATTCTTTATACAGGTCAACTGAAGGATCAAAGGTTAGAAGTTCTTCACTTGACAGGTGAAATTTATAAGATTCAATATCACTGTTGGATGCTGGCTCACCTCCAGAGTGGGTGGAACTGAAAAAGCACAAGCAGAAGCCAAGGCAGATGGAACAGAGGCACAGGGAAGAGTCTGGAATCCTGAGGACCCACCCCCATTGCAAATGCATCAAGGGACAGGAGTGTTTGTTCCAGAGTAGAGTAACCACTAAGCACAGCTCCTAACACACAAGGGCTCAGGCAGTGATGAGTGTGGATCCTAATAAGTGAAATTAATAAGAAAAACTCCAACATACACTGGGTCAGAAATAAATGCCAGAAATGCTGTGCATGAGATGTGTGGCTCATAATTAGTACAGTTTTCATTTCTCATGTTAAAATAAATAAAATTTCCTTCATGTGCTGATCATAGTCTTTTATCCCTCCTGTGTGGTACACATGAATACTTGCTGAGAACTGTGGACAAACCATTCTAACCAGATATAAGCCTGAGCTGTGGTTCAGAGACACCTACCTTGGATGATGTCAGACAAGTTGACAGTCCCACGAAGAGGGCTTCCTAAGGTGTCGTGGGCCACCTCACAGATGATCTGAGAATGAACATCCTCAGGTCCCAGCACCACCTGGACTGTGCTGGAGACATTGTAGAAGACTCCTTCTCCTTTGGGGTCCACAGTAGTTTCTAAGGGAGAGAGCTTTTTTCCATTTTTGAACCACTTCAGTGTGATATTCCGAGGGAAGAATCCATGAGACTTACATGTGAAGTTCAATGTCTGATGAGGTAGAGCACAGGGTAAAGGTCCTGAGACCACAGGAGGAGATGGCTTTGCTGTAAAGTAGTATGTAGACAAGGATGAGACTGTGATGGCCACCACTGAGGACATAACATTGTGAAGAAACTTCCTAGATAACATCACCATCATCATGGTTTACTATGGTGCATGGGATCAATACCAGAGCTTCAACCACACTAAGGACCTGTTCTTCCTCCATATCACAGTGTCACAGTAGTATACTAGCCTCAGACATTAAGTGCTCATCCTCCTCAATGTTTTGTTGTTGTTGTTGTTGTGTTTTGTGTGTGTGTGTGTGTGTGTGTGTGTGTGTTTTGTTTTTGTTTTTGTTTTTTTTTTGTCCTGGTCTTCCCTTGTTCTGTGTCTGAACAATTTAGCACAGATGCCCAGGATAAAATGAGGAAGGGCCAGAGAAGTTAAAGTTCTAGGCCTTGCCAAGAAAGACAATTACCAAAGTATATTATATATTTTATATCATATATTCCTGCTGGCCTCCTCATGAAACCTAGACAACCTACAATAAATATTTCTGGACTGTCATCTATTATAACTGAGAAAATAAAATACATCCCAGAAGTGCCACAAAGCTAGAACTTTTCCTGATTTTCTTTTCTTTTTTCTTTGTACCTATATGCCACTATGTCTACTTTGTGCCCAGTCCTGAATTACAAACTGAGAGCCCAAGAGTCTGCATCTCCATATGTGGGTTTCAGTTGGACTTAGTCTGAATTCAAACAGATTACCTTCTGTGGATGAAGCCAGAGGTGGATCATTTCCTAGTTGTTAATCTCAAGGGACACAGAAGCAAGCCTGTTGCACAGACAGAAATCCTCTTGGATCCTAAAAACATGCATGTGTGTGGATTGTTGAGATGAATGCAGTTTGCCCTGTAGATGCCTTATTTTGAGGTTCCCATAATTTGCTTCTATTATGATAAAAATATGACAAATATTACACATTTGTATTTGTACATGTGTAATTCCTTCTCAAATGGCCATCCAATAAGGAATGTAAACAAGTGTTATTTGAAGTCAAGCTATCTAAATTCTAGTAAACCTTATGTCCTTGCAGGTTTGAGGGGTCCAGAGCAAGCCACCATTTATTAGTAATTTCCAGGCATTCTTTCACTGTGCAGATTCCAGTGACTGAAGCGTGGGTAGGATAAAGATCAGAGGGCATGAGGGCTGAGAAGTTACCCAGTCTAATTTTAGTATATGTGCTGCCGAAGCGAGCGCAAGTTACACAGTCTAAAGTGCAAAGTTCATCTAACATGCAACAGCTGATTAATTTAAATCCTGATCTTTATGTAATTACATCAATGTCTCCTTTGAAGGGTCTTTGGCCAGCTTGAGCATGACAAATGTGGCTCTGGAAGGCCTTGCCCTTTTCCCCCACTCACTTTGCATTGCTGAAAACCTTAAATCCATTCCTAAACCTAACGACTTTATCCTGCTGAAGCCATCTAACAAGGTCCAAGTATTGAAGTCCATCACTCAAAAACCCCCTTTAGCTCACCTAATTAACATGCCCAGTTAAAATTAAACACTTCATTCTAGCACAGGCTTTCCAGTTTGGCCTTTATAAACTGCCATTTACCTCTGAGCCATGTCTTTCTCCTCTCTCTCTCCAGAGGCAGTCCTTTGCTCTTTAGGAGAAATATTCTTCCTCCCCTTTCCTTTGTTCCATTCCCCTTCACCTTAACCTTTATTCCTTGACTTTATCTCTTACTCTCTTCCCTTTGTCCTTTATGATGAGAACTTGGTCTTGGACTGATACTTGAGCTGATACTTTTCCTAATCCCCTTCCATTAAAAACTAGATTAAAACCTCTCTCTAGAAAGATGAAAAGGATGCTAGTATCCCATGTCTGAGTATATGAGTACAAATCCTACTTCTCACTGTCCTTGTAACAAGTTTTAGAGTCACTTAATCTTTTTCACCATTTTGGTTCAGGAAAGGTATACAGAGACAATATGGTTTGTCTCTGGGTTGTTGCCAGCACTAGCGTGAAAATCCCACCTAAGGAGCAGAGGCTTCTATACCCTGACATCCTCTGCTTTCTTAGTGATCCTCTCATTATGTTGGCCAGTGGCTTTTACAGTACAATGGAGATCCAGGCACTTCCTCCAAGGGGTTAATTATAGAGAGCAAATGACTATGAGAAGGGAGAAGTACAGCACTGTTATTGACACACTGTGTCATAAAACATAGAATTCTGAGTGAAGAAGAGAAATTCATGTACCCAGAAATAGTTTTAAGGCAGGCCTGTGCAATAAAGGAAAGATTTGCCCTGTGATTGCAGTTGAACAGAACTCTGCCTTGGTTAAAACCTCAGTCTTCTTCCTGAGAAGCATCCCTGGCACATTCCTTTGGCTTTAGAGAATAGAGTACGGCAGTCTGGGCCCTGCTATTCTGAAGCATGAGGGTTTGTAATGCCTCAACTTGGTGTCCTAACAGTTCTATCAAGGGAATGATTACATATGTACTGTTGCCTAAAAGTTAGTATTTGATATTTCAGAAGTCAATACCCATATGTGAATAATTAAAGAAATGTTGATCTAGGATTTACTTTTGTTTATCATGGAATTTCAAAAATAGCTAGATGAAGAGCCACCTACGCCACCTTAACTTGATTGGTACCTAAACCCTAGAGGGAACCTGAAAATCCAATGTCACATGGCGCCTTAGTAATGCAGCTCATATTGGTGAAATACTTTCTAGAAGTCAGCAGTTTCTCTAAGTATGTCATGTCACATTGTTATTTCATGCTCATCCTTAAAAGTACTTCCTTCTTCAATGGTATCCTTAGAGCAAATGGTATGGAAATTAAAGCTAGTATGACTGAAAACTTACGGGTTTTATGTGACTTGACACACTGGTGTTGTTTGCAGTTGCCTAATACTGCATTACCTAGAACTTCAAGTGTCCTTGTTCATGATATGGATGATTCAGGAAAAATCCAGTCTTTTTCTCTCTGTTGAGGGGTTGTGAGAAGACATGCTGTATCACATATGTGGAAAAACAGTAACATCCTTACAATCTATTCACCCTCAAAAGCAGCAGGCCTTCTCCAGAGAACATTTGCCTAATAGGCAAGATGATAACCATGAGAGTTGAACCACTGTGGCACTGTGTGTGTAGCCAATAATTGAAACAAATGAAACCTTCATGGCCTGAGATCTGAAATAAGGTATCTCTAGCTGCTGGAATATATGCTTGTATCCACAGGGGAAGAGTTCTCACATAGAATATGGGGTAAAGGTACAGTTGATGCTTGTGTAGATTTCTTATCACTACTGTATAAAGAATCTGAGAGTGAGGAAAATCTCAAAACCTTGGAGCTGGTGATGAATAAAAATGTTGGCTGAGTTCAAGAAATTCTGACTCAACATATCTTATTCATCAGGCTTCTAAGTGAACATAGTGTCTCTTGCTTGGTTAATCAGAAGCAGGCCTGGAATGAGACATGGATTATAGCCACGATCTGAGCACTAACTTGCTTTGTGATCAACGTCAGTACACTGGCATACAGGACTCACATTGCTAACAAGACTGGGCTGGACAGTGTGACTGTCTTTCATGCTTCTAAATTCCCAAGATCAAGACCAATTCAGAAGAATTTAGGCTTCTGTCAGGAAATACAAAGTGAGCACCTGGCTACCTCAGCTCAGGCCTGACAATCTTCATGGAAACTACCTCTAAGAGGCAAGCTAACACTAAAGGCCCAAACCTAGTGCCTGGGAGAGTTGGTCTCTGACACAAAGTATTTTCTGACAGTACCAAGGGTAGCCTAGTGTCAACAACTAAACCAGGGCTAAGAGATTCCACAGTGAATGTAGACATACCCAGAATGTTCTCAGTGTGCTGTAACTGGACAGGAAATGAAGAAATCACACCCTTCCTTAGCATCACATTGTGCAATGATGTGCTTTTTCTCTTGGGAGGGAGGAAACACACATTTTGAGTAAACAGCTCCTGCTTGACAGCTTCCTGTCATCTGTATTGACATCTAGAGTACAACCTGGCATAACTAGGCCCCAGATTGTTTGGGAAGAAAGAGAAGACTTCATCAGGTGAAGAAGGACTCTCTGGAGGCAGTAGGACAGGGGTGACCCCATCACTGAACCAGGCAGTCAGCTGTCAGTGTCTTTATCAGAAACTAGGCTAGGGCATATTGGGAAAGGTAAACTCTGTGGGGCAGGCAGACGAGGGCATGGATTTACTCCATTCATCAGAAGGAGAACCTCTAGCAAACAGCATGTCACCTCCTCTCTTCAGGTTCCTTGGACCACTATTGGGTAAGTCACTCTATGAACATGAGGGTTTACTTCCACAGTTGATTCTTATTTGTTCACCGAATCTTGGACATTGTTTTTACCTGTTGGAGAAATCAGGGATGAGGAGGACAATGCAGTACTTACCAAGCACATACAACATGGTGCCTCCTCCAGACTGAAGCTCTTTCCCAGACACTGAAGTGTCAGGCTGGAACTTCACACAGTAGTAGGTGCCAGCATCAGCAGGGGTGACATTACTGATGCGGATGGAAAAGTCCAGGTTGTTTCTCTTTGTTGCATCTGAAACATTTGTGACTCCGGGGAACCGGACTCCTGTGAAACTGTATATAAGCCACCGACTTTGTCCTGTACCCCTAAACCACTTCATGGGCCCTACAGGGATCAGGGAGGTCACGGTGCAGTTCAGAGTGGCTGACTCTCCAGCAAGGACAGAAACTGATTTCTCAGGCTGAATCACCTTCAGCTCCCGCATAGCTGCTCCTGCAGGAAACATCAGTTAGTGCTCATCCTGATGGGAACCCACAGGTTTGTGATCAAATACTGTTCTCACAAATGCTCAGCATGTACGTGATCATAGTTTCCCTCTTTTGTGACTCTTTTTTGTTGTTGTTGTTGTTTTTTATTTTTTTAATATTAGTTAAAGTTTGTTAACTTTGTATCCATGCTGTATCCTGCTCTCTCATTCCTTCCCACTCCCACCCTTCCTCCCTCATCTCCTCCCGCCCCTTTCCAAGTCCACTGATAGGTGAGGACCTCCTCCCCTTTCATCTGACCCTGGTTTATCAGGTCTCTTCAGGACTGGCTACAAAGTCCTCCTCTGTGGCCTAGCAGAGCTGCTGCTCCCTTGGGGTCGGGGGTGGGGGTCAAAGAGCCCACCATTGAGTTCATGTCAAAAACAGTCCCTGTTCCCCTTATTTGAGCACCCACTTGGATACTGAGCTACCATGGACGACATCTGAGCAGAGGTTCTAGATTATATCCATACATGGACCTTGATTGGAGAAACATTCTCATAAAAGACCCCTGTGCCCAGATATATGTGGTCCTTGTGGAGCTCCTGTCTTCTCCAGGTCATAATAACTCCCCCTTCTTTCTTATATTCCCTGCACTCTGCCAAAGGTTTGGTTAATACAAGCATGTAGCACAGATGAGAAAACTGAGTCACAGAAAGACAGAGAACTTTGCAGAATTTTGATTGAATCCCTAATTTTGTTTGGTATATATTCACTTATAACTAGACATTTAACATAAGATATAGAGCAAACATACTAAAATCTGAATAAGCTAACCAAAAAGGAGGACCCTGGGTAAGATGCTCAATCCTCATTTAGAAAGGCAAACTGGAGAGACATCAGAAGAGAGAGAAAACAAGGAACAGAAGAGGAGCATAACACAAAAGGCCTCTGAAAGATTCTACCCAGCAGGGTATCAAGGCAGATGCTGAGAATCATAGTCAAATTTGGCAGAGTGCAGGAAACCTTATGAAAGAAGGGGGAGATAGAAATGCTTGGAGGGGAAAGGAGCTCCATAAAGAGAGCAACAGAACCAAAATATGTGGGCACTGGGTCTTTTGTGAGACTGATATTCCAGCCAAGGACCATGCATGGAGATAACCTAGAACCCCTGCACAGATGTAGCCCATGACAGCTCAGTGTTCAAGTGGGTTCCCTAGTAAAGAGAACAGGGGCTATCTATGACATGAACTCAGTGGCTGGCTCTTTGATCACCTCCACCTGGGGGGTGGGGTCAATCTTACTAGGCTACAGAGGAAGACAATGCAGGCACTCCTGATGAGACCTGATAGGCTAGGGTCACAGGGACAGGGAAGAGGAACTCCCCTATCAGTGGACTGGGGTAGAGTCCTGGGAGGAGAAGATGGTAGGAGGATGGAATTGCAAGGGGAGGAGGGAGAGGACTACAGAAAAGAAAAACATGAAATAATTTAAATTAAAATAAGAAACTTAATGATAAAGTAGTTTGATACATTGAATTCTACAAAGGTAAAATGGTAAATATGGGGAGATATGAATGTCAATGGCATGTGCCCATGACTCACCTCATCCCTCACAGGGAACTAAATCAGTAACCATCTGTATATTTAAATTTTTCATTAATTAATGTATTTATTTACTTTTCATTCCAGTAGAAACTCCATCTCACTCTTCTCTTTCCAGCCTTTCCATCTCCTCTAATGTCCCATCTGCCTTTGCTCACCTCCCTATCTTCTCAGATAAGGGGAAACCTCCTATGGGTATGAGTCAGCCTAGGCATATCAAGGAGGACTAGATGCATCTTCTTCTATTGAGGCTAGACAAGACATCCCAGTGGGGAAGGCATTCATAGGAAGACAACAGAGTCAGAGACAGACCGTACTCCTGCTGTTGGAGGTCCCACATGAGGACCAAGCTGTATATCTCTTAAGTATGTATGTGAGGCCTAGATCTATCCCATGACTTTTCTCTGGTTGTTGGTACAGTCTGTGCAAGCTCCTAAGGGTCCAGGACAGTTGACTTTGTAAGTTGTTATGTGCTGTACTTGACCTCTCTAGCTCTTTCATTTCTTCTCCCACATCTTCAATAAGATTTCTTGTACTCTCCCTAATGTTTTATACAGCTGTAATTTGAGGGAAGTAACCATGGGAGAGGGAAAGAATGCATCAAGGGAATGACTAGAACCTTTCCTGTCTGGGATGAGAGAACAGAAAACTGAAATAAGTATACTGACAACTGTGAAATTTTCTGTTCAGAGAGGATTTGAGATTCTCAGCTAAGTCTGTTTGCATGGATGTGGACAATCATAGGTCCTGGGAACATCCAGGCATGACTGGCTTCAGGTTATTTAGGAATACCCAGCTAGAGACTTTACAGCAGCTGGGTTGGAAGGAAGACACACCATCCTCCCCTCTGTCTTTCATCCCAAGACCCCAAGATACAATAACTATATATTATCTGAACCAGGGAAGTGTGTCTGAATTCACACTGGTTTGGTTGTAAAAGGACAGTCTGAAGAAATCATGGGAGACTAGCACAGGAGTTGCTGCCTCACTGTATGACTTGCCCAGAAGAACAACAGCGACAGCTATATTCAAGACTGTCCAGGGCCTCATAACCCAGGAAAACAGGGTATCACTACATATTAGAATAGAGCATGTTGCATGAGACTAAGAGTCAAGTATGTTGTATCACTTTTGTCAAATGCTGTGTGGCCTTCCCTGTGGGTTGTATTAATGCTAAGACTGAGAACTGATGGACATGCAGTACCTGTCTCCACTCTGCCTCTAGGCCCTATCTTAGCATGCTGAAATGTCCATGGTCTGATCAAACAATACAGTAGGTACACAGTGGTTCTTCTCTTGCTTGTGTCTGTACCGAGGGTGGCTCATGCCATTGGCTGATGTATGGACAGGAGCTTCGGGCCCCATGTTCTACCAGAGATTGCAATGCCAAAGGCACTTTACCACTACTGAGTTTAACCCTTTATATACTAAAAAAATATTATTCTACTAGTGCCAGCACTCTCACTGTTATGATGCCTACACATTGGGCTTCCCATCCCCTCTGCTGTGTACACTCACTGTGATCCTCACCTATGTGCGCTCACGGAGCTGTAAAATGATGATGTAATGAACTGTGGCAGAGTTTTAGTTTCAGCTAAAATATACAGACGGTCTTCACCACAGTGCCAGACTGGAAACAAAACCAACACTGCAAAACAGACAATCTTCTAGGGAAGAGGTATTTATCATAAAGGCTTTTCACCAGTGTAGCAAAGATGACAAATCACCAGATGCGTGAATCTTGAAGCAGAACACTGAAAACCAGAAGATGACAAGGTAGCACAGTGCCTTTAAAGAACAATGTAATTCTACTGAAAATTCCTGAAGGGCATCATAATGTTTAAATTCCTGGAAAGGAATTTAAAAAAGTTATAAGAAGTCAATGATCCAAGAACATACATTGTAAAAGTGACATTCCTCAAGAGAGCACAGGGAAGGGGCTGAAGTGCCATAATCCTTGGGTGGTTTAGGCTTTGACATTTCCCATGACTTTCTCCCTTTAGACCTTATTATCATTTATGTAATCAATCTTTTAAAGTAGCACCAATATCTGTTGAAAAGATTTTTTTAACTTTTATTAATTACACTTTATTCATTTTGTATACCCCCATAAGCCCCTCCCTCCTCCCCTCCTGGTCCCACCCTCCCCCCCCCTTTCTGCATGCATGCCCCTCCCCAAGTCCACTGATAGAGGAGGTCCTCCTCTCCTTCTTTCTGATCTTATTCTCTCAGTTCTCATCAGAAGTGGCTTCATTGTCAGGGTTCTAGGTTATCTCCAAGGATAATCCTTGGTTGTAGTATGAGTCTCTGGGAAGTTCCTTGTGTTCAAATTTTCTGGTTCTGTTGCTCTCCTTGTGGAGTTCCTGTCCTCTCCAGCTCTTACTATTTCCCACTTCTTACATAAAATTCTATTCACTCTGCCTGTCACTTGGCCATCAGGCTCAGCATCTGCTTTGACAGTCTGTACGGCAGAGGCTTTCAGGGGCCCTCTGTGGCAGGTTCCTAGGTTGTTTCCTGTTTTCTTCTTCTGGCTTTCAGAGGCCCTATGTAGCAGGTTCCTAGGTTGTTTCCTGTTTTCTTTTTCTTCTGATGTCCATGCTCTTTGCCTTTCAGGATGGGGATTGAGCATTTTTAGTTAGGGTCCTCTCTTTTGCTTAGTTTGTTTAGATGTACAGATTTTAGTGGGTTTATTCTATGTTTTATGTTTATATGAGTGATTATATACCATGTGTGTCTTTTTGCTTCTGGGACAACTCACTCAGGATGATCCTTTCCAGGTCCCACCATTTACCTGCAAATTTCATGATTTCTTTATTTTTCATTGCTGAGTAATACTCCATTGTATAGATGGAGTATTACCACAATTTCTGCATCTATTCTTCAGTTGAGGGGCATCTGAGCTGATTCCAGCTTCTGGCTATTACAAATAAAGCTGCTACAAACATAGTTGAGCAAATGTCCTTTTTGTGTACTTGAGCCTCTTTTGGGTATATGCCTAGGAGTGGTATGGCTGAATCTTGAGGAAGCGCTATTCCTAGTTGTCTGAGAAAGTGCCAGATTGATTTCCAGAGTGGTTGTACAAGTTTACATTCCCACCAGCAGTGGAGGAGGGTTCCCCTTTCTCCACTACCTCTCCAGCATGTGTTGTCACTTGAGTATTTGATTCTGGCCATTCTGATGGGTGTAAGGTGAAATCTCAAGGTCGTTTTGATTTGCATTTCCCTAATGGCTAATGAGGTTGAGCATTTCTTTAAGTGCTTTTCTGCCATTTGATATTCCTCTACAGAGAATTCTCTCTTTAGTTCTGTTCCCCATTTTTTTAAGTGGATTACTTGGTTTGCTGCTTTTCAGCTTCTTTAATTCTTTATATATACTGGATATGAGTCCTCTGTCAGATAAAGGGTTGGTGATGATTCTTTCCCAATCTGTAGGCAGTCACTTTGTTTTGATGACAGTGTCCTTTGCTTTACAGAAGCTTTTCAGTTTCATGAGGTCCCATTTATTGATTGTTGCTCTTAGAGCCTGTGCTTTTAACATGTAAGTTTTTAATGTATTTGAGACTCAAAGCATATTTTTTTTTCTGAACACCTTCTCAGTACTGAAACAAAAATTTTAAATTCTACTCATAGAGGTATCAAAGCAGAGGCTGAGACTCTTAGCCATACTTTGTGCAGAATGCATGGAATTTCATGAAATAAGGCAGGGATAGAAAGACATAGAGGGGACATGATCTCCAAAAGGAGAAAAATAGAGCCAAAATATCTGAGTCTTGGGGTCCCTGAAGATAATGAAACCCCCATCAAGGACCTAAAACTCCAGCTCAGATGTAACCTATAAACTCAGTCTCCAAGTGGATTCCCTATTAGAGGAATGCTCCCTATTAGGGGAGCAGGGGTGTCCCTGGCATAAACTCAGTGAGAGGCTCTTTGATCACTTTCTTCTGAGGAGTACAGGGGTACAGTCTTGCCAGGTCACAGAGAAAGACAATGCAAACAGTCCTGATAAGACCTGATTGCTTAGGGTCAGAGGGAAATGGAAGAAGACCTCTCCTATCAGTGGTCTGTGGGAGGGGCATAGGAAGAATAAAGGAGGGAGGAAGGGATTGGGAAGAGATGAGAGACTGGACCAAAGCCAGGATACAAATTGAATAAATTGTAATAAATTATAATAATAGAAAAGAAAATTGAAAACCAGGGATGAATTGTTAATATTCTACATATCAAAGCATAAACCCATAATGTGACTGTACATGGTAAAGTGTCTTTAAAGAGTTAAGGTCAATTGGGGATATTTGGGAGGATCTTAGTCCAATGTGACTCTTTTTCTTTCAGGAAATGGAGAAAATCCACAGACACAGGCTGAGGTGAGATCATGTGTGAAGACAGAATGAGACAGTGCAATTTAAAGGAGAAGCATCTTGGAAGAAATCTGCTCAATGGACACCTTGACTCTTGTCTCCAGCCTTTATGGCAACCCTAGCAACAACCTCTTAAAGAAGCAGCACGAAATGAGAAGACTGAGATCATATGAGAAAGCTAATAGAAGTCAGAGGATAAAATAAGGAACCTAACTTAGAAGAAATGGTGGCTGAGCACTGCAGGACACACTTCACCCACAGCCATGCCACTGGCCTGCATGTCAGCTTCTATGTCTCAGGAAGTGAGCAGAGATTGCTGAGCTCAGAGCCAAGTGGTCCTACCAGCTGTATTGGAATTTATTCGGTGGCTCTGAATAACTCAAGGGATAGAGTGATTTAATTAGGATTCTGCTTAAAATATTTTCTTCAGCTTAAATATTAGAAACTAACATTTGTTAAGCATCATATCATGGGATGCTTCTATCCCACTGTTAAAACTTATGGACATGCAGAGCAATGCTCAGAGCTCTGGCTCTGAGACCTAAGACAATATTCTGACCTTCTTTCCTGGGACAGTTCAGGTGGCCAATTGGAGTCCTTTAGTTTCTAAGGCAGGGGTCACCCAGATGCAGGAAGATGATGCTATTCCTGGGACATGCTCACCTGTAAGTCCCAGCAGCAGGGTCAGCAGCAGGACACTGTGAGGAGAGTGTGGCCAGGAGTCCATGGGAAGCATGGTCAGGGTGAAGGAGCCTGCTCTGCCAGTGTCTGTCCTCAGGAGATCTCAGCTTCTGATCTGCAGAGGAAAGAGGTCCTGTGCATAATCGACTTGTCAGTATTGTGGGGAAACAGGAACCACACCAGTTATTTTGAAATCGATACCCACTGTGGTATGTAGCTGCAAGCAATGATTTGTTTTTTATAATTTATGTTTAAAAGAAAAGCTTATGTTTATCTTGAAATTATTCCTCAGATATTCTTTACTGATATCCTGGAATATGTAGTTCAAGTGACACTTCGGAGTCTTTCTATTTACACAAACACAGTAAAATGTGTTAGAATTAGTATTAATTGTCAACCTGGCACAGATGAAGCATGCCACTAGACATAACTGTGAGAGATTTCTGGGGTTTAGAATGTCTCTGAGCCTATCTGTGAGGGATTGTCTTTAGTTACCTAAATTCGAAAAACTCATCTTATTTTTGGGCAGAACAATGTCCTGAGCAGAGGATCTTGAATAGTAAAATAGACACGGTCACCTGAGTACTAGCAGGCACTACTCCATTGCTCTCAGCTGCTATCTATGGATGTAACATGATTCCCTGCGACAGATTACTAATTACCATTGGGTTACTTTTAACTGAAATTTAAAATCTATAGTAGGATGTGGGGCTGGATTCTAGTCAGCAAATTAAATGACATAGAAAATTTCAAGGTCATTAAGATGTGAATTGAGTGGCAATGTTGTCCCCTGGGGTCCTCCAGAAGGTAGAAGTTTACCCATGAAATTGCCAATTGAAATATTTGTTTTCCATAAAATAATAAAGAATTATATTTTTTAAAATTGAGTTATAAAAGCCATCTTTCCTATTTGTAAATACTCCTCAAATTCACTAATATTGTTTGTTGTTGTTTTTTTAAAGGTTTTTGATTGCTAAGTCTTGGCAGGCTCATTTTCTGCCATGCTTTGTCAAAAGTATTGTCAGTAGATTTTGCCTGAGTAGAAGATAGTTAACATAACAGAAGACAATGAGACAGAAAGAATGAGTATCCAGGGTCCAGCATAAGCTTTGAGCTATGTGCAAACAGTCTCACTCTGATCTGTTGAAGTATAGCTAATTTGCAGACACATAACTAAGTGGTGCATTCTTACTATTGAATGCTACTGGAATGTTAGTTTTGTGAACTGGTAACTAAGAAGCACACAGAAGTATTGATATTGTGAAATGCCAGACCTAGACTTCTGCCTTATATATTTTTAATAATTTATTTTATTTTGATTTTATGTACATTGCTGTTTTTACATTTCAGATTTTTTCCTTTACATCCTAAGGGTGTTTCCTCCCTCTCCTTCCTCTCCTCCTAGTTCTCCCTTTCTCTGCTTCCCCATCCCGCTCCCCCTTTCCCACCAGAAAAAGGGGAGCTTCCCTATATCATCTCTCCCAGTACATCAGTACTGAGAATATCCTCATCCCTTGAGGCCTGGCAAGGCAGTCTTCCAGGAGGAAGTGATCCAAAACAGGCAATAGAGTGAGAGGAGGAGTGCTTGATTTTGATTTACAGTCAATCAAATAGTTGTATTGTAGTTTTGGTGTTTCCATGATGAACCCAGAGATGTTTAATGTTAATAATTTTAGGAAAAAATGGCTGTTATCCCCATCTTGAAAGGCAAAGAGAATGGATATCAGAAGAAGAAGAAAACAGGAAACAACCTAGGAACCTGCCACAGAGGGCCTCTGAAAGCCTCTGCCCTGCAGACTATCAAAGCAGATGCTGAGCCTGATGGCCAACTGTTGGGCACAGTGCATAGAATCTTATGTAAGAAGTGGGAAATAGTAAGAGCTGGAGAGGACGAGAATCCCACAAGGAGAGCACCAGAACCAGAAAATTTGAACACAGGGAACTTCCCAGAGTCTCATACTCCAACCAAGGACTATTCATGGAGATAACCTAGAACCCCTGCACAGATGTAGCACATGGCAATTCAGTGTCCAAATGGGTTACATAGTAATGGGAAGAGGGACTGCCTCTCACATAATCTGATTGGCCTGCTCTTTGATCACCTCCCCCTGACGGGGGAAGCAGTCTTACCAGGCCATAGAAGATGACAATGCAGCCACTCCTGATGAGATTTGATACACTAAGATCAGAAGGAAGGATAGGGGGACCTCCCCTATCAGTCTACTTGGGAAGGGGCATGCATGAAGAAGGGAGAGGGAGGGTGGGATCAGGAGGGAAGGAGGGAGGAGCTTATGGGGGGATCCAAAGTGAATAAAGGGTAAATAATAAAAAATAAAATAAAGAAAACAAAAAAATGGCTGTTATTATTACTGTGATCATTTAATTCACCTGTAACACCCACCACTAGGCCTTTCAAGTACAATAATAATCATCAGTGCCGAGGTTGCAGCCTTCTTCACAGCATACCAGTCTGGTAACATTTGTGAATTTGTCCTCTTATGAACTGTCAGGTTTAGAGCTGATGACTAAAAAATACTCCTGCTCTCATCTTACTTTGAAGAAGCTAATAGGACATAAAAACAGCTGACAGCAGGAAACAAAGAATAGAGGAGAAACAGTGGAGACAAAATGACTTTATTTTTCTCCTTCCACTCCTCCCTAATCCCTCCTTGTGTTGTTGTTTTCTAATCTGTCTTGGCTTTAAGAAATGGGCCTTTTGTAATGTAGGCTGGAAATGAACTTTGTGTAGCTGTGATCTTGAACTTCTACTGCTCCTCTATCAACTTCCCGAGTGCTGGCAAGACAGGTGTGCTCCCCTGCCCACTGTATGATAATTTGAGGATTAAGGAAAGGACTCTGGCATGCCAACTGAGTGATGTTTCTGACCATGTTTTTTGTTCTGAGACTGTTTCACATAAGCTATCTAGCATGTCCACATCACATTGGTATACAACCTCTGTTCTTCTAATGGAAGCAACTCCAAAGATATGTGAACAAAACTTTCAACCGTTGTAAATGGGAGTACTTTTCTCTAGAGTAGAAGTTTATTAGTTTTTTTGTTTTGGTTTTGTTTTGTTTTGTTTTTGTGCAAGGCTTTAGTCACTTTTGCTTGTGTTTTCTATACATAGATGATACTTTGGACTATAAATATTAGAGACACTTGTACTCTGCTCCCCTACTTATTTCTTATTGTAATATAAAAATGTTCCTGTCCAGTGCTCCTATAAGAAACTCATGTTCATATGATTCCCTGTACTCTGCCGAAGGTTTGGTCATGAGTCGTTGTATCTGCTTTGAAAACATTGCTAGTTAGAGTCTTTCAGATGCGCTCAGTAGACTCCTGTCATACATTCAATGCACATCCCATCTGTCTTTCTAAATGAGGATTGATCAAAGGATAGGAGCTCCACAAGGACCAAATATATCCTGGCACAGGGTCTTTTCTGAGATTGACATTCAACCAAGGACCATGTATGGATATAACCTAGAACCTCTGCTCAGATGTAGCCTGTGGTAGCTCAGTAACCAATTGGTTTCCCATAGTGAGGGGAACAAGGACTATTTCTAACAGAAACTCAATGACTGGCTCTTTGACCTCCCTGCCCCCCAAGGGAGGAGCAGTCCTGTTAGGCCACAGAGGAGGACTTTGCAGCCAGTCCTGAAGATACCTGATAAAACAGGATCAGACGAATGGGGAGCCCCCCCATCAGTGGACTTGGAAAGGGGCAAGGAGGAGATGAGGGAGGGAGGGTGGGATTGGGAGGGAATGAGGGATCGGGAAATGGCTGGGATACAGAGTTAATAAAATGTACTGATAAGAAAAAAATAAAATAAAAAAAGAAAGAAAAAAAAAAGAAACTCATGTTCTCTGTTTTCTTAAACTAAATCACTATTCCCCTTGCTGTATTTTTCCCTGAGAATATTTCCAAGAGGGTCTGTGTGAGGCTAATGTTTTAGATAGTTATAATGTTCTTGCATACTTCTCTCTTGTTCAAACCACAACCATTGCACTATTTTTTTAAAATTTTTTAATAAAAGTATTTTAAAATAAATGTTACAGTTTATTACCTTTGTATCCCAGCTGGATTCTGCTCCCTCATTTCTTGCCAATTCGACCCTCCATCCCTCATCTCCCTCCTGCCCCTTTCTAAGCCAACTCTTAGGGGAGGACCTCCTCCTCTTTCATCTGACCCTGGTTTATCAGGTC
>NW_026587216.1:12428307-12439248 GCF_907164565.1 Psammomys obesus | reverse complement strand
TAGGGGAGGACCTCCTCCTCTTTCATCTGACCCTGGTTTATCAGGTCTCTTCAGGACTGGCTGCAAAGCCCTCCTCTCTGACCTAGCAGGCTGCTCCTCCCTTGGGGGGGGTCAAAGAGCCTGCCATTGAGTTCATGTCAGAAATAGGCCCTGTTCCCCTTACCAAGGTAACCACTTGTATACTGAGCTAACATGGGCTACATCCAAGCAGAGGTGCTAGGTTACATCCATACATGGGCCTTGGTTGGAGAAACATTGTCATAAAAGACCCCTGTGCCCAGATATATTTGGTCCTTGTGGAGCTCCTGTACTCTCCATGTCATATTACCCCGCCCCCTTTTTTCTTATGAGTCCCTGCAATCTGCCGAAGGTTTGGTTATGATTCTTAGTATCTTCTTTGATACACTGCTAGGTATAGTATTTCAGAGGCCCACTGGGGTAGGCTCCTGTCCTGTTACTTGTTTTCTACTGCATCCAATGTTCATCCCATTTGTCTTTCTAAGTGAGGATTGATCATCTTACCTGAGTCCTCTTTCTTGTTTTTCTTCTTTAGGTGTATAGATTTCAGTATGTTTATCCTATTTTATAGGTCTACATAAGTGAGTTTATACCATGTGTGTCTTTCTGCTTTTGGGATACCTCACTCAGGATGATGTTTTCTAGGTCCCGCCATTTGCCTGCAAATTTCTTGATTTCCTTGTTTTTGATTGCTGAGTAGTATTCCATTGTGTAAAAGTACCACAATTTCTGTATCCAATCCTCAACTGAGGGACATCTGGGTTATTTCCAGGTTCTGACTATTACGAATAAAGCTGCTATATACATGGTTGAGCAAATGCTCTTGTTGTGTACTTGAGCATCTTTTGGATATATGCCTAGAAATGGTATAGCTGGATCTTGAGGAATCACTATTCATATTTGTCTGACAAAGCACCAGATTGATTTCCAAAGTGATTGTACAAGTTTGCATTCCCATCAGCAATGTAGGAGGGTTCCCCTTTCTCCACATCCTCTCAAGCATGTGATGTCACTTGAGTTTTTGATCTCAGTCATTCTGATGGGTGTAAGGTGAAATTTCAGGGTCGTTTTGATTTGTGTCTCCAGGATGTTGAGCATTTCTTTAAGTGTTTCTCTGCCATTCGATATTCCTTTACAGAGAGTTCTCTGTTTAACTCAGTGCCCCATTTCTTAATTAGATTACTTGATTTGTTGCTGTTTAACTTCCTGAGTTCTTTATATATACTGGATATTAACCCTCTGTCAGATGTAGGGTTGGTGAAAATCCTTTTCCAGTCTGTAGGCTGTCGTTTTGTTTGACGACAGTGTCTTTTGCTTTACAAAAGCTTTTAAGTTCCATGAGGTCCCATTTATTGATTGTTGCTCTTAGAGCCTGTGCTGTTGGTGTTCTGTTCAGGAAGTTGTCTCCTGTGCCAATGAGTTCTAGGCTGTTTCCTATTTTTCTTCTAACCAATTTAAAGTATCTGGTTTTATGTTGAGGTCTTTGATCCACTTGGACTTTAGTTTTGTACAGGGTGATAAATATGGATCTATTTTCATTTTTCTGCATGTAGACAGCCAGTTAGACCAGCACCATTTGTTGAAGATGCTGTCTTTTTTCTATTGAATAATTTTGGCTTCTTTGTTAAAAATCAAGTATTCATAGGTGTGTGGGTTTATTTCTAGGTCTTCTATTCTGTTCCATTGATCCTCCTTTCTTTTTCTATGCCAATACCATGCAGTTTTCATTACTATTGCTCTGTATTACTGCTTGAGATCAGGGATGGAGATACCTCCAGATGATCTGTTGTTGTGTAGGATTGTTTTGGAGATTCTGAGTTTTTTGTTTCTCCATATGAAGCTGAGAATCTTTCTTTCAAGGTCTGCAAAGAACTGAGTTGGTATTTTGATGGAAATTGTGTTGAATCTGTAGATTGCTTTTGACAGGATGGCCATTTTCACAATGTTAATCCTACCAATCCATGAGCACGGGAGATCTTTCCATCTTCTGCTATCTTCTTCAATTTCTTTCTTCAGAGACTTATAGTTTTTTTTTTCAAACAGGTCATTCACTTGCTTGGTTAGAGTCACCCCAAGGTATTTTATATTATTAGAGGCTATTGTGAAAGGTGTTGTTTCCCTAATTTCTTTCTCAGCCATTTTGTCTTTAGTATACAGGAGGGCTTCTGATTTTTTTTGAGTTTTGTATCCTACCACTTTGCTTTAGGTTTTTATCAGCTGAAGGAGTTCTCTTGTTGAATTTTTGGGGTTGCTCATGTAGACTATCATATCATCTGTGAATAGTGACACTTTGACCTTTTCATTTCCAATTTGTATCCCCTTGATCTCCTTTAGTTGTCTTATTGCTTTAGCTAGGACTTCAACTATTATGTTGAATAGATATGGAGAAAGTGGTCAGCCTTGTCTTGTCCCTGATTTCAGTGGGATTGATTTAATTTTAACCATAACTCTAGTACAATATCCTTATTAAGTGCTACTAAAATAAACTTGTATGGCCTGCTTCCTTAGTGTAAATTACCACTTCCCTTGATGAAATTTCCCCTGTTGTGCATTGCTTTAAATGCATTTTGCAACTGAAAAGGAAGTTACCATTCTCACCATGTTTTCAAAAAATCCAACTTACATGGGAATATATCCTCTGCTCTTCCATTGTAAGAACTCCAGCGATGTATGAAGAAACCTTTTAGGTGTTTCAAAGGGATTATTTGTCTCTATAGTTGAAGTTCATTGTTTATTTACAAATAAGCCACTATGCCATGCTTAATCAGTTGTACCTGTTTTCTATACATTCATGGCATTGTGTACTGTAAATATTAAAGAAATATGTACTCTGCTCCCCATCTGCTTTGTGTAGTAATAAAAAATTTCTTTGTGCAGTGCTCCAATAATAAACTTACATTTCCTGCTTTCTTATACTAAATTCCCGCTCCCCTTGCTGTAAAATTCCCTGAGCTGAATTGCTCTGAAACATTTTTGCGGATGTATATTACCTTGTTCACTCTTTTCTTCAATAATCTACTATCAATAAGAATGTATAAGCTGTTCCTCCAATACAAGCAAGTTCAGAGGTGTAGGAGCCCATCCTTTTTTTAATTTAATTTATTTTTTATTATTAGTTACATTGTATTAACTCTGTATCCCAGCTGTATCCTGCTTCCTTATTCCCTCCCAATCCCACCCTCCCTCACTCTGCTCCTCCCTGCCCCTTTCCAAGTTCACTGATAGGGGAGGACCTCCTCCCCTTTCATCTGACCTTGCTTTATCTGGTATCTTCAGGACTGGCTGCAAAGTCCTCCTCTGTGGCCTAGCAGGACTGCTCCACCCTTGGGGGGTGGGGAGGTCAAAGAGCCTGCCATTGAGTTCCTGTCAGAAATAGTCTTGTTCCCCTTACTATGGGAGTGTAGAGAATCATGTGAAAGTAGGGGAGTTAGTATGACATGGAAAGGATAGGAGCTCCACAAGGACCAAATATGGATATTTGGTCAGGGGGTCTTTTGGTCAGGCACAGGGGTCTTTTTTGAGACTGACACACCACCAAGGACCATGTGTGGATGTAACCTAGAACCTCTGCTTGGATGTAGCCCATGGTAGCTCAGTAACCAATTGGTTTCCCACAGTTAGAGGAACACACCCTTAATGAACCTTGTTAACAGCATTCAGTCTTCCTATGTAGATCTACACTGGTTTATGCAAATATGTTACTGTGCCATGTCTTAGTCATTTGTGCATGTATTTCATGCACATAGATGGAACTGTGCACTATAACTGTTAGAGATTCTCATACTCTCCTCCCCTACACATTTGTTGTAATAAAAAAATCCTTGTGCAGTGCTCTAATAATAAACTCCTGTTCCTTACTTCCTTACACTGAATCACTCCACTTGCTGTATTTTCCCTATAGTGAATTGCTTTCAAATTTTTCTGCAGTTGTAAAATTACTATTGTATTCACATTTTCTTTCTTTCTTCTTTCTTTCTGTTTAACTTTTCACTGATTCTTTGTGAATTTTACATCATGCACCCCAGTTCCTCATCTCCCCATCCCTCCAACCCTGCCCTTTACCCTTGCAAACTCCCTCAAAAATAATAGTAATTAATTAATTATTAATAAAAAATGCATCTTGCTGAGGAAGCTTCAAGATGTCAAGATGTAAAACCCAGTATACCCTTTTGCTCAACATTTTTTCCTTGCAAATGTTAATTGCAATGAGTCATTGGCCTGATTGAGTCCCCTGGCTTCTGCTACCCTATCATCATTTGATCCTCACCAAGGCTCCTATAGAATATTTTGTTGCCTTGTGTCAGGGAAGATCCGGCAGCTTTGGTTTTGCAAGACTGGCCCCTTCATCTGGCTCCATCAGTTCATATATGGAGGAGCTGAAGGGTCAGGACAACTCAAAGGTCTGTTCTGTTCAGGAAATTTTCCATGTGCGAGTGGTTTAAGGCTAAAGCTCAGTTTCTCTTCTAATAAATTTAGTGTGTGCAGTTTTATGTTGAGGAGATCTTTGATGCACTTGGACTTGAGTTTTGTGCAAGGTGATATAAATATGGGTCCTTTTCCATTCTTCTACATGCAGCCATCTAGATAGAACAGCACCATTTGTTAAAGACACTTTATTTTTTTCCATTGCATACGTTTGGTTTCTTTGTCAAACCCAAGTATCCATTGGTGTGTGGGATTGTTTCTGATTCTTCAATTCAATTCCATTGATTAAACTGTATGATTTTTATGTAATATCATTTGTTTATTTTAACTACTGTTGCTTTGTTGTACTTCAACTACAAATTCTTTTATTGTACAGTACTGTTTTACATGTTCTTGGTTTTTCTTTTTTCCATATGAAGTTAAGAATTGTCCTTTCAAGGTCTATAAAGAATTGTATTAACGTTTTGATGGGAAATGCATTGAATCTATAGATGGCCATTTTTACTATGATAATTCTACCAATCCATGAGCAGAGGACATCTTTCCATCTTTAAATATCTTCTTCAATTTCTTTATATAGAAACTTGAAGTTCTTGTAATAAAGGTCTATAAATTGCTGGCTCAGAGTTACACCAAGATACTTTATATGATTTGTGGCTATGTAAAAACTTAAAGTCTCTGAAGAAAAAGAAATGAGATACAACCAGGATGTATGACTTTTTTTTATTAATTACACTTTATTCACTTTGTATCCCCATTAACCTCCTCCCCTCCCAATCTCACCCTCCCTTCCCCTTCTTCACACATTTCCCTCCCCAAGTCCATTGATAAGGGAGGTCCTCTTCTCCTTCCTTCTGATCTTAGTCTAACATATCCCATCAGGAGTGGCTGCATTGGCATATTCTCAGGCCTGGTAAGGCTGTTCCCCACTAAGCAGGAGGTGATCAAAGAGCAGGCCAATCAGATTATGTCAGAGGCAAACCTTCTTCCCATTACTATGTAACCCACTTGGACACTAAACTGCCATGGGCTACATCTGTGCAGGGCTTCTAGGATATCTCCATGAAGAGTCCTTGGTTGGAGTATGAGTCTCTGGGAAGTTCCCTGTGTTCAAATTTTCTGGATCTGTTGCTCTCCTTGTGGGGTTCCCTTCCTCTCCAGCTCTTACTATTTCCCACTTCTTACATAAGATTCCATATACTCTGCCTAGGAGTTGGCCATAAGTCTCAGCGTCTGCTTTGATAGTCTGCAGGGCAGAGGCTTTCAGAGGGCCTCTGTGGCAGGTTCTTAGGTTGTTTTCTGTTTTCTTCTTCTTCTGATGTCCATCCTCTTTGCCTTTCAGGATGGGTATTGAGCGTTTTAGTTAGGGTCCCCTCTCTTGAGTAGTTTCTTTAGATGTAAAGATTTTAGTAGGTTTATCATATTTTGTATGGCTATATGAGTGAGTATATACCATGTGTGTCTTTCTGCTTCTGGGACAGCTCACTCAGGATGATCTTTTCCAGTTCCCACCATTTACCTGAAAATTTCATGATTTCCTTATTTTTCATTGCAGAGTAATACTCCATTGTGTAGATGTACCACAATTTCGGCTTCCATTCTTCAGTTGAGGGGCATCTGGGCTGATTCCAACTTCTGGATATTACAAGTAATGCTGCTACAAACATGGTTGAGCAAATGTCCTTATTGTATACTTGAGCTCCTTTGGATATATGCCTAGGAGTGGTATGGCTGAATCTTTAGGAAGCGCTATTCCTAGTTGTCTGAGAAAGCGCCAGATTGCTTTCCAGAGTGGTTGTACAAGTTTGCATTCCCACCAGCAGTGGAGGAGGGTTCCCCTTTCTCCACAACCTCTCCAGCATGTGTTGTCAATTGAGTTTTTCATCTTGGCCATTCTGATGGGTGTAAGGTGAAATCTCAGGGTCGTTTTGATTTGCATTTCCCTAATGCCCAATGACATTGAGCATTTCTTTAAGTGTTTCTCTGCCATTCGATATTCCTCTACAGAGAGTTCGCTATTTAGATCTGTTTCCCATTTTTTTAATTGGATTACTTGTTTTGCTGCTTTTCAGCTTCTTTAGTTCATTATATATATACTGAATATTAGTCCTCTGTCAGATAAAAAGTTGGCGAAGATTCTTTCCCAATCTGTAGGCAGTCATTTTATTTTGATGACAGTGTCTTTTGCTTTACAGAAGCTTTTCAGTTTCATGTGGTCCCATTTATTGATTGTTGCTCTTAGAGACTGTGCTGTTGGTGTTCTGTTCAGGAAGTTGTCTCCTGGACCAATGACTTCTAGGGTATTCCCCACTTTTTCTTCTAACCGATTTAATGTGTCTGGTTTTATGTTGAGGTCTTTGATCCACTTGGACTTTAGTTTTCTGCAGGGTGCTAAGTATGGATATATTTGCATTTTTTATATGTAGACATCCAGTTAGACTAGCATCATTTATTGAAGATGTTATCTTTTTCAATTGTATGGTTTTGGCATCTTTGTCAAAGATCAGGTGTCCATAAGTGTGTGGGTTTATTTCTGGTCTTCCGTTCAGTTCCATTGATCCATCATTCTGTTTCATTTCCAGTACCATGCAGTTTTCATAACTGATGTATAACTTTAAAGAAAGATATGTTTGGGAGAAGCAAACAGGTCAATCAATTTAATTTAGTTTCTCAATACATTCTGGCAGCTGAAATGGGAGGTAGTAGACACTGTAGAGAGGTGTTGGGAGATGTTGTGGCAAATACAGACAGGCAGAGGAATTAAGCCCTGATAGGACCACAGAAATAGTGTGTTGATGTGTAGGCCCAGGTTGGATTACTTTGTGATAAAATGTCATGGCTGAGCATTCAGAGTTTTAAAGGTTGGCTAATTGAAACTGAACTTGAGAATAGTATTTACATGAGAGAATGCTGAAAGCACTATAGATCAGTACTTTCTCCTCTTTTCAGAACCAGATTTTGCATATTTACCCTCTCACGAGCAGAGCAGTGACAACCATTTTTAACGTCTTCATTGTATGTGTGTGTGAGACAGAAACACACACACATGCCTACACAAAGAGAGAAAGACACACAGAGAGAGAGAGAGAGAGAGAGAGAGAGAGAGAGAGATCAAAGAGGAAGAGAAAGAAAATGGCCATATTCTTTGAACTTTCACAACATATACACCATGAGCAGTAGGGATGAGGACAACAAACAAGACAGAAAAAGCTATGTTTTCATCTCAATAATTAAAGAGCATTTCCTCATTTATTTTGGTTGAGGATATTTCAGAAAAATGGAAATGAGAATAATTTTTATTCCTAAAATTATGATACAGCTCAACAGAGAACATCAATAGGTTGGGAGTTTATGATACAGAATAGCACCAGAGAACATGAACTAAAGTGAGCAGTGATGGTCAACTCCAACAGAATGAATTATAAACAGACATGCATTCAAAAAGGGAAATATCATGTCAAGAATTGGGGCTCAGATCCTTTTTCACACAGTTGATAAAGATTATGTGATAAGAATAAGGGGTAGAATCTATAACGTTGGAGCACTACTTTAATCCCAGCACTGGGAAGTCAGAGGCATGGTGAGCTCTATAAATTCGAGGCCAGACTGGACTATACAGTGAGTCCTGAGACAAAGAATGCTGCACAGTGAAATCTGTCTGGATAAAACAAAAACAAAAGAATAAAAGGTATTAACTGAACCGGATTTAGTATGAACAGACCTCAAACACTTTGTATTCTTGTCTAGAAGCCAAAATTGTCCTCTGGACTCTTTGCAGTCTTGTTCCTGCTAAAGACCAGGAAGAGACCAGAAATGTTTGGAGGCTCTGCTCCATGATTTTGTTTCCAAAATGTTGTTAGGGTTAGCTTTTCAGAGTGGTGTTATATTATCAATAAAAGCCTATTAAAGAAAAGTTGATGCTTAAGAAAAAAAAAAAAACACTATGATCTTGGTGGAGACCTCAGGGTAAATCCCTCAGGCAAAGGACACTCTTTTTTATAATTTTTATTTTTATTTTTTTCTCCACAGTTTATTCATTCTATATCCTGATTGAAGCCCCCTTCCTCAACTCTCCCTAGTCCCATCCTTCCTCCCTCTTCCTCCCTTCCCCTTCCCCTAGTCCACTGAAACAAGGAATTCTCTGCCATTGCCATCTGCCCATAGCTTATCATATCTCATCAAGACTGCTGGAATCCTAGTCCTCAGTGGCCTGGCAAGGCTGCATCATCAGGAGCCAATGATCAGAGAGCAATCAACTGAGTACATGATAGAGTCAGCCCCTGATTCCCTCATTCAGAGAGCCACAGGGAAACATAGCTGCCAATCAATCAGCCAGTAGGTAGTCTAGGTCCTCTCCATGCATGGTCCTACCCTTTGGTGCATCAGGCAAAGGATATACTTACACCACAGTAAAGGGATAAATGGAATAATTTTTTCTAAATGGCTATAATGGTGCAACCTACAATCAATCCCAGCATGCAAAAGACAGAGGCAACCCAATTTTAATGAGTTCAAGGCAAGTCTGGTCTAAATAGAGAGTTCCAGCAAAGTCAAAGCTACATAGTAAGATCCTGTCGCAATAACAAAAGAAATCAAAATAATTTTTCCCATTACTTGATAAACAAACCCCATCTTTTCTAGAATTCTACCAACCCAGCACGGTCCCTACATGCTCTTCTAAGGTTCAGCTGGTAAGCCTTCCTTTCTGAGGTCTGATACTCATGCCTTCTAAAACAGCAAGGCTGCTTTCCCCCTTGATCTTCCTTTGTTCTTGTTTTCCATGAGGTTGCTTAGATTTACACTTTGCCTGTACTGAGAATTTTTCTTTGCACTAAGTTAGATTATCCTTGAACTTTAAGTCCATCCTAAAATTATTTCTATAATGACATAAAAGACTCCAAGAACACATCATCAGAGCTCTGGGATAAAAATGCAGATGCAGAGGGAAAATAAGAAATTCCATGTTGGGGTTGTTCTTGTGAGGGAGTCATTAGGAATAGTCTTCCATGGCTTCTCTCCAACTTCTTCTTCTAGACTGAGCATCTATGCAAATAGTCAGGGTTCCAGTGTTGGAGAGGATGAAGGGAAAGGCTGTGGAGAACCACCTCTTACTCAATATTCCCTTCTTCACTAACACAGTATCTTAGTGTTACAGTGTCTGTGGTACATCTCTCCCCTTAGCATTCCTGTCCTGAGTGTTCCTTTCCATGGTCACAGAGAGACCAAAGCAGAAACAGTCATTATGACAGCCATCTGAAAAGTCTAAATTCTGTCCCATCATTTAGACTGATGTTTCCCATGAACTCCTTGTCTTCCACTTACTGTAGAAAGCTCAACGAAGAATACTGAATCCAATATACCACATCTTACCCAGGGCCCATTTTCCTCACATCCTTTCAGTCTCTTTGAGCACCTATGTTGATCTTGGACTGAACCATTCTGCAATATGCACACACTTCCTGTGAGCTAGGCATGTATCGAAGGTTTCCACGAGATTTTTGATGAGCCTCAGAAATAAGCCCTTATCACAGATAAATGACATGGCCTTCCTCCTGATCCTGCCTTTTCTATGTTCATCGACACACTGATATCCAGCTGGTACTTTGAATAAGAATCATTCTCTATATGCTGGGATATTTGGATCTTGGTTCCCAGTTGTGGGTACTGTTTGGTAGGATTTAGATGGTCTAGCCTTGCTAAAGGAAGTGTGTCTCAGAAAGTGAGCTTTGGGATTAAACCTTTTTGCCACTTCCAGTTTGTTCAATCTGCTTCATGCTTTTTTCGTAAGAATGTGAGCACTTATTGTCTGTCCACTCCTCCCCAGCGTGAGGGACTCATACGTCTCTGAAACAGTAAACTGCCAAATAAACCCTTTTGTTCTATAAGTTGTTGTAGTCATAAAGTTTTATCACAGAAACAGAAAATTAATGAATGCACCTGCATCCCTTCTAACTTACAGTCAGGCCTTCTGCTTCTTGTACCTGTACACAGCAAAGACCCCAATTACCAGCAGCAGTTTGGGTCCAAAGAGCACAGCTACAAGGACTTTAGTAGAATCTGAAATCTTCAATTCTGAAATCAAAACATAGAAGGAACCATTAGAAAGGTCACGTGGAGCTCATCATCACTGGTCTTCTCTTGGCTCATCTGTGGACCTTTAAGTTCATCAAAGCTCTGAGGATTTTGAATGTGTTTTCTGTACCAGTTCAAAGGAAAAGTGCAAAACAAAAGAGATGGTAATGAGGTTTCTATTTGTCCATTGGCCACTGCTCATGTCTCCAACTTGTCCTTCTAAGAAAAAGTGTGTACCATGCAGTTTTTATGACTGTTGCTCTATAGTACAACTTGAGATCAGGGATGAAGATTCCTTCAGAAGATCTTTTATAGAGGATTTTGTAGAGGATTGTTTTAGCAATTCTGGGTTTCTTGTTATTCCATACGAAGTTGAGAATTTTTCTTTCCAGGTCTGTAAAGAATTGTGTTGGCAATTTGATGGGA
>NW_026587216.1:12400325-12413307 GCF_907164565.1 Psammomys obesus | reverse complement strand
AGACACACCATCCTCCCCTCTGTCTTTCATCCCAAGACCCCAAGATATAGTAGCTATATATCATCTGAACCACGGAAGTGTGTCTGACTACACACTGGTGTGGTTGTGGAAGGACAGGTTTTTGTATCCTCATCCCTGAGTCTGAAGAAATCACGGGACACTAGCACAGGAGCTGCAGCCTCACTGTATGACTTGCCCAGAAGAACACCAGCGACAGCTATATTCAAGCCTGTGCAGGGCCTCATAACCCAGGAGAACAGGGTATCACTACATATTAGAAAAGAGCATGTTGCATGAGACTAAGAGTCAAGGCTGTTGTATCACTTTTGTCAAATGCTGTGTGGCCCTCCCTGTGGGATGGGTTAATACTAAGACTGAGAACTGGTGGACATGCAGTACCTGTCTCCACTTTGTCTCTAGGCCCTATCTTGGCATGCTGAAATGTCCATGCTCTGACCAAACAATATAGTAGGTACACAGTGTTTCTTCTCTTGCTTCTGTCTGTACCGAGGGTGGCTCATGCCATTGGCTGATGTATGGACAGGAGCTTCAGGCCCCATGTTCTACCAGAAATTGCAATGCCAAAGGCACTTTCCTGCTACTGAGTTTAACCCTTTATATACTAAAAAAAAAAAAAAATAGCATTCTACTAGTGCCACCACTCTCACTGTTGTGATGCCTACACATTGGGCTTCCCATCCCCTCTGCTGTGTACACTCACTGTGATCCTCACCTATGTGTGCTCACGGAGCTCTGACATGACCATGTAATGAACTGTGGCAAAGTTTTAGTTTCAGCTAAAATGTACAGAGGGTCTTCACCACATTGCCAGACTACAGTGCCAGACTGGAAACAAAACCAACACTGCATAATAGACAATCTTCTAGAGAAGAGGTATTTATTATAAAGGCTTTTCACCAGTGTAGCAAAGATGACAAATCACCAGATTCATGAATCTTGAAACAGAACACTGAAAACCATAAGATGACAAATTAGCTCGGTGCCTTTTAAAGAACAGTGTAATTCTACTGAAAATTCCTGAAGGGCATAGTAATGATTAAATTCCTGGAAAGGAATTTAAAAAAGTTATAAGAAGTCAATGATCCAAGAACATACATTGTAAAAGTGACATTCCTCAAGAGAGCACAGGGAAGGGGCTGAAGTGCCACAATCCTTGGGTGGTTTAGGCTTTGACATTTTCCATGACTTTCTCCCTTTAGACCTTATCTTCTAAGTAATCAGTCTTTCAAAGTAGCACCATTATCTGTTGAAAAGGTTTTAACATGTAAGTTTTTAATGTATTTGAGACTCAAAGCATAAAGTTTTTTGTTAAACACCTTCTCAGTACTGAAACAAAATTTTTAAATTCTACTGATAAAGGTATCAAAGCAGAGGCTGAGACTCTTAGCCAAACTTTGGGGAGAATGCATGGAATTTTATGAAATAGGGCAAGGATAGAAAGACATAGAGGGGACATGATCTCTAAAAGGAGAACAATAGAGCCAAAATATCTGAGCCTTGGGGTCCCTGAAGAGAATGAAACCCCAATCAAGGACCTAAAACCCCAGCTCAGATGTAACCTATAAACTCAGTCTCCAAGTGGATTCCCTATTAGAGGAATGCTCCCCATTAGGGGAGCAGGGGTTTCCCTGGCATGAACTCAGTGAGAGGCTCTCTGATCACCTTCTCCTGAGGGGTACAGGGGTACAGTTTTGCCAGGTCACAGAGAAAGACAATTCAACCAGTCCTGATAAGACCTGATTGCTTAGGGTCAGAGGGAAATGGAAGAAGACCTCTCCTATCAGTGGTCTATGGGAGGGGCATAGGGAGAATAAAGGAGGGAGGAAGGGATTGGGAAGAGATGCGGGACTGGACCAAAGCCAGGATACAAATTGAATAAATTGTAATAAATTATAATAATAGAAAAGAAAAATGAAAACCAGGGATGAATTGTTAATATTCTACATATCAAAGAATAAACCCATAATGTGACTGTACATAGTATAGAATCTTTAAAGAGTTAAGGTCAATTGGGGATATTTGGGTGGATCTTTTCCTTTCAGGAAATGGAGAAAATCCACAAACACAGGCTGAGGTGAGATCATTCGTGAAGACAGAAGGAGACATTGCAATTTAAAGGAGAAGCATCTTGGAAGAAATCTGCTCAAAGGACACCTTGACTCTTGTCTCCAGCCTTCATGGCAACCCTAGCAACAGCCTCTTAAAGAAGCAGCACGAAATGAGAAGACTGATGTCATATAAGAAAGCTAATAGAAGTCAGAGGATAAAATAAGGAACCTAACTTAGAAGAAATGGTGGCTGAGCACTGCAGGACACACCTCACCCAGAGTCATGCCACTGGCCTGTATGTCAGCTTCTATGTCTCAGGAAGTGAGCAGAGATTGCTGAGCTCAGAGCCAAGTGGTCCTACCAGCTGCATTGGAAGTTATTCGGTGGTTCTGATGGACTCAAGGGATAGAGTGATTTAATTAGGATTCTGCTTAAAATATTTTCTTCAACTTAAATATTAGAAATTTCCATTTTTAAAGCAATATCTCATAGGATGCTTCTATTCCACTGTTAAAACTTATGGAAATGCACAGCAATGCTCAGAGCTCTAGCTCTAGGACCTGAGAGAATATTCTGAACTTCTTTCCTGGGGCAGTTCAGATGGCCAACTGGAGGCCTTTTTTTTTTTTTTCTTTTTTTTTATTATTATTTTTTTCTTTTTAGTTACATTTTGTTAACTCTGTGTCCCAGCTGTATCCCGCTCCCTCATTCCCTCCCCAACTCCCCACACTCCCTAGCAGTGTTTCAAAGCAGACACTAAGACTCATAACCAAACCCTCGGCAGAGTGCAGGGAATCATATGAAAGAAGGGAAGTTAGTATGATATGGAAAGGATAGGAGCTCTACAAGGACCAAACATATCTGAGCACAGGGTCTTTTCTGAGGCCTTTAGTTTCAAAGGCAGGGGTCGCCCAGATGCAGGAAGATGATGCTATTCCTGGGACATGCTCACCTGTAAGTCCCAGCAGCAGTGTCAGCAGCAGGACACTGTGAGGAGAGTGTGACCAGGAGTCCATGGGAAACATGGTCAGGGTTAAGGAGCCTGTTCTGCCAGTGTCTGTATCCAGGAGATCTCAGCTTCTGATCTGCACAGAAGAGAGGAACTGTGCTTACTGGTCATGACAGCGCTGTGAAGAAACAGGAACCATAATGGTTATTTTTAAATCAATACCCAGTGTGGTATGTAGCTGCAAGCAAAGATTAGTTCTTTATAATTTGTGTTTAGAAAAAGAATTTATGTTTATCTTGAAATTATCCCTCAGATATTCTTTACTGATATCCTGGTACATGTACTCCAAGTGACACTTAAGAGTCTTTTTATTTACACAAACACAGTAAAACATGTTAGAATTAGAACTGTCACCTTGGCACAGATGAAGAGGCCACCAGGGATATCTGTGAGAGATTGCTGGGGTTTAAGATGTCTCTGAGCCTATCTGTGAGGGATTGTCTTTAATTGAACTGGGAAAACTCATCTTATTTTGGGACAGAACAAGTTCAGAGGATCTTGAACTGTAAATAGACAGGGTCACCTGAGTACTAGCAGGCATGCACTACTCCATTGCTCTCAGATGTTGTCTATGGATGTAATGCGACTCCCTGCTTCAAGATCTTACAACCTTGAAGTTGCTGCAATAAACTTTAATTTGGAGTTGTGAACCCAATATGCTTTGTTCTTTTCTGATGCTTTTGCCAGGGTATTCAATCCTATTATCCTGAGTTCTTCCAGAGAGCAAGTGGGAACACTTTAGTTAAGTATATGCCTAATGAAACATGAAGGTGTTTATCACTATACTGAGAAGGAAATAGAAAAGACTGCTTCTTGAGATAAGAAGAACACAGACACAATGATGGCGGTGTCTATTCTGGATAGAGAGAAGATATTCCATTAATTAAAGTGTTGAGCTAGGATCTAGAAAGAGAATATAAGTGACCTCACCAACCTCAGATGTGTGCCTAGGAAAAAGAACAAGAGAGCTAAACCTTCAAGACCAAATTTTATCGTCTCTCATCTAGGTTGAAGAAGTCTTTACTGTGGTGTTTCTGTTGCTGTGAGAGGTAATCTTGGCTGTGAACTGAACATCAAAAACAAGAACCGCAGTTGAGCAATTTGCTGCTTCATGCTAGTCCATGGGCACATCTGTGGGGCATTTTTTTTTCCATTGCTAGCTAGGGAGGATCTAGTTCACCGTGAATAATGCTGCCCTAGGCAGGTGAATCAGGGCTGAATAAGAAAGATACACAAGCCATTGATTTTGGTACACACCCTTAGTTTCAGCACTCAGAGACAGGTGGATCTTTCTGAGTGCCAGTCCAGCCAGGAATACATACTAAGACGCTGTCTCACAGATAATCAAAGTTCTACTTACTTTCAATTGATTTGAATGTTTTTATTTTCATCACTTGATAAGTTATCCCCTCGCTGTTTGCATTTCCATGTCATCAGTCATGCCAACGGTGTGTTCATGGAAGTATGAAGCCAATGAGAACGTTCTGATATCACTTTACACTTACTGGTTGGAAGGCTGTGCATATGTATAGGGCACAGATGCCTAGAAAAGACTGAAGAGGCTACAGTGAAATTCTTCTAGCTGAGGATGATGCTGTTGTGCTAGAAGTAAATGAAAGCCTCAGACATGTAGATGCAGAATTTTGAAAACTTGTTTGAGTCACATTAGGAACTGACCATGAGTTTTTGTTCAGTTTCATAATATTATATACTATACAACGTTGAAATTGAAATTTTATTTGCATGGTTGAATTTGGGTCTTTTCTGTCCTTTGTATTTATACAGTGATGAAATATATATTCATATGGTAAGAGGATTACATGTAAGGCCATAAGGAACATAACCCCAAAAATCATAGCTCATAGTAAGTCAGCCAAAGACTGATCAACTTACATTAGGTAGAGAAAAGTCGGTGTTTATTGTTGTTTGTATTTAGAATATTGGCTATTGCTTGCTGTGTAGCAATAGAATACTAATCACCATTGGGGTACTTTTAACTGAAACTTCAATTCTATAGTACTAACTGTAGGGCTAGATCCTAGCCAGCAAATTAACTAACACAGGCAATTTGAAGGTCATTAAGATGTGAATTAAGTGGCAACGTTGTCCCCTGGGGTTCTCTAGAAGGTGAAACTTTACCCAGAGAAGTTGCCAACTTAAACATTTGTTTTCCATAAAATAATATAGAATTATTTTTTCAACTGGGTTATATAAGCCATCTTTTCCATTTGTAAATACTTATCAATTTTATTGACATCATCTTTAAAAAAGGTGTTTTTGCTTGCTAAATCTTGTCAGGCTCATCTTGTGCCATGCTTTGTCAAAAGTATTGTCAGTAGATGTTGCCCGAGTGGAAGGTAGTTAATATAACAGAAGACAGGGAGACAGAAAGAATGAGAATGCAGGGTCCAGCATAAGCTTAGAGTCATGTGCAAACTATCTCACTCTGATCTGTTGAAGTATAGCTAATTGCAGACACATGACTAAGTGATTCATTCTTACTATTGAATGCTACTGGAATGTCAGTTTTGTAAGCTGATAACTAGAAAGCACACAGAAGTATTGATACTGTGACATGCCAGACCTAGACCTCTGCTTATATATTTTTAATAATTTATTTTATTTTATGTACATTGGTGTTTTTATATTTAGGTTTATTTACTTTATATCCCAAGGATGCCCCTCCCTCCTCCCCTCCTATTTCCCCCTTCCTCTACTTCCCCCTCTCCTCCCTCTTTCTCCCCAGAAAAAGGGGAGCTTCCCCATATCAACCCTCCCCAGTACATCATGTCACATCAGTACTGAGACTATCCTCATCTCCTGAGACCAGGCAAGGCAGCCTGCCAGGGGGAAGTGATCCAAAAGCAGACAATAGAGTGAGAGGAGGACCTCCCCTGTCAGTGGACTGGGGAAGGGGCATGGGAGAAGAAGGAAGGAAGGAGGGCTTGATTGGGAGGAGCTGAGGGAGTTGGATACACCTGGGATACAAAGTGAATAAATTATAATAAATAAAAAAATAAAAATTTAAAAACAAGAAAACAAAGAATATTGTAGAAGATGAAAAGATCTCCCATGCTTCTGGATCACAAGGATTAACGCAGGTAAAATGGCCATCCTGCCAAGAGCCATCTACAGACTCAATGCCTTATATCTTAAGTCATCATGACTATCTTTCCTAGTGGTTTACATTAGCATACAATGGCATGCCTATGCTTCCCATATTTTGACCTATTCCTAGCCCAGGTCTCAAGACTAGAGATTCACCTAAAGCCTTCTAATTAAGATCTTCAATTAACTTCTGGTAAATCAGTTAAAGCATAATTCTTTTAAAGAAAACTCTACAATCCCATTCAAAGTTGTTCATGTTCAATAATTTTTTATACAATTTGTTACCCCAATCAATGTCCCTGAAATCTTCAAAACATTTACAATGTTTCCATCTCTTTCTTTACATTATTTTTTTTCATTGAACATAAGTGGGTGCTTAGAGATCTTGCACCAAGACAGAGCCCAGAAAAAAAAAGGGTTTTACGTGATTTCATGAGACTAGGAACACGGCTCATTGCTGAATGTTTACCACATGAGAACCAGTTCCCAGGACATTTTTGCTTCTGTCGTTCTTTTGGAACTGCTTCTAGCGTGCTGTGCTTGACAAATGTACTGTAGTCTCACTCTGCTCAAACATAATTTGCCTTTAGAATCACTTCCTCATCCCATGCTTCTGCAGTAGCACAGCATTCACTCTAATTTGAAGACTCAGGCATTGGTATACAGTAGTGTCAACATAGTGACTGAAATGATAATATTTTGACGAAGGCAAATGATAGCTTCCCCCAGAGAGTTTGAACATATTTCTAAAGATTTCATGATTTATAGATATGCCTTTGAAGATGTAGATTTTTACAATAAGATCCTGAAGACAGGGGGAGGGTCGTAATCTGCAGGAGACTTACTTGATACCCAGAACACTGAAATACTAACAAAAACCTTAGGGGATAACTGTTGAAGAACTAGTATGTTATTTTCACTGCATCTTCATGTTAGATAAATCTAGGAGGAAGACATGACTGCCAAGAGATAGAGACAGCAACTTGAGCAAAAAATTATTCCTCCACCTCAGGAAGAATGCAAGCACAGGTGGTGAGTTACTGTATGGATGTGCTGTGGATATTTAAGCTTTCTTGTAATTCTTATACCGGTGATATCTGTGATTCTTTTCACTTTTGCTCTCAATGTTTTCAATGCAGGCATTTACAATTGGGAGCTCTAATAAGTCTACAACAATATAGTCTATATAACTAATCTCAAGAATTATTTTAGCAACATTCTGTGTTGAACACTCACAGGAAGAAGAGAAGAGGAGAGTCAAGGTCTTATAACAGTGAAATGGGGTTTTCAAATAAGGGGAACGTTGTTCAGCAGATCTGCAAGAGAGCTGTCTTAGGAGATAATACTGTACAGATATATGTACCTTTCCGGAAGACTTTATTATATTCCTGGGTTATATGTGGCAAAAGGCTTGTCTTTAGCATGCAATACAAGGAAATCTAATTTAACTGGAAAAACCAGGCACATTCCTCAGTGCTACCAGAGAAATAGAAACGATAGGTGTGTAATGTTAGAAATTTTTATTTCTTCATCAAGAGAACTTTGCTTGGGGAGAAGCCATTTTGGCTGAACCCTCTGCTTCCCCTTTGTTTGTGCAATCACTCAAAGGTGTTAGAGTTTGAAGGAGAGCTCCCACCAATCAGATGAGATGCAGTCACTGTCTACATCAGAACTAAAAGACAATAGCCATCTTGACCTCTGTATGTTACAGCCCAGTTTGAGTTCTGGTGCAGCATTTTTGCAAAATAATTGCCTTATTGAGAAACATTTGCTTTCTCTATGTTTCTTTGTTCCTTATAGAAATTACTCACTGTTTTTTTTTTTCTCCTAATATTTATACAAAGGAAAGGGAAGATTTTTTTAATTTAATTAATTAATTTATTTTTATTCATTTATTACAATTTATTCACTTTGAGATTTCTTTTTTTTTTTGAGATTTCTTTAAAAAAATAAAAAGGACTCACTGGATTTTGAAGGCTGGACATGCCAGCTAGTAGGACCTGGCTATAGATCCAGGAAAAAAAATCTCTATTCAGTGAAATCTGGTAGGAAACCTTTCTTTGTTCAATTTTGGCAAAATAATTTAATATTACAACATGGCCCACCATATCAGAGAGTGAAATCGGTTTACTTAAAGCCCACCTATTTAAGATAAACTCATCCACACATACAAACAAATCTTTAGAAAAATATTCAGGTTATTTTCAAAAATATCTAAAACCAAATGGACTTTTAAAATTAACCATCAGAAGCCAGGCATGGTGGTACTCACCTATGGTCCCAGCTCTTGGAAGCTCATACAGGAGAATCAGAGTCCAGAAGTTGAAGTCATTCTAACATTCATTGTGAGACCTTGTCTCCAAAAAAAAGGAAAGAAAAAAAGAAAAGTAGAAAGAGGAGGAGGACAGGAAGAGAACAAAGAAGAGGAAGAGGAAGGGAAGGAAAATGGTTGAAAGACTAAACATAGACCAATTTAACAGCTACTGCCTGTGAAAAAAAAAACAAAAGAAAACAAAATACCCTACCTATTTTATGAGTAATTGCTTTATGAGTATGACTAGTAGGATGCTGTCTACTCAGTTATTAGACATGTTTTATATATGTTGTTATATGAAGATTTCAAATGTATCTCATTTTAGTCAATTGAGGACATAGTAGTGTAGAATATTTTCAAGGAACACTGGGAGTTTAAGAAAGATACTAAAAGAAAAAACCAAATATGGATTTATAGCAGGGAATAAGGTTGGCTAACTCCAGATTTTCGCCTCTCCTTCTGCTCCTCCAATCAAACACACTATCTCATCCCCAGGCTTGCAACAGAAGACCTCCAGCAGCCTCACCCCTCTCCCTGCCCCCACCTCCAGTGGATCCCACAGATCTTCTGCTAAATTCTCTCTTGCTTTATAAACTACTTGCTTTATGTCAACCCCCACCTCCACCAGCCACTCCCTGGAAACCCACAATCCACCCCTGCCAGGGAAGCAGTTAGGTTAACTACTCCAAGTCCAATACTCTCTCTCATCCCCAGGTCTTTAGTAAACCTACTGTGGCCTCTTCCCTTTCCTTTTCATAATACTCAGGATACTGACTAAGCAGACCCTGGAGGAGCACCTTGTTTTTCTCCCTCTAGTGAAGCTCATAAACTGCCCCAAGCCTCTTTCCCCATTCCTAAGTCTCAGGTCTCAATGGCCAGAAACACATTTGACCTGAAACTTCCAGTGTCCACACCCATGAGGTTATCAGAAAAGTGTTCTACGGCCTGCACACAGCCAGAATATTCTCCTAAGAATCAGAGAGAAAACAAAATTCAAGGCACAAAACACCCACCCAGCAAAGACAAGATCAGATGCAAGCCTCCAGAGTTACAATCTTCAGAATCCCAGATGCCTAGAGGCCAGCATAAAAACACAATCAGTAACAGCCAGGCAATATGTATTCACTAGAGCCTGGCATCATTATTTTTGCAGGAGCTGAATATTCAATAATAGCTTAATTGCAAATAAAAGGCATATTCTCTGTGGGGAAAAAAAAAGCAGAGAATATACTGAAGAAGAAAATGAGTTGGTCTTTAATTCTGTATCAAGAATAGCCTGACTGAAGTACTACCCTGTGTTTGGAAGTCGTTAAGTTGGTCAGATAAAAACATCTGTACTGTACAATGAGGCTCTGTTTTCAAAATGTGAATCTATTTTAAAGAATATATTAACTATAAATCACTTTCTCTTTCATTTACAGTCAATCAAATAGTTGTGCTGTAGTTTTGGTGTTTCCATGATGATCCCACAGATATTTTAATGTTAATAATTCTAGTAAAAATTGGCTGTTATGGGGGCGGGGCAAGATGGTGGCGCCAGGAGGACTCTCATTCTGAGGAGCAGCACAGCAGGATTGGCACAGTGACCAGCAATCGGAACTCTCGGCCATAAAACACAAGTGGTTGTGTTTCTCAGGTGAGAGGATACCCCACGGTGGGGGATTCAATCAGCTTTAACTCACCCGGCTAAACCGCAGAAGAGATCCCGGCTCCGCCAGGCGCTTGGTCGCCAGCCCAGAGCTACCCACCAGCGCAATCTGGTCACGGTCCCAGACTGAACTGTGGGCCCACAACACCATAGACTGGATTTCCCAGTCGAGAGATAACCCCACGGAGCAGGAAACAATTGGGACCGACCTCAGATTACCTAGACATCCCCTGGAAAAGACTCGGATTCCGCGGGTGCCCCAAGAGCCAGTCTGGACCCAGAGCCAGGACACAGGCGCCTGCCTGAGCGCCTGATTCGCAGCCTCAGATAGAACTGTGGGCACCAGGGCACCAGACTGCTTGTCTCTGGCAGGAGGAAACCCCCAGCAGAGGGGGTCAGCAGCTCTAACACTTAGGACACCCAGCACCAAAACACTTCCTGGACTCACGCAGACTCTAGTGCAGGCAGGAGCACTGTGCTCTGCTGCCATTATTGAGTTCCCCTAGGGCACTGGGACACACAGCTGCATCCTCAGACCTACAAAAGCCAGAGAGCCATTACAGCAGCCCTCAGATACTGTGCCAAGGATCAACCAGTTATTCCTAGCTAGACTGTCAAAACTGTGGGAATCCCTGGTCCTTCAAGAGGGCTGCACCCACAGCATCTGGACCAGAGCAGTGCCTGCAGCCACCATCCCAGACAGAGACACACAACTTCTGTTCCAGAGTGAGGCACCCAGCCTCCAGACCAGAACAGTGCCCCCAGGCGCCAACTCAACCTAGGTGCACATTCTCCAGGTCCAGAGCAGAGCAATCAGCCTCTGGCCCAGAGACTTGCTGAGTGCACCTCCCACTTTCTCAGACAGAACTGTGCGCCCCAGGATAACAGACTGAGTTTCCCTGTTGGGAGAAAACCCCACAGCTAGGGAATCAGCAGTTTCTTCAAGAGGACTGTACATGGAAATTTAGTGAGCAGCAGCACACTAAATTTATAACAAGAAACCCAGCAGTGGGGCAGCTGTCTTGAGAAATTCTATGGGTAAGAGGAGATCCCCCCCTGCCTAACATAGACCACAGCTACTACTCAGGGCTATAAACCTGAGGTGAGCAGTGGCAACTCCTGAGAAACACTGGCCATACAGTGACCATAACCAAAAAGCAGAGAAGGACTCCTTCAGGAAAAATAATCTTCCGGCCAAGGGGATACTCCCTACCTCAGGACTCCAGGAAGCACAACAGAAACTATCAGCCAACACCTAAGTCAGCCCAATGGGTAGAGGTCAGCGTAAAGGCTCAACCAACAAAAGACAGAGCAATATGGCATCTCCAGAACCCAGCCATCCAGAGGCAAACAGCCCTGAACAATGCAGCATAATAGAAAATCAAGAAGATGACCTTACATCTATGTTGATGAAGAGAATAATACAGGAAACAAATAAAATACGTAAGGAATTAGAGGAAGATAAAACCAAACAGATCATGGCTATCCGTAAAGAAATGGAGGAAGATAAAGACAAGCAGATTAGGGTCATCCGTGAAGAAATACGGGAAGATGCAGCCAAACAGCTTGTGGCCTTCAGAGAAGAAATAATTAAATCACTGGAAGAAATAAAAGAGACAGAGTTGAAGGAACTAAAAGAAAAAGAGGAAAATACAAGCAGACAGGTGAAGGAAGTAAACAAAACAACTCAAGACCTGAAGATAGAACTAGAAAAATTAAAGAAAACACAAATGGAGGAAATAATGGAGAGGAAAAATTTAGGGAAGAAAACAGGAACTACAGAGGTAAGCATAACCAACATAATACAAGAAATGGAAGAAAGAATCTCAGGTGTAGAAGATACAATGGAAGAAATCGACGTATCTGTCAAAGAAAATGTTAAATCCAAAAAATTCCTGACACAGACCGTCCAAGAAATCCAAGACAATATGAAAAGACAAAATCTAAGAATAATAGGAATAGAGGAAAAAGAAGACTCCCTTCTCCAAGGCCTAGAAAATATTTTCAACAAAATCATTGAAGAAAATTTCCCCAAGTTAAAGGAGAAGCCAATAAGGATACACGAGGTCTACAGAACACCCAACAAATTTGACCAGAAAAGAAAATCCTCCTGACACATAATAATCAAAACAGTAAGTATACAGAAAAAAGAAAAAATACTAAAAGCTGCAAGGGAAAAAGGCCAAGTAACATATAACGGCAAACCCATTAGAATCACACCTGACTTTTCAACAGAAACTATGAAAGCCAGAAGGGCCTGGACAGATATCATGCAGACCCTAAGAGAACACAGATGTCAGCCCAGGCTACTATACCCTGCAAAACTCTCAGTCCTCATAGACAGAGAAAACAAGATATTCAATGACAAAAACAAATTTCAACAATACCTACACACAAATCCAGCATTACAGAAGACACTAGAAGGGAAAATACAACCCAAGAAAATTAGCTTCTGTCAAGAAAACACAGGAAATAATTAACCTTACCACAGCAAAACAAAAAGCAACCAAGCACACAACCTTATGAACACAGCCAACATCAATATCAAAGGATCTAACAGCCATTGGTCATTAATCTCTCTCAACATCAATGGACTCAACTCTCCAGTAAAAAGACATAGATTAACAGAATGGATATGTAAACAAAACCCAGCAATCTGTTGCATACAAGAAACACACCTAAGACACAAAGATAGACATTACCTGAGGGTAAAAGGTTGGAAGACGACTTTCCAAGCAAATGGACCCAAGAAACAAGCAGGAGTAGCCATTCTAATATCTGATAAAATAGACTTTCAACCAAAATTAATAAAAAGAGATGAGGAAGGACACTT
>NW_026587216.1:12394553-12400315 GCF_907164565.1 Psammomys obesus | reverse complement strand
ATACTCATCAAGGGAAAATTCCACCAGGAAGACATCACAATCCTGAACATCTATGCCCCAAATACAAGAGCACCCACATTTGTAAAAGAAACATTGATAAAATTTAAACCACATATAGATCCCCACACATTAATAGTGGGAGACTTCAAAACCCCACTCTCAACAAAGGACAGGTCAACAAAACAGAAATTAAACAAAGAAACAATATCTCTGACAGAGGTCATGAATCAAATGGACCTCACAGACATTTACAGAACTTTACACCCAAACACAAAAGAATTTACCTTCTTCTCAGGACCTCATGGAACCTTCTCCAAAATAGACCATATAGTTGGTCACAAAGCAAGCCTCAACAGATACAAGAAGACTGAAATAATCCCTTGTATCCTGTCTGATCACCATGGAATAAAGCTGGACTTCAACAACAAAAGAAATAGCAAAAAGCCTACACACACATGGAAACTGAACAACTTGTTACTAAATGACAGCTGGGTCAGGGAAGAAATAAAGAAAGAAATTAAAGCCTTTCTAGAACTCAATGAAAATGAAGACACAACATACCCAAACTTGTGGGACACAATGAAAGCAGTGCTAAGCAAAAGTTCATAGCACTAAGTGCCTTCAGGAAGAAATTCGAGACAGCTCATTCAAGCAACTTAATGGCCCACTTAAAAACCCTAGAAAAAGAAGAAGCAGACACACCAAAAAGGAGTAGACGGCTGGAAATAATCAAACGCAGGGCTGAAATCAATCAATTAGAAACAAATAAAACAATTCAAAGAATCAATGAAACCAAGAGCTGGTTCTTTGAGAAAATCAACAAGATCGACAAACCCTTAGCCAAGCTAACTAAAAGGCAGAGAGACACCACCCAAATCAACAAAATCAGAAATGAAAAGGGGGACATAACTACAGACACTGAGGAAATCCAAACAATCATTAGGACTTACTTCAAAAGTCTATACTCAACAAAATTTGAAAACCTAAATGAAATGTACAATTTTCTTGATCGATTTGACTTACCAAAGCTGAATCAGGACCAGGTAAATCAATTAAATAGTCCTGTATCCCCCAAAGAAATAGAAGCAGTCATCAAAAGTCTCCCATCCAAAAAAAGCCCAGGACCAGATGGCTTCAGCACAGAATTCTACCAGACCTTCAAAGAAGAGCTAACTCCAATTCTCTTCAAATTATTCCAAAAAATAGAAACAGAAGGAACATTACCAAACTCATTCTATGAAGCCACAATCACCTTGGTACCTAAAACTCACAAAGACTCAACAAAGAAAGAGAATTTCAGGCCAATCTCCCTTATGAACATTGATGCAAAAATACTTAACAAAATACTTGCAAACCGAATCCAAGAACACATCAAAGATATTATCCACTATGACCAAGTAGGCTTCATCCCAGGTATGCAGGGGTGGTTCAATATACGGAAATCCATCAATGTGATCCACCATATTAACAAACTGAAAGAAAAAAACCACATGATAATCTCCCTAGATGCTGAAAAAGCATTTGACAAAATCAAACATCCATTCATGTTTAAAGTACTGGAGAGATCAGGGATACAAGGCACATATCTAAACATAGTAAAGGCGATTTACAGCAAGCCTATACCCAACATCAAACTGAACGGAGAGAAACTTAAAGCAATCCCACTGAAATCATGGACAAGACAAGGCTGCCCACTCTCTCCATATCTCTTCAACCTAGTGCTGGAAGTCCTTGCTAGAGCAATAAGACAGTTGAAGGAGATCAAGGGGATACAGATGGGAAATAAGAAGTCAAATTATCACTATTTGCAGATGATATGATAGTATATATGAGTGACCCCAAAAACTTTACCAGGGAATTCCTACAGCTGATAAATACCTTCAGCAAAGTGGCCGGATACAAAATTAACTCAAAAAAATCAGTAGCACTCCTGTATACAAAAGACCAAAGGGTTGTGAAAGAAATTAGAGAAACAACTCCGTTCACAATAGCCACAAATGACATAAAGTACCTTGGTGTAACCCTAACCAAGGAAGTCAAAGACTTGTATGAAAAAAATTTCAAGTCTCTGAAGAAAGAATTAGAGGAAGATATGAGAAGATGGAAAGATCTCCAATGCTCATGGCTTGGCAGGATTAACATAGTAAAAATGGCCATCTTACCAAAAGCAATCTACAGATTTAATGTAGTTCCCATCAAATTGCCAACACAATTCTTTACAGACCTGGAAAGAAAAATTATCAAGTTCGTATGGAATAACAAGAAACCGAGAATTGCTGAAACAATCCTCTACAATAAAAGATCTTCTGGAGGTATCTCCATCCCTGATCTCAAGCTGTACTATAGAGCAACAGTTATAAAAACTGCATGGTACTGGCATAGAAACAGAAAGGTGGATCAATGGAATCGAACAGAAGACCCAGAAATAAACCCACACACTTATGGACACCTGATTTTTGACAAAGATGCCAAAACCATACAATGGAAAAAAGATAGCATCTTCAACAAATGGTGCTGGTACAACTGGATGTCTACATGTAGAAAAATGAAAATAGATCCATACTTATCACCCTGCACAAAACTGAAGTTCAAGTGGATCAAAGACCTCAACATAAAACCAGACACATTAAATCAGCTAGAAAAAAAAAGTGGGGAATACCCTAGAACTCATTGGTACAGGAGAAAACTTCCTGAACAGAACACCAACAGCACAGGCTCTAAGAGCAACAATCAATAAATGGGACCTCATGAAATTGAAAAGCTTCTGTAAAGCAAAGGACACCGTCATCAAAACAAAGTGACTGCCTACAGATTGGGAAAGAATCATCACCAACCCTTTATCTGACAGAGGACTCTTATCCAATATATATAAAGAACTAAACAAGCTGAAAAGCAATAAACCAAGTAATACACTTAAAAAATGGGGAACAGAGCTAAAGAGAGAATTCTCTGTAGAGGAATATCGAATGGCAGAGAAGCACTTAAAGAAATGCTCAACCTCATTAGCCATTAGGGAAATGCAAATCAAAACAACCCTGAGATTTCACCTTACACCCATCAATCAGAATGGCCAAGATGAAAAACTCAAGGGACAACACATGCTGGAGAGGTTGTGGAGAAAGGGGAACCCTTCTCCACTGCTGGTGGGAATGTAAACTGATACAACCACTCTGGAAATCAATCTGGCACTTTCTCAGACAACTAGGAATAGTGCTTCCTCAAGATCCAGCCATACCACTCCTAGGCATATACCCAAAAGAGGCGCAAGTACACAAAAAGGACATTTGTTCAACCATGTTTGTAGCAGCTTTATTTGTAATAGCTAGAAGCTGGAAACAACCCAGATGCCCCTCAACTGAAGAATGGATGCAGAAACCGTGGTACATCTATACAATGGAGTATTACTCAGCAATGAAAAATAAGGAAATCATGAAATTTGCAGGTAAATGGTGGGACCTGGAAAGGATCATCCTGAGTTGTCCCAGAAGCAAAAAGACACGCATGGTATATACTCACTCATATAAACATACAATATAGAATAAACCCACTAAAATCTGTACATCTAAACAAACTAAGCAAAAGAGAGGACCCTAACTAAAATGTTCAATCCCCATCCTGAAAGGCAAAGAGGATGGACATCAGAAGAAAAAGAAAATAGGAAACAACCTCGGAACCTGCTACAGAGGGCCTCTGAAAGCCAGAAGAAAACAGCAAACAACCTTGAAACCTGCCACAGAGGGCCTCTGAAAGTTTCTGCAGTATAGACTGTCAAAGCAGATGCTGAGCCTGATGGCCAACTGATGGGCAGAGTGAATGGAATTCTATGTAAGAAGTGGGAAATAGTAAGAGCTGGAGGGGATGGGAACTCCACAAGGAGAGCAACAGAACAAGATAATTTGAACACAGGGAACTTCCCAGAGACTCATACTCCAACCAAGGACTATTCGTGGAGATGACCTGGAACCCCTGCACAGGTGTAGCCCATGGCAGTTCAGTGTCCAAGTGGGTTACATAGTAATGGAAAGAGGGACTGCCTCTGACATAATCTGATTGGCCTGCTCATTGATCACTTCCCCCTGAGGGGGGAGCAGCCTTATCAGGCCACAGTAGAGGACAATGCAGCCACTTTTGATGAGAACTGATAGACTAAGATCAGAAAGAAGAGGAGAACCTCCCCTATCAGTGGACTTGGGGATTGGCATGCATGCAGAAAGGGAGGGAGGGTAGGATTGGGAGGGGAGGAGGGAGGGGCTTATGGGGGGATACAAAATGAATAAATTGTAATTAATAAAAAATTAAAAAAATAAAATAAATAAATAAATAAAATATAAAATAAAAAAATTGGCTGTTATTATCATTGTGATCATTTAATTCACCTGTAACACGTACCCCAGGGCCTTTTCAAGTGCAAAATAACCATTAGCGAGGAGGGTGCAGCCTTCTTCATAGAACACCAATCTTGTGACATTTGTAAATGTGTCCTCTTTTGAACTGTCAGGTTCAGAGCTGATGGCTTAAAAATATTCCTGCTCTCATGTTACTTTGAAGACTCTAATAAAACATAAAAACAGCTGAAAGGAGGAAATACAGAATGGAGGAGAAACAGCACAGACAAAATGAGTTTGTTTTTCTCCTTCCACTCCTCCCTAATCTCTCCTTGTGTTGCTGTTTTCTTATCTGTCTTGGCTTTAAGAAATGGGTCTTTTGTAATGTAGGCTGGAATTGAACTTTGCATGTAGCTGTGATCTGTAACTTCTATTGCTCCTCTATCAGCTTCCTGAGTGCTGGCAGGACAGGTGTGCACCCCTGCCCACTGTATGATGATTGGAAGGATTAACGAAAGGACTCCAGCATGCCGACTGAACACTCTACCAGCTGAGCTGTGTTGCTGACCATGTCTTATGTTCTGAGACTGTTTCACTGATGCTCTCTAGCATGTCCACATCACATTGGTATACAGCCTCTTTTCTTATAATGGAAGCAACTCCAGAGATCTATGAACAAAACTTTCAACCATTGTAAATGGGAGTTGTTTTCTCTGTAGTAGAAGTCCGTTAGTTTTGTTTTGTTTTTTGCATATAAACTACTGTGCAATACTTTAGTCACTTCTGCTTGAGTTTTCTACACATAGATGATACTGTGGACTATAAATATTAAAGATACTTGTACTCTGCTCCCCTACTTATTTCTTATTGTAATATTAAATATTCTTGTGCAGTGCTCCAGTAAGAAACTCATGCTCTATACTTTCTTATACTAAATCACCACTCCCCTTGCTATAATTTTGACCCTGTAATTTTTTTCAAAAGGGTCTGTGTGATGCTAATGTTTCAGATGTTTATAATAATCTAGCATACTCCTCTCTTGTTCAAACCACAACCTTTACACTAGTCTTAACTCTAATATCCTTATACAGTGGATGAATCTTAACTCCAGGTGCTCTGCTCTCTTGTAACTAATTACCACGTCCTGTGAACTGCTCCTTGAAAGGGGCTCTACTATAACAGAGTGGGTGGTGCTCTTCTGGAAGTGCTACTGATTTGACTCCATTTTGTAGAAATTTACATTACAGATAAAAGTGACATCTAGTCTTCCACTTCAAGCAGCCTCAGAGATGTATGAGAGAAATCCTTTCCAAACATAAAAAGGGATTTAATTTTTGCTATGGTTGAAGAACTTTCATTTGGACAGATAGATCACTTTGCAATATTTTAGGTGTGTGTGTGTGTGTGTGTGTGTGTGTGTGTGTGTGTGTGTGTGTG
>NW_026587216.1:12362329-12394543 GCF_907164565.1 Psammomys obesus | reverse complement strand
GTGTGTGTGTGTGTGTGTGTGTGTGTGTGTGTGTGTGTGTGTGTGTGTGTGGCATGGAGTAGAGTGTGCTGTGAACATTTCAGATACTCACATGCTTCTCCACCATTTCCTCTAGTTCTATTTTAACCATAACTCTAGCACAAATGTCCTTATCAAGTGCTAGTAAAATAAACTCATATGGCCTGCTTCCTTAGTGTAAATTACCACTTCCCTTGATGAAATTTCCCCTGTTGTTTGTTGCTTAAATACATTTTGCAACTGAAAAGGAAATTACCATTCTCACCATGTTTTCTAAAAACCCAACCTACATGGGAATATATGCTCTGCTCTTCCAATGCAAGAAACTCCAGCCATGTATGAAGAAATCTTTTAGCTGTTGTAGACGGGATTCAGTTTTCTCTATAGCTGAAGTTCATTGTTTTTTGCAAATTAGCCACTATGCCATGCTTAATCAGTTGTCCCTATATTTTCTATACATACATGGCACTGGGTACTGTAAATAAAAAGAAACATGTACTCTGCTCCCGCATTTGTTTCTTGATGTAATAAAAAATGTCCTTGTGCAGTGTTCCAATAGTAAACTTATTTTCCTGCTTTCTTATGCTAAATCCCCACTTCCTTTGCTGTAAAAGCCCCTGAGCTGAATTGCTTTCAAAAGCTTCTCTGATTTTAGTAGGTTTATCCTATATTATATGTCTACATCTAAAGAAACTAAACTGACTAAAATGTTCAAACCCCATCCTGAAAGGCAAAGAGGATGGACATCAGAGAAGGAAGAAAACAGGAAACAAGTTAGGAACCTGCCACAAAGGGCCTCTAAAAGCCTCTGCCCTGCAGACAATCAAAGCAGATACTGAGACTTATGGCCAACTGTTGGGCAGAGTGCATGCAATCTTAAGAAAGAAGTAGAAAATAGTAAGATCTGGAAAGGACAGGAACTCCACAAGGAGAGCAACAGAACCAGAAAATTTGAACACAGGGGTCTTTCCAGAGACTGATACTCCAACCAAGTACCATGCATAGAGATAACAGAAGCCCTGCACAGATATAGCCTATGGCAGTTCGGTGTCCAAGTGGGTTCCATAGTAATGAGAAGAGGGACTGCCTCTGACATAAACTGATTGGCCTGCTCTTTGATCACCTCTCCCTGAGGGGGGAGCAGCCTTACCAGGCCACAGAAGATGACAATGCAACCACTCCTGATGAGATTTGATAGACTAAGATTAGAAGGAAGGAGAGGAGGGCCTCCCCTATCAGTGGACTTGGGGAGGTGCATGCCTGAAGAAGATGGAGGGAGGGTGTGATTAAGAGGGGAGGAGAGAGGGGTTTATGGGGTGATACAAAGTGAATAAAGTGTAACTAATAAAAGTTTAAAAAAAATATTTGCAGATGTATTGTTCACTCTGTTTTCCAATAATCCACGATCAATAGGAATGTATCAGCTGCTCCTCTGAGGCAAGCTGTTCAGAGGTGTGGGAGCCCACCCTTCATAAGCCCTGTTAACAGCATTCAGTCTTCCTCTGTAGAGCTACACTAGTTTTTGCTAACATGTCTCTGTGCAATGTCATCAGTTGCGCATGTATTTTATGCACATACATGATACTGTGTATATAATTGTTACATTCTCATAATCTGCTCCCCTATTCATTTCTTGTTGTATTAAAAAAATGTCCTTGTGCAGTGATTCAAAAATAATCTCATGTTCCTTACTTTCTTACACTAAATCACTCCCCTTGCAGTATTTTCCCTGTAGTGAATTGCCTTCAAATTTTTTTCAGTTGTAAAAGTACTATTGTATTCACTATTTCCTTCTTTCTTTCCTTCTTTCCATTGTTTTTTCTTTCTTTCTTTTTAACTTTTCAGTGATTCTTTGTGAATTTTACATTATGCATCCCAGTTCTCTCATCTTTCCATCCTTCCATATCTGCCCTTTGCCCTTGCAAACTCCCTCAAAAATAAAAATAAAATTAATTAATTAATAATAAAAATGCATCTTGCTGAGGAAGCTTCAAGATGCCAAGATGTAAAACCCAGTATACCCTTTTGCTCAACATTTTTTCTTGAAAATTCTAATTGCAATAAGTCATTGGCCTGATTGAGGCCTCTGGCTTCTGCTACCCTATCAACATTTGATCCTCACCAAAGATATCTTGTTGCCTTGTGCAGCTTTGGTTTTGCAACACTGGCCCCTTCATCTGGCTCCAGCAGTTCATAGATGTGGTAGTTGTAGGGGTACAACTCAAAGCTCTAGAATTGAGCTAGCCTGGTAGCTGGGTTGTCCAGCCTGCCAGCTGTCCTGCGCTCATGCCCTCGGGGCTGGCTCTTCATCACCCATGCCACCAGGGCAAGCTCTACTGGGCTACCCAGTCTAGATACAGGCCTGTTCTCCCAAATGCTGTAACTTGGAGAGATGGGTCCAGCTCTCCCAGCTGTTGCAGGCATTGAGGGACTAATGGGAATGTCCATCTCCCCCATGCTCACATTACTACATGGATAGCATAGGGTAGGGCAAACTCTCCAAGTGACACTGCTGGTGAGGAACATGGCCAGTTCTGTGCTGCTCCAGAAACAGCCGAGACCAGGAACATCCAAGTGGCCTTTGGTGGGAACATAGACCATGAGCATCCACACAGACCCCCCCTGCTGCAAGGCCATGGACCCAGACATGACCCTCAGTGGCAGCACGGGCATCCACATCACCATGGCCTCAGGTGATAGTGTAGGTGACTGACATCAGGCTGTCCCTCACCACTCTCCAGTTCTTCCTCTCATCATAGTGCACAAACCATTCTGCTTCTCTTTCTCTGCCATCTGCCAGCACATACTTGCTCATCATAGTGGCACCCACCTGTCTGCCCACCATCAGTAGGTATGTCTGGTGCTTATTTCTTATTCAATTCCAAAATGTTGTCTATTAGCATATCATTTCTGTATCTTGCTACATGATGCTGGACAAGTCGCTTAACCAATCAGAGTTCTGATTAGGCCCGCGTAATATACATGGCTGCATTAACATGTGTGTATGGTTAAGGTACATGAGTGTTTAATACACATGCCATCTGTATATGTGCAAATGTGTTTTGTGAATTTGTATTGAGTATATGTTAAATAACATACATGTATGGTAAACAGTCATGAATACTTAACACACATGCTGTCTATATCTTGCAAACTGGTTTTATACATTTATCGTCTGTGTTTGTACTAACATGAATCTTTGTTGACTATGTGACCTCTGTTGTAACAGGCACATGTGATGTCTGTGTGATGTATGTTACTCATACCTATGTGGGAAGTCTGTACCATGTTAACAGCTCTGCTCTCTAGAGTGAGAGATCAACTTGCCCAGCACCTGTGGTAGGAAAGCTTGCACATCCTGTCTCTAGAAAACATCTTTATTCCCTCTTGGCAACAGGCATATGAAGGAGCTGCTTTTGCTGGGTCTTGTGGTTTTGTAGTTCTGCCAAATTTCTAAGTTTTACTCATCACCTCTCTGTGTGATATGGACATGGTTTCACCAGTGGATTTCATTTGCCAGACTCCAATTACACTGCTCCCTGATGATAACTCATTCATGTCAGAGCATTTCATGTGCCACCAACTCCCTCCAGTCCTACCATGCCTGTTTTCAGCAGGGACAGAAGAGAAGACTTCAGGGACAAAACTTAAAACTGAGAATGTTTTCCTACTCCCAGAGAGTGTATTTTAACAACAGAACCTCAGTGAGTAGTGTGCTAATGGCTATAGAAACGAGAGGGAAGAAAAAACTAGAAAATCCTAAGTACTCCTGGGGGAACATCCAAACTATTTTGACATAAATTTGTGCACTACGTAGTCATGGAGCAGATGTCATCCAAAATAGCACATCCATGCTGGCCACATTTCCCAGGGAAGACACAAAACTCCAGGTAGCTGGATGCCATTATATGGAAGAAAGAGTTGAATCACTGGAAGAATGCAGCAAATGTTCTCCCCAAACTCCATGGTGGCTGGGAAATGAGACAAAGCAGACTGGTCTGGAGATGGTGATGCCACCAGAGGGACCTGCTGAATGTCATTGAAAATTCTTTCCTCCTGCACACAGTGACATGATAGCCTAAAACTTCTCGCTTCCTTCCACTGGCCGAAATTGTTTTTTTGTGCAATGATGAAAGTCAGAATTTTCAAATGAAGTAAATGCTGTCGGTTTTGTTCTCAAACACATATTGGTTTGAAATGAACAAATCAAAGATTATGGAAATGTAGACTTTGCAATTAATAATTAATAGCTGGCATGGCACCTAAGGCCTTTTTGCCAGTTGTGAAATAAAGTGAATGAGCAGGGTCTTTAACTGCAATCAGAGGTTTAAGAGGAACAGTCACCAGCCTCCCCTTCCAAATGGGTTATTGACTTAATCTAGAAACTCAAAGTGAGGGCTGGACACATAAATGTTTTATAGGTACCTGTGGTGGAGTCCTCACCCACAGCAACATAAAGATTAAAGGCTCTGTTTTTGGTAAGTTCAATAGCATCCATGGAGCTTGGAGAACAGAAGACAAAAGAGTATCATGCTATTAAAAAAAAAAAAAAAAAGATTGTCATGTTATTAAATAAGGCCTGGAACTTTTTTTTCTTTTTCTTTTTTGTAGATGACACTGCAATTTTATTCCTTCATATCTGTCACAGTGCTTATGGTGGCTACAGGGTCAAGGCTAAGAACATAGTCACATAAAAAAAGTTAAAACATTTTCCATATCCTTATCTAAACATTTTTTTCTGAAATGTTCTTAAAATACTTCCTTAAGTTTGCAACTGTATATCACAAAAGCTAGGACTAGAGTCTTGAGTCATCATTCAGGTCAAAAGCATGTCTTGTTTCTTTTTCAACACCGTATAAATTTCTGATGAAGATTGAGAACACACAAAATTAGACTGGTGAGCTTAGTTTAGCGTGATCTTTGTGGATAGGTCTATATTTCACAAACAAATCACAACGCACTCCTTGTTAACCTGATATACAAATACATCACTATTAAGTCATTACCTTTCTTTTCTTTGTCTCATATAAATATCACAATATAAATTATAGTACAACTTCAACAGCCCCACCATTTTTTCAAAAAGCCTAATGATTTAAAAGTCTAAGTTCTCATGAAAATTCCAAAGGCTCTCAGCTGTGGGCTCCTGTAAAATTAAAAATCAAGTTACATACTTTCTTATTCTAAGAAGGACAAAACAGATCACAGTTACAATCACATCAAAACAAAAGCGAACTGAACAGTGTAAATAGCTCAGTGTTTGACATCTTGGACTCATTCATGCTCTTCTGGGCTCAGTAAGACCTACTTTGCTTCATCCCTTCAGCTCTTCCATCCATCCACAGTACACAACTTATCTCATGAGCTCAGACTGGTTCCACTCCATACCTGCTGCTGTCCTTTGTAGTCACCCCATGAACCTGGTATCTCCAATATTTGGGGCTCTCTACTGGAACTGAAGCTATAGCATCACCTCTCATAGTGCCAAGCCTTAGCTGCTCTCCATGACCCCTTCAACCCTGTGGCTTTCACGTTGCCAAAAGTGGTACCATTCATTACTTACCAAGTATTTCTATTGCTAGGTCAAATTTTCAATAGCAGCTATTTTTGTTGGTTTCTGTTTAAGTAACTAACAAGCACACTATAAGATTACCTTCCATCGGTAGAGTCTACCCTCATATTATCATAAACCTGAAAGCCGATACCATTCTTCAATAGGGAATCCATAACTATTTGTACAGGAGGGAGCTGGGAGAAGTTCTTGTCTGTCATCAAGCAAACATTCTTAGCTCCCACATTCTGTTGATACTATGATAAAAATTAAGTTAGGCCTGAGTACACTAATACTGTCTTGGGGTTTTATCGCTGTGAAGAGACACCATGACCATGGCAACTCTTACAAAGGAAAACATTTAATTAGGGCTAACTTATGGTTTCAGAAGCTTAGTCCATCATTGTTGGGGCAGGGGCAGGAAATAGAACAGCATGCAGGCAGACGTTATGCGCCAGTGCTCTGCTGTTGTGTACACAGCATGTGACTCCACTCTGCTGCTGCAGAGCACAGCACATGGCAGGCCACCAAGTTGATCTGAGGTAAAGAGAGTGGAGCCATGTTTCCATTCCAGTTTTCAGAGCTGCAATAAAAAGCAATTCTCTCTGTGGCCTGGTAAGGAGGCTCCCCAGTCAGGGGGAGTTTTGTCAAAGAGCCAGCCACTGAGTTCATGTCAGAGACAGCCCCTGTTCTCATTACTAGGGAATCCACTTGGACACTGAACTGCCATGGGCTACATCTGAGCAACAGTTCTAAGTTATCTCCATGCATGGGCCTTGGTTGGAGTATCAGTCTCAGAAAAGACCACTGTGTCCAGATATTTTGGCTCTGTTGCTCTCCTTGTGGAGTTCCTGTCCTCTGCAGGTCTTACTAACTTCCCCTTCTTTCATATGATTCCCTGTACTCTGCCCAAAGTTTGGTTATGAGTCTCAGCATCTGCTTTGATACCCTACTGGGTATGAAGAGCTTAAGATAGCCTGAATATAACTCCATTTGGAAATAAAGATCTTGACTGGGAACTGAATTCAGGTACCAGAAAATATCACAGAGTGTACACCTGGCAGAAAACAAAGTTAACTCTCATAGCAACAGCCTCCAGGAAATATAACAGAATAAATGCTTCATAGAAAATAGAGACAAACTCCCTGGCAATAATCAATGGGAATCGGTTGAGAATCAGGTGGGAAAAATTCTCCCCAATGTTTCAGATATGGTTTAGAAAAATAGCCATTGTGATTATGTGCCTCAGAAAAGGTCACCCTGCCCTGCTAATCTTCACCCAATTCTGTAACCCAAGGCTTGTGCCCCCCTGCTTGCTGCCATGGAAACCCCCAGCTTACAGACTTTCCCTTTAAAAATCCTGTTCACTCAGAGCTCGGGGTCCCACTTCTCTACTGCTGTGCCAGTGAGACTTGGGTCCCGAGTTCGATTGCTCTCGTAATAAAGCTCTCTTGCAATTGCATCGAGTCGTCTCCTGGTGGTCTCTGAGGGTCCCATGAACCTGGCATAACAGGTAGTCTTTCAGAGGCCCTTTGTGGAAGGCTCCTGTCCTGTTCCCTGTTTTCTCCCTCTTCCAATGCTCTTTGTGTTTGGCTTTCTGAATGAGGATTGATCCTCTTACCCAGGGTCCTCCTTCTTGCTTAGCTTTTTTAGGTGTACAGATTTTAGTATGTTTATCCTATATTATATGTCTAATATCCACTTATAAGTGAGTATATATCATGTGTGTCCTTGTCCTTCTGAGATCCTCACTCAGGATGATCTTCTCTAGTTCCCACCATTTGCCATAGAGGAAGACTATGCAGCCAGGCTAGGGTCAGAGGGAAGGAGAGGAGGACTTCCCCTATCAGTGGACTGAGGGAGGGGTATGGGAGGAGATGAGGGAAGGAGGGATGGACTGGGAGGGGTTGAGGGAGAGGCCACAGCTGGGGTACAAAGTGAATGAACTATAATTTGTAAAAAAATAAATAATTTTTTTTAAAAAGCAGTTTCCTATTTCTCTTTTCTCAAACTCTTGTCTGCTTCTCTGTGCTTGCTCTCCCACACTGTTTAATTTAATTTTGTTCCATTTGTCTGTTAAATTTGATCCTAAGTTCTATTCTTTCCTTCCACGTGGAGCCTCTCAAAGCTACTTGCTCCTCCACCACCTCTCATGGCCTCTTACCCCTTCCCCACTCCTATAACCAGTATCCAAGATTCCAAAAGGTCATTCACTCTTCCCCTCCCCATTCCTTAATTGACTCTCACAAAAATCTACCCAAATACAAATCATCTCCTAATACCTACAACCTACTCTTATTTCTGAGACTATACTTTCTAACTCTTTTTCTGAATTGTTTATGATTTTAAAAAGGTTACATGTATTAGCGGTAACGGTGGAGCTGGAGAGTGTTGTGCCTTCTCCAGGCTGCACTGCAGAGCCACCACCAGTGAGGGGGAACTTGTGGCCCTTTTCCTAGGCCATGGCTCTTCCTGCCAGCAGACATCAGCCCACACATCCCTCTGTGTTTGTGGACTGATTTGGTGATCCACTGGGTGTCAGGATTTCTTCTGATAGCTTTATGGAATGGATCAATGAGGATAACCTCAAAAAATTTATATGTGGGGAATCTTCACCAACCCAGTAAGAATTCAGGACTCTCAAGCCCCGCAGTGGCATCCAGCTTTCTCCTCAGCAACAGACTGAAGGCTTCGGGCAAATTTTAGCTGGTTAACACCACGGTGGACAGGCTTGCCCACCTTGCCGTAAGTTGCATCCTTAGGAACTGGGCGTTTGTGGCCACCACGGCGGACACAGATCCTGTAAATAACATAACCTTGCTTGGCCTTGTATCCCAGCCTTCGCGCCTTATCAGGCCGAGTGGGGCAAGAAGCCCTGTGCAGCGCAGACAGCTGGGGGTACTGCCAGCAGCGGACCCTCAGAAGAAAGCGCATCGCGTCCCACTGCTTCTTCCTCCATAGCTCCTGGATGTATTTGTATGCACCCATCCTGGCTCACCTGATGGCTGCCGCCAGAGGAAAGGAAGAAGCCTTTCTCCCACCTACTTTCTTACTCTTAAAAATAAAAAATAAAAAAGAATACTTTTTCTGTACAGAAAAAAAATATCTTAAGATTACACTATAACTCACCTAAAATTTTGTGATTTACTATTGAATATAATGTTTAAAATCTAAGTTCAAACTCTTACACACACATACCACATGTTTGTGTGTACATATGTGTTTCTTACACATAAAAACACAGATGTTTTTAAATACTGCCACCTTAAGAGGATCACATGGCTTACAATCTGCCATGTGGCTACACCACCTGAAGAGGACCACGTGGTATGAAGCAACATTTTCAAAACTTCTTAGTCATAATTAACTCTGTTTATTCTATCTCCTTTTAAACTAATAAAACAAGCCTCACTTTAAATTGGTATGAATTTTTATATACATTCAAAATTATATTTTTACAACATGCACTTAATATATAATTCAACCCTGGTTCAAAATAATTTTGCTATGATGATGAAATTTTAAGGTTATAAAGGTCTACTGAGATTAATAAGCTAATTTAAAATGTATGTCTAACTGCTTATGTCTTTACCAGTTTCTGAATGAATATTGTTTCTCCTGCAACCAGCTGCTTGTGATCTGGGTTCACCATTAGGCTTTCTGGCCAATAAATTGGATACAATAAATTTAATCGTAATTTTAAATTTTTTATACTGTTCTACTGAATTACTGATTCTAAAACACATAACTCAGAGTTACTAGGTAAGAGGTTTTGCCTAGATACCCTTAAACTATGTGGTACGATTCCAAAGATACTCTAAATTGGGATATATTAATTTTAGAGACACTCATTTGTTTACAATGTTAAAACTTGGTCATTATGTTTTATCTTCACTCTCTAAAGTGTTAAAAAATTATGCCTTAAAAATGTGTTTAGCCTTGTTTTCTCAATATGGTAACATCACTAATCTATCATATAGCTTTAGATTTATATAAGCTGTAGACCTTTTAAAAACTAAATCGTACAAAAATTGTTGTGCTCTCTTTATGGACTATGTTTATTTTTTTAAGGCTCCAACTTAACAGGGATTAAACCTAAAGTCTTAATCTTTAATGATTAAGATAAGCTTTTTATTAATTGCAGGATCCAGCTTGATTTAGTATTTAGATCTATTTAAGATTAATATGATCCTCAAACACTTACCTACAGAATATGACATAATAACAGACCATAGCATTCTGTTTTATGTTTGCAAGGGATAGCTTAGAGCTGAAAACTAAATACAGATGTAGATTGCTCAACTCAAATATTCTAGCCTTCAAACCTGTCAGTGATCTGCTGAATATGGCATTTAACATGTTTAATCATATTATGAAAGATTCTAGCAGTGGCTTTCCAAAGTCTCCAAGAAGTTTAGGGCACAACAACAGATGACTTCAACTCTGGGTTGTTCTATGCTAACCACTGGGCAAGACTGCCCAGCCTGGACTATGGACAAACTGGTTGTCCAGAGATTTATTTCCTCACATTGTAGAGCATGAGGTGAGGTCAATCTCTCCATATTTTTCTTCTATGGGGGGGTGGGAGGAGAACTTCTTCTCTTCTGCACTGGTGACCAGACTGTCTGCCTGTGTTGCCATGGAGACCTGGGACAACTGTCTAGGTAGTTAGTGGACTGTGACTGACTAGCCATCTCTGTCTATTGATAGGTTCATTTAGATTACAATTTATCCTTCTCAGGTCTCTGATTATGTTGATGACTAAGGATAGGCCTTAAGCCTCACTCTTAGAGCTGCTACTGTCAGGTCTAAACACAGTCTATTTTTTTTTCAGACTCAAAAAAATAAACAAAAAACAAACAAACAAAAAAACCAGGCCTCAGATATAATCTTTTACTATTCCTTTAGCTAAAAGAGCTTATTTTACAACAACCACTCACAGTAATTTCACCTTTGTCTCATGATAAATCAAGGCCTAAGGATACAGAAGCTTAAGTTATGAGGAGATAAGGAATGTTTGAGGGTCTAAGAAGGTGCTTTAAGGTTGGTAAATGCAAGTTATGAATGTTTGAAGGTCTAAGGTGACTTAAGGTACCCTAAATTGATAAAAATGCTTCACATTTATTCCTGTTGTTATTCTACTGTTATATTAGCTGCCCAGAGCTTTGACATTTATCACTGGAGCTCTGATTTAATAATATAATTCTGATTTTTTAAAAAATTCCACTCTACAACCCACTATTATGGTTCCAAGCTCAAGATTTTAAATCTCTTTTGGTTTTTCTTTTTTTTAATTTATTTACTTATTTTAATTTTTTACAGTTTGTTCATTTTATATCCCAATTGTAGCCCCCTTCCTCATCTCCTTACAGTTTCACCCTGCCTTCCTTTTCCTGCCATCCCCTTCCTCTAGTCCAGGAAAAGGAATCCTCCTCCCCTGCTATCTGACCTTAGCTTATCATGTCTCATCAGGACTGCCTGGATCCTCTTCCTCTGTGGTTTGGCAAGGCTGTATTGATAAAGGAAAGTGATCAAAGAGCAGGTGACTGAGTTCACTTCAGAGACAGCCCCTGCTCTCCTTACTCAGGAACCTACATGAAGCCTGAGCTGCCTATGGGCTGCAGCTGAGCAGGAGGTCTAGGTCCTCTCTATGCATGGTCCTTGGTTGGTGAATCAGTCTCTGCAGAATGCCCTGGGCACAGAAATTTTTGGTTTTGTTGGTCTCCTTGTGGAGCTCCTGCCCCCTCTATGTCCTTCTGTCCACCACCACCACCAAAACCACCCCCACCCCCTTCTTCCATTAGGCTACCTGTGCTCTGCCCAAAGTTTGGCTGTGAGTCTCTGCATCTGCTTCTATCCCCTGTTGGGTGGAGCCTTTTAAGTATAGACTTAAAATTTGTTTCTCATTGTGCTAGATTTATATACATTTTTGTTCCTCCAGTCTTCTGGATATACAGAGAGAAGAAGTCTCTCTTCTATGACGTGCAATCATACTGAAAGTCAAAATCAAGTGAGCTTTTGCCCCTTCAACTTCTGCCTTTCCAGAGCTCACCTTAAAGATTGTTTATGCTATTAACCCAAAGTTGTATGTCTTCTGTCTTTTTCTACAATATGTATTTCATTGCATATTACAGTGGTCATGCTAACATGTCTGAAGTTTATCTTCTTTGTAAACTTAAAAAGGTATTCTTGTAAGCTACAGGAAGACCACCGGAATCCACCTATTAGGTCAAATGAAATCCTGATAAGGACAGCCTAAGCCTCCCATCTAGTACCTATTTCATAGGGTGGGATTGCTCCTACTTTCTCTTGTTTTGGGACTCCCCTCCCCCAACTTAAAATCATGGGTCCAAAAGTTTCAAAAGTGCTCCCCACTTGTGGGTTGAAATCACACCGTTGGGATCCTATTCCTGCAATCCTCCAGCCAACACCAACTGATTGGTGAGTCTTCCCTTCTGGTTGATGTAAATGTTTCCTACCATTCTCACCAACCTACATCCAACCTCTTCACCTAGGACCTTCTCCCTCGGATAAGACATTCCCTCTACCAGCATGGCTTCTCTCCCTGCCCCTCTGGTACATCTATGAAATCCTAGTGCTCGGTAAACTGTGTCTGCTACAGCAACTGTGTCCTTGGTCTCTGACCAGCACTGACAAGTGTTGGAACAGATTGTACCAATTTACTGAGTCAAACCTTGCCCTTAGGACACCTTGGACAGGTCACTGGCTCCTACCTGCCCAATGAGAACTGGCCATTTGTCTGTTCCTCCAGCCTTCCCACTGGGTTATCTTCTAGAGAATTTTAGTGCACCGGCATTAAGAGCTTCCAAGCTTACACACCTCTGCAATCAAACTTGGTCTCAATATCCCTTAGATGACAAATCCAAATGGAACCTTTTTAATTACTGCCAGCAATCAGGTAAATGAAAAATTTTTGTTGTTGTTGTTGTTTGTTTGTTTTTCTCTTCTTCTCTCCAAACCCTTCATCTCTGCTCATTCTCCCAAAAGTTTCAAATGTACACCTAAAAGAAAATTTCTCCCTAACCTACTTAACTTTGTCTTTTGCCCACATACATATTTCCAGTATTCTGCCAACTGTTTCCTACATCCGTGACAGTGCCAAAGCAGATACCCACAGGTGCTCCAGTCTAATCTTGCAGACTTTGTCAAGCTGGACTTACACTTCCCCTCCCAGCCTCAGAGGTTTTCAGATCCTGGACAGCAAATACAACAGCCTCCTCTTCCTGGACTTGGCCAGAATTTCAGCCTTTTGGCCTCTCTATGTCTACCCAGTGTCAGCAGAGAGTAGTCAAAGAAGATTGATTTCTTTGCACATTATTCATTTACAATCAATAAAAGGTTGGAATGATGTGCTCCAGGCCTGGGACAAACAGTTCCATGTTCTCCCAGCATTCCTTGGTCCCTATTTGCTTCAGGGCATGGCTGGCAAACCCCTCCTACCTCGATGTCTACCCTGAATTTTCCAGGGCAATGGCTTCCCTTCCCCTTCACCATATAATCTGAACATTTTGGTGCTCTTACCACCACCACCCCGTGTGTGTGTGTGTGTGTGTGTGTGTGTGTGTGTGTGTGTGTGTCTGTCTCTGTGTGTCTGTCTCTCTCCCTCTTGCATGGCAACCAAGAGCCGCTTCCAATGAACCTACATTTATATACTTTTTTTTGCCTTGCATGAGAAGCAATCCAATATCCCCATTTCTGCCGTGCCACCCCTTCCTAGTTTCTCATTTTTTTAAATAAACAAAAAGAGAGGAATGTTAGCCAGCCTGCCTATAATGTCATCATATGCCACTGCCAGATGTGTGGCAGATATGTTTCAGCTACAAATATAAATACAGATATAAAGGACTGACCCATCACTGCATGATCTCTCTTCCTCAGTTTCTCTCCCCTTCCTTCCTCTCTGACTTTCTCTCTTGGAGGACCACACCCTGCTCCTCATTCTCATCTCCTATGCTCTCCCACTGTCTCTCTCTGTCTCTCTCTGTCTCTGTCTACCCTCATAGCCCATTCAGACCCTAACTCCTCTCCCTTTTCTTTCTCCCAAATAAATCTGTTCTTATCAGACCTGTTGAGTACATGGCATTGTAAAAATATATCGTAACACTACCACTCTTCTCTTTTGAAACCTCTTGAGCCAGGCTGCCACAGTTCAAATCGGTCCTCAGTCTCATGTTCCTACTAGCATGGCCCTTTAAGCCCTGCTTGAAGCATCCAACTGTGTTCCTAATTCAAAGTCCCCAAACCCATATTCTTTCAAGCATAAGCATGGTCAAGCCTATCACAGCAATACCCCAGTCCCTGATACCAACCTGTCATAGTTAAGGTTTTATTGTTGTGAAGAGACATTATGACCAAGGTAGCTCTTACAAAGGACAGCATTTAATTGGGATGGCTTACAGTTTCAGAGGTTTAGTCCATTATTGTCATGATGGGAAACATGATAGCATGCAGGCAGATGTGGTGCTGGAGAAGGAGCTGAGAGTTCTACATTTTGATCCCCAGGCATCAGGAGAAGACTATGTACCACACTAGGCCTAGCTTGAGCATAGGAAACCTCAAAGCCTGCATCCACAGTGATCCCTTCATGCAACAAGGCCACACCTTCTAATAGTGCTACTCCCTATGGCCAAGCATCCAAACACATGAATCTATGGAGCCATTCCTATTTAAGCCACCAGAAACACCTTTGGGCAAGTTTAATGTAATCTTTAAAAACAAAGGACTCAATTAGTGTTCATTAACACTTGTGTTTAGAAGACATAGCATAGAGAGGTTGCAGACTTCTTAAATATTTGCCATGCCCACTTCCTTTGTAACTCCAGATCCATTCCATATCTAATATTAGAAACAACCATCTGAAAAAGAAAAAAAAATTTAGGTGCATTAGAGTTGGTCATATATTTCCAAAACCCTGAGAGACTCCCCAGTGTTTAGAGAATAAATAACACACACTTTACCTTGGTCTTCTGGGTCTCTCTCACCTTCTGGCCTTCTCCACTTTTTAAAGCAAACATTATCTACTGTTACAATGAATTTTTTTTTAATTTGTCTTTTCCCAAATGCAAAGTTCTCACTTGTTCCTATAGCTTCAAATGTCTGCTTTCCCTAACTCCAACATCAAAATTAACTCTCAGATTTCTTACTTTCCAATTTTGTATGTCTCTTTTGTAGTTTTTCCCCTTCATATGCCTAAACCTTGTGTGCATCTATACACACCATCAATCCTCCCACCCACCTAGAACTGCCACTGAGGGATACTCTCTTAAATGCCTGTTCTGGACTCAACACAAGTAACTAAAACAGAGATGCATGTTCTTCTGGTGTTTACATACAAAGGCAGAGCTTTCATACTAATGCACACAGGCCACTTTTCAATTAAAGAACAAAATAACCATGGCTTGTTTGATTCATGGTGCTCAGATTTCTTCTGAATGATTTCAGATTTCTTTCTTTAAAAAAAAAAAATGGTTGGTAACTCTTTAAAATGAGGATTTAAGCAATCTAACATGGTCGCCTAGATCTCTATCACTCTCAAATGATCTAGCAACCACCAGGATTATATTTTCAACTGGCAGCAATCATGGGGATGAGTAAAGACTGTACCTTCAGATGAGGCTTGGACTGTCAGAGAGACCTGGTGACCTAATGTATGATTCCTAAATGAGGAGAGGCAAGAAGTTAAACAAATAATTATAAGTAGTTATGTAATTAGTATGGCAAATTGCACCAGAATTAATCATTCCTTTACTCTTGCTTCAAAAGATTACTTTGACTTCCTGTGTTAAATAAAGCCTACAGCAAATTCTCAGAGCTTTGCTATATCACACATATAATTTGGAGACTATGTACAAGTGGGAGTTTGTAATAGCTTAATAGCTATATAAATGATGATTCTTTAAACATTATTTCTGTTTTCTGACTATATTCTCCTGTCTTCACAATGCACATTGCTCACAGTTCCTGATCAAAGTAAGACTGTGGAACAACGATATTAACAACAGCTTTCAAATAAAACACTAATGCTTCAGCAAATACTGAAGTTTTTTTCATCAATTAAAAAGATCAATGAAATCTACCTCAAAGGTGTAATATGTTGTTTTTCCCTGAAGGTGAGGGTCCAGGGGTAGAAGCACAGAAAGTAGCATCAGAGCATGCATCAAAAAGTGAGCCTAAGGATGGAAGGACCTAGAGGTGACAGGAGCTCCACAAGAAGACCAGCAGAGCCAACTAACCAGGACCCAGAGGGGCTTGTGGGAGACTGATGCACCAACCAAGGACCAGGCATGGAAAGGACCTAGGCTCCCTACACAGCTGTAGCCAATGGGCAGCTCGGTCTTTATGTGGGTTTGCTAATAAGGGGAGCAGTGGCTACCTCTGACATGGGATCAGTTGCCTGCTTTTGGTGGGGCTGCCTTACCAGGCCACAGGAGAAGAAGACATGCTCATTCTTAGTGTGACTTAATGTACCAAGGTGGGTTGATGGGGAGTAGGGGAAGGAGGATAAGAGGGAGGGGCTACAATTGGTATATAAAGTGAATATGAATATGAATGAACACATGAATTTTAAAAACATAAGCCTAAATAATATATTAAATATATTTATTATCAAAATGTTAAGTTTGATAATAAAATCCGGCAGTGAACATAAACAACTTCCTTGAAATCTTACCTAAAAGTACACGATTTTGGCATTTCATGGTTGAACATCAAATGTACTAAAAACTGTTTTGTTTTTTTTCCTCCCTGCACAGCTAGTTGTTACATTGGGGCAATAAGGGGTCATCAGTGAATTTCATATTTAAAGATGTTATTGTTGTGTGTGCATGCTGACTGTGTGTACCACATAGCATGCATATGTAGGTCAAAGGATGCCTTCGCACAGCCGACCCACCTTCATCAAGTTCTGGGATCTAACTCAGGTCATCAGGCTTGCATGTTAAATGTCCTTACCTCCTGAGCCTTCTCCCTGGGCTTCTGTCCTTCTTTGTAATCTACTTATCTATAGCTAGTTCTGGTCAGCCACAAGATAAAGGAAAGTCAACAGGATGATTTGTATCACTCATTTTTTGCTGTTAAAGAAAAAGAGAGCAGAACTAGACAACAACAACAAAAACATTCCCTGAGGGCAAAGGGATCTGATCAAAATCCACATTTCTCTGCCTCCTCTAAGGCTTTGTAGAAGTCCTGCTGCCTCTGCTACTAAAGTTTACGTCAAGCAGGAACTTGGAGTTATCTTCCTTTAAACCATTCCCCAAGTAGGAAAAAAAATTAAAAAGCCAAAAATGATTAGAGCACAACAGGTGAAAACAAAATTGTACCTGTTTTCACAGGGCCTTACGACTGCCTCCAAAACCTTATGGCTGGTGGTTAGAGGCCACATCTGCACTAAGGGTGAACCATTTACCAAGCAGGAAAGGCCTTGGTCACTCACCTCTCTTGGCTCTTCATCAGGCCAACTGTGCTTTCTGCTCAGGAGCACACATGCCCTGGCCTTTCCTTCTCTACATGTTTATAGAAATCAGTTTCTGTGTCAGTCATGTGACATCCTGAAGCTACAGTGAGCTTTATGGACCACAGAGTCTAGCAAGCATTAAGATGGTGGAAGTTAAAAACGTTTGTTATTATTTTTAATTATTAAGAAATTGATTATTTTAAAAAATGGATATAAGCAAGATTTCTTTTTTCCTTCTAGTAATCACCTTACATCAGCTTTTAGAGTTGTCTTTAAACCAAAAGCCTTGTTCCTAAATAACCTACACATTCTTCAAATGTCATAAGCGTGTTTTCAGTTTTGAAAAAGATTTTATTTAAAATTGAAAGGATAAGTAGCATTAAGTATCATGCACTAAACTAAACTGGCATAGTTAAAGCTAGGCATTACCAGTTTCCCAGTAAGATGCAGCCTCACACATGCCTTGATTTCTCTTTTCCACACTTTTTGGTAGAAACCAAAACTGAAGCTGATGTAAAAAAAAAAAAAAAAAAAACCTCACAATGCATGCATTACCTTGGGAGTAAGTATGTGAATGAGTTGGGCACTAGCATCTAGGGAAAAGGAAAATATAAACAGAAACAGGAAACCAAAAGTAAGAAGCCTCACGGCGAGTTGTATACAACATTCTAGTCCCGAGACTAAACTGCGTGGCAGAGTGTAGAAAAGAAAGCAACCTAACCCCAAACCCACTGTGATGCCAAAGGCAAAGCCAACACATCACTGTCTTTTCAGCACTCCAGACAACCCTTTCCATGAGGTGCTTTATTCCAGCTCTGCTCAGCCCAGGCCTGCAGGCAGCTATGAGGAGCATGCCGAGGCACACACTGCTGGGGGCTTGCATTTGTGAGGCAGGTCAGGAGCTCTGAACCACGTGGCTCTTGCCACTCAGCTCTCCACCCTGGGAGTGTTCTACGAAATTCTCCCACATCTTCAAGGAATGGTTTATCTTCAGACTGGCTCTGCACTTGAGCCTTCAGAAGCTCTCAGACACTGGCCTCCCACCACTCCACCCTGGACCGCAGCGTCAGGCTCGGTGGGCTGGTCCTGTCTCTACAGCACACACACCTAGGACATTCTCCTTCCTGAAGCCTACATCTAAGCTTCCCTTCCTTTCCTCCTACACCAGTTACTCACTCCTTGGACAGTCCGTCCCTCTGGCTTCAGTTTCTCCCGTTCATTTGTTTCTTTTTATGGCTTAGAGGACCGTGCCATAGCGGGGTGTCGGCAAATACTTGACTTGCACAGCCTCCTCCCCACCTCGCCAAAATTCAAATGTGGAATTAAACTCCAGGGATCTCAGCACTTCCCAAGATTAAGAAAAAAGTAAGGCTGCCACCTAGTGGCCACAAACTTCCAGCAGGGGACTGTCCTGCATTAAACTTCTAAGGACAAGTGAAGCAAGAAAGACATCCGAAATCAATGCTGGCGGCATGACTGCCTCTTCCTGCCCATTTGTGTTATTTTAAGTTCTAAGGCTAACTAACTGATTTCTGCCCGTTAGCTGAGGTTGCGCCTGGCCCTCTTTTGTTCTCCTGTGTTGATTTCCTCGGCTACTGTCCTTTATCCTTAAGAGATTCGTGCCTGAAGCTCTCAGGCTTGCTCATCCTTTGATGTTCCCCTGGCATATATTTGTGGCCTGTTTCCCTACATCCAACACCCTTCTTGTCCCCTGAAATCAGGTCACAGCTTGCTGGCTGGATTTTTACTTTGTCACTGTAGCGTGTAGGGCCAGAGCCTGAGCTTTGGCAGTCGTAGTAACTGGGCTCAGTCACTTGTCCTCAATAGGCCAATTAAGGAGTCAAGAAACGCAAAAGCAGAGAGAAATTTATTCAGTGTGACTACACTGGAAAGGGAGTATCATTCCATCCACCACCACCACCCCCACTGCCACAAACCCACCCTCCAGAATCCTGACATAGGGTATAGGTTTAAATGGAAGAATGGAGACAGTAAGCACCTAACACTTTCTTTAGCTTCCAAGACTCCCTGCTCGCCTGGATTGTCTCTTCCTTCTGCTTTCCCGCTCTGCTCACGCCTTGCCCACTGGGTTTGCTCCTGGCCTACGTTCAGCCACCTTTCTTTCTCCCTTAACCTATATGGTCTCACAGAATACCCCAGATATCTCTCCGTTTACCTAGACTTCCACCGCCATTTCTCACTCAGATATTTAATAGTTTCCAAATTGGCTTCTGGACTGCATCTTTGTTAGCTCTGTTCCTAGTGTGGTCAGGGGTGTTATCCCAATGACCTCACTCCTTTAAAGCTTCTTCCGTGGCAAAAACCGTGCAGACTCAACCCTGCCTGCTTGGCCCTCATCTTGCTTCAATCCTGGGCGTTAGCTCCTGAAAAATCAACAGTTTATCTCTTCACCAGCTCCCTTCCTTGCACATCATAAACTTTGCCCTGGATATTTCCTTGCTTGGAATCTACTTTCTTCCTTTCCCCTTTCTTCTTTGTAACTTTTTTTTTTTTTCTCAGATGAGGGGAAAAGATACCCTAGCTGTACAAATACAGTTTGGGCTGAGCCCAGAGCATTCCTTTCTCTGTTCTAACTACCCCTAGGTCTAGGCCTGGAAGTTTCTAGCCTCTGTACAATCTAATCTTCTGTAAACCTGAACCTTGAGGGTTTCAGCTTCCAGCCTCCATCTACTAACCTAGGGCTAGAATGCCTCTGAGACATACTGCAGAATAAACTCACCCTTTCTAGCTCTTTCCCTAGCTGCTTCAACTCAGCTGTTCTGGTCCAAACTCCTCCCCAAGCAGACTGCTTCAATCTGGCTTCTCTCTTGACTTCTGACTGAATTGCCCTGCGAGGTCTCGAAATAACTCTGGAGATATGTTTTAATCTTCTGGTTCCTTCTCATTCTCTGGCACATTCTCTCTGCAACTTGCCTCTAAAACTGTCCTGGCAAAACTACCACACACACTATTCTACCACTCCTACTGCTGCCGCCATCTCTCCCCACACTGCTCTTAAGCAGCCTCTCCCTCCTGTGCTGTTCTCCTGAGAGCAGGGCATATCCTATCTCCGATTCATTCTTCTCAAATCTTTCTCTGATTCTTCACTTTGTCTGCCCCTCTATTAGATGTCACTTTCAAAACTGCCTGCTTCCTTCTACAAATTAACTTTATCTTCATCGTTAGGAATTAAAGGTGTGTGTTAAGGGCAAGTCTGTATTCCAGCCAGATAATACTGTTATCCGGGCCATGTCTGCATTCCAGATGGATCACATACCTAGGAGGTCTTTGGATGTCATCCCTTGCCAGAGCAGTCACGTTGCTGGATTAAAATTACTCTAGAGATAAGTGCAGGTAAGTGTTCTTTCCTGTCAGTTCTGGGGTAGTCTTCCAAGGACCCAGAGAGGAACCTTCCTCTGTGTCCCAATGTATTGTACTTTGTTCCTGAATGAAACTGCTTCCAAGGGTTCAGTGCCAAGGCTCTTCTAGAGGATTTGGATTTGATTCTCAGAACCCACAAAGTGGCTCATGATCCTCTGCCACTTCAGCTCCAAGGAATCAAATCCCCTCTTCTGTCCTTTCCAAGCACACAAGTGATGCACAGACATACTTAACAGGCAGACAAGGCACCCACACACATAAAATAAACTGCTTCAAAACCCCAGTCCATACTTCTACTCCCCCCCCCCCACTTCCCACTGGCACCAGAGTGTGCTAACATAACTGCACTCACTCATATTCCCTCCCCATGCAGCTGTTCCAAACACGGGCTGGCTGACACAGGTTCTAAGGAATAGAGGGTTGTTTTAATAAGTCTGAAGGGACTGGTTGACACAAAAGAATGTAAACACTTATCCCTCTTGCAGGACTTGTCAAAGCACTTTACACAATAACAGAGACATCAAAACAAAGAGAAGTAGCTCCCCAGGTTTCCCTGGTCATGAAACTCTTTTACCACACGGCATCCAGAGATGCTACTAGGAGAGACATTCAGTATTAGTAGTTTTCTGTTGTTAACAGAACACAACTTACCGTTTCATTATAGGTTGGGGAACAAGGACTGCAAAGCCAAAGTTCAACCCATGGCTGTTCCATTACTTAGCTATGTGGCATTGATCAAATTATTTTCACACTTTTCTTATGCTAGAGGAAAATACTCAGTATGTCAGAGTCCTCATAAAGATTTCCTACCGATAGTTCATACTACTGTGTATATAACCTGGTATGTGTGCATTAACTGTTTTCCTAGTAATGTCTCAGTCCTTACTGCCTCTAGGAGGGCAGCCCCGACTCTACAACTCTCCCTCTGGGGTGTGGATCTTCCCTCTGCCAGAATTCCTGTCCAGTCCCTCTCCTTTCCCTATCTCATGTCAGCTTAAGCTTCCATTTCCCAGCCTGACTCTGTTACTTGCAAATTCACTTACTCGTGCACTCAGCCTTTCTGGAAGGAATCAGGCCAGGGAGGATAACTCCGTGTGATCTTTTCCCTTTGACAACCCATCTGCTGAGACCTGCAAATAGTGCCTATCCCCTTATTGGATCTCTAAGTAGCCTGTGCTCTTCAGCCTTCCATTGTTGTATTCTCAGGAAAGAGCAGTTCTGCACACAGACCAGTATACACGTGCAGCTTCAATGTTTATTGTCTTAGCAACCGTGCCAAGTTCTCCACAACCCGTCAAACTGTGGGACCAGGCCGGCTTCTGAGAGGCCACACTGCACCACCCTGTCCCACCATGGCATCAGGCCCTGCATGGCCCACTGCACGCTGTGGCATCTGCTTCCCTGAATTCTGCAAGCATCCTGATTCTAACTGCCTACCTGAAGGATGCATGAAGGAGCTGCTGAGTACTGTGGCATCCTTGATGCGGCCCATACTCACACAGTGCTTTGCAGGAGCCTCAGCAAGTGTGTGACCTGGGGACATGCAGGTGGCCATGACAGTTCTCCTTGTCTCCCAGCTGCTCATCTTCAACTGCCAGCCAATCCTGGTGGCTGAACTCCAGGAGGAAAACATCTGCCTCCAACCTGCTCTACAAGGTCAGCCCATTTTCCAGGAGTCAGAACCAGCTGCCAGCTCTGAAACTGCCTCAATAGCAAAAATAATTAATTAATTAAACCTAAAACCAATTCTTAACCCCCAAAGCAAGCCTTTGAATGTTAAGTCATCTGTCAACAGCTTTGCTTTTGATGAAGTTCTGAGGTGACTTTAGCTTCATGGTTACTTAAATCTATAAACTAGCAGTGCTCAGCAGTGCCTCATCCACAGTGCCTCATCCACCATGCCCCAGTGGAAGAGCTCAGTAATGATTGCCAAGTCCAACGAACTTGTCCAAAACCATCAGCAATCCACATTTTTATTAGTTATTATGAAATGAGTAGAGATTTCTTTGCACTTTCTAAAAGTAACCATATATATATATATATATATATATATATATATATATATATATATATATGAATGAAACACTCATAAGTATCGAAAAGCCCAAATCCCAGTTCCAAACTGCTATTAACCAGCAGGCCAAAACCAGCAAGGTGGCCCCTTTCTTTACAGAAACGCCCCTCCCTCAATTCTGGCTTTGCTAATAATAATTTTTAGGAGGTATTTACACAAAGATGTTTATTAAGATCAAAATAAGTCATTGAAAGCAAGGAACACATCGAGGACAGCAATAAACGTGAAATCTCCTGCTGGGTGTGGCTGCTCATTTATAATCTCAGTACTTGGGAGACAGAGCCACAGCCTCAAGGTCCAGTTCAGCCTCGGCTCCCTAGTGAACTCCAGGGCAGCACTTGCTAAAAACTAAAACCTAAGCCAATTAAACGAAAACACGGGTTATAAGCAAAATGACAGGTATTTTCTGAAGTCACAGGATTAATTACCATTATCTAGTGTGGTTCCAATTTATCATTTAAAGCATTGTGTTCATTTGGCCAAACACACCACCTTAACCAACATCAGCTGCACTACGCTATTAAGACTACAGTTAGTACCAAAAGAATTTTCGTGTTTTCCAATTACAAGTGGCTCCTGTAACCACTGCAATTACTTTCCGTTTTGCGAGCACACTCGACATTGGTACCCAGGTCACTGGCTCCACGTACAACTTCTACGACAGTAACAGTAAGCAACACCAGGTACCGGCATACCTTTACAATACTTGTTGTAATCACAGGTAGACGTACTCTCCTCCTCCCCGCCCCATTCTCCCTGCTTTAATAAATATACAAGCTCTGTTACAAAAATAATGCGGAAATGTTGAAACCAATGTGATCAACCTTTAACCAGCATCCAAAATCAAGACAAAAAAAAAGCAGGCTCTTAACTTATTCCTGGTTCTGACCATATTGTTTCCATAATTCAAGGTGTTCTCAAAACACAGCCTTAGTTTCCAGCCAATGTCTCCATTGTGTGAAAAGCATTAATTCGTAGTCCAGCACTGACTCCTGAGGCAAGGCAAACCTGTCCCTTCAATGTCAACCTCAATGGAGGGCAGCGGCCACCTCCTGCACTCTCCTGCAGCGCGCACAATTTAACCCTAAGGACCGACAGTCCTAGCTTTGCAGAACAGGTGCAGGGGGGAGAACGCTACTTCCGCCTCTCCCCACCCTGAAGCGGTACTCCTTCTTCACCTAAAGCAGGCGGCCTGGAATGCTTCTTGACCCCCAAGAGAAAGCCGCAGCACGGCTGGGAATGGCGGCCTGAAGCCAGCGGGTTGCCGGGTCGAACTCCTGCTCCAGCTCCCTGTGCACCGTGATGCGCTGCAGCTTCTCCGCCTCGTCCTGCTCCGTCCGGCCAGCAGCAACTCCACGCACTGGCCCTCCACGGCTCCCGCGGCTCGGTTCGCTCACTATGCCGCAGCAGCGGAACGCAGCTCCACCACAGCGGCACCCAGACAACCGGCAACCACGTGCGCACCCGGGACTAGTAAGACGGAAAAGAAACTTCACTTCCGGGGTACCCGGAACCGGCTCACAAGTGGGAGGCTAGGGAAAGGCCGGCAGAGGGCGGCATTGGAGAGCTGATGGGCTCAGAAGAGAGTAGGCGGACGTCGGCCGGACCGGCGCTCACCGCCGGTTCTGTGAAGACTAACAGGCTCAGGGCCTGGTTGGGACTACGTTTCCCAGCATGCTGCGGGGCAGGGGCGGGCACGGTAGTGCGCGGGAGGCTTAAACTCCGGGAGCTGCTTCTGGGCGGAGTTATTTAACGCTGTGGGGGCTACGCACTTCGTTCCGCGTTCCCTGTGCCTTAGGAGTGAGCAGAGGCAGACGCCACAGACACGCTTATCTATTGTTTTGCGATTTAGTAGGGCTGCCAGTGGGTTGTGCGGGGTGGTTGAATGACCTGGGCTCCTGTTCTGCCTGTGCCACTGTTTGAGCCTGGGATCTTTATTTAGGCCTGAAAATTCGTGTAAGACGGAAACTCTTAATAATACCCCGTATCCGGGACTGTTTTAAAGGTAAACGTGTCAGTGCTTTGAGGAAGGCTAAGATTGAGTGAAGGCCAAATAGCGGTTTTTATTCAATAGTCATGATGGCTTGGGGAGCTAAGGCAGTATTACAACTTTCTCAGCTTTCTATTTACTGCGATCTCCTTTGGTAGGTTGTTTCACCTCAGTCCTGTTCTAACGCTAAGTATGGAACCTTAATTAGTAACCGGTACAAAAGAAAAGAGTCAATAAGCAAAATCTACTGTTGTTTGCAATGACGAAGAGGCAGACTTGGGAAGGGAATTGACTTACTAAGGTTAGACAGCTAAGGAAATGCGTGTGCAGTAGACATTTTGACCATGGTATTAGAATGGGCACATATGCAGTGTAATCCAAAAATTATTTTGGAATCACATAAATTGACTTATATTTTACTATTATTTATTTATTTATTTTTAGTTCAGATCACATGAAGTTGAGGCTGAGCTTGAACGCCCTGTGCAGCTGATGAGGCCGTGAATTCTTTATACTCCTGCCTCTTCCAAGCACTGGCATTAGGGATATGCAACACCATAGCCAGCTTTATTTCTAAAACTAAGTTTTAGGATAGGATACAAAATACAGTTTTCAGTATGGTGCTTTCATACATGTCTCATGGTTGACTAAATCCTTCACTGCCTTTTCCCATTCCCCCTTAAATAGACATTTTAAAAATGCTGACTAAACTGGTTAGTATGTCATATGTCCATAATCCAGAGTGCCTATAAGCACTCTGGAGGTAGAGGCAGGAGGGTCATGTGTTCAAGACCAGCCTCAGTTGCATAGGGAGTCATCCAAATTATTTTTTGTTTGTTTGTTTTTAATGTGTCTTAAATTTACTATATGGATAAGAATCATCTTGGAATTGATCCTCCTGACTCTGCCTCCCAAGTTCTGGAATAATAGGCAGGGGATTTAATAAATTTTTTCCCTCAGTGCTAGCCCAGTGTTTTATTCTAAATTCAATATGTCTCAAACCACACAAGAGACAAGATTCCCTTAAAGCGGCTCCTTCTTCCATCATCCATGTTTCATCCTTTTCCTCCACCAAACAAATGTTGCTAAGTTGCCTTTGGGCTAGAGGAACAATGCCATTTCGAATATAACAGAGACAACAGTCCCAGGTGATGTCATAAGCATTCTATGATTATATGATATGATTATGCTGAATTCTTCTTTGACTTTTCCTGTCTCCAAATCTAATCAGTTCAAAAGCCTTGATAGTATTGACTTTGCATATTGGGTCTTTTCCAACCCCGGCTGCGATGGCCTTACCTCATTCTAGCCTGGATCTCTTCTATTTGCTTCTCCAGATCCTCCCTCTCCTCTGCAAGCTCCACTACTTTCTAGATGATTTTGATCAGCATGGAACAATGAAAGAAGATTGAAATATATGAAGAGAATGGGGTCAGGACACTTACTCCCTAATCCTTAAAAAAAATGACAGCCTCCCTCAGGGAACCACCTTCTGGCTCCAGAAGCTCCTTGGTTCTACTAAGAACCTTGCAAAGTTCCCTGAAGCTGTGCCCATGGCTTTGTAAATATTCCTGTTGTTCCTCTTTCTGTTTGCTACCAGGTCTCTTACTGGTATCTCGAGATTACTCTTGGAATTCTGAAAATTTAACATCCACGAATATGGCCAGAGCAAAAGCTTTTTGCATAAACAGAGTCATGATTATTCTTGGTCCTGTTTGCTTATCACCTGGCTCCGAGCCACTCTTACAAGTCCTAAGTCAGAATAGCCATCCTCACACTTGTTCTAGCCCACTCTTCACTGTATCAGTCTCCAGAGTTCTGAAGCCAAAAATGAGATGCAGGACAGAAAAGCAGCTTTTAGAGTTTTTGTGACAACTTTGTAACCTTTCTCATGAAGAGAGTTTTTTTGGTTACTGTTCCCACCTCCCCACAAAGAGGAACAAGAGGTTTAAAGACATGAAATTAATACTTTCCACCACCTCTCAATACATGTTTACTCTAATCAGTACAACTAGTTCTCACAACCATTTCATCAGGCTTTAAAGTCACATCAACTTAGATTTACTTTCTTCTTAAAGCATGAAACTAAGAAATTCATTTGTTGTGTATATGGACATGTCTGTGCTATGGCACATATGTGGAGGCCAGAGAACAATTTCTTTTGGGTTCTGGGAATGGAACTCAGGTTGTCAGGCTTGGAGCAAATGCTTTTACCCGGTGAGCCTTCTTGTTGGCCGTTGCTTTCTCAGTGCTGCTCAATTTTCTCCCTTTTTGGTGATGGGAATTATTAAGGATGATCCAGTTTTTAAATCTGCAGTGAACATTTTTTTCTCTCTAAATATTTTTGTTCAAGAAATACATTATATCAGTTAATTTGATAAAATATTAACTAAGGGCTCTTAAACTACTTAAATTATTTCCACATGGTTCACTTTAGCTGATTCATAATTTTATGTTAGAAGTGCACTGAAGTACTTGAAGGATTTTTTAATTAATTTTTTCCTCTCTGTGTGTGTATGTGCATGCATGTGGTGTTTTGTGTTTATGTGTAGGCCTGTGGTGGTTTCTATAGTTCCACCCACCCACATAGACTCATGTGTTTGAATGCTTGACCCACAGAGATTGGCATTGTTAGGAGGTGTGTCCTTGTTGGAGGAAGTGTGTCACCCTTCGGGTGAGATTTGAGGTCTCCAGTGCTCAAGCTATGCCCACTGTGGCACACAGTCTCCTTCTGCTTCCAGAGGATCAAGATGCAGAATGCTCAGCTACTTTTCCAGCACCAAGTCTGCCTGCCTGCTGCCATGTTTCCCACCATGATAGACTAAACCTCTGAAATTGTAAGCCAGCACCAGTTAAATGTTTTTCTTTGTCAGAGCTGCCTTCATGGTGTCATTTTACAGCAATAAAATCCTAACAAAGGCAGAAGTGGGAACTAGAGACTGAGGTGTTGCTGTGATAGGCCTGACTATGCTTTTATTTGGAGGAATATGAATTTGGGACTTTCAATTAGGAAAGTAGTAGAATGCTTTAAGTGGGACTTAATGAGCCATCCTAACAGGAATATGGAAGACAGTGGTGCTGAGGGTGACTTGAACTATGGGGACTAGCTCAAGAGGTTTTGGAGGAGAAGAATTTTAATATGTTGCTTACAGACTGTTTTGTGAAATTTTGGTGAAGAATGTAGCTGCTTTTTGTCCCTGGTATAAACTTCTGTCTTAGTTTGGGTTTTATTGCTATGAAGAGAAACTATGACCATGGCAACTCTTATAAAGGAAAACATTTAATTGGTACTGGTTTACAGTTTCAGAAATTTTATTTTGTGTAATTTTCAGAACCCATTGTCATCATGGCAGGAAACAGAGTGCAGTCAAACACAGTTCTGGAGAAAGAGCTGAGTGAGACTTCTACATCTTTATCCACAGGCAGCAGATGGCGACTCTGCCACACTAAAGGTAAGCTTAAACATTGGAGACCTCAAATCATGCCCCCACAGTGACACACTTCTCCAACAAGATCACACCTACTTCAGCAAGTTCACACCTCCTAATAGTACCACTCCCCATGAGCATTCACACACATGAGTCTATGGGGCCAAACCTATTCAAACCACCACAGTACCTAATCTCTAAATTTTGACTGATGAAAATTGTAACTGTAACTTGGCACAGACATTTTTGGTGTTTGTGGTCTTTCTGTTTAAATGCTTGCTGAGAGAATGTTAGAGGACACAGTCAGCTCCTGGGTCTGTACTCTTGTCCGTGACAGGTCAGTTTTTGCTGCCCAATTCAACTTCTAATTTAATAAAAAATCTTGCTTTGTGTGGACTCTTGTGCCTTCTTAGGTTGGAATCTTAGACCTGAACAATGAAAACAATAGAAAGTAAAACTATTGTAGACTATGCTTTTCTTTTCTACATGATTTCACTTGCCAAAGGGAGAGAACAAGAAAAAGAACCTCCAAGTGGCAAGTAGGGGTCACTGTATCCTTTAGCATCTGAGCACCCACAACCTTTCCAGCCCAGGAACCTCTGATGCAGAGAACATGCAATGGCTTGTGTTGTGTAACAACCCTAGTATTTCCCAGACCTGACTTTCTTTGTCTTATTATCTAGGACATATGAATTTAGGGATAAGAAATCTGAAATTGGGGGTACTTCTGGTTTCTTTCCTTTTGGATTTCAGTGGGAGTACAGTTCAAGTCTTAGGATCTAGCTTATTCATTTGGAAAATGAAGGGTTTGACTAGGCAGGTTTTATTTTAAATAAAACTTTTTCATGTTCAATTTAATGTAACTGATTTTCAGCCTTTGAAGGTGTGTGTGGGTGTATGTACATGTATATGCATATCTGTATGTCTTTAGAGCTGTTTTCTCAACTACAGTGTTCATGCTTCCTGCATGTATTCTGTGCTTTTTGCACTTCTTGGTATTTTCCTGGATGTTTTTTTTAACTAAAATTTCTATGTCTTTTTGTCTGCTTATGGTGAGTAACTAGTTTTTATCTCGGATCATTTTTAGTTTATTATTGTAATATTTCCTTCTGAACACCAATCAGAGTTTCAAGATAGGAGCCATTCATCTGAAGGCATCTTTGCCAAAACTGAGAGCACTGCCTAACATTTGCAGTTATTTTCTGAAAACATAAAGCTTTTTTTGTGACACCAATTTCCAACAGTGAACACAGTGTCAGCTACAGGACTTGTTCATTAAAGCATCAGCAAAGCAGGTAGTTTTCATCTGAAAAGCAGATGTAATTTAACAAGTCGTAAATTAAATTCAGCATGCTCTAAAGCAGTGGTTGTTAACCTTCCTAATGCTGCAACCCTTTAATACATTTCCTCAGGTTGTGGTGATTCCCAAACATACATTACTTTGTTGCTACTTCTTAACTAATTTTGCCACTATTACAACTCATATTGCAAATGTCTGTGTTTTCCTCTGGTTTTAGGTGACCTATGTGAAGGGGCTGTTTGATCCCCAGAGGGGTAGCAACCCACAGGTTAAGAACTCCTATAGCTGATAAACACCTTCAGCAAAGTGGCCGGATACAAAATTAACTCATAAAAACCAGTAGCACTCCTGTATACAAAAGACAAAAGGCCTGAGAAAGAAATTAGAGAAACAACATCGTTCACAACAGCCACAAATGACATAAAGTACCTTGGTGTAACCCTAAGCAAGCAAGTCAAAGACATGTATGAAAAAAATTTCAAGTCTCTGAAGAAAGAATTAGAGGAAGATATGAGAAGATGGAAAGATCTCCCATGATCATGGCTTGGCAGGATTAACATAGTAAAAATGGCCATCTTACCAAAAGCAATCTACAGATTTAATGCAATTCCCATCAAATTGCCAACACAATTCTTTACAGACCTGGAAAGAAAAATTCTCAACTTCGTATGGAATAACAAGAAACCGAGAATTGCTAAAACAATCCTCTACAATAAAAGATCTTCTAGAGGTATCTCCATCCCTGATCTCAAGCTGTACTATAGAGCAACAGTTATAAAAACTGCATGGTACTGGCACAGAAACAGAATGGTGGATCAATGGAACCGAACAGAAGACCCAGAAATAAACCCACACACTTATGGACACCTGATTTTTGACAAAGATGCCAAAACCATACAATGGAAAAAAGATAGCATCTTCAACAAATGGTGCTGGTCCAACTGGATGTCTACATGTAGAAAAATGAAAATAGATCCATATTTATCACCCTGCACAAAACTGAAGTCCAAGTGGATCAAAGACCTCAACATAAAACCAGACACATTAAATCGGCTAGAAAAAAAGTGGGGAATACCCTAGAACTCATTGGTACAGGAGAAAACTTCCTGAACAGAACACCAACAGCACAGGCTCTAAGAGCAACAATCAATGAATGGGACCTCATGAAATTGAAAAGCTTCTGTAAAGCAAAGGACACCGTCATCAAAACAAAGCGACTGCCTACAGATTGGGAAAGAATCATCACCAACCCTTTATCTGACAGAGGACTCATATCCAGTATATATAAAGAACTAAAGAAGCTGAAATGCAGCAAACCAAGTAATCCACTTAAAAAATGGGGAACAGAGCTAAACAGAGAATTCTCTGTAGAGGAATATCGAATGGCAGAGAAGCACTTAAAGAAATGCTCAATCTCATTAGCCATTAGGGAAATGCAAATCAAAACAACCCTGAGATTTCACCTTACACCCATCAATCAGAATGGCCAAGATGAAAAACTCAAGGGACAACACATGCTGGAGAGGTTGTGGAGAAAGGGGAACCCTTCTCCACTGCTGGTGGGAATGTAAACTGGTACAACCACTCTGGAAATCAATCTGGCGTTTTCTCAGACAACTAGGAATAATACTTCCTCAAGATTCAGCCATACCACTCCTAGGCATATACCCAAAAGAGGCTCAAGTACACAATAAGGACATTTGCTCAACCATGTTTGTAGCAGCTTTATTTGTAATAGCCAGAAGCTGGAAACAGCCCAGATGCCCCTCAACTGAAGAATGGATGCAGAAACTGTGGTACATCTATACAATGGAGTATTACTCAGCAATGAAAAATAAGGAAATCATGAAATTTGCAGGTAAATGGTGGGACCTGGAAAAGATCATCCTGAGTGAGTTGTCCCAGAAGCAAAAAGACACACATGGTATATACTCATATAAACATACAACATAGAATAAACCCACTAAAATCTGTACATCTTGCCGGAGCCAGCCAGTAGAGTCGAATGGTTCTTGAGTTGGGAGTGAGGATTAAAATTAATAAAATAAACACACAGCACACAGGAAACTTTTTAAAAGTTCAGACTCAACAGGCACAGCAAAAGGCAGACTGCTGCAGCAAGCAGTGCCAGCAACAAGCCTCAAGTCTCTGCCTCCTCCTCTGCCTTCAGCCTTCTCACCACTTTTATTTTGTGAGGAGTTACTTTTAGCCAGTAAAATATCTCAGAACAATAGGTTAATTTGCACAAGAAGCTAGAGGAAAAGGTGTGACCCTCACAAGCTATCCCACCTGCTATCACAAACAAAAAGAAATGGACTTGCAAGTTCTCTGCCCTTAGTAAAGGCCTGCTAAAAGCCATCTCTCCACCAAGATTTAAATATCAAAGCCGGCCACTTGGAGTCAAGGCTCCAGACAACATCTAAACAAACTAAACAAAAGAGAGGACCCTAGCTAAAATGTTCAATCCCCATCCTGAAAGGCAAAGAGGATGGACATCAGAAGAAAAAGAAAACAGGAAACAACCTTGAAACCTGCCACAGAGGGCCTCTGAAAGCCTCTGCAGTACAGACTGTCAAAGCAGATGCTGAGCCTGATGGCCAAGTGACAGGCAGAGTGAATGGAATTTTATGTAAGAAGTGGGAAATAGTAAGAGCTGGAGGGGATGGGAACTCCACAAGCAGAGCAACAGAACAAGATAATTTGAACACAGGGAACTTCCCAGAGACTCATACTCCAACCAAGGACTATCCGTGGAAATAACCTAGAACCCTGACAATGCAGCCACTTCTGATGAGAACTGATAGACTAAGATCAGAAAGAAGGAGAGGAGGACCTCCCCTATCAGTGGACTTGGGGAGGGGCATGCATGCAGAAAGGGGGGGGAGGGTGGGGTCGGGAGGGGAAGAGGGAGGGGCTTATGGGGGAATACAAAATGAATAAAGTGTAATTAATAAGAAAGAAAGAAAGAAAGAAAGAAAGAAAGAAAGAAAGAAAGAAAG
>NW_026587216.1:12312993-12362319 GCF_907164565.1 Psammomys obesus | reverse complement strand
AAGAAAGAAAGAAAGAAAGAAAGAAAGAAAGAAAGAAAGAAAGAAAGAAAGAAAGAACCACTGCTCTAAAAGATGGAAATCAAGGCTTCTTAGAGTAAACACAATAAAACGTGTGGCACCAGAGACTAGGGTATTGCTGTGATAGGCCTGATCCATGCTTTTGTTTGCAGGAATGTGGACTTAGGGATTCAGTATTAGGAAAGTAGTGGAATGTTTTAAGCTAGGCTTAATGGACCATGCTAGTAGGACTATGAAAGACATTGGTGCTGGGGGTGATTTGAACTGTGGGGTTCTGGATCAAGTGGCTTCAGAGGAGAAGAGCATTAATATGTGGCCTCGAGACTGCTGTGATATTTTGGCTAAGAATGTGGTTGTTTTTTGGCCTTTTCTGAAAAGTCTGCCTGAGGCTCAATTGAAGATTCTTGGATTAATTGTGTTGGCAGAGGATGTTTCAAGACAGCCCACTGTTGACTGTGTCCTGTGGTTATTGCTAACCACTCTTCTGTAGATCTATAATGAAAAGAAACAAACCAGGCAAGGGAAAATACAAAATGTACAGTTTGAGGGGGAAAGGGGAGCCAATAAGTGTAAACAGGTTAAAGAAGGCTGATGCTAAGTGGAATAAAGGTGACCTCAAAGCAAGACCTCACCCAGCTAAGCTTTTAACGTGTGAAAAGCAATTAAAGAAAAGCTTATGGCTGGGAGTGATGGTGCACCTTTCATCCCAGCACTTGGAAGGCAGAGGCTGGTAGATAACTGTTAGGTCTATAGAGTGACTTACAGGACAGCCAAGCTTAGGTAGTGAAAGGAACCATCAAAAATAGAAAGCTGGTGAAAATATTTGAATGACGCCCCTCCCCCAGCAAGCAGCAGAACATGGCGGTTTCAGAGTAAAGAATACAAGAAAGAAATTATCTCCTTCTGTGACTAAGGAAAGCCACTGAGGTCAGGTATGTGGCAGGGTGTCCCTGCATGGAGGCCTAAAGAGTCCAGTGTGTGAAGCTGTGAAGATGAAGCCTGGATTGCCCTGGAGATCCCAAAATGTTAGAGATGCCAGATTCTTAGGATACCTCCCAAAGAAAGCTGCTAACAGAGAGTGGAACCACCCAAGAAAAAAAAATGTGTAACAGTCAACAAAGCTGAAAGGAGTTAGAGATCTGAAGAGCACTTTGACATCAAACATTGAGATGCAGAATTTGAAGTTTGCCCAGCTGGTTTTTGGTCTTATTTTGATCCAGTATTTTCTCTCTATGTTCCCTTTCATTCCTTTTGGAATGGTCATATCTAGCCTGTGCCATTGTATGTTGGAAGAATGTGATATGATCCTCAAAAGAGACTTTGAACTTTTCATCAGGGCTTAGTATCTTGAGACAATGGAGACTTTTGAAGTTGGTTTGATTAGAAATGTCCTCCACAAGCTCACAGATTTGGATTGTGCCACCAGGGAGTAGCACTATTAGGAATTGAGGCCTTGTTGGAATACGTTTGGTCCTATTGAAGGAAGTGTGTCATTGGGGGTGGGCTTTGAGGTTTCAGAAGCCCAAGCCAAGCTCAGTATCATTCTCTTCCTGCTGTTTGCTGATCTAGATGTAGATTTCTCAGCTTTTCCAGCACTATGTTTGCCTGTGTGATGCCATGCTTCCCACCATGACAATAATGGACAAATCCCCTGAACCTGTAAGGCAGCCACAATTAAATGCTCTTCCTTATAAGAGTTGCATAGTGTCTCTTCACAGCAATAGAAACTTTAAATAAGACAACCAGCAGAGGTAACTCCCTCCCAACAAGAATGTCTTTTTATCAGTGTGCAAAAATAAAAAAGTATATCTTTCTAACCATTTCTTCTTATAAAGATCTTGCTCTGTCTTCAAGAACACCTACAGAGGACTCTGCAGGCTCCTTTGACAAATAGGCTGCTCGGGTAGCACTTTCTAGTCACTGGAGTAGCTAGATTTTGAAAAGCCTATTGACAGTCTCTGTCTTTCCCTGGATAGTTTAGTCTTTGGTAGTCCTTGGAGTTTAGGATATGTGTGAATTTAACTGTCTTGACCTCCCCACCCTCCAAGGGAGGAGCAGTCCTGCTAGGCCACAGAGGAGGACTTTGTAGCCAGCCCTGAAGATACCTGATAAAACAGGGCCAGACAAAGGGGAGGAGGTCCTCCCCAATCTGTGGACTTGGAAAGGGGCAGGGAGAAGCTGAAGGAGGGAGGGTAGGATTGGGAGGGAATAAGGGAGCAAGATACAGCTGGGATACAGAGTTAATAAAATGTAACTAATAATAATAAACAATAAAATAAATAAATAATTAATTAAAAAAGACTTCTATTTGTCTGATCCTCATTTCTCATTTCTCTCTATATTATTTGGAATGAGAATTTATTTCCCATTATTTATTTCCTCCAATTGTTTGAAGTTAGATACCCTTTTCAAGTTTTATTTGTATTCAGTTTAGTGAAGTCTAAAGTTAATACATTAATACTGTCTATAGAATGGTCATCCCTGCAGCAAACTATTTACTGTTGCTAGCTACCATTTTACCTTCATCTTTTAAAAAATTTACAAATTAATGCTGAGCCTATAATCTTAGTGTTTGGGCACTGAGCTTTGTGAGTTCAAAGTCAGGCTGGGTCACATAGTTATAATCTGTTTCAAAAATAAAGTGAAGCAAAGTGATCCAAATTAGACATAATTATCATTATAGATAATGCACTTTAATCATAAGGTTAAATGTTAACAATTCTCGCTCTTTAAAGATAGTATTGTTTTGTCTTTTATTTCTATTCCTGTTCTTGAGAAATGAGCTCTGTTTTGCTTCTTTTAATTCTATAAAATAATGTCGCTATGAACTTACTCATAAGTGTCACTATGACTCACTGGAGTCATAGATCTCCATTATCCTTATATACTTCATCTTGTGCATGACTAATTTGATTACATTGTCTTCTGACTGAAGGGTTTCTATCTCAAATTATTTCCAGAGGAGGGAAATGCATATACGGTAAAAACTTAAAACTCTTTTATGTTTAAAAGCTTTTCTTGTGGCTAGAGAGATGACTTAATGGTCAAGAGTGTGTACTGCTCTCACAGAGGTCTCAAAACCATCCAACAGGAACCATTCATGTTGGATGGTTCACAACTTTCTGTAACTCCAGTTCCATGGGAAACAACATTCTTTTCTAGCCTCTTCTGGCCCTCAAAGGCACCTGCACAGATGTATCATACATACACACATATACATAAATAACTTTTTAATCTTAAAATTATGTCTGACTTCTTTGGGGGTCTGCGCCATAAGCACAAGGCATTCAGATTCATAACTGGGTCAGCCATAGAGTGGTGGAAAATCCAGGAGGAGGGAGCCACCCATGACAGGACCCTTAACGTCCACAAAAAGGATATTTTGATTAAACACAGAATTCTTGAATCATAATTCTCTTCTTTCAAAAGTCTCAATTTCTGATATCTGGGTTCCTCTGGAGGAGTTCCAGGTTCTTGTATCCTAGAGTAAGAAGTTGGACAAAGATGGGCAGGTGGTAGCAGAAGCATGAACATGTTACTAGAAGGTTCACTTCCAAGGCCAGAAGCAGGCCAGAGCCTGGGAAGGGTCAGCAGATCACAGGGCAAAGTTGTGCAAAGCATCGGACTTCCTGAGCCATTGCATAGTGCAGGCTTCCTCACGCATGTATGGTCATGCGCAGTATGTGCTCATTTCTGTCATTATATCTTCTCCAAGGTGCCTGTGCAGTGTCAAGAATCACAGGTCACCTTTAGGCACTGCAGTTCCTCTACACACTCTCTGCCCAGTCCTCTGGCCCCAGTAATATTACCTTTCTTGTCTCTGGATTCTGACACTACCAGCGAGAAATATGACAGCGGTCCTGATTCTCTTTCCTTTGGATTTATGTTTGACTCCATATGTGTGTGTGTTTCTTAGAGCTGCTTTGGTATCTCTTTTCTGTGATTGGCCCCTGTGTTTGGATTTCTCTCCATGTTGTGCCTTCTCTCTATTCGATCTCATTGATCCTATTTAGTTCACTTGTGGTTACTACCTGGGTTTTTAGCAGTAGCATTTTTGACTTTTTCCCTTTGTTAGGCATTTGAGTCCAGAAGTAAAGCTTATTTTTTTAATGTGTCAAAATGTTTCTTTCCTTTAAATAAATCTACCCCCAAATTGTCATTATGTTTTATTAACGTTCTTTTCATGTTGTTCTCTCACATTAAGTTTGCTAGCTAGGTCTCATCTATAATAATAGTGCATACTTTCTCTGCCTGCTCATGTCGCTGGAGAGGGCTGGATCCCAGGACCTGCACTTGGGATCTCTAAGGGCAGTTTGTCCTCAACACTGCGGAGGTCATGGCGTCATCTTCCGGCCCTCTCTCAGAGAACCTCAGCACTACATTAGGTTTGGGCAGAGAAACTTTCTGTGAATGCTGAGTCCTCTTGAAGTTTTAAACAGGATACCAGAGGTACTTCCATTAACTGCTATGCCCTGTTTTCTGGGGAACGAAATGTCTTAGGCTTAAGTAGATTGCCTCTGTCTTAAGAGTCTCTCTCTCAGTTATTTATCTGTTAAGTGACACTGTATGAAGCACAATACATGAAAACTCATAATTCAACTCACACCTCTTTCTGCTTCATACACAATTTTTCATGTTCTGAGATTTTTCTCTATTCCTAAATACATGTTGTATTTTCTCATTTATATATTTTAGATAAGAAGATGAGAAAAAAACTGTAAGAGTATTAGAAATGTGGGTCTAACATGTTTTGGCTATCTATGGTGTTTTTGTTTGTTTGTTTGTTTGTTTGTTTGTTTGTTTGTTTTTAAGACAGGGTTTCTCTATGCCATCCTAGAGCTTGCTATGTAAACCAGCTTGGCCTTGAACTCACAGATACCCTCCTCCCTCTCCCTACTGAGTGCTAGGATTACTGTGCCAAGTAATGTTAGCCAACCTAAGTGTCAGCATGAAGACATGAGCCTGGAACTATGTTGATGGGGAAGTCTGGCTTAGGTGCTTAACAATTGTTGGCACATTTTATATTCATTCATTCATTCATTCATTCATTCATTCATTCATTCATTTATTCATTCATTCATGAAATACTTATTATTCAACACAAATATCTGAGATGCAGAAGACATCTGTAATGGGGGAGGAGAAGGCACAATAAAAATTAATCAAGAATATATATTTAAATTTTTATTTCATTTAGTTATGTGAATGTGAGAGAGAGAGAGAGAGAGAGAGATCGAGAGCATCTGCAGTGAGTGCAGGTGCTTTCCAAGGCCATCAACTCCTCTGGATCTGAAGTTACAGCCTATTGTGAGCTGCCTGATGTGGGTACTGGGAACAAATTAAGGTCCTCTGCAAGAGCAGCAAGTGCTCTTCACCACTGAGACATCCCTCCAGCATCTGGAGAAAGAATATTTTAAATACAAAATAGTTCATCAAAGATCAGAAATGTACAAGTGCAACATACATTTGGGACACAGAAGTTTGGAGCTGTGGGCTCCTTTGGAGGGACAGTAGGAAATGAGACTACACAGAGCAGGTTGGACCAGATTGCAAACAGATTTCGTGGCACCTTTTATTCTAAAACTTTTCAACAGTGTAGCAGAAGCTGTGCTTAGTTGTAAGGATATGAGTTGAGAAAGACAGCATTCCTGCCTTCCAGGAACTATAAGTATTGAGGGGCTTGCAGAATAAAAAAACAAAAACAAACAACAACAACAAAAACACATGTCTATAAATTGGTGAAAAGTATACTCTGGGGATGTAGAAGCAGAGGAGACACAGAGCAGAAAATTCGGACAATAGCTGGCTGCTGTAGTTCCGGGAAAGAAGGGTTGAGCCTTGACCATGTATAGGGATAGCAGTTTGCAGAAAAGGTGCAATAGAGAGGCATGAAGGGGTGGGAGAAGGTGGAGATGGCAGGACCTGGAGAGAGGTGACCCAGTCACATCTGGCTGCATCCTTTCTTGTGCGGCCTAAACTTGTACCTGGAGACAGAGGAAAGAAGGAAAGAGGAGGGGCACAGCATTCATATTCCTAGTATCCTTGGGTGTACCAGCCTCATGAATGTTACATATTTCTGTATCATAACTGACTTGTTGGAAATGCTCCTGTGAAGGGATAATTTTCCAAGCTTTTACTATACAGAGTTTCTTTGAGACAGTTTAAGAAATTGCCTCATGAGTGCTGTGAAAATAAGGTATCAGTGCATCCTTCAATTAAAAAATTATATAGTGTGAAATATTTAGAGATCATTAATTTTGTTGCTATCATTTGTCTTTCAATAGAATAGAAATATGAGAAATGGCAATTTCTGTTTTAATAAAGGGCATTTTATCAATATCCTTGCCCTGATTTCTCTACTCTCAGCATCTTGTTAAAAGCCATTTCTTACACTATGCAAGAAAAGGATTTATTCCCTTGACAATATATTTAATAACAGACAATTTTACAGACACTATCAATACCTTCCGCATCTCAATTTCTCAAGTTTTTCTAAGCAAATAAATGTTAAGAACATTTTGTTACATTATGTTTTTCTCAGCTTATGGCTCCCAGGTTAGCCACATATGTAAAGCACTCACTGTGGCTGTTCTGTGAGCTGCTGTCACAGCAGCTCATGCCTTTTGCTGCCTTGAAAATGGACACAGAAAAGGGTATTTTACTCCCCCTCTTCTAGTTTGTGTTAATCTTAACAAATACTTGGTGGATTTGTAATGCAGTAGAACACCAGGCACCACAGAGAGTCAAGATGACTGTAGTGTGAAGACTAGTAGTCTAACTGAAAAGACAAAAACATCACCGTGGGAATGCAGAGACATGAAAGGTGTGGCAGAACATTCCAGATACTGTAATATAGCTTGGTTCATGTATTTACTCTCTTCTCATCATACTCCAGTATCTATCCCATTTCCTGTCATTGGCCAGGTGTGGCCTACACCCTTGTATGAAAAATAAATAAATAAAAGAAAATCAACAATGTGCCTCCAGTGAAACTGAAGACCTTTCAGACAGAAACAGAATCATATGAATTGCCCTTTTTAAAAAGCAGGGAGTGAGTGCTGGAGAGATGGCTCAGCTGTTAAGAGCACTTGTTAACTCTTCATTTCCCAGCACTGACATAGCATTTCAAAACCCACTGTAACTACACTTTTAGAAGATGCAATGCGTCTTTCTGAACTTAGTGGGCACCAGGCAGGCATGTTGTACATAGACATACATGCAGCTAAAACACTCATACACATAAAATAGAACAAAGAAGTCCAAAAATAAATTCCTAAGAAAATAATAAAACATGGAGTAAAAATATTTATGAAAGCCTTTCTGACAGGCTGAGTAGTAGCCAACAGTAAATTAAAGCAAAACCAAAACCAAAACCAAACCTTTTTTGTTTTTGTATTAGTCAAACTTCGATTGCAATAACTGCGTACGAGAGGCCCTGGAAAACATAAAGAATAGAGGTTTATTTAGCTCCCAGTTTTGGAGATTCAAGAACACAGTGCTGTCCATATTTATCTCTGGTAAATATTCCACACTCTAGCTGGGTCATATTATGATAGGTGGCATCATGGCAGCTCTTGTAAGAGGGGACAGCATATGGCAAGGCGGGATGCCACAGAGACAGAAAATCCAGGCTTACTCCTTCACAGCCACCTTCCTGAGAGAACTCCACTGATTGCTCCAAGAGCACTGACCCTCTAGGCCTCCACCAGGCTCCACCCCTTGATCTCTTGATGGCTGCAGCTGGTGCAGGAGGGTGGTGCTAGGAACTAAACTCACCCTGGCACAGCGCACACTGAATCTCCTCCAACCACAGCAGCTTGCTGCCTTTATGTTCAGTTTCCACCAAAATAATCTGGAGCGGGAGGGTTTAATGGGCTAGGGTAAGTTGTCACCTCAGTCTGCAAAGCTGCTACTGTCTGGTGTGCAAACAGAGGTTCCAGCTTCGCTTGGAAATCTGGTCTTCCCTACAGTCTCTAACTGAGGTATGGGCCTTGTTCTACCAGCAGCAAACAGACCAGGGCAGGAGGGCCTGGGAGTCTGCAGAGTCTTCTCTCAACTCTACCTTTGTGTTCCCTCCTCCTGGGTCCTGGCACCTCTGGATCCCTTCTCAGCCAAGTCTGAGAACATTTCGAAGATGCACTAGGATAATTGCAGGACCACAGTCCTTTCAGACCTCGTGCTTCTGGACTCTCACTTATGTGCTCTTGCTGAATTTAGGCAGAAGCTATAAATCAAATATATTAATGTTTTGTATGACCAAATTATAAAATGTAGTGGATTATTATTTTAGAATCTGAGACAAATGAAGAGTGACTGCTATAATTTAAAACGTAAATCTCTTCCCAGCAGATATGAAGTCTGAAATACTTAGGATTTGGATGGTGAGAGTGGTGGGGTAAGGCTTAGAAATGCAACTTTGGCTTTTGCTATTCAAAAATGGTAAAGATACTTCCTTAGTCTAATAAATATTAAACTCTCCCTGGCATATCATGACTACATCCCTCCCCCCATTCCCCTTGCTCTTTCTCTTCCTCTTCCAACCCTTTCTGTTCCCCTTTCATTGCAACTAAGTAGACTGAAAATGTAGTTTCAATCTATCAAAGCCATTAACCCCATCTCTGTTAAGAATCTAAATTCCACTATGGAATGTCCAGCCAACAGCTAGCCACTGAGAAAAGGATGAAATACCACATCACTCCTGCCTAGCATGACAGTCTCTGCTGCAGAAGAGTTAGCCTTCAGAGACAACTCAGCTCCTTCTGGCTCTTTGTAGTCTTTGGGTTATAGTTTCCTACTCTGAAGACTTTAGAAATGCTATTTGGTAATTATAGGTTAACTTAAACCATAAATAACTTCCTAAGGAATGTGTTAGTATATTTTTTTTTTTCTGGCTTCAGCACTTTCTCAAAAGGAAACTCGGGTAATCCTTCAAGTGTCTGGTGGGTATGTCTGTTTGAGTAGTCAAAATAGTGTGGTGAGTGAACAAGAATAGTAAAATAAACAAAAATCAAGGTTAGATGTCTGGGAAGATGTCATGGGGATCTACATTTTTAAATGTTGATGCTGAAGACTCAAATAAGGCTGAGAAACAGGCATGTATCCTGAAGCAAAGATGCTACACCTCCAGAGCAAGACAGAACCATCTAAAAGATAAATGATAGGGTTGTTTGGGAGTTATGCAGGAAGTGATGCAGAAGCTTACCAGAAAAGTGTCTTTTTGAGTACTTATGAATCCCATTCACATGCATTAGTCTGAGGCTATTATCTGATGACTTATCATTTGTAACTTACACAAATTATCATGGTATAAACAAGAGAACTCTGTACCCAAAGTTATATATACATGGTGTGTGGTTGTCAGATTTTAGAGAAGATGAGAATCACTGCCTGTACTTTTCTTATTTAACTTTCTATTGGTTCTTTGTGAATTTCACAGCATGCACCCCAGTCATCTCTCTGTCTGCTAAAATAAAAAAAGTTCACATTGTGGAAGCTGTACTGTGTCACAGTGTGTTCCAGAATATACCTTTTTGTCCACACTTCTTTGCTTGCAAATGTTCGCTGTGATGAATCATTGGTCTGGTTAGAGGCCTCTGGCTTCTGCTACATGATCAATACTGGATCTTCACCAGAACTTCTTTTGGATCACCTGTTGCTATCCTGTGTCAAAGAGATTCTGCAACTTTGGATTTGTAGGACCAGCTCCTTCACAGGCTCCAGCAGTTCATAGGTGAGGTAGATGTTGGGATGGGTCAACTCACAGCCCTGAATCTAGGTCTGAGTGGTATTTGAGCTGGTCAGGCCACCAGCTATCCTGCACCCATACCACTAGGGTGGGTTCTACAGAACTGCCCTTGATAGCTCACTGACAAGAAGCAAAGCCAGCATTCCAGATCTTATGCCTTCAGGGCTGGCACACGTGTGCCCACACCTCAGAGCCAGCTCTATTGTGCTTCTCAAGCAAGGTGCAGTATCCACTCTCCCAAGTGGTGCAGCTGGTGAGGGGCAGGAAAAGCTCTCCTGCTCTCATGATCTCATACCTCCTACCTGTCATAGGTGGTGAGGGGCAAGGGGCATCTCTCCCTTGCTTACACCACCACACGACTGCCTGTACTTCTAACAAAAGTTGGTTTTATTCCCATTCCAAACGTCTACAGATAATTCTTTAATATGAATGAATGCATGGGTCAGGCAGGAAGGTGGTTCATGTGTAAAAACATTTGCCACTTAAACATGAGGACTTGAGTTCAAATTCCTAGAATTTGTATAGTACAAACATCTATAAATGAAAAATTCAATGAGGAGATGGGAGATGGAGGTGGGAGAAACCTCAGAAGCTTACAGGGAGTTAGCCTGGAATCCATACTAGTGAACAAGAAACCCTGTCTCAAATATACCAGAAGGGAAGTACTGATTCCCTATACTTACATCTGACCTGTATGCATGTGCCAAGGTATGCATGCACCCACATTCAAACATACAAAAGTGCATGTGTGTGTGCGCACACACACTCATACCATGAGAGTTAGGCATGGTTGTATGTGTCTGTAATCCCACTACAGGAAGACAAGACAAAGGGATCATTGTGATTTTACTTGACTGCTTTGTGAGTTCAAGGCTGCTCTAGGATATAACAAAGCCCTGCCTCAAATAAAACAAAATATACATTCCTTGACAACTCATACATAGAAGTACTGAATACTAAGTGTAAGTGTTACAGCTCTAAGAGGAAAAGTATCCTGGCAATTGAGAGTGATAAATACCACAAAACCACATAGAACAACAAACTTTACACATGAGATTTTTAGGGAAAGATACAAGAAGGTAGTTGCCTCTGCTAGGGAGAGAAACAACAAAGAACTGAACAGGAGACAGGATATCCTGGCCTGATCTTGGGGCTTTTATTTCCATAGGGCAGAGCTTGGCTGCCTCCTTCTCATTGGGCTGGAAACTGGCCCTTGTACTGTTAGAGTAGAGTAGTCTGGGGGTGAGGCCTGGCCACTGTTCACCTTCAGGGACTTACGCTTAGTCCTGTTCTAGGCTTAAGAGAAACAGGATGGTGTGATGAACATGACTTCTATCTTCTTACTGTGCCATGGGTTTGGTGAGGATATTTTTATTTGTTATTATAGTTAGAACAGTTTTTACATACTGTAACTAGTAAATAGTTGTTTACTTATTGACTTTGTGTATATCCAGTGGTTCCTGAAAAATGTATCAATTAATAGATCCTAGAGTTTGGAGATCAAATTCAGAGTCTCCTGCATCCTAGGCAGGTGTTTAACCATAGACTACTCCCAGACCAATAAGAATATTCTGAGTGCTGGAGAGATGGCTCAGAAGACCTCTGGTTGCTCTTCCAGAAGAGCCAGTTTTGATCCCCAGAACCTAAATGAGGATCACACTCTTCTGTAACTCCAGTTCCAGGAGATCCAGTGGCCTCTTCTAGACTCCACAGGCACCAGCCATGCAGGCAATGCAAAGACATAGATGTAGGCAAAACATTCATATACATAAAATAATAATAATTAAAAATTAAATATCTCAATATTTATAAATAGAAGTTCCATAAGGTTATGAATCAAACCTTTCTTTTTCATTTCTGTCCTTATTTCAATTAGGATGTTTTACTGCACAATTTAGACTGTTTCATTTTTCACGAATGTATTTCTACGCATGTATATGTATGTGTATATTGTCTATCTGTCTATCAATCTAATACCTCCTGAGTCTGTTTTATGTTGCTTGTTTTTAGGGCTGACCAGTTGGTATTGGATGAGCTATCAGGAAGTTCATCCCTAGGGGGAATAAAAAGAGAATCTCTGTTCTTTCAAAAGCCATTGATTATCTATAGCTCTTCATTTAGGGGTGAAGCCTTGTGAAATTTCTCCCATTTTTATTGGCATGTTGACCATTGTGGTCATTATACAGGTCTTGTTTAGGTAACCATACTGTGAGAATTCAAGTAAATTTTCTTATAGGTTTCATGACCTCACCAGCCATGGATAGGTATCAGATTTATAGCATCAGACATGAATTTCATCCTATTGAGTGAGGCTTGAGTCCAAGTATATTTATGTTGGCTCCCATGAAGATAGAAGTGGCCCTGCTGCACCACTGAAGTTAAGATGAGAGCTGGTTCTCAAAGAATTACAGAGCTATGCAAGTTGCCAAGGGGAAAACAAGCAATAGCCCTCCTTAGCTGTAAAGAATCCTATAAACCACAACAATGGCTGTACTGGCACACTGAAATTTTTTATGTGGGTGACAGGGATTGGACTCAAGCCCTCATTGCCTGGCAAGCACTTTACTGACTACCCTGATTCCTAAGCCACCCAAGAGTTTTTAAATGAATAATGACGGCATAATTCATTCTAATGACACCCGACAAAGCCAGACATTAATACCCATATATAATGAGTGGAAAAATCAAGGCATTTAAGAAAAGTCAGAAATCAATGGCCAAGCCCAGAATAGAACTAAGGTCTCCTGGTCTACAATCTGATGCTTTGTGTCCTCACTCACACTAGTGCATAAAATTAGAACCGAGGTCCCACCTTTCTGCGAAAGATGGGAGCTTTAATTAGGTGCAGTCACACATGCTATAGAAGAGGCTTAAGACCATTACATTTCCTAAAAACGATAATGAATCAGATTCTAAAATAAGATTGTCAAATCTGTTCTTAAATTGAAAAGATAGTAGCATAGGATGACCTGCTTTTCTGCTTTGCGTGTGAGGCCTCACCAGACCATGCCTGTTTTCACATCATATCATTTATCTGATTCCTCACTCCAACTCCATCTTGGGAATTGGAAATTATATCTAATTCTCAAATGTCAATGAATTGTTTTGGTTTTTTTGTATGCTTTTGAACAAGCTAGTTTGAAAACATCTAATCCTATGATATACAAATGAACAATCAAATTTTATTTCTTTAGAAATACCGGTTAAATTTTTCATGAGAGGTTAATGCTTTAATTATTTAAAAAGGTGTTTTTTATTACCTGTGAATCTTAAAAACAAACTGTTCTAAAATTTTCAGCTTTTCAGCATCAATAAAGCATTTAGTATTTGAAATATTTAAGACCATTTTATAATACAGAAAAACCTGAGTACAAACAGAGAGACCCAGGAAGGCATTCGCTAAATTTGTGCCTAGTCACAGGTGGCCACATCTTGGATTCCTCATTGGTCCATTGATAGCACAAAGGAAAGATGACTTTAATTCACAGGAAAATTGACATGAAGAGGATGACATTTTCTGAAGATTGTATTAAGCAGAAATTCTCCACAGGAACTTGTCAAAATCAAAACAGACTCCTCTCACTTCTGCCAGCACTCACCCCAGAGCTATGAAGGACTTGAAGGTAGTTGGGCAGAGAATAAACTTAAATGACAGATGGGCTTATAGTCCTTGTTGGTTCTGTCTTTCCAGATGAGGAGTTTGAGTTTGTCAGTGTGACTACAGGAACTGCTAAGAAGCCTTCAGACATAACATGCCACAAAAATGAAGATAATCCATCAGTTTCATTTTTAGTGCATTTTTTTCCCATTGATCTTTTTTATTTATGTCAGAAGTAGAAAGGAAAAATGGTCAGGTGGTACACCATGACATTTCTACTACTAGCAACCTTATGTGATTATCATGAAACATTGACTAATGTGCATGTGTTACGAAGGATGAGGAGGAAGAGGGGGAGGAGGAGATAGGTGATGAAATAAAAGACACAAGAATGGATATGAGCCTACTGTGTTGTCTTGGTGATATAGTCAGCTGCAAGGTGTTGCTTTCAGTATCTGTGTTTCAGAGAATGGCTGCAGCTGGTCCTACCTCATGCCACCCTATCTCCATACCCAGCCACATCCTAGGTGGACCTACCAGACTGCTGTCAAAGCCCATGAGAAGAGAGTGTAGCAGTTTCCTCCTGTGAAACTTCAGGACTATTTATTGTTATACATTTGTAAATTGAGTGAGGGTAGGGAGATGGAGGCAGAAAGTGAGTGGAAAATATAGGAGGATGAGTCTACAGCCAAACATTCTCCCTGTCAACTAGGACAAAGAATAAAAAGTAAACACATTTGGTGGTCCTATCTTCTAATAACATAGACAATGTATTGGTCCATGTACTATGCTAAGCCCTTTAAGGGTTGCATCTCATTAAACTCTTACAAGATTCCATGAAATATGCTGTGTTAGTTAGGGTTTCTATTGCTGCAATGAATCATGATGACCAAAAAACATGTTGGGGAGGAAAGAGTTTATTCAGCTTACACTTCCACAATACTTTTTAACATCAAAGGAAATCAGGACAGGACTCAAACAGGGCAGAGACCTGGAGCAGGAGCCGTGGAGGAGTGCTTCTTACTGTCTTGTTCTACATGGCTTGATCAGCCAGTTTTCTTATGGAACCCAAGACTACCTGCCAAAGGTGGCTCCACCCACAATGGGCTGGGCCCTCCCCCATCAGTCACTAATTTTGAAAATAGAGTCTCACATCCCAGTCTTATGGAGACATTTATTTTACTTGAGGTTCCTTCCTTCCTCATGACTCTAGCTTGTGTCAAGTTTACATAAAACTAGACAGAACGTATGTGTTATCCTCTAGCTCTACTTTTAAGAATAGACAGGAGTCTACCACAAAAGGCATCTGAAAGACTCTACCTAGCAGTGTTTCAAAGCAGACACTAAGACTCATAACCAAACCCTCGGCAGAGTGCAGGGAATCATATGAAAGAAGGGAAGTTAGTATGATATGGAAAGGATAGGAGCTCTACAAGGACCAAATATATCCGGACACAGGGTCTTTTCTGAGACTGACACTCAACCAAGGACCATCTATGGATATAACCTAGAACTTCGGCTCGGATGTGGCCCGTGGTAGCTCAGTAACCAAGTAGTTTTCCAAAGTAAGGGGAAAAAGGACTATTTCTAACAGGATCTCAAGGGCAGGCTGTTTGACACCCCCCTCAGGGGAGGAGCAGTCTGTTAGGCTACAGAGGAGGACTTTGCAGCCAGCCCTGAAGGTACCTGATAAAACAGGGTCAAATGAAAGGGGAGGAGGTCCTCCCATATCAGTAGACTTGGAAAGGGGCAGGGAGGAGACCAGGGTGGGAGTGCGAGGTTGGGGAGGGAATGAGGGAGTGGGATACAGCTGGGACACAGAGTTAACAAAATGTAACTAAAAAGAAAAATAAAATTAAAAAAAAAGAAAAAAAAAAAAGAATAGAAAATCCAAACTGGGCTCATTGTGCAGGCCTTGAGTACCATCACTTGGGAGGCAGAGAGGGGCAGGCAGATTTCTATGAGTTTGAGGCAAGCCTGCATAGTGAGTTCTAGAATAGCCTCAAAATAGAAAGAGTAAGGAGGCACAAGATCAGCATAAAGTAAGTCCCATTTCTAATGATGCAGCAAGAACAGAAACCAAGGTGTAGCCTCTTAGCTACTGTTCTGTCTTGAAGAAAATCGTGACCAAGGCAACTTTTATAAGAAAAAGCATTTAAGCCTTGCTTACCATATCAGAGGGTTAGTCCATGATCATCATGGCAAGAAGTAGACAGGCACAGTGCTGGAGCAGTAGCTGAGAGCTTTACATCCTGATCTGCAGACATGAGGCAAAGAGACAGAGACACAGATAAAACACACACACAATAACACATGAGATAGAAGTAGAGAGAGAAAGAAAATGAGAAAGAGAGAAAGACTGGACCTGGCATGAGCCTTTGAAACCTCAAACCTCACTTCCACTTACATACTTTTACTCCAAAAGGCCACACCTACTCCAACAATGCTACACCTCCTAATCCTTCTAATACTTTTCAAATAGTTCCATTTTCTGATGACTAAGCATTCAAACATACAACTCTATGAATGCCATTCTCATTCAAACCATCCTATGTGTCTTGACTCCTAAACCATGATGTCATGCTGCATTGCCAGGATGAAGAGATATAGCTCTTTCTCAATGCTATGCTCTTTCAGGGAAAGTTCCCTCATCTGGATGGCTTGTCTATGATAAATGACCATTGTCATGACTTGGGCATAAAATGGTCTAAAATTCCTTGTGTTGAAGGTTGGTTCACATATGGTGGTACAACTGACAGGTTATTGAATCGTAAGAATGCTGATCTCATCTGTAGTTTAACGCATTGATGAGTTTCCATCTGAATTGACTATTAGACAGTAGGGCCTAAATGGAGGAAACAGAGTGGCAGTAGACATATCTTTGAACATATTTTTTGTGCCCTGGCCCTATCTTGACACCCACTCTGTCTCTCTGCCATTTAGTTGACACAAGACAAGCAGTTTTCCTCCACATGGTCTCCCATCACAATGTTTCCAAGTCATGACAGGACTAAAAGCAGGGGGACAGCCAACCATGACTGAAACCGCCTCCAAACTGTGATCCAAAACAGGCCTCTTTTATTTATCTTGAGCATTTTGTCATAATGACAAATGGTGACTACTATAGCCAGCTAGATTCTCAAGCCATTCTTAAGCCTCCAGAGAAATTGGCAGAAGAAATACCTAGATGTGGACTCTGAATTTATACATCATGCCATGGGAACTAGTTTACAGAATTAGGATGCCTTGCCCAGGGTAGTTTGTGCCACTGTTATAAAACTGACAGATCTTCATTTTCCCACCTCCAGATTGTCTTATGCAGTTGTCATCAAGTTGTTACTTTAATACCACAGTCAATCATATATAATGGCACAGCCAAACACACCTGACATGCTCATTAAAACAAATATCACATTTGCATAATCACTGTCAATAGAAAGATACACATACGAGGCAGCTGGAAAGTTAATGAGGTTTGTTCAGGCAACAGTACCCTCCTCATAGTGCACGTATCCCAGGAACCTTCGTGGGACTCTATAACCTTAACCTGCCCTCCTTGCCTCACTCACTTCCTGTATAAAGCGGCATTTATGCTATAATAGTTTACTGGAAGATTGTAGGGGAGGGTGAAAGGAGTAATCAGAAGAAAAGAAGAAGAAGAAAAAGGAGGAGGAGGAGAAAAGGAGGAAGCTGGCTGTGTGTGAGAGGCCCATTACTGAAACAAAAAAAGGGAGTACTTAAGAGATGATGTCCTAATACTACTTAAGATGATGAGTCCTAATGATGGAGACCAGAGGACACCTCCAGGAAGAGCTGTTATATGCTATAATAGTTGGATCCATGTGTTTGTAGAAGGGGTGATTTATTTAGTGCTGCATTTAAGGGCAGAATAGAGCCTACAACTCAAGGCTCATCAGAGTAGAACAGGTAGAATGTTCAGGGCCCACAGTCTGATGAATGTCTAGAAACAAGTAGAGCAGGAGGAGCTGGGAAATGATCCCTGGTTTTCAAACTGCTTTCAATGTGTCATCATATTTGGTCATGCCCATCTGCTGTGAGATGGGTGTTATCACCCCCCTTTTTGTAGATGACAAAAAGGCTGCAGCGAGCAACTTATCCCAGTTCACACCATGAAGAAGTATCAAAATGGAGTCTAGAATTTAAGACTCAAGTTTTTAAAACCAAACAGGCTGATATTCTCACGGTATATGGAACATTGCCCTGCTTTGTGGAGACAGAGAGTCCCCAACAGCTAAATGGTTAGAATTTGTTGATAGATCTTGAGTCTCTAGTAGGACCCTTATTGGCAAATAAGTATCTCAAGGCGGAAGTGGTAACAAAATCTATTATAGCTTACGGGTCTTCAGCTTTTTTTTTTTTTTAACAACTTTTCATTAGGAGATATGATAGCACCATGATCAGAGAAAAAGACCACACCTAAATTTAACACTGAACTTTCTGGTGCCTTGGAATTACACACAGCTTTCAGAACTGTAAGAAATAAAATTCTCCTCTTTATAAATGATCCAGCCTCTGTATTCTGTAGTAGTAGCATAAATAAACCAAATTGTCATCTGAAATAGCACTTTAACCCATCCTATTCTTTTCATTGTCCTGTTATCACACTGTTGTAAGCATAGGGCCACCACAGTTGTCTATTGACTCATCTCACATCACTGCTCTGATTTGCAGTCCAGTGAACTTTTCAAGTTATGGCACTAATCATCTCACTTGACTGCTTAGATCGAAACAGCAGGGATGTGGTCTGCTGAAGATGTCTTTCAATGCAGTACGTTTTCTCTCATGCAGCCTTTTCTGCCTGGGTTTCTGTTCTTCTTATAAGGCTGGGAAAGGCCCTTACAAAGGAAGGAGACATATGGTGTGTGACTGCTCATTCACCTCTAACCCAAACTGCTCATTTTAATTGACTGTGTTCTTTCAAAAAATCTAGGAGATAGTCAGAGTCTGGTGAGGCCAATAGTGTCTTTCTTTAGATAAAAAATCTTTTGACCATCTTTGGTCCATGAAATCATATTGGAGAAATGCTCATGTATTATCTTTGGCTAATGACAAGGTGATGTTGTGAAGTAAAGATTAATGGTCAGTTGTCAAATGTACTTGTTTGCTGAAAAGTTTTCAAACTTTCTGAAACACTTTAAACCCTGATGTGAATGACAAACAGAGTCAGAGCTGTGAGTCACTAAAACCTCCTATTAGACAGTGGCTTCCTTGGAATAGCAACCTGGATGTTCCTTTGTTAAACTGTCTCTGAGAGAACTTTGTCACTATTATGGTGGCTGGCCAGAATGACAGTGTTCACTGTGAAAAGCTTTGGGAGCGATTATGGCAAAGTGCTTCTCTCATGCATGAATTTCTTCACTGCCACAAAGATACACGTTATTGCTTTCACTCGGTTGGGCAGGTCTGGATAGACTGGGAATGATTGTGGGGTGGGAGGTGATAACATGATTATTGTCAGAAAGGTAATGGATGTTGCATTGTGAAGACTTTGACTGCAGTAACTACGTCTGAGATCATGCATTGAACAAGAGAGCATTTTTCACTTTCTTTGTCCTTCAGGACTTTCCAAAGTTCTAGAATTTTAGAAACAATCATTAGAAATGACCCATCCAAAGTATTTTTTAAGTTTCCCAAAGATTACCATGGCAACTAAATTACTTCATGACTAAAGGAAATGTGTTTAATGATGTTTTTCCCATCATTTTCAAGTTGCGTTTTATTAAAGAGAAAATGCCAGAGGTTGAGACTATCATGCTCTTTGTAAAGGAGGAGTACGAGCAGTCTCTGGAGGAGGTGGATGATCTGAACAATATGAAGGAAGTTTGTCAAAAGCCTCCATGTACTTCTGTGAGTAAGTGCCTGGCATGACAGAATGAAGTCATTCAATGGGACATTGTTGCTCTCTGAGAAAGGAACACAAAAGAGCAGTTTTACTATGGGTTTAGTTTGGGAATAATTTGGTGATAGTTTCTTTGTTTATAAGAAAATTGAGTCCTCTTATACTATATCTTTGAATATTATGTTCCACAAGGTGATTTTTTTTCATGATCTGAAAGAGGAAGCAGGAATCACAGTTAAACTCTACTGTTCTTTTTTTTTTAAGATGGTGCTATAAATTGCACCCAGAAGTTCCACTCAAGAGTTTTTCTTTTTCTTTTCTCTTTCTTATTTTTTTTTTTTTGTGAAGATTTTTTTTGACCTTTATTTGTGTATTCTTAGAAAACCTGTTTTTAGTAATGGAGCAATGATACATTCATCCTGGGTGATGAAGAGAGCACAACACTACTTGGGATGAAGTTTTGCTTTCCTCTTCTAGATTTTTTATAGTACATCCAGACAGGTGTGTACAGTCTCTACCTTGAGCCACTTATTCACACACCTGGGTGAACCTTTCATTGGTTCCATATGAAGTCACCACTCTATAATATGTAGGCAGAGCTTCTTGACCCTCTCATATTTCCCAGCTTTGATTTGTAGACGTTCACCGCAATACCATCACTTTCCCCAGAGGCAAACTATTGCATTAGGCAGCAAGAATGTACTTTCTTTTTTTTTCTTTTCCAAATTTTTTTATTAATTACACTTTATTCACTTTGTATTCCCCCATAAGCCCCTCCCTCCTCCCCTCCCAATCCCACCCTCCCCCCCTTCTTCACGCATGCCCCTCCCCAAGTCCACTGATAGGGGAGGTCCTCTTCTCCTTCCTTCTGATCTTAGTCTATCAGATCACATCAGGAGTGGCTGCATTGTCATCTTCTGTGTCCTGGTAAGACTGCTCCCCCCTCAGGGGGAGGTGAATAAAGAGCAGGCCAATCAGATTATGTCAGAGGCAGTCCCTCTTCCCATTACTATGTAACCCACTTGGGCACTGAACTGCCATGCGCTACTTCTGTGCAGGGGTTCTAGGTTATCTCCATGAATAGTCCTTGGTTGGAGTATGAGTCTCTGGGAAGATCCCTGTGTTCGAGTTTTCTGGTTCTGTTGCTCTCCTTGTGGTGTTCCCGTCCTCTCCAGCTCTTACTATTTCCCACATCTAACATAAGATTCCATGCACTCTGCCCAACAGTTGGCCGTAAGTCTCAGCGTCTGCTTTGATAGTCTGCAGGGGAGAGGCTTTCAGAGGCCCTCTGTGGCAGGTTCCTAGGTTGTTTCCTGTTTTCTTCTTCTTCTGTGTCCATCCTCTTTGCCTTTCAGGATGGGGATTGAGCGTTTTAGTCAGGGTCCTCTCTCTTGATTAGTTTCTTTAGATGTACAGATTTTAGTGGGTTTATCCTATGTTATATGTCTATATGAGTGAGTATATACCATGTGTGTCTTTCTGTTTCTGGGAAAGCTCACTCAGGATGATCCTTTCCAGGTCCCACCATTTACCTGCAAATTTCATGATTTCCTTATTTTTCATTGCTGAGTAATACTCCATTGTGTAGATGTACCACAATTTCTGCATCCATTCTTCAGTTGAGGGGCTTTACAAACCTGCAAAGAAAAATTCTCAACTTCATATGGAATAACAAGAAACCAAATCATCTACAATAAAAGATCTTCTGGAGGTATCTCCATCCCTGATCTTAAGTTGTACTATAGAGCAACAGTTATAAAAACTGAATGGTACTGGCATAGAAACAGAAGGGTGGATCAATAAAACCAAACAGAAGACCCTGAAATAAACCCACACACTTATGGACACCTGATCTTTGACAAAGATGCCAAAAACATACAATGGAAAAAAAATAGCATCTTTAACAAATGGTGTTGGTCTAACTGGATGTCTACATGTAGAAAAATGCAAATAGATCCATACTTTCTTTTTCTTAAACTAAAACTGTTATCCTAGAACTTTAACCCATGGATTCTTACTTGACTCTTTGGCTCAATGAAATTGAGATGCCAGCAATAGCAAAACTTGATAGACTTCTGGTGGACTAGGCTCTGCCACTGAATCTAGCACAGGCAGGGTGAGCACAGTTTGAGTTCTTTGGTGTCATTTCTGTTGCTGTGGTAACTTTAGTTTATCAATCTTATTTCTTTCATCTGTCTGACAGGATTCAAATATCTGAACACAACAAACTTATGATCTATCCAAGACACTGTCCAAACAGCTAACTCCTCTCTGATCTATTAACAATTTCACATAAAAGGAGTTTACTAGACCTAAAAGATAGGATAAACATACTAAAATCTGTACGCCTAAAGAAACTAAACAAGAAAGAGGACCCGGGATAAGATGATCAATCCTCACTTAGAAAGACAAATGGAATGGACATTGGAAGTAAGAGAAAACAAGAAACAGGACAGTAGCCTACCATCGAGGGCCTCTGAAAGACTCTACCTAGCAGTGTATCAAAGCAGATGCTGAGACTCATAACCAAACCTTGGGCAGAGTGCAGGGAATCACATAAAAGAAGGGGGAGTTAGTAAGACCTGGAGTGGACAGGAGCTCCACAAGGACCAAATATATCTGGACACGGGTCTTTTCTGAGACTGATTCTCCAACCGAGGACTATGTTTAGATATAACCTATAATCCATGCTCAGACGTAGCCCATGGCAGCTCAGTATCCAAGTATGTACCCTAGTAAGGGGAACAGAGACTGTCTCTGACATGAACTCTGTGGCTGGCTCTTTGACTTTCCCTCTCTCCCCCGCCCCCCATCGGAGGAGCAGTCTTGCTAGGTCACAGAGGAGGACAATGCAGCCAGTCCTGAAGATATCTGATAAGCTAGGGTCAGATGGAAGAGGAAGAGGACCTTCCCTATCAATGGACTTAGAAAGGGACAGGGAGGAGATGAGGGAGGAGGGTGCAATTGGGAGGGAATGAGAGAAGGGGATACAACTGGGATACAAAGTAAATAAACTGTAATTAATATAAAAAATAAAAATTTAAAAAAGTAGGTTAGCCTAAAAAAAAGAGTTTAAAGAAAACTTATTGTTACCTGCTTTTCATTGAACTTAAAATTTTTAAACTATTTTTTTATTTTCTTATATTTTACTTATTTTGTAAATTTATATTGTTAGTATAGTTTTATCATACATTAAGCATAGGACACATACAGCTAATTTTGTATTGATGTATATGTATGTGATGGTTTGAATGACAAATGCGTGCATAGACTTAAGCATTTGAACACTAGTCCCCAGGGGACACACTGATGTGGAGATTTGGGAACTTCAGATGTGGCTCCTTGGCGGGACAAGTACATCCCTGGGGATGGGCTCTGAGAGTTCATAGCTTTGCCACAATTGTTTCTTTGCTTTCTCTACTTCCTGTTGGTAGTTGAAATGTGATAACTCAGCTTCCTACTTCTGCTACATGCGGCCATGAGCCTCCCTCCCCCATCTTGGACTCTTATCCCTCTTAGGAATTATAAGTTCAAGTAAATGCTTTCATCTATGAGTTGTTTATGGGGCAGGAGAGATGGGTCAGAGGTCAAGAGCCCTGTCTGTTCTTCCAGAGGTCCCGAGTTCAATTCCCAGCAACCACATGGTGGCTCATAACCATCTACAATGAGATCTGGTGCCCTCTTCTGGCACATATGCAGGCAGAACATATGTATAAGTTGTTTATGACCAGGGCGCACTATCACAGCAACAGAAAAGTAACTGATACAGTACAGAAACACATACACACAAACAAAACTGTTGATTGTTTTGTTTTTGAGAAATGATTTTGCTCATTTTGAATCTATAATCTTCTTGCCTCTACTTCTTGAGTGTTGGGATTATAGGTGATATAGGCTTTATTTATATACATATTTAAGTAATTAATATATAATAATTATTTTAGCTTTTAGCACTAAAATATTCTTACCTCCAAATAAGTCAATACATACATTTTATAAACTATGCCAAGATATATTTAATCAGCATCTATGAAAAATAAGTTTATTATGTGATTGGATGTGGGTTACAGATTGGTGCCACATACTGGAGAAAGCAGGGCCAGGCTATGGTTACAGTTAACTGACCAGGCCTCCAGCTGCTGTGGGCAGTGCTATGATATACAGTTGAACAATAGGTTTTGGTCAGTGACTCACCACAGTGGTTCCAAAAGAATCAAAGATCTGAAAAACAATTACTTACTAATAGCATAGGCATCATGTCATAACACAGTGCATTCCTTACATGTTTGAAGTGATGCTCATGTGGGCAAACCTATCATTCTTCCAGGTGGATATGAAGATGCATTTATTATAGTACTTAATAGCTAGATGATGATAAAATAACTTATTTGCTTACATTTTTTTTACTGTGCTGTATTTTTTCATTATCTTAGTGTACACTGCTTTTGCTTGTAAAAGGAAGTTTGCTATGGCGCAGCATGTCTTATTTACATTTCTTGACTGTGTTAAGAAGCCCCAATCAAGCCCCATCAACTGATTTAATTGTGTAAGTCAGTCTATGCTGCGATGTTCACATAACAATGGAATTGCTTCAAGATAAATTATCCAGTCTCCCTGACAGTCAGCAAATCACAACTGTATAGATATACTCCATATGGTGAATGTTGAGCAGTAATTTCCCAAGATCTTCAGCATATTAAACAATATGTATTAGTTCTACCCTCATCCCAAGGCCTTTTCCTTTCTTCCAAGGTGGCAATGCTGTTCCATTCTGTTTCCAGCTGATTAGAAGGCATTTTTATCTTAAAAAAAAAGTTAGCTATATTCTGTATCTCGGTACATTTTCTGTAGTGTTACTATTTGATTCTTGAGCCATGAGGTCAAGACATGAAGCTCTGAGCTGCTAGTCCTTGCAGAAGCTCTGGGAATGGACTCATCTCTTTCTCCCAATGAAGATACCCACTGTGAGCTGGTCAGTATGGAGACATAAGCAGAATGTGTGTGAACACTCTTGTTGAGCCGTGAAGAAACCTCACCATTTGTACGATTAGTATACAAGTAGAAATATATCTAAAGTGCATGTGTATTTATAGATAAGGATTTTTAGAGTTCCCATCAATTTACTACTTCTCCTTAAACATGAACATGTGCTCATCTGATACGTCCATTAGAACTTGGGAGGCCTTGTTGGTGCTTTTCCTATGAATTTTTAGTACTAACAAAACTCTTCAGAAACTTCTGAGCTGTGCTCATCCTCTTAGCTTTCATTTCTAAAGTGTTTCTTTAATGTATTGTGATAAATATGAGAGTGATAAGTTCACTACTCTATTATTTTATGTTATTCTTTCTCACAAAAAAAACACCCAAGTTTGAGTTACTTGAGTGAGGACAATGAGTGTATAGTGGCCATTTAGAGTAAAAGGAGACCATCCAGCATGGTTTTTCAAGTACAGTGATGACCACATCCACATAAAAATGGTGGCATGGCCCGTGGTAGCTCAGTAACCAAGTAGTTTCCCAAAGTAAGGGGAACACGGACTATTTCTAACAGGATCTCAAGGGCAGGCTGTTTGACCCCTCCCCCAGGGGAGGAGCAGTCTGTTAGGCCACAGAGGAGGACTTTGCAGCCAGCCCTGAAGATACCTGATAAAACAGGGTCAAATGAAAGGGGAGGAGGTCCTCCCCTATCAGTGGACTTGGAAAGGGGCAGGGAGGAGACCAGGGAGGGAGTGTGGGGTTGGGGAGGGAATGAGGGAGCGGGATACAGCTGGGACACAGAGTTAACAAATTGTAACTAAAAAGAAAAATAAAATTAAAAAAAAAAGAAAAAAAATGGTGGCGTGGATAGACTCAGTTCCTATTGTAAGCAGTAGGTAGTATGCCATGAACAGGCAGAAAGAAAAGCATGTGAGCTGAGAGTGGGTTAGAGAATTAGGAATAATACATGTATAACCTAGTGCATAAAGTGCAGAAAACTGTACTGTAGAGTTTGATATTGTTGCAGATTAGCAGACAGCCTAGGGCTTGTGCTTAACAGTTCCAAAATATTTGGTACAAGAGGTAGAGGTGATTACTTAAGATGAGTCTTTAGAGTGATGTGTAGAGTCTTCTTTGCACTGTTCTCTCTGGGAAAAGAGCAGCAAGTTAAGAATGAGGCATCTAGGCCAGATGGCTTGGTTCCAATCCTGCTGTCATAGGTTAGGGTCTCAGAGGCAAAGTTCATGTGTAGTTTTGAGAGACGATCTTGTTAGGTAGAGCAGGCTGGCCTCAGCTTCCTGACGTAGGCATGGGATACTTCTCCTGGCATCAGGACAGGCCTGGATATGCAGAGACTCTATAGCTATCAACCTTATAGACGAGAGAGGCAGGAAGGAGGATTGGGGAGTGAGTGAGGGAAAGTGAGGTCCAAAAAAGCTTTGGCACGCTGCTTAGGGAACCATGGGATGTATACAACATGTTGGAACTGTCCCTCAAAGAGACCCAAAATCTAAACTGTTAGAGCTCTGTTATAGTCCTGAGGAAGGTACTGTGTTCAGTCTCTCTCAGCCAACGATGACCAAAGCAACACTTGCAGTAGCTGGTATGAGGCCATCCTCACAGGCAGGCCTGCAAGGTACATTTTCATATTCACCACACCCGGGTCCCTTTCAGCATCTAAGGAATCTTAAGCGTATTTTTTACTCAGCCTCCATGGAGGTTAAATTTTCTCATTGGTAAAATAAGTTTCTTCCAAAGGTTTGGTTTTTTTGTTTGTTTTTTTGGTGAAGGTTTTGCAAACTATAGCAAAGGCTTTAGTACTGTGCCTGGCATAGAGAAAGCATACTATAAATGTTAATTATTCCCTTTAGGTAAGCCCCAATACTCAGTCAGTGGAGAAAGGAGGCCTAACATCTTCAGACTTCACAGTTCTCACTCTAGGCAGAGGTCATGGCAGCCCTTTCCAAAGGACATAATTGAGATACTTCATGTTCTCCCCTTGTCACTTGGTATTTTGTGATCTATATTGCTTGAAGAATGTGCTAATGACCTCTGAGTAACAGGATAATAACAGCCCCTAATAAGCCGAAATCACAGGGAGCTATTACGGAGTGATTTGTAAATGACATGATTATGTTCTTACTGCTCATGCACACCCTCGTGAGATAATATTTAAGACTGATAATTAAGGGACTTGGTCTTTAACCCTCTAGTGATTCATAAGTGTTCATCTTTACTGTTTTGTGAGAGTCTCAGTGGAATTTTAGGGCTCACTGGAGTATTCAGTTTCAGTAGTTTTGAATTGTTCAAGTTTTCTCTGAAAACCATTGAGTATACCAAAATAAAGCCCTTTAAATTCCATTCATGGCTGAATTTGAAAGGAGTATGCTCTCATCCGAAAAGCGCAAATTACTGATGCCTACACTGCTTCTGCTGAATTGCCAACTAGGGAGGATTGCTGAAGAGAATAGGTGAGGGGTGGGTGGTTGAGAGGATGGGAAAAGGAGAACCTGCTAGAAAGAAGACTGATTATTTCTATTCGTTCACTGGAAAGATAGTAATCTAGTTGGTACCTATTGTGCCTGAGGGAGAAAGCTGGTCCTGAGATGACTAACCCCAAATTGTTGATCTGAAGAGTTTATGACCCACTGTGGGTATGGATAGGAGGGAGTGGAGAGACACAAGTGTGCACCAGAACTATATTACAGGTAACATAGTGGGGACATACAATGCCACTCAGGTGGAAGCCTTGCCCTTGCAAGCGATGTGAGGCAACACAGAAGAGGCTCTTGACCGGCAGTTATAGAGGCGGCTAAGAATTCTCCAAGAGTGAATTGAAAATGCACTGAGTGAGGGTAATGGGGCTATCCTTAGGAACCCAGGTGTTTCGTGTGACGCTGACTTAGGTTTAAAGGCACTGGGACTCCTGGGTACAAATGCCAGTCAGGCAGGCATCCAGAATTGTGAGAGAATCCATGGACCAGAACAGGAATGATAACTAAGGCTATATTGATAAAGATGAAGCCCAGTATGTATTTATGAAGCAGAATAACTTGAGAGTGAATGAGTAATGTAAGTCTCAAAGGAAAATGTTCACAGTTCTCTTATTTATTACATTGAATTTTGTTCTCCTATAAGAGCTAAAGTGAAACATAAAATTATGTGCATAAAGCTTCATTTGCTAGGGTATCTATGTCTGATTTGCTTAATTTTTTTGTAAGAGAAACATCTCAAAATATGATGCCAACTAGTCTTAAAAAACTGTAAATACCATATGCCTCCATTAAAGTTTCCATGGGAAAACACTATATAGTAAAGAGTGAAGGGCTGTTCTGTGCCAGATCCAACCTGAGCCCATTCCCCAGAATTAATTATGAGCAGCCTGATAGATATCATTCTTGTCTTTTACATGAAAACAAAGTTATGTATCTGGACATTTCATATAAATGGGAACATCCCATATACATTGCTTTGTATCCTGCATTTTGTTTTTAGACAAACAAAATGCTTCTTTATTATGAAGCACTGGCTGTCCTGGTACTTTGTAGGCTGGCCTCTGCCTCCTGAGTGCTAGAACTTGAGGTTTGTGTCACACACCAGGCAGCACAGCAGTGTTTGCAGACCCCTTTTCTCCATGACATGTTCCCCGTGCTCTTTACTTACTGAACAGTATGCTCTACTATATAGATAAATGATAATTTAGACGTTTCTCTATTGAGGCATGTTTACTTTGCCTTTTTCCAGGCTATAAATTTTAAATTACAAATATGTCTGCAATTACACCTACAGATCTATCTGGACACTTGTGCAGTAAGTGTCCTAGAAAAGAAATTTCTAGGTCAAAATAGACCTACCTTTTAAGTTTTGGTGAGTTAAAACAAAATGCATCTGAAGAGTTGATACCAATTTATACCCTCTTACATGTCTCTTTTAAATTGGATTGTCATTTCTTCCTGTCTGTTGTTCTCCAGGGTATCCTGTCTTGGGCTGCTTGAGAAAGCCACATTAAAAAGCCTTTACTGAGTCACTTTTCTAACAAGGCAAGTTCCCCTGAGGGTGAGAGCTCATGCTACAGTTGGTGTCCCTTCCTGTGACTGACTGTGCCATCTGCTGACGTGGTACTGCCTGTGACCATTACTCCAATGTGACAGGTTATCTGCACAAGATGGGCAGAGGAGAGAAAGAGGGCAGACCCGACAGTTCTCCTTGTGAATATTAAACAGCCATTTAAATAGGTTTCTTTTTATCTTCTATTTCTATTGATGACAGCAGTGAAGCCATTTGTCTCATTTTCAAATCAAAGCTTCTGAGAATAAAATGGCCAGGAGAACAAACAGACCTCACAGGTTGTTATTCACAGGGTCAGGTGGGAGCCAAATATGCCTTTTGGAGAGGGAAAAAGTACTTCAGACTTAAGACTTTTCCACATCCCTCTGGTTCCCTAGCCACAGGATGTGTCTTCTGAGACCATTACCTGTTACATGCTGGTAGCCAAGATCTCCTCTGTTTCAGGATAGAGGAATCTGGCTTGGAATCCTGATACATTGTTGATGCTGGGCAGTCTTTCTTTGCCTTTAATGTCCCCATTGAGATAATAATACTATTTGTTGGGTTGTTTTTAAGATAAGCAAAAAAGCTTTCTGTGGTGGTCTTTAGCAAATCAAGTGGCAGCACTTCTGCTAGCCTCTTGAGTGGCAACCTTATCTGGTTTGGGTGTGGTTAGTATGTGATGGTTAGTGTTAAGGGCCTCTCCCCTAGGAAAGGGGGGTTATCTTGGTTACTTTAATTGAGCTGGGCAAACCTGCTTACTCTGGGTAGCACCATTTCCTGGCTGCCGTTCTAGACCGCATAAACAGAGAAGGGGAGTTGAAGAGCAGTGTGCATCCCTAGCTGTTCTGTGAATGTGGCTGTGGAGTGACCAGCTGCCTCAAGTTCCACCGCTGCAGTATCCCCTGCCCCATGCTGGCCTGGAGTGTGGACTGTGAGCTATGATAAGCACTTCTTCCCTTAAGCTGCTTTTTTCAGAATGTTTCATTACAACCACTGAAACAGTAAGTAAGACGCAGGTGACCATTTCTACAAAACAGTGTTTGTGTTGGTAGCTTTTAGGAGTTTGAAGCTGCAATTCAGGGATCTTTATATAAGATCAAGAAAATATCAGGATCTCATTTTGAAGCTTAGGTTGGGGTGGATACAGAGATGATGTAGGGTAGAGGCTCTAACACTACTAAAATCCCCTTACATACATTCCTCCCCTACTTTAGTTCCATAAAGCTTTACACATTTTTACTCCTAAAAACAATATAACAGTAAGAAAGAGTTTCTCCTCTATGTACACTTGCTGGAAGGATTAGTGGCATGTGTCATAGTCCCTCAGGCTTTACAGAATCTTTCCTCATTCCTGCACTTGTCTGCTTCCTTCAGCGGTATCTGAGGACAGGGAATTTTACTTGTTTTCTCATTACTCTGTCACTGCTCCAGGCTCTTAGCAAATTCAAAGTGTTTGTTGACTGACTAAAGGAAAGATGTACAGAATGTGTCTGAAGTATAAAAAGCATACCGTGTGACCTACTTACAAATAACTATGAGGAAATAATGTTTACAGAGTCGTTATTTGTGGACATATATTGCTTTATTTACTGTCCTCTAAAAATTATAACTGATATAGTCACAGTGGCTAAATATCTGAAGGGTAATTATCCTTCCCCTATGGGAAACTGAGGAAGCCTTGAATGAATGTGTAAAGAGTAGATGAAGTCCTGAGTGAATGTGTGTATGTCAAGGACCCTAGCTTCAGACCCATAGGAAACTGGCAAACTGGCAAATTGGGATGAAGCTCACAGGGATGACAAAGCCTTCCTCTGGGAAGAGTGCAAATGGTAGCAGCGTGTTCAAAAACTAACAGCACAGTGTTCGCTTCCTGGATATTACAGTCTGGGTGTGCTTGCCTATAGAGACTTCCTAATGAGACGAACTAACACCTCCCCCCCACACACACACGTGCACACCTATCCTGTGCTGTACATAATACATGTGCCAAGGTTTGGGTTGGTGATCAGTTAGTACCACCCCATCAGAATGCAAGTGACTTACCTGATCCCAGAATTTCTATATGTGTGTTATCGCCCCTGTCAGACTTCAAGGATCATGCCAGCAATGGCACCTTCCAGTTTAGTGATAGGTCATTTTGAATAATAAAAAGCCATGTAAATATTAATTTTTTAAATACATGAAGTTTTCAAGAGAACTGGTGCAATAAAAATTATTAGCTACTGTATACAAATAACTAAATGTTCCTCGTAGAATAGGAGAAGACCTCTTATAAACAGAGCACGTAGCAGGTGCTCTGTAAATGGTAACTGGTCTACTTTATAGCTAGAGTATTTTATGTTCATTTTGTGGTGCTGGGATTGGACCCAGGACTTCACCCATGCTAGCCAAGTGCTCCTCCAAAGGACTGCGTCACCATCCATCAGTAAAGCACTTGTGAAGGAAGTACTTGTTCTGGGTGTGGAGTCATATGCCTGTAACCCTAGTACCTGACATGCTGAAATAGGGGCATTGTCTGTGAGTTTGAGGCCAGCCTGAGATACACTGTGAAAGTTGGAGGGAAAAAAGTAAAAAAAGACAAAAAAGAAACAATTTGATTAGTTATGTTCTCTGTAGGTCTGGGTTTCACCTTTCACTTTAGTATTCAAAAAATAATGTCTCCACCCATGGGTAGAGGGTAAGGAAAAGGATAAAGGATCTCAAAGTGGGTGTTAGGAATTCAATTAGTTTAAGCACAGAGTGTTTTGTGACTTTATAATTATGTATTAACACTGTGCTGGACATAAAGGCAATGACACAGGTGATAAAAAGACTTCTTCCCAAAGTTTGACTATGAATCTCAGCATCTGCTTCAACACCTTGCTGGGTAAAGTCTTTCAGAGGCCCTCTGTGGTAGGTTCCTGTCTTGTTCCTTGTTTTCTCCCTCTTCCGATGTCTGTCCCATTTGCCCTTATGAGTGAAGATTGATCGTCTTACCCAGGGTCCTCCTCCTTGCTTAGCTTCTTTAGGTGTATAGATTTTAGTATGTTTATCCTATATTGTATGTCTAAAATCCACTTATAAGTGAGTATATACATGTGTGTCTTTCTGCTTCTGGGACACCTCACTCAGAATGATCTTTTCTGGGTCCCACCATTTGCCTGCAAATTTCAGGATTTCCTTGATTTTAATTGCTGAGTAGTATTTCATTGTGTAAATGTACCATAGTTTCTTTATTCCTTCCTCAGATGAGGGACATCAAGCAGAGTGCAGGGAATCTTATCCAAGAAGAGGGAGATAGACCAGGAGCAACAGAATCAAAAAATCTGGGCACAGGGGTCTTTTCTGAGACTGAAACTCCAACCAAAGACCATGCATGGAGATAACCTAGAACCCCTGCAAAGATGTAGCCCATGGAAGCTCAGTCTCCAAGTGGGTTCTCTAGTAATGAGAACAGAGACTGTCTCTGATATGAACTCAATGGCTGACTCTTTGATCACCTCCCCCTGAGGATAGAGCAGCATTACCAGGCCACAGAGGAAAACAGTGTATCCAGTCTTGATGAGACCTGATAGGCTAGGGTCAGATGAAAGGGGAGAAGGACCACTCCTATCAGTGGGCTTGGGGAAGGGCATGGGAAGAGAAGAGGAAGGGAGGGTGGGATTAGGAAGGGATGAGAGAGAGATCTAAAGCTGGGATACTAAGTGAATAAATTGTAATAAATAAAAAGTTAAATTAAATTAAAAAATAAAAGTCATTTAAATTTATTTAAAAAGAAAAGACTTATTCAATTGGGTGACCAGCTTTTCAAAACTAGTGGCAGTTTTCCCAGGGATCTGGTAGAGAGGCCTCTCTGGAAGGCTTGAAATGACTTACCAACTTTCATCTGGGAATAATCAATGACAAATATGTATACACAACAAACACAAAGATATCTCAACATTAACAACTTAAACCGGCTGTAGTGGTTTGTTCTCTGTGAGATTCATGTTTAAATGTGATCTCATTATGAGATGCTAATAAATGGGGTCAAGCGAGACCTTTAAGGGGCAACAGGGCTCTGCCTCTATGAATAACTGAATGAACTAATAGCTTATCTAAACAGTGGGACTACTATAATCCAGTTTCCATGTAGATCTCCATGCCTGTTGTTTCTTGCTATGTAATGCCCTCTGCTATGTCACAATGCCTCCAGCAGCAAGTGTATTCACAGAAGTGGCCCTTCAACTTTGGACAGGAACCATGAGCTAAAATAAAACTCTCTTATTTATATCATATCCAAGCTGTGGTATTGTGTTTTCAAACACAGGAAATGAACTAAAATACAAGACAAAATATCCTGTAAGAAGGTATTGTTTAATGTTGTTTTCAAATAATGCAATACCATTCCACCATTAAAGATAATATCTACAAATATTTTGATTGATATGGAAAGATAACGACAGCTTATCTACTAGAAAAAGAATAAACTGATTTTGTTGTTGGGTTTCTTTTTGTTTGTTTGTTTGTTTTGTGTTTGTGCCTGGCATTAATGCTAGAGCCTCACTCATGCTAGGGACATGATTTACTATTGATTTATACTCAAGCACTTCACAGACATAAAATTTGAAAAGAGATATTTACAAATGATTGATAAGTTTACGTATTAGTTTGGGCATATAACAATCTTGAGTGACATAAACACAAACATTACCAGTGTCAGGAGGATCACCCTGGTTTTTAGAGGTTGTTTACATTTTATGAATTTTCTAAAATAAGGATTGCCTTTTATAATGCAAATACATCTTTGCTTGATAATTTACCTTTAAGAGATATATAAAAATGGGTAACATGCATTTCCTCAGAGACAGTGATCTGAACGACTGGAGAGCAGTGGTTCTATGAGGGATAAATGATCGATATAGATGTGCTGTAGTGTGTTAAAATGCATTTATATAATGGATCAGAAAGTAGGCCATAAATGTGACCTGGGAAATGGTGGTATGAAGATGATCAGCCTCTTCTGAGGGGCTCTGGCTGTGGGAAGCACAGCAGCTGGACTGAAAAGAACACAAAGATGCTTTGTAAGGCGGTGGCATCAGGCAAACCCAAAGGAGCAGACATCTTGAGTCAAGTCTTACTAGGACTTTGCCAAAAATTTAGTTGTCAACCTCAAGTCATCTCTTTTTTCCTTCCACATTCAGTCTATTAACAGACCCTGTGGCCTTATTTGTAAAATGTAACCTTGATTCGTCTCATTTTTCCACCTCCACTGTTAACTGTTCTAGAGTAAGACACTTAATGTAAACTTGGATATAGGAATATCCTTAGCTTCACTTCTTCCAACCCACTTTCTCCATTTTCCAAATAATGGCCAGAGCAGTGTCCAAAAAGCAAACCCAAATCCAGTGATTTCCCTCTGCATGAGTGACCTTAGGCTGGTGCTTTCCAAACCTTTGAGCCGCTTCATCTATTTTATCTTTTTGGTCATTATGTTCCCTTCTCTCTCCCAGGTTCCATGAACACCCCTGTTTTCTTTTTAACAGAAGAAACTTTACCAGGATAGAGTCTACAACTGTTTTCTTGCTCCCGAATCTTTGGTGTCTGTCCCAGTTCCTGAAGCATAATAGATACATGAATTTTACAAGGTAGTAAGAAAGACAAACAAACAAACAGTAAAATTAAAAAGTGGATAAGCCTTTAAGACCAAAGCCATCTAAACAGAGACTTGAGTGGAGATGTCTGGGCGTTCATAAGGACATGGGTTAGGGGAATTGTGACTCTGATTGAGGAAGCTTTTGAAGCCTCACTGGGAAGGGACTATTAGAGCCATGTATCAAGAACACATGACCTCTCAGCTGGAGTAGGGGAGCCAAGTCCCACAACACTGATCACCTTCTAGTTGAAGCTGAGGGAAAGTCTACTCTACCAAGCTGTACAAAATAGGGCTGAAGAGGTAATTTTTAATCTGATTTGACGAGTCTCTGATGCCAATTGAAGATATGAAACAGTTTCCATCTGAGAAAGGAAGCAAGCTCTTGGCCCCCACCCCAAGAGCAACACCCCCAGTTAAAATATATATATATATATATATATATTAGTTCAGGGTCTTTAGTGGTCAACAGCAGAAACTGATGGAGGAACAGATATAAGCATTATCTTCCAAAATCACGGAGAGAAATTGAAAACCTCAGAGAAGGAACTGAACCTCTGATGATGAACCACATGTGTTATTGAAGGTTAAAGTTTAATATTGATTTATGTTTTAGTTAAACAGTGGTTATTCCTAAACTAGCTGTATAGCCAAATCCCCACACAGAGACCAGGATTTCTTTAACTAACCTGGAGCACAATGCTGGGCAATAGTTACTCCATCTTAAATCTCCAAGCCCACATAGTGTCCTCTCATTCAGATTTCCCACATTGTACTTGCTTTTAGTCATATCTTAGGTCTGATTCATCTCTTCTTGTGTTTCCAAGTCCTGCCCTGCTGATCTCTGCTCTCTGACTCCTCTTACTCACTTCCTTCTCCCCTCCAGACTAGGATGTCCCCACCCTATTCTCTCCATTGCACAGCATTGGCTGGTTGTTTTATTGAAAATACAGAGAACAAATGGTGGCATGTTTACACAAACTTGAGACAGGTGATGCTTAGAAAAAAGATCACAATGCAATATCTGGATTGAAACCAGATAGTGGGGTAGAGAAATCAGTATTTAAATGAACAAGGGTAAACTGTACACATTCCACAAGAACATTGTACCAACAAGATACCTAAGTAATTGTACACATTCCACAAGAACATTATACCAACACAAATGCATATTTGAGCTTGGGAAATGGAGAAAATGATGTTATGATTAATAGAGCAAATCATGAGCAAAAAGGTTTTGAGGGTAATGATGGCGTTGGTTTACCACTTGTTAAAGTGAAGGACTGTCTGATTTGTGGTGAAATTTGAGACTAGATGCAGGATTAAAGGCAATTCTCACACCTTCTTCCATTTGTCCCCTCGATAGTATCTAGTATATATGAGACATTGTCTCAGGCATTGAGAATAGAAGGTAAAGAAGCATAAATCTGCCTCTGCGAATTCCCTTTTGCTTGTGTAGCTTATTGACCCATGAAAGTATTCATTTATTGATAATATAATGTCAAAGGATCAATAACTGCAGTGTAATTATTTTAATATACATTGACATTTTATTTTTAGGTTTATATGATAGACATAAACAGGATTTCATCATGCACATACAATCAATTACAGTTTATAAATCACAGTTGAAGGGAATCCCACTAATCATCTAAACAAATATGAGGATCTTTGTGCCTTTGGATTTTAACCCACAGCAGGGTATAGTCTGTTTGACAAGTGGCTTGACATTGAAAGAAGATGCAGAACACCAATTCCAGTGTCCTGACATGTGGGAGCCTTATGCTCCTCATTGGAACTATTAGAGTTTTCAAATTCTGAGGATAGTTTTAGCTACACTGTCAATCTGGATCTGTCTGAAAGACAGAAACAATATTGCCTGCATTCAGCCTATAAAGAAAGCCATATCATAAAATTGTTAGTGTTATTTTTCTGTTGGAAGACAGTAGAATATTGAATGCAAGATAAGGACTTTGAGACAGTATGGAGGCAGGACCACAGAGTGAGCAAGGAGAAGAGCCTTGATAAAAGTAGTCATTAATTATTATCTGGTATGGTCTTTCATTTGGTATCTGATTTTATCGGCACTATGGCGTATACATCAAAACGATGATCATCTTCCCATTCTACAGGACACTGCAATGTGGTTCAAGCTCCACTTCCTCTCTCAGGGTGTCCAGGCACTACTGCACACCATCCTGGGAAGGATAAGGCTGAGTCCAGAACCAGTGAGACCCTGGGATCCTGGCCTGGAGGGTAATGTGGGAGAAGGGAGTGTGGTTCTCTGTTCCGTGGGGGCCTGGATTTCGGCTGGGGTTGTGGAACTCAGCTTCCGGACAGAGAAGGGGGTTCTGTTTCTCTCAGGAACCGCTGGAGTGATTTAGGGAGCGGTCCAGGTACGCTAGAGCAAGGTATCGAAAGAATTTACCACAGTGTTATAATTAGTTGGCTCTTCTAGAATGAGATCGCCAGTGGCAGTGGAAACGCAAGTGTTCCGGAGCCTACAGCTCTACCAAAGTGTTACAGCTCTTGGTTTAACTGCTGTGCTAAGCCCGGCAGAGGTACAAGTGAAAGCCCATGCCTGGCGGCCTCGCTGCTGAGAAACAGGCCTGGCGAGGGAAGCCCAGCAGGCCAGAGGGCAGGCCCGGTGCTGCCCTTTGGAGGATAAATGCCAACTCTCAGGCGGCCATGGTGGAAGGCTGATGGTATCACACAGCATGCAAACAGCCAGGAGCACGTTTATTTGAAATCAGGGATTTATAAACTTTGGGCAGTGGGAGGGATTTCGAGGGTGAATGTGTTAAATTCACTGGGGTAAGGTGTTCAGTGATACTTGGTTTACATGTAGTGGTACAATCCATTTTCCATGGTTCTATCTTAAGAGGGAGAACACGTACTTAAATATACTAGGAGTGAGGAGAAAATCTCCAAGTTCAATCGAAGGTCACTGCCAAGAGTAAGATCTCCTTAGCAGGGTGGGACACTTCTCGGAATTTCCAGATACTTGCTGGGCGATTTTTATCAGGAAAGGGTCTGATCTGTAATCTGCCTGGAGGGCTACGTGATGCTCCTTATAAAATCTAAGGTCACTGAGTTTGGGGGTGGGGATTTTAAGAGCCCCGCCGAGAAAAGGGAGTCCATCATCGTAGACCTGGTGCAAATAAATGGCTATCCGGAGACTTCAACCAGGGGAGCCCTTCTCAGAGGTTTTTCAGTGTTACAGCTCTCTTAGGGCAAAGCAGCCCAGGGTCTTCCCTTTGGAGCTTCCAGACATGAAAGTATGCAGGCACTAAATGAAGGAACGGGCAGGTCTAAGGGTCCCCGTCCAGCAGTGCGTGCCCAGAGAGAGAAAGAATTCTCTGAAGCAGCTCTGCAAAGGTTACCTTTTAGTTCAGAGCTCTCCCAGTGACACAGCAACTTTAGACAATATTCAGTGAAACAGCTTGTGTGCTTTATTCAGAGTGAACCTTGGGAGTAGGGAAGGGATTTTAGGGTGAGGGTATTTCAGTGGTGATGCTTTACTTACATGGAGAGGAATTCGAGGTGCGAGGCTACGTGACTACTCCAAGAGTTGTGGAGGTGGGGTATGAGGTTACATGTGCCAGGGTATGCTGGCACAGAACAAGAAAGGTGCAATCCTTGGTCCTGAGGATCCCAAGATGGAGATTTCCGGGGTTCAGACACATCTCCACCTCTACTAGCTCTATTCCGTATCCCCTGGAGGCACCACCCGGCACTGACGCACACTTCAGTGCCCACACTGCAGCACAGGGAGCTTAAGTGACTAAGGTTACATGATTGAAAGCTAGCAACCATAGCTTTGGTTCCAAATTGTGAGGAGATTCTGTAAGCTCTGGTGTCCTGTCCTACACTGAATCTTCGTGTAGGCCTGTGTCGTCAGTGTCCTTCCTGCTCTTATCCAGACCCTACTTATCCTCAAAGAAATCTGTATGAAACTTGGTCAGATCCCATCAGCTAGCATTTGCCAGTTCCTTCTCTTTACCTCTCTAGGGAGGCTCTCTTCCTCTATGTGTTGTGTCATGTTTTCTCCTGGTCTTGTCATAACTAATACTTGTATTTCATCTCTACTGGTAGACAGCTAACCTGGATAAACCCCGGACCTGAGTCACTTTTATTCCCCACAGCAGGAAGTACACTAAATCTGTATGTATCTGATAGATGAGCAAAGGCAACTTCTCCAGCTCCCCTGGTCTGAGATGGCTGAGAAACTGAATCCTGCCTGCCTCCTTGATTTAGGGCAAGACTGATGCCTCGTGGGTATCTTAAAGGGGAGAGCCAGATAAAAACAGAAGGACAAGACATGTTCTACTTTACGAAGATGAAGACAGGAAGATGAGGACACAGTGAATGGGGGCGGGGTTAGGACTGAAATGCAGTAGCTATGGTTACACAAGGGTCTTGGTGAAAATGCTCATGTAAATCGGAATAATCAGCTCTCTGGGCTGTGCCGTTATGTGGCACAAAGAGAACAAGAATCTCAAGACAAGTGTTACAGGGATGTCATCAAAGGCCAAGGATAAAGTGAGACTGTGGCCTTTCAGTCGTTTTCCCTCTGGGCACACACTATAAAGGGCTGATGTCTTAAATTATCTATCCTTGGGTCAGATGGTTTTGTCTGCTGCCAGACCGCATGGTGTGCTTAGAGCAATGACAATTAATTCAGCGGCTTCGAGACTCCCTCCCTAGGACTGCACCGATGAAGTTTGGAATAGCAGTGAGAGCACTGAAAACCAGGAAGTTAAGAAAACTGCTGCCATGTGCCTGGATGAAAGGTACAAAACATGCAGGTCACACTAAGTCTCTTTGAGACGATCACAAAGAAGAATTAAAGACTGTTGTATTTTGATGTATTTTGTATTTTGCCAGGAGATGTGGGTTTAAGGTATGAGAAACTGGGCCATGTTCTTTTATTTTTTTAATTTATTTTTATTTTTTGATGATGATTATTATTATTATCATTTATTAGAATTTATTCAATTTGTCCCCTGGCTGTGGCCCCCTCCCTCATCTCCTTCCAACCCTTCCCTCCCTCCCTCTTCTGCCCCTATGTCCTTCCCCCAGTCCACTTTAGTAGTCTGTATGTGCTCTGCAGAAACGTTCTCTAGTGTTCACCTTCGTTGACAGCTTTTCAAAGAACCATAATTCACCAATTTCAGTGAATGAAAAACGGGAAAAACAAAATTCAGAATAATGTGTATTAACATGTTTTTGAGCCAAGTAAATGAAAGATTAATTGACTTTAGAATTAAAAAGTTTAGGCCAGCAAGATGGCTCAGCAGGTAAAGGCGCTTAGTGCCAGCCTTACACCTTGAGTTTGATCCTAAGAACAGAAACAGTTCCTACAATTTGTCTTCTGACCTCCACATTTATGATGTGACATATGAATACACACACCCAAACACACACCGTAAATAAACAAAAGCATTTTGTTGTTGCTGTTTTTTGAAACAGGATTTTTCTGTGTAGCCTTGGCTGTCCTGAACTCTCTTTGTAAACCAGGCTGGCCTCAAACTCACAGAGATCAGCCTGCCTCTGCCTCCCCCAGTGCTGGGATTACATATGTGCAGTACTGCTCACAGCTGCAATTGAAAAAGTTTTTTTTTCTTTCTCATCCATTTATTTTATTCACTTTTCACGCTTGTAGCCCCTTCCATCCTCCCCTCCCAGGGCAATTAAAAAATGTTAAAGGCAGTTGTTTGAAGGGAGTGGTTTTTGTTTTCCTTTCCTTCAAAGCATTCTTGCAAACAACATTGTAGAAAGTTATTGTCATGTGAATATCAATTTAAATAGGAACAGCATTGTACCTGGTTTTTTAAAACATGATCATAAAAGCAGAGGCAATTTTAAAGTCTACAATAATTGACTATATATACATTGTAGTCCTGGTTAGGTCACCTGGAGCAGTCAACTAGAACTACACATTTAAATATTTTTAAAACTATGAATTAGTATATAATTAACAGTTACTATAATACTGGTACATTAATTTATATCAAATAGGGTTCCTTCAGATATAGCTGTTCTTCTTCTTTTTTTTTTTTTTTTACAGGGGATGAGCATGAGACAGGGTTTCTCTGAGTATGCCTGGCTGTCCTGGAACTTGTTCTGTAACCTAGGCTGGCCTCAAACTTAGAAAAATCAACTAATATTCATTACATACATGTATTAACTGACAAAGAATAGTAATTATTATAAACCAAAGAAATGTGTACTACGTTTATGAGATTATATTAACTGTTTTCAGAAATAAAGAGTGACTGGCCTCTCACTAACTTTGCAATGTGCAGAAATGTATAGGTGTTACCCATATGAGTGTGTCAGGATATTGGGTTAGTTTTTTTTTTTTTTAAGAGTCCCCACAGGATAAATGAGAGGATAACAAATGAGCTGTTGGAGCTCTAAAATTCCACTGTGAAAATTAAAATAACTTCAGAGGCATCAAGAATAGGACATGTTCAAGGACATGTAGATGGTCTTGAAAACATCTCACAAGGAAAAAAAAAACAAGTAAAATATGATTGATTAGAGAGCAGATGGTAGCCAAGGAAGACAGGTAAAATGATGTAACAGAAGCACAGCATAGATTGCTTGAATAAATATGCAACAGAGAAACATATAAGAGCAAATAAAAATTTAAAAAAGGAAAAATTTCCTGAAATTTTAGAGAAAACAATGAGCATGCAGTGAGTAATAAAGAATATTCTGGTAAAGTTAGGGAAAGTGTTTAGTAGCTAAAGAGCAAGGAAAGAAAAAAAGAGTATTTGTTTTTTATTCATAGCAACATTACATACCAGAAAAGTGAAGTAATTTCTACAGCATTCAAAGACAAGAATAGTATAGCCAGTCAGGCAGTTTTCCTGTGAAAGTGTGATGGAAAGACAGCAGCCCGCACATGCATGTCAGCATGTTCAGTCTCAGTGCAGTCACAAATTCTACTCGGAAAACCTTATGGTGATAGATATGGACAGCTAGGTGATTGGGTTTTTGTTTGTTTGTTTGTTTACAATATTAGGAATGGGAAAGGCATGCTATGAACTGATTGAATGATGAGCATAGTATATTTAAGTTGGTTACCAAGGCTTTAAAAGCTACCCCTTCTCCTTTGGGAATGTGATGAGAGTGATCATTTTCTGAAGCACATTAGAATTTAAACACTGCTTACACTTGCTCATGCAGAAGGGTGCCTGAGACCAGCTAGGGAGCCGAGAGCCATCAGCACCTTCACTTCCACGAGGAAAACAGGTTCACAAGCACTGGTCAGTCATGGGAAGATTTAAAAAAAATAAAAAAGGATTGTCATATTACATCATATGACCCACTGCCAACCAACATAATCCTGCTTCAGAGCTTTATAAAATAGTTAAATTTTTAGAAATTATTTTGATAACAAAACAACCCCATAGGTTGAGTTCCCCTGACTCCATGATCTAAACTCTGAACTGCTTGGATTTGAACCTCAAATACCAACATGATGCCAGGGCAGGAAATTCCTTGTCTGATGTCATGTGACAAATGATGACCCACTAAAGAATTATGAGAAATTACCACCAGGTTATTTTTAAAAGGTGCATATGAAAAAAATCTTCCCATGTCTGAAGAACCTGGTATCCCAGATGAACATGAAGGCCCTGTGGCTCTCACCTTCCTGTCTGGTTTTATTTTTAGACTTGGGATGCTCTTAAAACACCTCAGTATATGTATCCAACTATTTTTTAAAAGTCCAGATTTGGGTCTAAGGACATGGTTGCAGGTTACCGTGCTTCCTGACAGCACCTGGTTGCATGTAAAAGCCAGGTCTGACATGGCACAGTGGTATGGGTCTGTAGCCCGAACACTGGGGAAGAGAAAGATCCTGGGTCAGACTGCCAAATGTTCTAGCTAATGGTTAAATTAGCTAGAACATTAATGCCAAATGGTTAGAGATGCCATCCCAAAAGTATGTGGTGGAGAGAAATTGAGGAAGACACTCAGTGTCAACCTCCAGCCCCCACAAACACACAGATGATTGTACATATTACAGACACACATGCCACAGATGCACAGACACATACATGTTCCCATGTACACACACATAGAAACACGCAAATCAAACCATTTCTGTTCCTAAGCATTTCGGATAGCATTCTGTTCAACCTATATAGCAAGCAAACAAATAAGGAGAAACTGAGATTTGTAAAAGTATTACTTTCTGGAAAAAGTGGGTTATGGCGGCACATGCCTCTAATCCCAGCTCTCGAGTGTGAAGAATTCCAGGTTGCAGGCAGCCTGAACTATAGAGCAAAACCGTTACTAAAAACCTTGAAGAGTGGTTTTGAGTCTTTCTTTGATGTTGAAGTTGACCTAGAAGTTCATGTTTGTTTTTCTTTTGTAGGGACCCAAGCCCTGGAAAAGCTTTACTCAGGGCACAGAAAACCCATGAGACTATTTCTGATAGCTGTTAGTCTCTCTCTGTCTTGAATTCTCTAGAAAGCCTCTTATAGTAAACTGGATATATCAACTAGAGTACCTTCAGCCTCAAGTAGTACCTAAGATTAGTCATGAACATGTCCCACAGACCTGACTTGTTACAGGCTAACTATTTGTAAGACACATGCTTGTATAGGAGGTAGAAGGGTGGTTCTTCTGAAGCCAGGGTTCTGAGAGAAAGAGGGTGTGCTACCAATGCTGTTTGTAGGAGTCAAAGTGACATTTAAGGAGTAACTTTAAGTAGTCTATAAAACACATAGACAAATTTCAACAGTCACACTTGCTATAGGCAGCAGTCAATGATGAGTGTAGCTGTAACTTGAAGGAGAAGCAGCTATTTGTATGACCTGAAAGTACCTGGCAAAGTTACTTCTCATTACCGTGGTATTTTTGACATATATCTACACATTGTTCTGCCAGAGTGTGGAGTGTAATTATTTCTGATTTTGAGTTTGACTTAGAAAGTTCCCTCTAAAGAATAGACTATGGAAAGGGGGAGAAAAGGCTACTTTGCAGTGCAGGAAAAAAAAATGATTAAGATCAACATCACCAGAATGAGTCACAGCACCCTGTTGTGATGGGATGAGCAAAATGAAGACATCATCACCCTGTGGATGTTCCTCATAGGTCAGCATGTTCACGAGAGAGAGTGAGACAAGCTGGATGCAAAGACCTCCATAAAATAATTGATCTGTATTCTTCAAAAGGGCAAGGTCATGAAAAGGGGACAAGGATGGACTGAGAAATTTGCATATTAGTAGAGGTTAAGGAACTGTGATGACCAAGTGCAACATGGTACCCTGGATTAAATCCAGAAGGGAAAGAAAACATCCGTTGAAAACATAGTGAATTGGGACCAAAATCTATAGTTTCATTAGTAGTACTGTCAATGTTCAGTTCTTAGTTTGGTAGATGTAATGTGATTAGGTAACATGTTATCATCAGGAGAAATAGAGTGAGCAGTGTACAGAACCTTTTTGTATTATCTTAGCTGTTCTTCCAGCAATTTAAAAGTGTGTTAAGATAAAAGTTTTAAAACTATTTAGTTAAAGAAAAAAAGCTTGATTTATTATCAAGAACAATTGACACATCTCCTCAAACACTGGTTTTCATAACTCATTTGGTCAAGAATGACGTTTACTTCTGTTCATTACAGACGAGATGTGAATTGAGTCTTAATGTGGAAGAAAATGCCTCAGTAGGACTTAGATTTCCAGGTCAGCCTATCCTAGTATAGTAAGATTTTGTCTCAAAAAAAAAAAAAATACCAACAAACCAATTAAACAAAAGTCTGACTAGAAGCAGACAGGGTCTTCCCTTTCTTCCTCTAACTCCCTATCCACTGATTCAAACTTGAAAAACAAATGTGCTTTTGTTTTATTTTCTTTCCTCTATTCAGCTTGATAATGCTTTGCAGGAGATCATGAACTTTGAGGATTTTGAAATGATTTACATTCTCTCTGCAGACATTTTTGTCTTAAAATTTCACTACTACTTTGATTGAAATTGAGAAGTATGTGCCATTCATTGTTAAAGATTATGGAGTAGAATTAGTCCATTCAGCTTTTAAGAAAAGAAATAGCAGAGGCTGCCCTGTGCCAGAACAACATGTTTTCCTGCTTTTGTCCAAGACTGAACACGTAACGTTTCAGTTGATGAAGCTGCTGCTTTTGAAATTACGGTTGGGAGGGTTCGATGAAAGGCCATATGCTCTTTGACTTACTACATTGTAAAAATATAATTGTAATACATATGATGATGAGTTTTTAAAAGGTGATTGTGGATTTAATAAAGAAGGAATAGGAAAGAATTAACAATACCAGAATACAAAATAATGACCAGATTGAGGACCAAACTGAGGCTTGTTTAATAGGGTACATAGAGTCATGGCCATCTTCTCCACTTCACCTGACATATGCTGATTTATTTCCCCTAGAACTTTCTGAAAGAAAAACAATCTTAAGTGAACAGGATATCAAGATGCCCGTAGGAAGTTATAATAGGTGGCTGTGTGAATTCTAATTCAGCTTATACTTAAAAGTATTATATTATTGCTCATAAACAATATATATAGTAACATAAAGCCTTTTCAGGTCTTGTTTTGGTTATTTTAGAAAACTGTGAGTCATGGACGACACCACCACAAACAGTAATAAGAACCAGGAAGTAAAATTATGGAAGATGTCTTTGTTTCAAAAATGTAACTGTGAGGCTGACAGGATGGCTCAGTGGGAAAAGGTTGTTAATAGGAAGGCCTGGCAACTGAAATAGGATGCCTGGAGTCCACAGAAAGGTGGAAGGATGTAGATGATCCCACAGAGTTGTCCTCTGACCTCCACACTCACTCCCATGTGTGAATACATACACAATAAGAAGAAGAAATTTAAAAACCTTGATTGTTGTCCAGATTTATTCTGAGTAATTGGAAAATATTTAATGATTTAGCTAAATGATTCCTAGAGATATATGAAAAGGAAAAGTTTAACTTCAGTCAGTCTCTGACTGAACCTTACTTCTGTGAAGATATGATTTTTAGGTAGACCTTGATTTTCTTCACTGTTGCTTTTATTCTTCAAAACTTCATCAGTTTTCTTTGAGCATTCATCTTCCAACTGAGGATATTACCCTTTTAAGCTAAATCAAATCTTTGTTGTTTTTTCTTAGGTCCTTCCTTGGCTTATTAGAAAGTATCTGTGCTGACAAGTTTTATGTAACATTGATACAGCCAGAATCATGTTTAAAGAGATCCTCTCAGGAAGGAACCAAGAACCCCACCTCCTCTCCTTTGTCCTTTAGAATCACCTAATACAAATACGGCACAGGCACAGGTAAGCTCAGCAGTGTCCCTTTGGGTTCCCTGAGGCCAGAGCAGTTCAGCAGAATCTCACCAAACCTTTCAAGCAGGTGCCTCCTGAGACCGTCCTGTCAATCCAGGAAGGACTGTTTACTGGAACTCTGAAATTGCTGGACAGGGCATTCTATGGATTAAGAGTCCACTGTGCTCCCTCGCCCTGTGAGAAGAAGCCTTGTGTTTGACAACATGCCTCTGAAGGTGTGGTCATTTGTCAGGGCAACACTTGTGCCCATTCAAAGTGAACTTTTAAACTCTCTTACAAAACAACTTCAAGTGCAAACTTGAAGGCCTGGGATTACCAGCAATAGTCTGCCGACTTTGCCTGTGAGTCAAAGCAGCATGAGGCCTTCACCAGCACCATGTACTTTGACTTCCCAGTCTCCAGAACTGTGACCCAAAACAAATTTGTTTTATGTGGAGTTTTTGGTTTTGTCTGTTGCTTTAGTTTAGTTTAGTTTGTTTGTTTTGGGTTTTTTTTTTTTTTGACAAGGTCCCACATTGCAGCCTTGATTGACCTTAAAATTGTGATTCTTCTGCCTCAGTCCCTCAATTATTTGCATTTCATGCATGCCTCATAATATCTAGATTAAAAATAACCTTATTTTTTCTTATAAATCACTCAGTCTCTGGCATTTTGCTATAGCAATGAAGTTTACCAAATCCATACAACTAATTTAATAAATGCATGTGCTTTTCCCTTACTAATGTCATTTACTATAGACAACTCAACTGAGGATTTAAGATGAGTAGATACTGGTGTTTCTCTGCCCTATCATACTTTTAGCCATATCAGGAAGTATATACTATCTTTCAGATGAATCATTCTGCTTATCTCACATGGCCAGGGTATTGAACAAAGAAGAAAATTGTTTGGGAAGCTATGGAAAGGGAATATTAATTCAGGTGTATGCCCCAGAGTTGGACATGTTTATCTATACCACCAGTTTTTTAATTTTCTCCTGGGCATTCTGCTGACATCTTTTCCTTTATGGGAAGTTGGTTGTTTTTCTTCACTTTTACTTTTTAATGTGTATTATGTGTATGCACATGTTAGTGGAAGGTATATGTGTGTGAAATCCCATGTACACGTATGTTTGTGGAGTCTGGAGGAACCTCAGATATCGGGCTGAAGAAGAGTGTTCACTTCTGAAGATTCTTGGGAGGATCTATCTTTTCCATTGTCCTCACCCAAGGCTCTGTACTCTGTCTTCAGTGCCTGGCTGTCCCAGAGAGTCTTCCTTATGTTTCATTCTATGAGCTATTTTCTCTCTATTTTTAAGGGCCTGCCTAGATAATCCACACACAATTCAGCTTCTTAGACACAGGGAGATCTCTCTTTGGCCTGAAGCTCACCACTTAAGCTCTGCTGGCCATAGGCCACCTTCCCAGGACTGAAATTTCAAGCATGTACCATCACACCAAAATTCTTCCCCCCCCCCCAAAAAAAAATACTTATATAGGCTGAGGGTCACACTCAGGTCTCATTTTTGATGGAGTGGGTGAATTAACAAGAACCATGACAGAAAAATACCCCCCAAAATGCATCCTACTACTTAGAGCAGGAGCCAGCTGCTGTCCATGTGGGATTCTGAGATGGAGAGTTGGTGGTCACTAAAAGAATCACTGCTCACTCAATACTACTAAGGGAACATAAGGCTCACAAATATTTTATTAAATCACACAATTAATTATACAAAACAACTTTCTGATTCTCCATTAATTCTGTAAAATTAAAAAAAATTCAGTATAGATGTAATAACCTAAAGCAATGAAATACTGTCACTTCCCTCTTTCAAGGCACAGGAATAATTTCCAACCCATTTTTGCTTCAGCTTCCCAAAAAGAACTCAAAACTTCAAATATTGTTAAAACTGAAACCATCGAGAAACTCGAAGGAAGGCCACTTCATAGTTACCCCAGGGATGTTCACTTTCAGTAAGGATATTTGAAGCTTAAAAAAAAAATCCAAATATAGCACCAGGATGTGGTGCTACTTCTTGTAACTCAGTTAGTGACAGATTTGTTGCCACTCTGTCCAAACCTACCAGGGGTTTGACCCTTCTCCAAGGGCCTGGTGATTAGTAATGCCCTTAATTGTGTTTCCTCTCCTCACAGCGGGTCAGAACAGTGATGTATCCCACAAAGAGATTCTGAACTTGGTTTAATGACAGGAAGGATGTAGGATATAGTGGTTGGGCCCTGCTTTCTTCCTGCACAGTGGCACAACAGCTTAATCCAGCACACCAACCTTCAAGGGCACATGGTGATGGCGACTCAGCCCTTAACACAGTAGCCATCCTGGAGCTTCCATCCAAACTTTGCCCATCAGCCTCATAGACCTGGGCTTGTGGGCTCATGAACCAATGAACTTGGTACCTCTGCCCCCTGAGAGAGGTTAGTATAAGAGCTCTAGGACTCAAAATACGTTTTAGGCTCTGGAAAACCAACAGTGCAGCCCATCAATTGTGGTGTTCACTAGGAGCTAGCTAAGACTACCCTGATGGTACCTGACTGAAAGGCTGTGACAGAATCTAATAGGCAATGAGATTAACATTGATTTACAAACCAATTTTTATATAATTTTAAAATAATTTAGTTACTCAAAATAAAGATAGACTGAATTTACACAGTTCCCTAAATTATTAAAGTTGATTTTTTTTCTTCTCTTAGTATTGGTTTCCAGGAGAATTAAGATGAGAGGGTTAAGAGCAGAGCAGCACCACATAGAAAATTTCCTTGAAGTTGTCAAAGGCGAAGATCCAAAACCTCCAGGGACTCTTGCCAAGGGGACACCAGCAAGTGGCACGTTGTTTATTATACAGTGTGCCAACAGTGCCTTTCAGGAAATGTGTCAGACTCTTGTGTCTCTTTGGTGTAGAGTTTACTTAAGATTTTACAGGTATATTTGGAAAAATTGTGTAGTCTACAGGTTCAAATTTAAAATGATCTATTTTAAGATATAAAAAATGTGGAGATGCACATACACATATAGATACCATTCAGCTGTTATAAAATGAAATGAAATTCTGTTGTTTGGAACAATAAGTGAAAACTCGTAAAGAAATAAGAATATTTTTTTAGTTTATTTATTTTTTATTTTTTATATTAATTACAGTTTATTCACTTTGTATCCCAAGTGTAGTTCCCTCCCTACTCACCTCCCAATCCCAGCCTGTCTCCCTCATCTCCTTTTATGCCCCTCTCCAAGTCCATGGATAGGGGAGATCCTCCTCCCCTTCCATCTGACCCTAGCTTATCCAGTCTCATCAGAACTGGCTACATTGTCCTTCTCTGTGGCCTGGCAAGGCTGCTTCCTCATCTGAGGGAAGAGGTCCAGGAACGAGCCACCAAGTTCATATCAGAGACAGTCCCTGTTCCCCTAGACAGTCCCTGTTTCCCTTACTAGGGAACCCACTTGGAGACTGAGCTGCCATGGGCTACATCTGAGCAGGGGTTCAAGGTTATATATAAGAATGGTCTTTGGTTAGAGTATCAGTCTCAAAAAAGACCCCTGTACCCATATATTTTGGTTCTGTTGGTTTTATTGTGGAGCTCATGTCCTCTCCAGGTCTTACTGTCTCCCCCTTCTTTCCTAAGATTCCCTGCACTTTGTAAAAAAAAATTTGTTTATGAATCTCAGTATCTGCTTTGATACAATGCTAGGTAGAATCTTTCAGAAGCCATCCGTGGTAGGCTCCAGTCTGTTTCCTGTTTCCTCCTTCTTCCAATGGCTGTCCCATTTGCCTTTCTGAGTGAGGATTGATCATCTTACCCAGGGTCGTCCTTCTAGCTCACCTTCTTTGGTGTACAGATTTTTGTAAGTTTATTTTATATTATATTTCTAGTATCCACTTATAAGTGAGTATATACTGTGTATGTCTTTCTGTTTCTGGAATACCTCACTCAGGATGATCTTTTCTAGTTCCTACCATTTGCCTGCAAATTTCATGATTTCTTTGTTTTTAATTGCTGAGTAGTGTTCCATTGTGTAAATGTACCACTATTTCTGTATCCATTCTTCAGTTGAGGGACATCTGGGTTGTTTCCAGGTTCTGGCTATTATGAATAAAGCTGCTACGAACATGGTTGAGCAAATGTCCTTGTTGTGTACTTTAGCATCTTTTGG
>NW_026587216.1:12229247-12312893 GCF_907164565.1 Psammomys obesus | reverse complement strand
AAGAAATCATGAAATTTGCAGGCAAATTTCATGATTTCTTTGTTTTTAATTGCTGAGTAGTGTTCCATTGTGTAAATGTACCACTATTTCTGTATCCATTCTTCAGTTGAGGGACATCTGGGTTGTTTCCAGGTTCTGGCTATTATGAATAAAGCTGCTACGAACATGGTTGAGCAAATGTCCTTGTTGTGTACTTGAGCATATTTTGGATATATGCCCAGGAGTGGTATAGCTGGATCTGGAGGAAGTGCTATTCCTAATTGTCTGAGAAAGCACCAGATTAATTTCTAAAATAGTAGTACAAGTTTACATTCCCAACAGTAATGTAGGAGGGTTCTCTTTTCTCCACATCTTCTCCAGCATGTATTGTCACTTGAGTGTTTTATCTTAGCCATTCTGATGGGTGTAAGGTGAAATCTCAGGGTCATTTTGATTTGCATCTCCCTGATGACTAAGGACGTTGAGCATTTCTTTAAGTGTTTCTCTCCCATTCATTATGCCTCTACAGAGAATTCTCTGTTGAGCTTTGTACCCCATTTTTAATTGGATTACTTGATTTGTTGTTTTTTAACCTCTTTAGTTCTTTATATATTAGCCCTCTGTGAGGTATAGGGTTGGTGAAGATCCTTTCCCAGTCTGTAGGCTGTCGTTTTGTTCTGACAACAGTGGCCTTTGCTTTACAAATGCTTTTGAGTTTCATGAGGTCCCATTTATTGATTGTTGATCTTAGAACCTGTGCTCTTGGTGTTCCGTTCAGGAAGTTGTCACCTATACCAATGAGTTCTAGGCTCTTCCCAACTTTTTTTCTAACCTATTTACTGTATCTAGTTTTATGTTGAGGTCTTTGATCCACTTGGACTTTAGTTTTGTGCAGGGTGATAAATATGAATCTATTTTCATTTTTCTACATGTAGACATCTAGGTAGACCAGCACCATTTGTTGAAGATGTTGTCTTTTTTCCATTGTATGATTTTGGCTTCTTTATAAAAAATCAAGTATCCATAGGTGTATGGGTTTATTTCTAGGTCTTCAGTTCGATTCCATTGATCCACCACTCTGTTTCTATGCCAGTACCATGCGGTTTTTATTACCATTGCTCTGTAGTATAGCTTGAGATCAGGGATGGAGATACCTCCAGATGATAGTTGTTGTACAGCATCGTTTCGGGAATTCTGGATTTTTTGTTTTTCCATATGAAGTTGTGAATTTTTCTTTCAAAAGAAAGAAAGAGTGTTGGTAAAGAATTGTGTTGGTATTTTGATGGGAATTGCATTGAATCTGCTGATTGCTTTTGGCAGGTTGGCCATTTTCACTATGTTAATATGACGGATCCATGAGCACAGGAGATCTTTCCACCTTCTGATATCTTCTTCAATTTATTTCTTTAAAGACTTGAAGTTTTTTTCATACAGGTCTTTCATCTACTTGGATTGAGTCACCCCAAGGTACTTCATGTCCTTTGTGCCTATTGTGAAGGGTGTTTTGTTTTTTTTTTTTTTTTCCCTAATTTCTTTCTTGGCCCTTTTGTCTTTGGTATACAGGAGAGCTTCTGATTTTTTTTTTTTTTAGTTAATTTTGTATCCAGTCACTTTACTGAAAGTGTTTATTATCTGAAGGAGTTCTCTGGATGAATTTTTGAGGTGGCTCATCTATACTATCATATCAACTGCAAATAGTGATACTTTGAATTCTTCCTTTCCGATTTGTATCACCTTGATCTCCTTTACATGTCTTATTGCTCTGGCTAGGACTTCAAGTACTATGTTGAAGAGATATGGAGAGAGTGGGCAGCCTTGCCTTATCCCTGATTTCAGTGGGATTGACTTAAGTTTCTCTCCATTGAGTTTGATGTTGGCTATAGGCTTGCTGTACATTGTCTTTACTATGTTTAGGTATGTGCCTTGTATCCCTGATTTCTATAAGACTTTAAACATGAATGAGTGTTGGATTTTGTCAAATGCTTTTTTTTGGGTTCTAAGGAGCTGATCATGAGGTTTTTCTTCTTCAGTTTGTTTAAATGATGGATTACATTGGTGAGTTCCATATTTTGAACCACCACTGCATGTCTGGGATGAAGCCTACTTGGATGGATGATATCTTTTATATTTTCTTGGATTCTGTTTGCCAGTATTTTATTGAATATTTTTGCATCAATGTTCATAGAAGAGATAGGTCTGAAGTTCTCTCTTTTTATTGGGTCTTTGTGTGTTTTAGATATCAAGGTTACTGTGGCTTTATAGAATTAGTTTGATAATATTCCTTCTGTTTCTATTTTGTGGAATAGTTTGAAGAGAATTGAAGTTAGCTCTTCTTTGAAGGTCTCTTAGAATTCTGAACTGAAACTATCTGGCAGTGGACTATTTTTGGAAGGGAGACTTTTGATGACTGCTTCTATTTCCCTTTATTCAATCTTTCTACCTGATCTTGATTTAATTTTGGTAAATGGAATCTATCAAGAAAATTGTCCATTTCATTTAGATTTTCAAATTTTGTGGCATATAGGCTTTTGAAGTAAGACCTAATGATTGTTTGGATTTCCTCAGTGTCTGTTGTTATGTTCTCCTTTTCTTTTATCTTTCTTTCTTTCTTTCTTTCTTTCTTTCTTTCTTTCTTTCTTTCTTTCTTTCTTTCTTTTTATTTTATTATTAGTTACATATTATTATCTCTGTATCCCAGCTGTATCCCACTGCCTTTTTCCCTCCCAATCCCACTCCCCCTCCCTTAGCTTCTCCCTGCCCCTTTCCAAGTCCATGGATTGGGGAGGACCTCCTCCCCTTTTGTCTGGCCCTGTTTTATCAGGTATCTTTCATTTCTGATTTTGCTGATTTGGATAGTTTCTCTCTGTCTTTTAGTTAGTTTGGCTAAGAGTTTGTCTATCTTGTTGATTTTCTCAAAGAACCAGGTCTTGGTTTCAATGATTCTTTGAATAGTTTTATTTTATTCTAATTTCTTGATTTCAATCCTGAATTTGATTATTTCCAGCTGTCTACTCCTCTTGGGTATGTCTGCTTCTTTTTTTTCTTAGGGCTTTCAGTTGGGCCATTAAGTTGCTTGTATGAGATGTTTCAAGTTTCTTCTTGAAGGCACATAGTGCTATGAATTTTCCTCTGAGCACTGCTTTCATTGTGTCCCATGAGTTTGTATATGTTGTGCATTCATTTTCATTGAATTCTAGGAAGTCTTTAATTTCTTTCTTTATTTCTTCCATAACTCAGCTGTCATTGAGGAGGAAGTTGTTCAGTTTCCATGTGTATGTAGGCTTATTCTGTTTCTGTTGTTGCTGAGGTCCAGCTTTAGTCCATGGTGGTCAGATAGAATACAGGGGATTATTTCAATATTCTTGTGTCCACTGAGGCTTGGTTTGTGACCAACTATATGGTTTATTTTGGAGACGGTTCCATGAGTTGCTGAAAAAAGGTATACTTTTTGAATTTGGGTGAAAATTCCTGCAGATATCTATTAGGTCCATTTGATTTAGGATCTCTGTGAGTGCCTTTATTTCCTTATTTAGCTTCTGTCTGAATGATTTGTCCCTTGATGACAGTGAAGTGTTGAAGTCTCTCACTATTAAGGTGTTGGGATCGATGTACCATTTAAACTTTAATAATGTTTCATTTATGAATGTAGGCACTCTTGTATTTGAGGCATAGATGTTCAGAATTGTAATGTCCTGTTGGTGGATTTTTTTCCTTTGATGAGAATGAAGTGCCCCTCCTCACCTTTTTTGATTAATTTTGGTTGAAAGTCTATTTTATTAGATATTAGGATGGCTACCCCAGCTTGTTTTCTGGGTCCATTTGCTTGGAAAACATTTTTCCAGCGCTTTACTCTGAGGTAGTTTATCTTTGTTGCATAGGTGTGTTTCTTGAATGCAGCAGAATGTTGGATCCTGTTTCTGCAACCATTCTGTTAGTCTGTGTCTTTTCATTGGAGAGTTGATTTCCATTGATGTTGATAGGTAATAGTGACCAATGAATGTTAGTTCCTTTTATTGTGGAGTTGGTGGTGTTACTGTGATTCATTGTTTGTTTTCTTTTAATTTTTGTTGAGAAATTATCTGTATCCTATGTTTTCTTGGGTGTAGTTGTTTTCCTTGGATTGGAGCTTTCCTTCTAGTATCTTCTGTAGGGCTGGGTTGCTGTGTAGATATTGTTTAAGTTTAGCTGTGTAGATATTGCTTAAGTTTAGTTATGTCATGGAATATTTTGTTTTCTCCATCTATGTTGATTGAAAGCTTTGCTGGGTATAGTAGTCTGGTTTGGCATCTGTGGTCTCTTAGAGTCTGCATGACATCTGCCTAGGCCCTTCTGGCTATCATAGTTTCTATTGAGAAGTCTGTTGTGATTCTGATAGGCCTTTTTTCCCTTGCTGCTTTTAATATGTTTTCTTTTTTCTGTAGATTTAGTGTCTTGACTATTATGTGATGTGAGGAGTTCCTTTTCTGGTTTAGTCTATTTGGTGTTCTGTAGGCCTCTTGTATGTTTATGGACATCTCTTTCTTTAAGTTGGGAACATTTTCTTCTATGATTTTCTTGTAAATATTTTCTGGACCTTGGAGCCTGGAACCTTCTTTTTCATCTATTCCTATTTTTCTTAGATTTTGCCTTTTCATGGAATCCTTGATTTCTTGGATGTTTTGTGTTTGGGACTTTTCTGATTTTATTTTTTTATTTGAAAGAAGTATCAATTTCTGCAAGTGTATCTTCAGCACCCTAGATTCTCTCTTCCATCTCTTGTATTCTATTGGTGATGCTTATCTTTGTCGTTCCTGATCTTTTCTCTTTAGTTCTCCAGCTCCAGGGTTTCCTCTGTTAGTGTGCTTTTTATTGCATGTAATTGTTTTCATGCCTTGCACCATTTCTTTCATTTGCTTGAATGTGGATTCTTCTCTCTCTCTCTGATAGTATCTATTTTTTTGTTCATTTCTTCTCTATATGCCACTAATTATGCTTCTACTTGTACCTCTATTTGTTTGGCTATATTTGCCTGTTTTTTGTTGTTGTTGTTTGTTTTTGTTTTTTTGGGTTTTTTTTTTTAGATCTTTGTTCATTTCCTCTTCATTTGCCTCCATTTGTGTGGCTATTTCTCTGAGAGATTTGTTTGTTTCCTCTTCATGTGCCTCTATTAACTGGATACGCATAGCTTTAAAATAATTTTCCTGTTTTTCTGATGAATTGAGATATCCATTGAATTTGGGGGTTGCTGGTGGAGCCATGATGTACTGATTTTTGTTGGGTGAGTTCTTACGCTGACCTCTGACCTTCTGCTTTTCTGTAACCTTCACTGTTTCTTACTGGAGTCTGTACTTCAGACTCCAGTAAGAAAGACTTCTGTCTTTCTCTGGTGTCTAGAGTATTCTTCATGAAGATGAGAGAGGTCCACTAGTTTGAGAGTGTGCGTTGGTGTTTTCAGCTGTAGCTAAGGGAGGTTGAGCCACCGGCACAGAATCACAATTGTAGTGGAAGAAGCATGCTTGTGTGCGTGAAAGTGTGTCTTGAATTAGAGAGTGCTAGAGAGGGTAGATGCTTGGAATGTGGGGAGGTTGTGCATACACAGGTGGAGGTGTGGGTGCTAGGGCTGTTTACGGGCACAGTTTGCAGGCCTAATGAGCCTGTGCTGATTTCCTGAATACCTCATTGGTCTACAGTCCTGTCATACTCTCGTTCTGGTATCCAGATCTGTCTGGGCTCCAGGAGTTGATTGCCTGTTCTTCACTGGTAGACCCGCAGATCAGGGGCTTCAGTGTTGATAATGCTGTCCCAAGAATCCATATGTTGCTGCAGAACTTGGGGACTAGTGTTGCAGTCCACTGGGAGTCCAGCCACTGCTGCAGAACTAGGAGGCCACTGGCACAAATGCCTGCTGGAAGGCCCTGGGGAGCCACAGGCCTGGTTGGCCTGGTAGAGCCATGGTACTGCGCTCTGTTCTAGGAGCTGTGGGCAGTGCAGACTGGGCACTGGGCTCTGTGGCTGATGCTGTGGGTCGCTTCTGTGGCCTCAGCCTCCAATGAGGAGGGAGAAGGGGGCCCTGTCATGGGGAAATACAGGGAGATTGAGTATTCTCTGTCTCAAATCTCAAGCAGGTTATTCTGTGCTAGGAGCTGCGTGTACTGCTGGCTGCCTGCGCTGCCTGTGCTGCTGCCTCTGCTGCAGCCTCTGCCCACTAAGGGGGAAGTGCCTAGGAACTGAGTCCCCAGAGAAGTCTGTGGTTGACCTGTATCCTATGGTCTCAGCTCAGGATTTGTCCCTTTTCTCCCTGGAAGCCTTGATGTCATTGTTCTGGGTTCAGCTTCCCCTCCACTCACCAATTTCGAAGTTTCAGATCTTCTGCCCCTCAGATACAGTGCACACTAGTCACCACCATCTTGGATTCCCTGGAAATAAGAATATTATTATCTGCAAGTAACATGATTATCTGTCCAGAAAATACAAACCTATTAACAGACAATAAATGAGAGTATCTAAGATAATGAACATAGCAAAATAATTCAAAAACCATGAGTAAAACCTGATGGTGTTTCTCACACTGATAACACTGTTTTTTAAAAAATCTACTAAAAAAAGATGTCATTGAGCAGAGCAATAAGACTCTAAAATTCTAAAATTTCACTTACTAAAAATATACACAAACATTATAGAGAAAACTGTAAAATTCTAGTAAAGCAAATAGAAAGTCAAGTGTAAAAATACAGTGCTTAAATATACTTGGATATGAAAACAATATTTAGCATTTTTAGAAAAAGAAAAAATATATAATCTGTAAAATTCCAATGAATATTCAAGTTGATTTTTTCATATTTTATTTATTTTACATTCTACCCAGTTTCGCCTCCTTCAACTCCTTCAGGTCCCTCTTCCTCCCCCTCCTCTCTTCCCCACTCCTCCCCTGGTCTCTTCAGAAAAGGGCAAGCCTTCTATGGATATCAACCAGCCATGACATATCAAGTTAAAGAAAAATTAGATTTTGTCCTCTTCTATTAAGACTAGATATGGCAACCCAGTAGGAGGCAAGGCAATAAAGACAGAGATAGCTCTGCTCCCACTGTTAGGAGTCCCACATGAAGACCAAGCTACACAACTGTAACATATATGCAGGGGGCCTAAGTCAGGTCCATGCAGGCTTCCTGGTTGGCAGTTCAGTTTCTGTGAGCTTGTATGGGCCCAGGTTAGTGATTCTGTGGGTTTTCTTGCAGTGTCCTTGAGCCCTCTGGCTCCATAATGCTTCCTCCCCCTCTCCTGTAGGATTCCCTAAGCTCTGCCTACTGTTTGACTGTGGTTTCCTGGCTCTATTTCTATCAGTTGCTGGATGAAGCCTCTCTGATGACAATTAGACCAGCTGTCAATCTGAATCTCAATCTGATGTTTTTTATTGTTTAAAAAAATTTTATTGATTTTTTTGTGAATTTTATACCATCTACCCCAGTCCCACGCATCTTCCCATTTCTACAAACCTACCCTTTGTCCTTGCAACCCCCTCTCCCTCCCAAAAAAATTCAAAGTTTATACAAAAATATAAAAGTTCAAATATAGTTAAGTCAATTAAAAAACAAAAGGGTAACACTAATGAAATATAGTTGTGTCACAGACACACATAAAATTAATGTAATAGAATAGAAAACTCAGAACCAGGAAGTCAGTATACAGTAAAGATGGCACCTGTCTTGGTTTGGGTTGGGTTGGACTGGTCTGTGTGGCTGTGATTTCCAAAAACAACTTGTGAATAGGAAGGGTTTATTTGGATCTTGTTTAATTCTTGTACATGTGGTCATCTAGTTTTCTACAAATCATAGCTGGGAGCTCTTTTCCTCAACATGTTTTTGTCATTCAGTTTCTCACGAATCATATGACTGAAGCAGCATGGATTTATTTCTAGTTCCTCTCTTCTAGTTGTGCTTATCTACGTGTCTGCTTTTATGCCACCATGTGTTTATTCCTTTGGCTTTGTGTGTAATCTGGAATTAGGTATGGTGATGCCTCCAGCATTACTCTTCTTTTCATGATTGCTTTAGCTATTTCGAGTCCTTTGTGCTTCCATATGCATTTTTTTCTTAGTTCTGTGTAGAATGTCATTGAAATATTGATGGGGGCTGCACTGCATCTGCAGATATTACCTTTAGAGATATCACCATAAACTAGTATCTGATGCATGAACTTGTGGAGTCTGTACATCTAGTGCTTTCTCCAGTGTATTTCTTTAGTGATTTGTAGTTAGCATGGTTTACCTCCTTGATTAGATTTATCCAGAGGTTGTTTGTTTGGGAGGTTATGAAGAACAGGGTTCTGTCTTATTTCCCAGCATGGGAAATAAGGACAACTGCTGGTTTTTGTATGCTGGTTTTGTATTTTCTGCCTTGCTCAAAGTCTTGGGTTTCAAAGTTTTCTGGTCATCGTTAGGGTCTTTTAAATATAGGATATCATTAACAAATATGTTTGGATTTTTCCTTTTATAAATGTATCTCCTTTATCCTATGCTCCTTCTTTGTTTCTCTGGCAAAGACTTCAAGTTCTATATTGATTGAAAAACGAGTGAACCGTGGACAGCTTATTCACATTTTTTATTTTGAAATGAAGTAGTGTATGTCATTCGATTTTTTTTTTTTTTTTTTTTTTTTTTTTTTAGACAGGACTTCTCTGTGTAACCTAGGCTGTCCTGAACTCACTTTGTAGAATAGGCTGGCCTTGAACTAACAGAGATCCACCTACTTCTGCCTTGGTGAATTCTGGGATTACAGACATGCGCTACCATGCCCAGCTCAATTTTGTTCTTAAAGTTTGATACAATTAAAGACAATTTAGTAACTCTATTCCAAGTTGATGATATTGTACTAATTTTGATACTGAAATTTTTTAGCTGTATTATTACATTGGTGCTTGTATTTTTCCATCATAAACCTCCATAAGAATGTCTCTGCTATGAATTGCTTTAGGATATATTCTTCGGGGACACCTGGGTTCTAGTATACATATACACTTAGTACAACAGTCATTAGTAGGAGTGAATACTCATACAAACATTTGGCATTATCCAGCTTTTTAGTGTGTCTGTTGGTAGGGTGGCCATGATGAAGGAGCTGAGTCCCATTTTAATGACATTTAAGAAAAGCAGGTTTCTAGGCAGCCCAGTGTCATCACCACTAGAAACCAGGTAAGTACCAACTTCCAAGTGGCTACTGAACCGCAGCACCAGGAGCTTAGTAGTTATGAGTTGACGGTTTCTGTGGACTATGTAGCAAGATCTGTCTCAAACAACAACGTACAACAACACATCATCTAAAATTCCATTTCACTGGGTCAGACATTTGGTTTTTCTTAAAACCTCTCAGTAGTTTTAAATTTGTTGATTTTTTCCCTGTGCCGTGTGTGTGTGTGTTCAAATGCACATACACATCTGTATAGGTAGGCCAAGATCAATGTCTAATGCCTTCCTCAAATACTGAGTACCTTACTTTTGTAGGAAGTGTCTCTCACTGCACCTAGAGCTTTCCAACTTGCTGAAACTTGCTGTCCAGCTAGCCCCAGGGATCCTCGGTCTCTGTCTCTCAGGGCTGAGACTACAGGTGCATATTGCCACCTCCCTGTTTTTTTTTTTTTAATTCAAGTTCTCATGCCTGCATGGCAAATGCTTTGCCCACTGAACCATCTTCCCCATTCTGAGTCTCCCTGCTCTTGATTTAATCTGTATTAATTATCCTAGAAACTATGACTGATGAAAATTTAAAGTCATACACTCATTCATTCCAGGGCAATAATATAATTGTCATGTGTTAATGTAAATAATATAACTAATGTAATTCAGAAATAACCCTCTCACAGAAACCTACAGGAGACAAATGAAAAAAAAAAAAAAACTCAACTCCACATTTGACAATAAAACCCCACACTACAGTTAGGAGCACAATGGGTGAATCTATACTGCATTAAAATAATTTTATTCTTTTAAGGGTTTATTTCCAATTTTGTTTTTTGTTAATTTCATATGTGTATTACACTGTGTTTTGATTACTGTCTTTCTCCACTCTCTTTATCCTCATTTCAAATCTTCTCTTCCCTACTCAGATCCTATTCCCTTTCTCAGATTCATGGCTTTGGTTTTGTTTTATGACCCATTTTGCTTTACCTATAGTCTTTCAGTATGCCCTTGAGAGGTATGTATTCTGATGTTTGAAAAAAAATTTTTGTTGTTGTTATTTACAAATACCTAGGCCATATAGCTCGGCTCTTCTATATCTCATAACTTAAAATAACCCATTTTGCTTACCTGCATTTTGCCACGTGGCTAGTTACTTGAGCTCAAGTACAATGTGTCTATCCTTCCCACATCTTGCTGGCTGAATCTTCCAGGCCTGGCTATATCCCAGAATCCTTTCTGCCTGCTGAATGTTTCATCTTCTATTTCCTGCCTCAGCTATAGGCCATTAGCTTTTTATTTGCAAGTGTTGCATCCATACAATACACGAAATATTCTCTCAATATACTTTCCCTGGGTTGGGGATATAAGTGTTTGCCATAAGTTTAGACTTGGGCCCTTTTGTGTGGCAAGTAAACTTACTGATGAAGCCATCAGTCCCGTCCTAAGCTCTATATTTTTTTTCATGGTAGTAATTTTTATTCTTTCATCATTAATTACAACTTATTCAGTTTGTATCCTGGCTGTGTGCCCCTCCTTCTTCTCCTCCTATGCCGCTTCCCTAGTGCACTGATAGGTAAGTACTTCCTCTCCTTCTATTTGAGCCTCGCCTATCAGGTCTCATCAGGGCCAGTTGCATAGTCTTCCTCTGTGGCCTGGCAAGGCTGCACACCCAGGGGGGGGGGATCAGAAAGCCTGTCACTGAGTTCATGCCAGAGAAAGCCCCTTCTTCCCTTATTAAGGAACCCACTTGGAAATTGAGTCTATGGGCTACATCTGAGCCAGGGTTTAAGGTCCTCTCCATGTGTTGTCTTTGGTTGGGGTATCAGTCTCTGCAGTTCCCCCAGGGCTCAGTTTTTTTTTTCTCTGTTAATCTCCTTTTGGACTTCCTGTCCCCTCCAGGTCTCTCTCCCTTCCCCTTTTTTTCATAGGATTACCTTCATTTTGCCCAAAGTTTGGCTATGAGTCGCTTTCTCAGAAAATTGGGAATAGCGCTACCACAAAATCCAGCTATACCACTCTAAGCATATAACCAAAATATGCTCAACTAAATATGCTCACTCTTAGCATATATCAAAATATGCTCCAAAATATACAACAAGGACATTTATTCAACCATGTTTGTAGCAGCTCTATTTGTAAGAGCTAGAAGCTAGAAGCAACCTAGATGTCCCCCAACAGAGAAATGGATACAGAAATTGTAGTACATTTACACAATGGAATACTACTCAGCTATTAAAAACAAGGAAATCATGAAATATGCAGGCAAATTGTGGGAACTAGAAATGATCATCTTGAGTGAGGTAACCCAGAAGCAGAAAGACGCATATGGTATATATCCACTCATAAGTCGATATTAGCTACATAATATAGGATAAATATATTAAAATCTATATTCCTAAAGAAGCTAAACAACAAAGAAGACCCTAGGGAAGATGCTCAATCCTCATTCAGAAGGACAAATGTGATAGAGATTGGAAGCAGAAGAAGACAGGAAAAAGGACAGTAGCCTACCACAGATGGCCTCTGAAAGACTCTACTGATCAAGGTATCGAAGCAGATGCTGATGTTAGAAATTTACATTAACCTTACTAGTTCTTAGAAACTAATGAACATACAATTGCCAAATACTATTCAGATCTGGTAAGTAATGAGACTGGGGAATTCAGCCCAACTTTACTGACCAAATGTAATAGCTTTGCTTGTGGTGTTACTGTGTCTCTGTGGTGAACAATTTCATTGTTGAACTGAGAGGTGCAAAGTTAGTTCACTCTTAGATACTGCTGTGTGAAGATACAAGCAAGGGTGGAGGTCGTTATGCTGAAAATGTCAGAGGTCTTTCCAGTCATTGAATTATCATCCAGACTCAGAACAAAGTTACAAAGGACTACTTGCTGGGTTTTTTATTTCTTTTCAGATAGCCATGTGTCAGTTTCCTAAACAGCTTTCAGAAGCAATGTGGCATCACCAGATGGATTTATGATTTCCTAGACACTCTCTGAATTGGCCTGTGTGGAAGAACATTATGTGAAAACCAGCTTTGCTCTTGCTTTCCTTAGGTTTCATGAGACCCACTGCGTGGGGCCTTCTCTCCTTGTCTGATGGTTATTCTCTGGCTTTTTTTTTTTCGGTTGTGGTTCTTGACCCTTTGCCTGGGCTCACTCTCCTTGGTAAGACATCCACCTGCTGCCTTCTACATCCACTGCAGCACCCATTGGCTGTAACAAGGATTCTGAAAATAGGAGGCCTGGTTTGAATATGAGTTCTATTTATTGGCAGTATGACTTGGGTGCATTTATTAGTTCTTCAGTGGCTTCTGGTCTGGACTTCTATAAAATGAAAATAAAAATATATTCTCTCAGTGCCTGAGGATATCAAGGATATTACAAATTATTTTTAAATAAAAGATAGAAGAGCGAGGGTGTAGACATTTGACATCTTTTAAATATCGGTGACATTGGATATAGACTGACTTCTCCTTGTACTGTGGCTCTCAATAAAACTCCAGAGTATATCAAGTCCTGAACTCATTTATAGGGTGTCCATCAGTGTTACGAAATAGTTTCCAAGACCCAGACTTCTCAGTGGGATGTAGCCTGCTCTCCAGTGAAGTGCAATGCCTGTGAGGGGCCTGCATGAGTTCTGAGGACTTTCAGGCCAGAATCATAGGTTGGCTAGAATTTTCAAGGCATTTAATGTGAGTAATGGTAGCTGGCTCAAGAGAATGAATATGTTTGAAGGGGCCAACCAACCCAGGTGTGCCTTGAGCAGATGTGAGCTTTGTGTCTGCAGCTTGACACACTTTGGGATCAGTTCTGACAAGAGGAAGAGCAACTGACCTTTGCCTAAATTCTTGTCATACTAAGTCTGAAGAAAATTATGACACATTTAATAACTCAGTTAATTTTCCTTAGGAAGCACAATTGTCTGTAATTAGCTCCCAATTATTCAACATGTGGCTTCTCTTCCTTTTTCCCTCCTACTGTCTGATTACTGATAGCTTTATGCCATGTAGCCAAAACCAAACACATCTGCCTGTGTTAGTCACCTTGTTTGATGTTGTACAAAGGCCCAAGATAAACAGCTTAAATGAAGGAATTATTTGCTCTGACTCATGAATTTCCAGGTTTGTTTTCAGTCTTTGGCTCTGGTGATTCTGGGTTCATGGTGAGACAAAACTTTATGAGGCTGAGAGGTTGTGGCTGAGGCTACCATCCTCAAGGATGATGGGACACAGAGTGAAAGAATGTGACTGAGGATTAAGGATAGCCTTCAAAAGCATACTGTAAGTGAGCTACATCCTCCAAGTAAGCTGGGCTTCCTAAAGTTTCTACTGTAGTGTTCCTAAGCAGGGACCAAGCATTTGAACAGAGCCTAAAAAGAACACTTTATTAAAACCAAAACACTGTATTACTACATCCAGAAGGAATTTCAAGTCAAGAAACAATAACCACTATAAGTACAGAGTCTGGGCTTCAGTACTTGTGTTATAGGCTGACTGCCACCTTATTTAGGCCCCCTCTTGATTGCAGTAGGAAGGTCACTGCAAACGTATCTTCAATACATGGTAAAATGGGATTGGTTTTTTCAGGCAATAAGTTATCATCAAGGGATGATGTAGGTAATCAATAAAGGAAAATTAATGAGGGAAGCACCTGGTACACAAGGAGCCATTCTGAATAAACTGACCTGAGAGGATTCTTGCTGAAGACAGACCATGCAGATCCTGGGGCATGAGAGAGGGTGAAAAACACATGGCCACACACCAAGAATAGCTAGCATCAATGGAACAAGATTCTTTGGTATAACTGCATTTTATAGGAAGTACACAAATCAGATCAGAAGAAGGTTGAATAGGATGACCATAGGCTGGAAGAAAGTCCTTCCCCCAAGAACCAATATGATGGAGTCTTAACGCTCAATATTTTGAAATATAACCTTATTTGAAGTTTGAGTATTCCCAAACATAATCAAATTATTTTAAATTCTTCCAGTCTGGCTGGTGTCCTTAAGGAAGAATATTTCCTGGCCTGGTGCCAAGCTTTCCCAGGATCCTGAGCCTCTTCAGGTGCTTGTCATCAGAAAAAAGACATCTTAGGCCCAGTACTTACTGTCAGCTTTATAGACTCTTCTTGCCGATTCTACTGGACTCATTTGGTGTACACATTTCTTTCCCAGCATTTATTATATGACATCATATTTGTTGATTATTTTTATTTTTCACTCCATTTCCTTATGCCAGGCTTTAGCTCTATAATATACTTATAATTGTAATCTTAAAAATCTTTACTGCTTTATCTCAGTATCTGGACAAAGTAGTTTTGACTGCCATCCAAGTCATAAGCACACCACTGCTTGGTCTTTACATAACATAACTCACTACATTTTTTTCTCTTGTCTTCACATATGCTCTTCTAAGATGTCCTTATTTTGTTCCTATTTTTAAATTTTTATTTCTCTCATTTATGTGTATATGTGTGGTGCTTTCAATAAAAATGGCTCCCAAAGGGTCATATATTTGAATGCTTACAGCAGGGAGGGGTACTATTTGAAAGAATTAGAAAGATTAGAAGTTGTGGCCTTGCTGCAGGAAGTGCCTTGAAATTTCAAGAGCCTATGCCAGGCCCAGGCTCTCTCTCCCTGCTACCTGTGGACCAGGATGTAGCATGCTTCTCCAGCAGCATATCTACCATCCTATCTCCTGCTGCTTCTGAAACTGAAGAAAGCCACAATTAAATGCTCTCTTTTTATAAGCATTGTCATGGTATCTCTTCACAGAAAAGAACGACTAAGGCAGCACATATAAATGTGTGTAAAACCACACCACACTGTATACAGACTACAGAGCCCAAAATGAGCACTTGGATCTCTAGGATGAGAGTTACAGGTGGTTGTGAGCCACCACGTGGGTGCTGGGACCGAACAAAAGTCCTCTTCAAGAAAAAGTGGTCTTACCTGCTGAGTCATCTCTCCAGCATCATGAACCTATGTTTTGAACTATGATTTGGCTATTATGACTCAAACGTAGAAGCACTTCATCCAGGAAGCCTTCCGTAGCTTTTCATGGCAGAGTTGTGAATCTTTCCCCTGTATTTCCAGAATGCCTTATTCTTAGAAGTTGTCATCCATATGACTCATTCTGAGTCCCAGGCAGAAAAGCACAAGTGATTCATTTCCACCCAGTTGAGTCCAGTAGGGGCAAATGGGCACTCTTATCAACACAGGGTACTGGGGACTGATGACAGAGGACATTAATTTCTTTCCAATGCTGTGTGAATTTGCATCTTTCGTAAATATATACTTGGTAGCTGAGTTCCTGAACAGTGGGTGTTGTGAGGTATCAGCATTTAAATACTGTTGGGAATCCATCACCTGCTGATTATACAAGTGAAGGGTTCCTGCCCTCAGTCATAAACATAGAGATTTATTCTCAGTAACATTTATTGTCTTTTGATAACTTTACTTTGTTCTATCAGGCTCCCAGGATCCCAAGGATATAAAAATGTTGATTTCTTTTTAATCAATGACTTTTAAAACTATTATTAAGCTGAAAGTCTTTGAGACTCTCGGAATCAGCTCATCTCCTCCATCTGCTCCCCTGAGGAAGAAATGATAGATGATATCAGAGAGGAGGGGCACAGACAAATGGGGCAAGAATCCAAACCTAGTAATAAATGGCCAAGGGCCCCAGGGATTGTTGAAAATCAGAGTATTGACAAGGAGGAAACAGAAGTTCTTAGAATCCAACTCATACTGAATACCTTGGGTTAACAGGCCACTGGGGGAACGGAAAATACTGCTTTAATTCTGCCCCATATGCTCACTTTACTCTGAGAAACACATTTAAATTATATTTAATTTTTTAAATTATATTTTAAATTTTTCTAAAAATTGAGGGAGAAAAGCTGACAGCCAAGGAAATTTGTGTTTAAATGCATCTTATCAGGCACACTGTAAATCCTGGGCCAGTTTAAAGTGCCATTTAATGAGCATCAGGCTTTCCCTGGAGAGAGGAATATTTTTCATCAAATTCACTACTCCTTCAGGGGTTGAAGTGGATTTGGTTTTATGAACAGTCATGTCTTTTTCATAAGGTGTACGTTTGCTTTCACCCAGGATGGCATAACTCATAAACGAAGCTGTAATTATCTTTTCCAGGAGCAAACCCCTTTCCTACCAGTGTTAAGTCCCACTGAAACCGATAAGACCTTGTGCATAGCTTGTGCAATTGACTGCTGTTTTCTCTATCCACAGTAAATAGCAACAGTTCCTTCCATGGGAAAAGAAGGAGATACAGAAGGAAGGATTAGCCGACAGAGTGACATCCAGTAGGACTCTCCTAACACAGTGTCTCTAATACCCACCCATCCTTTGGTGCTTTGGGGAGGAATGGAGGAGGTGTCCCATCTTTCCCATTAGCCACCTTTCCTGTAGAAGTAGCCATGTCTATAGAAGTCTGCTCAGAATGGTCAAAGCCCTCTTCCTAGTGTTAATGATCAGTGGGTCTAATTCATTCCACTTCTCTCCTCTCCCTCACTCCTCCCATCCACCAAAATTAATGTAGGCATCTTTATCCACTGTCATTGCACTGCTGGACTCTTTACTTAGTTTGCTAGAGATGTTGAGTGCTGGAGTTGCCTGCCTGACACCCACCTGCAGGCTCCTTGGTAGGAGCACATTGGCAGCACTTTCCTCTAAGATAAGGATGTAGGTGACCAGAGATCTTATTTTCCCCTTCTTCTCCCTTCTGAGGCCGGAGGTTGGCTTACAGGAAAGAGTGCACACTCTTTGGCATGATACACAAGTGAACATTAGTTGGATTATATTTTGGGAATACTATTCTGGAAGCAAAAACTGAAGGCAGGGAGTGAATTAGCAGCTGATTAGAACAATTTGGTCCTATATTGGTCTCAACTGCATTTTGCCAGGACTATTGTTTAGAGAGACTGAACGAAAAACATACATTGACCACATTGGGAAGCAAGCCCTGTGCTAGATGCTTTACACACCCAAACTCAATTTGGAATAAAGTAATTCTTATTCAAGGTGCCTCTTGTGATACCTATACTCTTATATACTTTGGCACTTTTCACAGCTTGTCCATATTATATACTTATTTGTAAAAGCTGAGACTGGGATTTCAAAACATGGCTATACACTAATCCTTCCAACACTGTATAATGATAAGCACCATTTAGGTTACCTTCCAGTATTCTCTTTCTCTAAGCATTGCCTTTATCACTGTTCACAGGGAAGATTCCTGTATAAGATACATACGATTTTTTGTTGGTGGTTTGTATTTGAGACATCTTGCTATGATAATACTAAGAGAGCCTGAAACTAACTATATAACCCAGGTTGGCCTTAAACTCCTAATCCCCTTACCTCAACCTCCCAAGTGCTAGGATTAAAGGCACACAACATCACACCCCAATACAAAATCGGATAAATAACTCATTTATCATCTATCTATCTATCTATCTAGCCTCTATCCACCAAGTTCCTGAGCTTCATATTCAAAAAGTTTGTTGAATGAACAAATGTACTAGTTAAGACACTGTGGGAAGTATATGAGTAAAATTAAACCTCACAGAAGTGTAGACGCAATCATGATACAAGAAAGAATTAAGCAGGTTGGTTCTGGGATCCTTGGCAACATATGGTCACTTGGGAACTTATCCTTTAATGCCTATCTGTTCTCCATGATTCTGAGCCCTGTTCAGAGTGTCCAGAGTGTCCTGTATACAGAGATTCTGATTGGCTCCTTTGGATTGGGCATCTGGCCATGAGTGGACCAGCTATAATCAAAAGGATGGTAATAGTACGTATCTAGACAGGGATTGTCCCTGTGGACAATGAGGAATGCAGTGCTCGGGGAAAGCAAGTACTGCAAAGTAACCTAAGCAGTGCTTACCATGATATAGTATTGGAAAAATTAATGTGCGTAGGCATCTTTTGAAATCCCAGACTCAGCATTTAGGTCTATGTGATCCTGGGAAAACTAGTCTCTCTGTGCTTCAATGTCCTCACCCTCAGAGAAAGGGCCATAATGGTATTCAGCATTTAAACACGTTTTGTTGCATGTGGCAAAGTGCATTTAAGATAGTTAACACATTGCATGGCGCCAAAGCTCTCGCGGCCGCTCGCTTGTACTGGTGGGAGGAACTGCTGGTGGAACGTGCTTCTCCTCTTTGAGTAGAATAAAGAACCCTGTGAAGACTTCCGACACAGAGCAGGAACGGTTATAATGAAAAAGAAACCATGGCTGCCTAAATTCAGTCAACCCAATGTGTTCATGAAGTGATCTAATCCTCACTTTGATTGTCACTATGAAATCAAAGCAATTTTAACATCAGAATCCATATAGACATTAAACAAAAATCACTTCTTCTGTACTAGTTAGTTCTCCTGGGTGTGAAAAGAGATTCCTCTTCTCAGTGGGCCTCTCTGCACTACACCCAGTGCTGGAGCTGGTGTCCAGGGGTCTGCTAATAAAACAGCAGCGAGTCAAGCCATCCGGACATTGAAGGATTCTGACCCAACGAATAATAAGGCAAAACTCTTCGAATCTAGCAGATCCAGCAAACAGCCATGTGTATGAACATCTTTAAACCAAATATCCATTTCTAAACATAGCTCCCTTTAAGGAAAAGCAGCCAGTTTCTGGATGGTCCAGTTCTTTAATGTGGCAATAGGGATGCTTGTGTATTGAGTTCTCTCAAAGATTCTATAAGTGAGCAATAACCTCTGATCTACTCTGCTTTCCTGGGGGTGGGGAGAAGACAACTGAAAGTCTTACATACAGTGTTTACTATAAAGCCATAGCGTTGTGACCATGTATTAGTATCAGGATAGAAAAATACAACAACAGGTTAGAATATGGAGCCTTCTGACAAGCCAAGACACATGTAGAAGTTTGTTTGTAGACAAAGGTGACAATATACAACAGTGGGGCAACAAATAAGCTTTTTAAATAAATGGGTCCATTGATTATACATATGGAGAAAAAGAACTCTGATCACTCTCTGACATCAACTTAAAATGAGATGAGCCACCCCACTAAATATAAAGGTAATGTGCAAGAAAGAATGTCTTTGGGATTCTGATAGGAAAGGATTTCTTAGATGGAGATAGTGGCACTTGCCTAGAATTCCAGCACTTGGGAAGCTGAAACACAAGAATAGCATTGAGTGTGAGGACAGCCTGGGCTACATAATGAATTCAAGGCATGGTTTTCAAATGGAAAGTTACCAGATCAGCTCTAACTAGAGTCATATTAGGCAAACAAAGATGATACCATTAGTCTCCTGGCTCCACAGTTCATCCTTTTCTCTGAAACAATTTATTATTATTATTATTCACTTTACAATCTGGTTATAGCCCCATCCCACCTCTCCTCTCAGTCCCCCTCTCTCTCCCTCCTCCCTCCCTTTCCCCTTTCCCCTCCCCTATTCCTCAGAAAAGGGGAGCTCCCCCCATCTATCCCAGCTCCTAAAGTCACATCAGGACTGGGTATGTCCTTTTTCTCTGTGTCTTGACAAGGCAGTCCCTTCAGAGGGAAGTCTGACAGGAAAGTCCCTGTCAGATGCAATCCCCACTTTCCTTACTTGTGGACCCACATGAAGCCCAAGCTGTCTGTTGGCAACATTGTGTGTGTGTGTTGGAGGAGGGGGTCTAGGTACAATCCATACATGATCCTTGGTTGAAGCTTCAGCCTCAGTGACCCTCTGGGCCCTAGTTAGTTGCCTCTGTTGGTCTTCTTGTGGAGCTCCAGGTCCTTTTCTCTTTCCTCCCTCCATAACACTTCCTACACATCTCTGATAGACTCCTGTCTGCAGGCTTAGCAGAGTATCATTTATAGTGTCAGGGTTGGCTCTCTCCCATAGGGTGGGTTTTGGGTTGGGTCACATACTTGTTGGAAACTCCCTCAGTCTCTGCTCTATCTTTATTCCTGCATATTTGCAGAGTAAATTTTGGGTTGAAGTTTTTGTGGGTGGATTGGTGTTCCTCTGCCTTTGCTAGGAGACTAGTCTAGCTACAGGGTGTCCTCTTCCATCTCTATGGCCTCTCCTACCAGGAGTCTCCTCTTCAGTTCATCTTAGATCCTCCTGGGATCTAGCCTGACTCACATCGCCAGCTTGTCACAGAAATGTCGCCACCCTCAGTTTCTCTTTTCTCTACAGGCCTCTGTTCTTTCACCCCCACCCTCCCTATGTCAGTTCTCCATCCTTTTAACTCTCTGTGGTCCCTCTCCTACCTTTTTCCTTCTCTTTGACCACTACCACTGTCTATTCTGTTTTCCCTTCCAAGTGAGATTTCTGCATCCTCCCTAGGATCCTCCTTGTTACTTGCTTTCTTTGGGTCTGTGCTTTGTATGTTTTTCCTGAACTATATGGCTAAAATCTACTTGTAAGTGAGTACATACCATGTGTGTCTTTCTGGGTATGGGTTACCTCACTCTGAAACCACTCTTAAATACTGGAACACCTCCACCACAATCCATGCAATCAAAGTGACACCTGGTTCTCTTCCATACTTAATTCAGTTCATGTTGCCCAGAAAACGCAGGGTGCTCTTCCATGCTTAGCTCAGTTCATGTCTCCCAGAGAGTGCAGGATGGGTCCAGCCGTAATCATGCTGGAACACTTTATCAAATGTGTCTTCAAACTGGTAGTTTGGAGGTTTTATTTTCACTTTGAGACATACAGAACCACTTTAGCAGGGGATTGGAGTAACAGCTGAACAAGGCAGTTTCTGGCATGAGCTTCGTTAAACATAGGCAGCATCCTTTCTAATGTGGCTAATCCAATCATATTTCTGGTAGCCGTGTATGAGAGTATCCTTGGTATCACATCCTTGCCAATGTAAGGCAACAGTTGGTTTGTATATGGAATAGCTATCTCATTATTATTTCAGTTAGTACTTATGTAGTTAACAATGCTGTTTAGTATGTTTTTATATATGTATTATCTATCCAGGTAGATTTAGAATTTTCAGATAAGCTTATGTCTTCTGTACATATTAGTTTGTTTATTACTAATTATTATTGTTTATTGCTATTATTATTGTCTATTAGTTTGTTACTCTTCAGACTTCTCTATTTGATAATGATTCTTTGTCGACTCTATTTTATTTTCCGGAAGATTACCTTGGCTACTTTGAATCCTTGTATTTTGCATTTTCACAAAGCTTTTAGATATATTTATATTCCCATCACAAACCTGATGTGATTTATTTTTTCACTTAGGACAAAGATTAAAACTAGGAGTAATTGAAATCTTCACAACATTTAGTTTTCAAATTTATGGATATGATATTTCCTTCCATTTATTAGGCTTTTGTTAGTACTTCTCTATAAAATTTATACTTTTAGTCCTTTTCATATTTCTTAGATTGAAATGCAGAAGTGAAATGAATATATTTTATATCCAGAAACTCTATTGTTAAATACATTATTACAAGTCTGATTTAGACTATTATGAATTTTATATGAATACAATTATATTATTTAATAATAACAGCTTTGTTCTCCCAGTACTGTGATATTTTCCCATGATGCTCTCTGCATCTTTTAGTCTTTATTTTCATTTTAACTCATTATACTTGGTAATTTTGACCACTTTCCAGTTTATTAAATTTTATTTAGCTCTATCTAATATGATGCTAAATCTACTCATTGTAATTTAATTCAAATTATTATAATTTTCTTTTCAGAAGTTTCATTTTCAAATTTGCTTATTGCTTTATTATAATTTTCATATTTCTTGAAAATATTTTAAAGATTGTTTTCCACTTTTTAAACAGAACAAACTTTTATGAATTATTTGCCTTTATCAGACATATTTTTAGTCTGATTATAATGCTTATTTTTTATGTTGTATCTGCTTCTAGATAGGTAAAAACAAGTCTGGCATTATTTCCAGTAAGAACCTGTTTTATGCTTTATAAGGACTGTTTGTTAGGCAATTTTGCTATATAATTTCAGGAAATGGTTTCTGTTCTTTCTAAGAGGTCATAAATTACATCTGGATCCAAGTGAAAATTACCCAGCTAAAATGTATGGCTCTCAGCATAGGGAGGGATTCATTCTTATATTGGGTCCTGCTCCATAATTACTTCAATGACCCATTTGCAAAATTAAGCTAGTCAAGAAAGGTTTTATCAGGTGGAATCAGAGTGGTCACTCCCTCGCTATCACTGGGTCATCTCTGGAACACCCCTGAAACATCCACATACAAACCAAAGCATAGTAAAGTGAGTTATTATTTTCAGGGGTTAGGGTAGCAGTGTCTATAAGTTTCCACTCAATGAAAATAACTCCTTTGGCCTGGAAAAATATTAATTGCCACTTTTAATACTGTCATATAGATTCAACTAAATTTCAGTGAAGACTGGCCAACATTTTCCTAATAGTGACATGAAAAATTAATTTTAAACATGCATGAAAATGAAAAGAATTTTATTGTAAATAAAAGCATACCTACCACTTAGATTCCATATTTCCTGTTTCAGAGAAACTATTAAACAGCCTCCTGTTGTATCCTTCTCTTGCTTTGCATTCACACACCTGTCTTAGTTATGATGCATTTTAAAGGTCACTGAAGACATTAGTACATTTTATTCCTAAGTATTTCAGTAGGCATATCATTAAACAGAGTTCAATATTTATTTAGTTACTTCTTGAGGTGAATTTTATATTTATTCTGAAACATTAACAAATCATAAATGTGACAGTGATTTTTTTTCTTTGCCTTTGAAACTGAATCTCTGTGTGACCCCAGTTAGTCTCGAATTCTCTATATATCCCATGCTGGACAATCTTCCTGCTTAGCTTCCTGAGGGCTGGGGTTACAGACTGACACTACCAGTCTCGGTTTTAGTGAGTGCTGGTTAATGCATACCCCATCCTGTATTGGAAGAAGAGCATTGCCATAGCTTAGAAAGTCCCCTCCCCGCAAAGCCCTTCTCAGTCATTTCCCGGGTCCCTTCAGAGATGAGCACATTATGCCCTTCCAAAAGTTTTCACAAATGGGCTCGTACTATATAAATTATTTTGAGAAATTATTTTACTTTGGAATAACTACAGATTCTAAACGGCATGAAATAATATGGCAAGATTCACTGTGCAGATGCTCCTTGACTTAAGAGATTATCCCAGTAAACCCTCTCTTAAGTAAATCTTGGTGTCAGTATTTTACCTTTTTTTAAAAATAAGTATTTGGCTCTATCATTTTTTTAAACCATTCTTCAAGAAGACTGACTTCAGCATGGTCCATGATTCTTTGGATTACACAAGAATGAATCTAAACACAGGACTTGGAACACAAAGCGCCTCCAGAAAACAGTGAAAGGAATGCCAGAGCACAGCAAGGAAGGTCAGGGGACTGCAAAGGACAAAGGACAAATGGCAAAAAAATGAGTGGAGACTGTACAGCAAAAGAAGATCTTCATTAATTTGATCTGCTGTGATGTCTGGATTTTTGAGTGGACAAATAAAAAACTTGGACCTGTCTGAAAAAGTAATAAATTCTTATAAATATGTAGTCTCTCTTATTGCAGGTATAATTGACATTACCAAAGTTCCTTATGGTGCTGAGCATATTTCTGTGCTCCTTTGCTGTATGTATAGCACCCTTTAGTGAAATATCCTCATATCTTACAGCCGTTTTTAAGTTAACTTTTTTAAAAAATTGAGTTCTGAGACATCTTCGTTCAAGATACAGCTCCTTGATTAATAGTTTTCAAACAGTTTCTCCCATGTGTAGATTATTTCATTTTCTTCATAAATGAAAATTTAAAGCACAAGTTTTACTAGAATATAATTCATACATAATAATCCTATTCAAAGTGTATGTTAAAGTACATTCACAGACATGTGTAGCTATCGCCACAGTCTATTACAGACATTCTGACCTGCAGTGAGAATTTTGTAGTTTTGGTTTCTTTGAAAAACACAGAAATGTTACAGGAATATGTTTTTGTCTTAATCTCAGGTATGAGAATAAGAGGCTGCTTCACAACAGGTGACTATGACTTGCCTTGTGCTCTAGAAGGGGTGTGGTTTTGCCAGCCTTATGTCAAGTGTGTGACATTTGAAATTCTGGGAACTTTTCAGAGGATATAAAAAAGCTAGGACCCCAAGAGGTTGCTGTTCTTGACTCTTTGGTAGTTGAATGCTGTTGGTTGCTGTTTGTCAAGTAGCTGCAAAGAAAGAAGAAAATGATACTGGATTTCCTGACTGCAAAGATCAAACTTGCCCCAAGGAACACAACATCCCTAAGCACTCATCAACTCCAAACAATCACCCTCAAGCTAATGCTCCTTCCTCCAAAGCAAGTACCAATTTATCTGTTCTCCACTTCTCCAGATTCCCCTATTCTGACTTGCATGAGTGGAATCATAAAACATCTAGACTTTGTGACTAGCTTTCTTCACTTAGCACATATTCTTGTTTGCCTAAGTTGCAGCATGTGTCAGTTCTCAAACTTCTTCACGGCTAGGAAATGAACAACATCGTATTGTTGTACCACATGTTCTAAATCCACTCATGTATTGATGAGCATTTGAATTGTTTTCTCCTTTTGGTTATTATGAGCAAGTACTTACCTTTTCTGGGGTAGTTACACATGATATTTAAATGTTTTTCCCTTTTGATTATTGGATCTGTCATTTTTACTTATATTATTGAACATCTATCATGTATCAGTTATTGTTCCTGCCCTTGAGCCTACATCATGAAAATGTGTAGTAACTACTCTTATCGATCTTGTAGTCTAAATCTGGAATTATCAATGACCATGTTTTTATTAATAAAGTTTTATTGAAATCTTCTCACACTCATTTGTTTACATATTTTCTAGCACTGTTTTGATGGTACAGCAGAGTTGAATTGTTGTGACAGAGATTACAAGACCTTCAAAACCTCAAATACTTTTCTTTGACCACAGAAAATGATTTCTGGTCTGTTTTATACTATCCCAGAACATTATAATGAACTTCATATTTATCATTTTCACACTGTCATATGGATATGTAGAAATGTAAATTATTTTAAGAAAAGCCAGATTATAGCATTTGTATGGGTTTGTGTTGGTACTGTAAGTTAAAGTTGAGAAAATATTTTTTCTTTTAGAAAAGCTATTTTACATTTGTTATTAAAGACACTGCTCAAGAATCTTATTCATTTATTACTATAAGTTCCCCCATGATATTTGCTAGCATTTTGAGAGGAATTTATTTCATTTTTATGTTTTGAAGAATACTGAGCAGAGGGAAATAGACAATGAATTGGCAGACTATACATAATCTCCACTTTATCCTTGGAGGCATTTGAACTTATGTTTTGTTAAGGACAGAGGCCAAGTGGTGGAAATAAGTAGGACTGTAAGAAAGGTGAAAAGGAAACAAAACAAGGCATTTCATATTAGGCAGTATGCTGCAGGCTAAAATCCTTTGGCATACTCTGGAAGAATTATGCTTTTTCCCATTTTTATTGGAGTATATTAATTATACAAAAGAATGGGTTTAGTTATGACATTTTCTGAAAAGAATTTTAAAATATGCATTAATGTCTTTCTTTTAAAGACACACTACTTCTTGTACTGTATCTATACAAATACAGCTACAAATCATGAAACAGAAAACAGGTTTCACAAATCAGAGCTCAATTCGTCATGTTGCTCAATGGATTCTTCATTTCATGTGCTATGACTCTACTGTCCTCAGTCATCTATTGGACAGTTAGAAAGGGATGATAATCCTTCTGCCTCAAATTTGCTTCCTTTTTTCAGTAAAGTTCAGTTAAGTTTGCTATTAATGAGCTGTATTTTTACATCTAGCCTTCCCTTGGTTTTCAGCATAACTAAGTTATCCATTATGACCTCAACTTCCCTTTTGTATTACCTCTTGGTGTGCCCAATGCAAATCCAAAACAAATGTGGAGCAAAGTACAAAACCAGGAGAGGAGCTGGCTGTTCTCTTATTCTCAGATGAATTTATTTTGTATAATTGATTGGGAAACAATATTTTCAATTCCATTTTATTGCACACATCAGAGTAATTTTCTGTCAACCTCAGTGATGTTAATATGACTTCAGTGTGCCTTAGTACAACTACCTGGGGACAAATGAAACGTCTGAGAGACAAACTGTTCATCTCATCTGAAATCAGTGCCTTTTTTTCTGACTATTGTACCAAAATAAAGGCTTATTTTAAGCCTTAGTTGACTTTAATTTAAAGACAATAAATTCACATTAGGGATGCTGATTGGGGATGCCAATCACAGTCAAGAGCCAGGCTCAGACTCACTCAAAGTTCATAGGTATTGCTTCTGGCTGGCTGTGGCAGCACCTATGCTTTAAGTGTCTTTTATAGTAGTAACTGAAGTCCTGTTTGTGGCCTGTTCTAGGGAAATTATGTACAGAAGAATAACTCTTCTTCCACTACAATCCATTAGAATTCTTGACACAGGACATAGGTATATGTGAAATAAGAGTACCAAACTCCAGGGTAAGTGCTTGGTTGAGCTTGGGCTTTGAAGGACAGAAACTGTGATATACTGGAAGCCAGTGAAGGAAAGTTACTTCTTTAGAGAAGGAATTGCCCCTTTCTGTCTTCTTCATACCTCTTGTTTATTATCTGGCATGGGAAATTAAATATTTACTTGTTTCTCGCTCATACTTTTATCTGTCTTTCTCCAACAATGTAATTTAGAAGAGCTTGGGTTTGGTGCAAGACCGCCTCCCTCCACAGTGACACAAACAACTCATTAAAGGGAAGACATGTGCTGCAGGGGACAGAAAGAAGTTTCTAGAGAGGTGCTGAAAATTACTCTGCAAGAAAACCCAGCCATTTATGAGTTGCTACTGATGAAAGGGAAATGCGAGTTTAATGGAATGTCTATTTACACACTTTCAAACTGCTGTTTTGTGTCTTAAAGATTAGTGGAACTTTATTTGTCGTAGAAGGTTTGGAAAAGACATGATGTTCCCAGCAAGAGAAGAGTAGCTGCAAAGAACAGAGGACAGTCATGACAGGATGGAGTGACTCTCTAGCGTGCTGGGAGGCCCATTAAGAATTAGCTATATAACAAGAGATACAATAATTTGGGGGCAGTTGAAGAGTCTGCTGAGGTGAAGGCTTCAGAGTAGATAACTCATAGGAAGTAATGCACATCCAACTTTGGAATGCCAATAGGACATAAGGTGTGGAGTGGTAGGGGCTGTAATCTATTTCTGTGGATGGACTTCTTTCTTAGGCTTATCTTGTCTTCTTACCTAAATGATTTGCTTCCCGGCCTTCTCATACAAAAAAGTAACCCTGTTCTATTCCAGTCACATTTTTAGGTGCTGAAAGAAATAAAACAAAGTCTTGCTGTCATAGTGTTTGTTTTCTAGTGAAGGAGACATGTACTGGTAAGGAGAGAAGAGGGAACAAAATCAAGGAAGGGAAAAAATTCCAGGGGCTGGTGGTACGGCTCAGTCCATGAGGTACTTTCAGAAGGACTGGAGCTCAATCCCCAGCACCCATATGATAGCCAATAAGTGCACTAGCAGAAACAGGGGGATCCCTGAAAACCACTATCTAGCCAGTGTAGCCTAATTAACAACTTCCAGGTCCACTGAAAGACTGTATCAAAGGATGTGGATAGTTACTGAGGTTAACACAAGAGGTTGGCCTTTAGCCTTCATGAGCATAACACACATGTGCGTATGTACACAGAGAGGGGTGGGCAGAGGGAAGGGTACAGGGGGGAGGGAGATCCAGCCTGCAGCAATGCTATGAGGAAAGAATGAAGTGATCAGCAAGGTGAGCATTCAGCAGCAAGTGGTGCAGGGAAGAGAAGGCCACTTGGAGAACAGAGGCTGCACACTCATCCTCTCCAGCTGAATTCCTGCCTCTGGCTGGAGGTATAGTTACTTCCACTGACACCCAACACAACAGGGTTGGTGCGCCCTTCTGCTTGCTTGTGCTTTCTCTCTCTTCTTTTGTCCTCTTCTCTTCATTGTCACTTCCTCAGGAAAGGGGCAGGTTTCTATCATGTTAAATCCCACACTATAACACAATGGTCAGAAGAACAAAGTCTTATTTTTGGTAACAAATTCTATTGTCGAAAACAACTTATATTTTCTATTTTCTTGTTTCTCAGGACAGTACCATGAACATTTCCCCATGAAACCCTCCTCTTCTGCTGAGCTCCTGCAGCATATTTCATTTCCCTGTGGGTGACAGCCACCTCCTCACATTTGGGATAAGATAAAGGGCCTCCAGTGTGGTGCTGATGACCTTGTAATGAGAATTACCAGCAGGCCTGGATAGATTCCTAAGCAATGGGCCTGCAAGTCTTTAATAATTAATGGTGAGGAGGCAGAAGGTGTGATACATGTATTTTTTTTAATATGGAAAGTCCCAGTAGATTTTCAGTGATCAAATTTAAACTAAACAAGAAAAGAAAGCTATATTGTTTTGGGCTTTTGTGTGTATCATGAAATCACTTCAGCTTGGAGGGAGATAATGACTCCTTTGGGATGAGAGGGGCTTTGAACATTATGGCAACATCCTGGCTTTGGATAAATTGCAGATAGTTGCAAAGGGTAGAGGCTATTAGTAAAGGTACTCCAGAGAGAGGAGGGGAGAAGGGATAGAGAGAGAGGGGAGAGAAAGAGAGAGAGAACACAAACTGTGTCTGTCTTTATCTGTCTATCTGTCATCTATCTTTATCAAAGAAATTGATTTAGGCAATTGTGGGAGATTCCTAAATTTATAGTTGCAGCCTAGAAATCCAAGAGCCCCAGGGATAGAATCCCTGTCAAATGTCAGAATGCCTGAGAACTTGGAGAACTGAATGATGTAAGTTCAAACCCAAGTCGGAGTTCAAAGGCAGGAAAGACCAAGACCCCAGTTGGAAAGATACGTGCAGAGAATGGAAATTTGTTCACTCTGCCTTTTTGCTCCATGTATGTTTTTGGCCAACTGAATGAGGTCCACTCACATTGGGAGGATAATCTATTTTCTTTATCTACCCTTTCAAACATTAATCTTATATATCCTCTCAAATATGACCAGAATGATTCTTTTTTTTAATTTTTTTCTTTATTAATTACACTTTATACACCTTGTTACCCCCCCTGTGGTTCTCTCCCTCCTCCCGTCCCAATCCCTCCTTTCCTCCACCCTCTGCATGCATGCCCCTCCCCAAGTCCACTGATAGGGGAGGACTTCTTTTCCTTCCTTCTGATCCTAGTCTGTTAGGTCTCATCAGGAGTGGCTGCATTGTCTTCTTCTGTGGCCTGGTAATACTGCTTCTCCCACAGGGGGAGGTAATTAAAGAGAAGGCCAATCAGTTCATGTCAGAGGCAGTCCCTGTTCCTATTACAATGGAACCCACTTGGATACTGAACTGCCATGGGCTACATCTGTGCAGGGGTCTTAGGTTATCTCTATGCATAGTCCTTGGTTGGAATATCAGTCTCAGGAAAGACCCCTGTGCTCAGATTTTTTTGTTCTGTTGCTCTCCTTGTGGAGTTCCTGTCCTCTCCAGATCTTACTGTTTCCCACTTCTTTCATAAGATTCCCTGCACTCTGCCCAAAGGTTGCCCATAAGTCTCAGCATCTACATTGATAGTCTGCAGAGCAGAGCTTTTCAGAGGTCCTCTGTGTCAGGCTCCTGACTTGTTCCCTCTTTTCTCCTTCTTCTGATGTCCATCCTCTTTGCCTTTCTGGATAGGAATTGAGCATTTTAGCAAGAGTCATTCCTCTTGATTAGTTTCTTTAGGTGTACAGATTTTAGTAGGTTTATCCTATACTGTATATCTATATGAGTGAGTATATACCGTGTGCATCTTTCTGTTTCTGGGATAGCTCACTCAGGATGATCTTTTCCAGATCCCACCATTTACCTGCAAATTTCATGATTTCCTTGTTTTTTATTGCCAAGTAATATTCCATTGTGTAGATATACCACAATTTGTGCATCCATTCCTCCACTGAGGGGCATCTGGGCTGTTTCCAGCTTCTGGCTATTACAAATAAGGTTGCTACAAACATGGATGAGCAAATGTCCTTATTGTGTACTACAGAATCTTTTGGATATATCCCTAGGAGTAGTATAGCCGGATCTTGAGGAAGCGCTATTCCTAGTTGTCTGAGAAAGTGTCAGATTGCTTTCCAGAGTGGTTGTACAAGTTTACATTCCCACCAGCAGTGGAGGAGGGTTAAATTAAACAGCAAAAAATCAAGTAATCCATTTAAAAAATGGGGTACAGAGCTAAACAGAGAATTCTCTGCAGAGGAATATCAAATGGCAGAGAAACACTTAAAGAAATGCTCAACCTCATTAGCCATCAGGGAAATGCAAATCAAAACGACCCTAAGATTTCATGTTACACCCATCAGAATGGCCAAGATCAAAAACTCAAGAGACAACACATACCAGAATGATTCTTAACTAAGTACCTGGCACTATGTGGCTATCGTAGGGACATATGAAATTAACTATTGGAGTAATGTTAAATCATTTGTGTTCAGTGGCTTATGATCAAAGGTAAAAACTATGGGGTAGCAGGGGACTAGAGAGATTGCTCAATGGTTAAGAACACTGACTGCTCTTTCAGAGGACCACCTGTAACTCTAGACGCCCTCCTCTGGATACTGTGGACACTACATACAGATATACATGCATGCAAAACACCCATATACATAAAAGTAAAAAGTGCATCCAAAACCAAAAAATACAATGTCTGGAAGACTGGAGAGATGGCTCAGCAGTTAAGAACACTTGCTGTTTCTAGGACATGGGTTTGGTTCCCAGGGCCCATGTCAAGTGGCTCACAATCATCTGAAACTTGGATCCCAGAGAATCTGATAGCTTTTTCTAGCCTTTGTGGGCACTGGGCATGCATGTGGTAATGTACACTCACATGTGAAGAGACTCACACATACACATAAAAATACACAAACCAGTAAAACAAAAGTACAATCTTTGAAAAATTATAGCTTTAGTTCTCATGTTGGGTAGTGCTTGGGTAAAGAGAGCAGTGACTAGTGTGTGAACATCTAGAAACATGAGCAGTGAGGACTGGAGGAACTACTGGCTCAGTGCCTTTATCCTGTGGGTGTGAAAAGCAGAGCCAGAGCTGTATGACATGGTCAGTGGCTGAAGCACCCTGACAACTTAGGCCTTTTGACTTGTTCAGATTCACCCACATAGTTGGCAAGGCTGGGTAGAAAATGCGTGTTTGCGCACTGCTGATCAATCATGTCAGCATGCTGTCTCCTGTCCTAACTCACTGTTAGCATTTGTTTGGGCTCCTTGAACCTTAGGTTTTTTGTTTTTGTGGTTTTTGTTGTTGTTTGTCTATAAAATACATGGGATTAGTTGATAGTTTCTTCGATTTCTAAAACTTTCCTTTTCCATATTTTCCCACAGATCATATATCCCAGATTGGCCTTGAACTTGCTACATAGCTGAAGCTCGCCTCAAACTCATGGTCTGCCTTAATCTCTGTAGTGCTATGATACAGGCAGACGCTACCACACACAGCATGGGAGCTCTTTTCTGCAATAATAAACATAATGGTAGAAAGAACCTGAGGCATTTCCAAAACCTTTTTGTCATGTGCCTCTGTTTTCTCTCTGGTCGCATCCCTTGTCTCTGTCTGCCTATCACATCTCCTGAAGGACCTAAGTTTTTAGTGTGCTCACATGTGTGCCCTCTTTTGCCCTGTAGCTCTTGCTTGTTCTGTGAAGCTCAATTTGAGGATCAATTGCTAAGGTTCTCAGAAAGCCCACTGTATGTTTGTGTGTGTGTGTGTGTGTGTGTGTGTGTGTGTGTGTGTGGTGTGTGTGTGTGTGTGTGTGTGTGTGTGTGTTGCATGTTCATGACTGTGTGTGTGTGCCTAGGCATATGCATGGAGGAACCAGAGTGAGACATTGTCATTTTCCTCTCTCGGTTTTCACTTTACTTTCTTGAGATAGGGTCTCTTCCAGAACCAGAAGTTTGCCATTCTGGCTAGGTGGGACATTCAGTGATCTCTCTCTCTCTCTCAAGATTGACCTGTTTCTGCACTATCCTATACCCCAACACTGGGGCTACAAGCAAGTGCATCATGTCTGGCTTTTTATGTCCTTGCTACAGATTCCATTTCAAGTCCTCATGCTTGCACAGCAAGAACTCTTATCCACTGAGCCATATCTCTAGTCTCACAAGCATTTCCTACTGTCAGTGTTGACCATGCTGTATTATAATGCTCTCTCTCTCTCTGTGTCTCTCTATGTCTCTCTGTCTCTCTCTCTCTTTCACTCTCTCTCTGTCTTCCTCTCTTCTTCCCCCTCTCTCTCCTCTCTGAAGTGGTCAAGCTCAACCCTGAACATCAGTGTGTATACTGTGTCTACAAGATGGAAGAGGCTCATAGAAGTTTAGTGGTTTGTAGATAATTCGCTGATTGGCTAGTTCTGAGAAATGACCATAAGTTTCTTTTTAAAAGATTTTGAATTGGCTGGTAGGCACAGCCAATTTTTGTCTTGAGTAAAATAATGAGAGTGTTAAAATTATTTTCCATGAACCGTCTTTAAATATTGTCCCCATGAAGCCTTTGCTTCTACTTTGCCAGTGGGAGGAACACACGGTAGGTGACTTCTGAGTCTCATTAAGAAGGACAACACAAATCTAAACACTTGCCCATCTAATTACATCGGAAAAACTATTTAAATGGGGAACCTCCAGAAAGATATACTAGATATACTCCAAAGATTGTTTGGCTTCTTGTGTGTCGCCAAGATTGAGTACAGTGGCAAGATTGAGTACTTCTCTTCTGAGAAGTAGGGTATAAAGTGTCCCTGGGAAAGTGGAAGATGAGAACAGGAAAGCCGTCCCAAGATTCTCAGAGGGGTTTGAAGGAGCTCTAGACAGCCTAAGCATGGGAAATATAGCTCTGGCAGGCCTTGCCCTTTCCCCATTGCCTCTGCCTTGTTCCTTGTTCTTTTCCCCTTTTCTCTCATTCTTTGTCTCCTAACTTTGTCTCTTATTCCCTGCCCAAAGGAAACAAATAAATCTCTTTTGTAATGAGAACTTGGTCTTGAGGTATCTTGTGGCAACTTCAAGGTCCTTTCTGGGTTCTCCTGGTAGCTTGCCAAGTGCTGTCCAGTGTGTGTGCCAACTTGGATCACTGCAAAGTCTCAAGTAGATGCCCAAGCAACAGCATATCCCAAGACTACGATAGGGAAAGAATGGTGTAAATTGCATTGTGTCAGGGTGTCAAGTCCCAAAATCCAGATGGCCAAGACAGCACAACCATCCATGAAGGAAGTTGATCCCTGAAGGGAATTCTCTCTTGGAAGAGGAAATCCACTAAAAAGTACAGACAGATGGGGTAAATTCCAACAGAAGCTGAGCTCTTCTACATTAATCTTTATAGAAATGAATGGCTACCAGCCACAAAGCAAAGAAGCTTCTCCAACCCCAGTGTCATAATTCTGAGCTAATTCAACGTAAAGTCAGAGAAATAATACAAAATGCAACAAAGAAAATTAAAGACACTGATGGCTTAATCCAAATTGACGAAGGGTGTGCCATGGAACTGTAACCATATTATTGAAGAGAATAACAAAGAGAATGTTTAATAATCCCAGCCACGCAGAAAGGAAGATATTCTAAAGAGATACTTCTATCTCTGAATCTGACTGTCAAACTATTTGAACAATGGACTCCCCAAAATGAGAATTTCCTCAGGAATCTCATGCTGAGAGAAGGAAAGGGGATCAGCCAGAGTGGGAATTGGTCTCCTGGAAAGAGAGGTCACACCATTCATTGTAGGAATAAGACTGAAACCCTGACAATGATGGGTCCTTAGTGGGTAGGACCAAAACCTGACAGGGATTGCTTAGATGTGAAAACCATTGGCTCTCCTTTGAAACTTTGTTCTTCCTCAGGGCCTTGAAAATCAACTTGAGTTTTCTGGATCTCTTTATTCCTCTTTCCAACGAGGCTACACTGAATACATCTACTTTTTCTGCTTTCCACTTTAATTTGGCTCTTTTTAGTGGATTATTGAGGATGGTGGCTGGACCTGACTTGGAACACAGGCTTTGATCCCCAAGCTATATAAAATGGTCTCCAGAACACCTTCCCACCTCAGCTTTTCCTTTATTCCTGGCCTGGAGGGATTCCTTTACTCAACAATGAGTGATTACACTGTGGTCAATGAGTTGATTACACTGGACTTCAAGAATACAACACAAGATCATATATAATTTGTTTTAGTCCTCCCTGCTTTTCTATTATTCCTCTGAACATTTAATGGAACTACTAACCCTGCTTAATGTTCCTTCTTATTCTGTGGCTGGAGTGGGGTGGGGTGGGTAAAGGTGGAGGGAATAGGATTCCTTGTTCCCAAGACAGGCCAGTGATATTCTAGCTGGTAGAACAGGGCACTTGCTTGGTAAAGGGGAGTGAGCAGAAGACATGAAGGGAAGGGAAGGATTTATCCCTGGAGCCTGTTTCTGGTGTTGCTTTGGCAGTCTGGACAGACTGGAACTCTGCCAGTACCAAGTCACTAAGCTAAGGATCAGCGACTGACTACTGGGACTCCAGCAGGACAGAAATGGCACACTGAAATGGATCATTGGAGAGAATGAAATGAAAGGAAGGAATATGGGCAGGGCAAAGGAAATCAGACAAGGGTGGAGAACCACCAGAGTTCAGAGACAGAGTGCCATCTGCTTGAAGTGTGGCAATCTCATGAGGCTGCCATTGGAAACCATGGCTCCCCAAGGACTCTGACTGTGTGGTGTAGCTTCCCTTACTCATTGGAATTTTTACAGGTGTAAGCAAACCCACCTTATGGACAAGGCATGCCAAGAAGTTTACATATATCCAATATATATCCAGTAGGTGGATATATAGTTGAATTCACATGTGCCACAGCCAGTTCATTGTTATTAAAAAAAAAAAAAAAGAGGGGGGATTAAAGATAGGTCCATTCTAACCTTTCCTTTTTATAAAGAAAGAAAAACTACCTTAAACACCTCCAGAAAACATACACTTATTTCTCACCAGAGTTATGCTGTGGACTCCCTGCATGACTCTCTTAGACAGTTCCTGTGTATGACTCCTACTATGTGGCTTCAGTGCTGGTTTCTGATGATGCAACAGACTGAAGAAACAGAAATGCAACTGTCATAGTTACAAAAGCCAGAAAGTTCAAAGTCAGGGTTAACATCTGCTTAGACCTTCCTGCTGTGTTGTAATATGGCAGCAGATACAATAAGAGGACAGAGCGATTGAGGGAGGAAGGAGGAGAAGGGAAGCAAGAGAAAGGGACCACCACTTCCCTGTAAAACTAGCCTGATCCATTAATCCATTCACAAGGGTGATGCTCTATGAGTTAGTCAGTTTCTAAAAGTCCACAATGAGATTTGGAGGAGACATTCAGACTATAGCAGTACAGAAGGTGATGTTTGCTTTTACCCTACATAATGAAAACTAACAAGGAAATAGAGTTGGACATGACTTTTGGGTTGGCCAGATTGTAGTTTATTTTCTTTATACTATATATTTTTGGTTAACATATTCTTTCATGAGAATGGTCAATTAGTATGACAACATACTCTCTGTGTTTCAAAGATGAGAATGTATCTCTTTATAGTTTAACTCTGGGTGCACTTTAACTTCACTGGTCTCTGAGTTCACAAGAGATGCTTCATCAGAAGCCCATAAATGCTGATCGTAATCTACCTGGTGCCAGGAACAGAGTCCAAGGATGATAAGCCCCAAGTAATGCTCTCTCACATAGCAAGCATTTAGAAAACAAGTTGGATGATTGAGTCCTTGTGAACTCATAATGAAATTAAATTTTAATTGCAATAAAATTAAAATGTGAAATTATGAAGAGGTGATTAGATCATCTGGCTCTGAATGCATGGATGGATTAATGCAAATTATAAAAATGCCTGAAGGTGTGGTTGATATCTCTTGCCCTCTCCCCTACTTGTTCTTCATCCTATGGTGCCTTTTGCCACGTTATGATACACTAGGGAGGACCTTTTCTGATTCTAACATGGCCTTGGTACCAGAATTGTCAACATCCTCATCATTAAAAGTAGATGTTACTGTTTATAAATTATCCAGTGGGTGACAGAGCAAAAGGGACAGTGCTTATAATCATTATCTATTAGTCACACATTACTGTGAGACATGGTGATGGAAGAAGACATTGGTTGGCTGTGAAGGTGGGTTGACATATAAGGTTTGGGTATGTGATGAATCCTAGTTTAAGACTTCAGAGCAATGCATCTCCATGCATGTAGAGGGCCAGAGAGAATAATGCACTACTCAGTTGGCAGCTGACAAGCACACTGCACTGAATTGCACAGGAAAGAAGGGATGGCCACAGTGAACCAGAAATAAGATCAATGGAAAATAGCAATTTTGAGTTTAAGGAAGACAAAAGCATAGAAAGTTGTAGGGAACCACAGGAGGCCACTGGATGCCTCCGCGTATTAACCTCAGTTGCCCTTACCTTGCAGACTGTAGTCATGCAATATTTGTGTTTACCTTGCTTTATGAACACAACACTTTCTTCCAAAGTGCTTCCGTTGGTCTAAACCTCTTCCAGGCAGCTGTTCTGGGCTCAGTCACTTTTTCAGCTTTGCTTGTCTGAGAGTTACCTTTGCAGCTCATCTTTGCCATCTGAGAGGCTTTCATTGCTTACTCTGAGTTGGGGAGGTGAATCTGGTCAGTTTCAGGGATTTCCTGAAGTTATTTTGAGTTGTTTACCTGCTTAAGGAGCTTCCTGCAGAATGCAGAGTTTCAATGTTGAAAGAAACTGTTACACAACATCCTAAGACACAATATACATATTTTTGGTTGTTTGTTGTTTTCTTAAGATATGGTTTCTCGCTGGCTTAGAACTGGTCAAATGAGCTAGAGAACTGTCCGTGTGCTCTAGAAATATACCTGTCTCTACTGCCTGAGTGCTGGGCTTACAAGTACATACTTTTACACTAGGATCCTTTTTTTAAAAAAAGAAATTGATTGATTAATTGATTGGGATAGGGTCTCACTATGGAGCTCCAGATGTCCTAGAGCTCATTACATAGACCAGGTTGCTCTCAAACTCACAGAGATATGTTTGCTCTGCCTTTGAAGTGCTGGGACTAAAGGCCTGCACCACTACACTCACCCTTGCTTTCTAATTTTTTAATGTGGGATCTGAGGGTCAAACTTAACTCTTCCTGCTTGCAAGGTAAGTGCTTTACTGGCTGAGTCATCTCCCTCATCCGTTAATGAACACTTTATTTTTACTTATGTGTGTGCCTTGCTTACGGGTTTGAGCATGTGAGTACCCTGATACTTAAACCACACAAAAACTCAACAAATAAAAGAGAATTTCAGAACAATTTCACTCACGAACATTGATGCAAAAATGTTCAATAAAACACTTGCAAACCAAATGCAAGAACACATCAAATAAATGTACCATGATCAACTTGGCTTCATTCCAGGGAGGCAGGGAAGGAAATCAACAAAATGGTTCAAGATCTGAAGATAGAATTAGAAAAATTAAATAAAACACAAATGGAGGAAAACATGGAGAGGGAGCCTAGGAAAGAAAACAGGAACTACAGAGGTAAGCATAACCAACAGACTACAAGAGATGGAAGAAAGAATCTCAGGTGTGGAAGATACAATGGAAGAAATCAATGTATCCGTCATAGAAAATAATAAATCTAAAAATTCCTGACATAAACCATCCAAGAAATCCAAGACAACATAAAAAAGACAAAAGCTAAGAATAATAGGAATAGAGGAAAAAGAAGATTCCATCCTCCAAGGCCCAGAAAATATTTTCAACAAAATCATAGAAGAAACTTTCCCAACCTAAAGGAGAGGCCATAAGAATACAAGAAGCCTACAGAACACCTACTAAATTAGACCAGAAAAGAAAATCCTCCCGCCAAATAATAATCAAAACAGTAGGTGTAAGAACAAAGAAAAAATACTAAAAGCTGCAAGGGAAAAAGGCCAAGTAACATTTAATGGCAAACCCATCAGAATCACACCTGACTTCTCAACAGAAACTATGAAAGCTGGAAGGGCCTGGACGAATATCATGCAGACCCTAAGAGAATACAGATGTCAGCCTAGGTTACTGTACCCAGCAAAACTCTCAGTCCTCATAGATGGAGGAAACAAGATATTCAACAACAAAAACAAATTTCAGCAATAGCTACACACAAATCCAGCGTTACAGAAGATACTAGAAGGAAAAATCCAACCCAAGAAAACACAGGAAATAACCTCACTACAACAAAACAAAAAGTAGCCAAACACAATTTTCTTGACCGATTCCACATGCTAAAGCTGAATCAAGACCAGGTAAATCAATTAAATAGCCCTATATCCCCTAAGGAAATAGAAGCTGTCCTCAAAAGTCTCCAATCCAAAAAAGGCCCAGGGCCAGATGGTTTCAGCGCAGAATTCTACCAGACCTTCAAAGAAGAGCTAACACCAATACTCTTCAAACTATTCCACAAAATAGAAACAGAAGGAACACTACCAAACTCATTCTATGAAGCCACAGTCACCTTGTTACCTAAACCTCACAAAGATCCAACAAAGAAAGAGAATTTCAGGCCAATCTCCCTTATGAACATCGATGCAAAAATACTCAACAAAATACTTGCAAATTGAATACAAGAACATATCAAAGATACCATCCACTACAACCAAGTAGGTTTCATCCCAGGCATACAGGGGTGGTTCAATATACAGAAATCCATCAAAGTTTAGCATTTTTTAAAGAGCTTCTTGGCCATTAGAATTCCTCTGTTGAGAATTCTCTGTTTAATTCTGTGCCCCACTTTTTTTATTATTATTAATTACACTTTATTCATTTTGTATTCCCCCATAAACCCCTCCCTCCTCCACTCCCGGTCCCACCCTCCCCCCTTTCTGCATGCATGCCCCTCCCCAAGTCCACTGATAAGGGAGGTCCTCTTCTCCTTCTTTCTAATCTTAGTCTATCAGTTCTCATCAGAAGTGGCTGCATTGTCAGGGTTCTAGGTTACCTCCACGGATAGTCCTTGGTTGGAGTATGAGTCTCTGGGAAGTTCCCTGTGTTCAAATTATCTTGTTCTGTTGCTCTCCTTGTGGAGTTCCTGTCCTCTCCAGCTCTTACTATTTCCCACTTCTTACATAAAATTCCATTCACGCTGCCCATCAGTTGGCCATCAGGCTCAGCATCTGCTTTGACAGTCTGCACAGCAGAGGCTTTCAGAGGCCCTCTGTGGCAGGTTCCTAGGTTGTTTCCTGTTTTCTTTTTCTTCTGATGTCCATCCTCTTTGCCTTTCAGGATGAGGATTGAACATTTTAGTTTAGGGTCCTCTCTTTTAACTGGGTTGTTTTGTTTATTGGTGTTGGGTTTCTTGAGTTCATTATGTATTTAGATATTAGCTCTTTGTGGGAGGTAGGATTGCTAAAGATCTTTTCCCAGTCTGTAGACTGTCATTTTGTTATATTGTCTTGCAGAACTTTTTCCATTTTAAGAGGTCCTACTTATTAATTGTAGATCTTAGAGCCTGAGCTGTTGGCATTCTGTTCAGGAAGTTGTCTCATGTGCAAATGATTTTGAGGCTCTTCCCAACTTTCTTTTCTAATAGATTTAGAGTATCTGGTATTATACTATGATCTTTAATCTACTTGGATTTGATTTTTGTGCATGGATATAAGTATGAACATATTGCATTTTTCTACATGCAGACATCCAGTTAAAACAGCGCTATTTATTGAAGATGTTGTCTTTTTTCCATTGTACAGTTTTGGCTCCTTTGTGAAAAATCAAGTGACCGTAAGCACATGGGGTTTTTTCCTTGATCTTCAATTAGATTCCACTGATCAACCATTCTATTTCTATGTCAGTACCATGGAGTTTTTATTGCTATTGCTCTGTAGTATAGCTTGAATTCAGGGACGAAGAACCTCCAGAAGTTTTTATTGTATAGGATTGTTTTAGCTCTTCTAGGTTTTTTTTTTTTCCATCTGAAGTGTAGAATTGTTCTTTCTAGGTGTGTGAAGAACTGTGTTAGTATTTTGAAGGAAACTGAACTTAATCTGTAGATTGCTTTTGGTAAGATGGTCATTTTTACTATGTTAATCCTAACCAATCCAGAAGCATGGGACATTTTTCCATCTTCTAAATCTTCTTCAGTTTCTTTCTTCAAAAACTTGAAGTTCTTGTCATGCAGGTCTTTCACTTGCTTGGTTAGAGTTATGTCAAGATACTTTATATTATTTATGACTATCGTGAAGGATGTAGTTTCACTAATTTCTCAGCATGTTTGTAGGTTGTGTACAGGAGGGCTACTGTTTTTGTTTTGTTTTGGTTTGGTTTGGTTTGTTTGTTTGTTTGTTTTTAGTTAATTTTCCAGACACTTTGCTGTAGGTGTTTATCAGCTATAGAAGTTCTCTGGCAGACTTTTGGGGGTCACTTAAGTGTATTATGTTATTTGCAAATAGTGATACTTTGAATTCTTCCCTTCCAATTTGTATCCCCTTGATCACCTTTAGCTGTCTTATTGCTCTAGCTAGAACTTCAAGTACTATGTGGAAGAGATACGGAGAGAGTGGGCAGCTTGTCTTGTCCCTGATTTTAGTGGAATTGATTTGAGTTTTTCTAAATTTAAGTTAATGGTTGCAATAGGCTTGTTGTATATACCCTTTATTATGTTTACGTATGAGCCTTGTATTCCTAAGCTCTCCAAGACATTAATCATTCATAAAGGGATGTAGGATTTTTGTCAGTCTTTTTATGCATCTAATAAGATGATCATATGCTTTTTTTCCTCTGAGTTTATTTATATGGTAGATTATGTTAATGGATTTTTTTATATTGAACCATCCCTGCACCCCTGGAATGAAGCCAACTTGACCATGGTATATTTATTTGATATGTTCTTGCATTTGGTTTGCAAGTATTTTATTGAACATTTTTGCATCAATGTTCATGAGTGAAATTGCTCTGAAATTATCTTTCTTTGTTGAGTATTTGTGTGGTTTAAGTATCAGGGTGACTGTGGCTTCATAAAATGAGTTTGGCAATGTTCTTTCAGTTTTTATTTTGTGGAATAGTTTGAGGAGTGTTTGTATTAGCTCTTCTTTGAATGTCTGGTAGAATACTGAGCTAAAAACCATCTGGACCTGGACTTTTTTTGTGTGGGGGGGGAGGCAGACTGCCTCTATTTCCTTGGGGTTTACAGGCCTGTTTAACTGTTTACCTGATCTTGATTTAGCTTTTGTAAGTGAAGTCTATCCAGAAAATCATCCATTTTTGTGGAATATAGGCTTTTGGAGTAAGACCTAAGAATTCTTTGGATTTTCTCAGAGTCTCTTGTTATGTTCCCTTTTTTGTTTCTGATTTTGTTAGTTGGCTAAGGGTTTGTTTATTGTTGATTTTCTCAAAGAACCAGCTCTTGGTGTCATTGGTTCTTTGTATTGTACTTTTTGTTTCAAAATTATTGATTTCATCCCTGAGTTTGATTATTTTCTGTCATCTACTCCTCTTTGGTGTGTTTGCTTTTTTTTCTAGACCTTTCAGGTGTGCTGCTAAGTTACTAGTATGGGATCTCTCCAATTTCTTTGTGAAGGTGCTTAGTGCTATGAACTTTTCTCTTAGTACTGCTTTCATTGTGTCCCATAAGCTTGGGTATGTTGTGCCTTCATTTTCATTGAATACTAGAAAGTTTTTAATTTCTTTATTTCTTCCCTGACCCAGTGGTACTTGAAGAGGGAGTTTTTCAGTTTCCCCGAGTTTGTAGGTTTTCTGTTGTTTCTGTTTTTGTTGATTTCCAGCTTTAATCCATGGTAGTCTGATAAGATGCAGGGGATTATTTACCACTCCCTGATAACTGTTGAGGCTTGCTTTGTGACTGAGTATATGGTCAGTTTCAGAGAAGGCTCTGTGAGATGCTGAGAAAAAGGTATATATTCTTTTGTTTGGGTGAAATGCTCTGTGATATCTGTTAGGTCCATTTGTCTCATATTTTCTGTTAGTTTCTTTATTTCTCCATTTAGTTTCTGTCTTGATGTTATGTCCATTGGAGAGGGTGGAGTGTTGAAGTGTTTCACTATTTGATGTGTGATTTAAGCTTTAGTGATGTTTGTTTTATGAATTATGGCACCCTTGCATTTGGGGCACAGATGTTTAGAATTGAGGTTTCATCTTGGTGGATTTTTCCCTTGAGGAGCATGAACTGTCTACCCATCTCTTTTGATTAATTTTGGTTGAAAGTCTATCTTATTAGATACTAGAATGGCTACTCCAGCTTGCTTCTTAAGTCCATTTGTTTGGAAAACCTTTTTTCTTTCCCTTTACTCTGAAATAATATCTTTCTTTATTGCTGGGGTGTATTTCTTGTATGCAGCAGAAAGATGGGTCCTGTTTTGTATAGATTCTGTTAACCTGTGTCTTTTTATTGGGGAGTTGATGTCATTGGTGCTGAGAGATATTAACAACCAGTGATTGTTACTTCCTGTTATTTTGATGTTGGTGGTGATAGACTGTTTCTGTGTGATTCCCTTCTTTCGGTTTCTCTAATGTGGGTTATTTATTACCTGTGTTACCTTTGTTACAGTTGGCCTCCTTGGGTTGGAGTTTTCCTTTTAGTATCTTCTGTAGGACTGTATTTGTGGATAGGTACTGTTTAAATTTGTTTTTGTCATGGAATGTCTTGTTTTTCTCCCTCTATGGTGATTAAAAGTTTTGCTAAGTATAGTAGTCGGGGCTGACATCTGTGGTCTCTTAAGTGTCTTTAAGATATCTGTCCAAGTCCTTCTAACTTCTCAAGTTTCTGATGAGTAAGCAGGTGTAATTATGATAGGTTTTATTTTATATGTAACTTGGTCTTTTCCCCTGGCAGCCTTTTAATATTCTTTTGTTGTTGTTGTGTACATTTAGTATTTTTATTATTATGTGGTAGGGTGATTTTCTTTTCTGGTCCATTATATTTGGTGTTCTGTAAGTTTCTTGTGTGCATATAGGCCTCTCTTTAGGTTAGAGAAGTTTTTGTTGTTGTTGTTGAAAATATTTCTGGGCCTTGAAGCTGGGAGTCTTCTTATTCTAGTTCTATTATTCTTAGGTTTGGTTTTTTTCATAGTGTCCCAGATTTTTTTGGATATTCTGTGTCAGGAGCTTCATAGATTTAACATTGTCTTTGACTGATGTATCGATTTCTTCAATTGTATCTTCTACCCCTGAGATTCTCCCTTCCATCTCTTGTATTCTGTTGGTAATGATTGTGTCTCTAGTTCCAAGGTTTTTTTATCTCCAGGATTGCCTCAGATTGTGTTTTCTATACTGCTTTTAGTTCCTTTTTTTTTCTTTTTTTTTTTTATCTTGAACAGTTTTATTCATTTCTTTCTTTTGTTTGATTGTAGTTTTCTGTATTTCTTTAATTTCTTTGAGAGATTTGTTCAATCCTTTTACCTGTTTGATCGTATTTTTCTGTGATTCTTTGAGGGATTTACTTTCCTCCTTTATGGTCTCTATCATTTTCATAACTTTAGATTTAAAATATTTTTCTTGTGCTTCGGGTGTGATGTTTTCTCCAGGGCTAGCTGTGGCAGGACTGCTGGTTTCCAGTGCTGTCATATGGTTCTGACTTTTGTTGCTTGTGCTTACGCTGGACTCTAACCATATGGTTCACTCTGGTGTTAGCAAGAATGGTGGTCCCTCCACTGGGTTCACTGTCTGTGTTCCAGGTGGGCCAGGTAGATGGGGAGCAGGTGGAAAGATCTCTAAGGTGAAAAGGTGCTCCTCCAGCACCCCAAAGGCCTCCTTCGGATGAAGAACAATGGGTCTTGTGCTAGACTTGCTGTCTATGACCCCGGTGGGCCAGGCAGATGGGGAGCAGGCAGAAAGACTTTCAATACAAATGTTGATTCAGCGTCCCACAGGACCCCATCACGATGGGGGACAGTGGAGCTTGAGTCCCACACCACCTCATCTTTGCTGGGCTTGCTGTCTCTGCTGGACTCATTGTCTGTGACCCAGGTGGACAAAGCAGATGGTTAGCAGGCAGAAATTTTGGCTTTATTTTAGCAAACAATTTCATGGATTACTGGTAGTATATTTGGTACCCATAAGGACATTTAGATAGTTTCACATATGACAAAGATAGGCTCAGGCTATTGAGACTAATAAAGTTCTGTGGTCAATCACACATGAGTGCTGGTAGACACACAGAAACTATGAGATACCCTAAGCAGCAAAACTCTTGGCCTGATGTTAGTATAAGGTGAGGGTCTAGTACCAAGGAAGGAGGCTTCAATTCATCCACAGTTTTGTTGTCTGACATACAATGTAAGCTGATCAAATGGAAAGATGTGGAAAACCCCTGAAAGCTGTCTGCTGTGATTCCACACATTGGTCTGGGGGAAATCAATTCCATCTGGGGGAAGATAATGGGGTACCCTCGGTGTGGAAGTTTTGGGATTAGTCTAGAAATATACTAGGGTAGGGGTTTGAAGCTACATAGAAGAGAAATGGGGAAGGAAGCATGGCAGCTGAGTCTGAAGAATTAGCTGAGGCAGGGAGGAGTGAGGATAGCAGATGCCCCAGGTATGTGTGATGGAAGGAGGATAAGATAGTGCTCCAGGTGAGGAGAGCCATAGAGCAGGATGTAAATGAGGCCATGGGTGGCCAAACTGAAGGGCCTGGAGGTTTTCTTGAGGAATATAAAGGAGATGGCCTTCACTCAGTTTCCTGGGAATCATGCCCTAGGGTCTGATTTGCTTGTGACAAGCCAGCTAGGTTCTTTGTACATTCAGAGTTGTTCTGGAAATCTGACATCTATGCTTCTGATCAATTCTTACTCTGCTTTCCTCTAACTCTGAATCATCAGGATATGAGTTTTGGATCGTGACTTCAGGACCTAGCGCTGTTACGCAGAAGTCTCTAAAGAAACACAACTGATAGAATGAATATATATGTATATTAAAGGGGGATTTAATACACTGGCATACAGGATGTTCTGTCTGTGAGGTTGAAGGTCTCTGAAGTCTCAGTCTGGTGCTTGAGATGGGAGTAGGGATCCTTGGACAGCTTCTGGCTTTCAGGCTATGTTGGATCCTGAAGACAATGGATTTAATACTGGCCACCACAACAGGATAGATGAACTTTCTAGGTAATGAGGGAAAGGAGATAACAGCAGTTTTCTTCTTCAATTTTTTTTTAATGTGGGCTTTCCCTAGAAGGTGTGTGGCCTAGATTTATGGTGGGTCCTCCTACTTTAGATAATCTCATTAAGAAAATCCCTCTGAAAAGCTTCAGTAAGGCAAAGGACACTGTCAATACAAGAAAACAGCAGTCTGCAGATTGGGATAAGATCCGACAAAGGGCTAATATCCAAAATATATAAAGCACTGAGGAAATTAAATGCCAACAAACCAAATAATCCAATTAAAAATGAGGTACAGAGCTAAACAGAAAATTTTGAACAGAAGAATCTCAAATGGCTTAGAGTCACTTAAAGAAATACTCAATGTCCTTAGTCATCAGGGAAATGCATATCAAAGCGACTTTGAGATTCCATTGTATACCTATCAGAATGCCTAAATTCAAAAACTCAAGTGTCAGTACATGCTGGCCGGGATGTGGAAAAAGAGGAACCTTCCTCCATTGCTGGTGTGAGTGCAAAGTTGTACAACCACTTTAGAAATCACACTGGTGCTTTCTCAGAAAACTGGCAATAGCTCTACCTCAAGACCCAGCTGTACCACTCTTGGGGATATTCCTAGAAGATTCTCCACCATACAACAAAGACATTTGCTCAGCCATGATCATAGATTTATTCGCAGTAGCCGGAAACCAGAAACAACCCAGACACCTCTCAACCAAAGAATGGATAAAGAAATTGTGGTACATTTACACAATGGAATATCCCTCTCCCCAGTCCAAGACAGTCCTGATCAGATAGAAGTGGAGGAGGATGTCCCCCTGACCCAATTAACAAGAACCTAATATAGCTGTCTGCTTGGAGGCTCCACCCAGTGGGGATTGAAAAATTTGCTGAGACTCACAGCCAGACATTGGGAGTTGTGCAAGGAGACTTGTGGACGAGCTGGGGGAGGATAGAAGGGAGGATGAGGACCTCCACAAGAAGACCAACAGAACCAACTAGCCAGGGCCCAGTGAGGCTTACGGAGACTGAAGCACCAACCAAACATTATACATGGACTGATGGGAAGCTCAAGCTTCATGTGGGTTCCCTAGTAAGGGGAGCTGTAGTCCAGGCTGTCTCTACAGGGACTCTGTCGCCTGCTTTTTTATCACTTCCACCCTGGCAGGGCTGCCTTGCCAGGCCACAGGGAGAAGGATGCGCTCAGTGTTAATGTGACATGATGCACTAGGATGAGTTGGTAATTCTTTTCTGAGGATTAGGAAAGGGGGGATAAGAGGAAGAAGGAGAGAGGGTGTGAACAGGAGGAAGAAGGTGTCAACCATAGGGATGTAAACTAAATCCACATAAAAGAAAAGAAAATCCATCACTGCCCCTAGCGGTATTGCAGGTGTGGCTGCTGTGTCACATGTGCGTCAGTGGGTGGCAGAGAGGAGATCGTCCATGTCTACTCTCGGTCTTCTAACCTATGGACATCTGTATGATTAGTAGCCTGACACTCGATGACAAAAAGAAAGCCTGAGATGACCACTAGTCTGGCCTTAGACAGGCCAGACAGGCTCCCAGGAGAGGGAGCAAGCCAGAGACTAGAGGGACCCCTGCTACGACCACTGGCGTGAGTGAGCCCTAAAGAGACAATTATCCCTACAGGCCACTCTGGAGGGCCAGACAAGCACCATGGGACCCAGACAGGGAATTAGCCTGAGTGGAACAACAGTCCGGTACCAGGCAGACCTTGGGAGACAGGGGAAAGCATGCTTAAGATGACCCCTGCCCAGCTCCATAACACACCCGCAGAGCACAGCATGGCACTCACCACTCCTGAGATGACCCAACCCTGAGATGACCCACCCCTGAGATGACCCACCTCAGAGTCCACTGAGAGCAGCAAGTAAGTGGTGAAAAAACAGAAACAGAAGAATGTGGGCACAATGAAGAGAGGCAAAATTGGAGAGTTGGGGTAGTGAGGAAGAATAGCTGGTGATACCAACTGGGCCCATGGTGGGTCGTGGCCTGTATTGCCATTGTTGACCATGTCTTAGTCCACAACCTTGCAGCAGCAGGAATCTGTTGCCACGAAAGACCAGATGGACGTCCCTGGCCTGGGCTGCCATCGGGGACCTGTTGATATCTGAGGGTCATACAGAACTGGCCCCACCCCTTACTGGGGCATCATGGAAGAGCTGGTCCTGGGCACAAGAAAACAGGAGAGCCCATCCTCCCCTAGCCAGCTTCAGTACCCAACAGAGCAGCCCCTGCACATTTTGCAAGTTGTGGGTGAGCAGGCCCCTAGAATATGAGTGTGGGAGATCTGGGCCTACTACTCTCTCCTCTGTGGGATATGGATGAGCGAGAGATACCCTCCTCTCTCCTGGTCCCTCACCACCTCTGACAGGCCAGAAACCTGTCCCTGGGGTCATGAGACCAGGAGAGTTGTCCCTACCCTTCACCAGCTGCAGCACTAGGAAGAGTGGGCTTGCACCTCACCTAGGCAGCACAGTGGAGCAGACAAACTGACCTTGAGGGTGTGAGCGTGCGAGAGTGAGAGCTGGCCCCACCACTTGTCTGCCATGTGGTGACATACACAAGGTAAAGATGCCACCCCTTCTCTCACCCCTGGCCACCTAAAGCAGGCAGGAGAGTTGGCCCTGAGATCATCGGATGAGAGCATTGGCTCTGCCCCTCACCTGCTGCAGCTCTAGGGGGTGAGGAGCAGGCCCTGCACCTACTTGAACAGCACATCCAGCTGGCCCTGTTTGTGGTGGGTTGTAGGGCAATAGCAAGACATCATTAAGGAGTCTCAGTGAGGTTAGATAGAGTAGAAGAAGCCAAAAGCCTTCGAGTCAGACCAACAAGTCATTGCAATGAACATTTGCAAGCAAAGAAGTGTCGACAAAAGTGTGGCACATTACAGCTTTCACAATGAGATTTTTTTTTCTCTGTTGGTGGGAGGTTGCAAGGGTAGAGGAGAGGGAAGTGTGAGTGGGATTGGGATGCATGATGTGAAAATCACAAAGAACCAATAAAAGATAGAAGAAGAGGAAGAGGAAGAAGAGGAAGCAGGAGGAGAAGAAGACAAAGGCATAGAACATCCCACACAAGAATGCTCAGGAGCTTGGATTTTTGCTGATTCCAGTTATAGTCAAGTTGAGAACCACGATTAGCAATCATACTGTTGTTTTTGGTTTTTTTTTCCTAAAGAAGTAGCTTTCATTTTGGGGGGGGGGCTGGGGGTCTTAACCCACTGTAAGAAAGACATCATAATGCAGCTTATACATACCAACACGAACACATAGGAAACAAATATAAAGCACTGAAAAGGGTACCTCTAAATAACTGATGAACTCCAAGTTGGTCCATTACACTTCATGCAAAAGCTATCCTCAGCACAATAAACTAAACTGATGGGCATTCCAGTAGTGCCCACTTCCCACGGTTGGGGGAAAAAGGCATTGTTCAATGTTTCAGGCTTGACTTTTGTCCTCTCCGCTCTCCAAGCTCTGTGCTGCCTGAGATAGCACCCGCTGCTGTCTTACCTCGGAGAATCCAACCTATGACCCCCAGATGCCCTGTCATTTACTGGAGAATCCAAATACCTATGGCCTAGATAAGTTGCTTATATTTCTGTGTTTGGTTCTCATACTCATTGTTGTTGGCTATTTAAACTCTTATTTTGAAAGTGAATAAAACAAAGGAAAGGAAACAGTTGTGCAACTACAGAGAAAATAAGTGGAATAACTAGGATTTGAGCCTAGGATTGTTTGAAGGCAGCTTCAGGACGAGGTGTTTATCTTCCGTCCCAATAAAATTCTTACTCTGAAATCTTTCCTAAATGAAAATCTGAATTTAAACCTAAGTCCCCTTTGGCAACATATGCCAGTGGAATGACTTGAGGGTAGCACATTATTCTAGTTTCCTTTTCTGTCGTTGTGATAAAATACTGCTTCCTGCCAGCTCTCTGGCTTGTACTCACTTATATTTCTTATATAACACAGGACTACTTACTACCTAGGGACGATGCTACCACGGTGGAATGGAGCCTCCTATATCAATTAGCACTCAAGAAAATGCCTGTAGATGTGCTCACAGGCCAAGCTGATGTGAGGCTTTAATGGAACGTGCCTCTTTCCGGGCATCTCTAGATTGTGTCAGGTTGACAATAGAAAATTACCAGGAAAATCATCTTATTGAGGTAGATTCTATAGCTGCCGTTGACTGGAGGGCAGCAGTGTATACATATTTTATCCTCACAGGTGTTTCCCAAGCAGTATCTTGGCTGATGAGAGAGTTGCCATGCCAGAAGCAGCTGTTTGCGTGTCCTAATCCCTGGGCAGTGCCTCTCCAACAGACGAATGCTCAGTAGTTGATATTTGCAATTTTCTTTAAAGTTAATACAATGAAATAGTAACAGAAAAAAGATAGACTACTCCTTGATAAAATTCCATATTTTTCTATATGTTTATGCATGAAATAAATATGTCAAAATACACAGATTTCTAGAGTTGCAGCATCTGCTATTTTTGTTTTTGTAGATCAATATTTTCATACTTGAAGGAAATTTAAAAGAGGGAAAGAAGAGGCTTACTCCTGATCAGGACATGAAATAATTCATAGATAAACAGAATCTTAGAATGTAAAGTTTATTGCTTTAAAAATATTTCCTAATTACAAATCAATACAGATTTACTTTTATTTTGAAAACAAAACCCACTAAAAATACTGGTAAGCCCAGAGTTAAGTCTTGTTAAAAGTTTTGTATGTTTCCTTAAATGTTTCTTTGCTTTATCTCTGAATGTACCCATGTATTTATAAAATTGGGATCAAAACTTGACAGACTGTCATTGAAAGTGTAGTTTCATGACTGTGCCTTTTAAAAATTTAATGTTTCTTTCTGACAGTTTCATACATGTATACAATGTATCATGATTTAATTCATTGCTCACCTATTTGCGCTCTCACTCTTTGTCTTCTCTTTCCTACTGTCATATCTTTTTCTTTTAATCCATCGAGCTTAATTAGGGTCACCTGTATGAACATGTATAGAGGTTATTTGTTAGAGCATGGGCAACTTGCCAATGGGTACAACACTGAACAAAAGGATAACTTGGCAACCACTGACAACCATTAAATGCCAATGGTGCTTCTGGAAGGGGTGGAGTTTAGTCATTGATGACATGATAAAACGCTGAATGTCCCAGTCTGTGCAGTTCTTGTGCAGGTGCCCACAACTCCTGTGTACTCATGACTGCCATAATCAGGCCACATCCAGAAGACAGTGTTTCAGAGCAGTCCACCTTTTTACAATGTTTTTGCCCCCTTTTCTGTGATAATTCCCTGGCCCTTTAAGAGGTTGATATAGAAGGTCCCTTTTGTGGCTGAGCACTGAACAGATATTTTTTTCTCAGTACATTTACCAGTTCTGAATCTTTGCTTTAATCATTACCACCTGCCAAAAGAAGCTTCTCTAACCAAGTTGAGAGCAGCAATAAAAATGGGTATAAAATATATATTTGGGGGGCTGAAGAGATGGTTCAGTGGTTAAGAGCACTGACTGCTCTTTCAGAGGACTTAGGTTTAATTCCCAGCACCCATCTGGCAGCTCACAACTGTCTGTAACTCCAGTTTCAAGGGATCTGACACCCTCACACAGACAAACATGTAGGTAAAACACAGACACACATAAAATAAAAATAAATAAATTTGGAAAAAAGTATTTAGAAGAAAGTTGGACAACATGTCCATTTCACAAAACATTAGTAGTTGGGTTCCATTTCAGGCCTATGACCTCCTACAGCCATAAGCTTTTCACCAGATGAGGTATTTCCTCCCACAGAGTGGGCCTTAACTCCAAAGAAAACTAATGTTTTTTTTTCCAAATGTCATGCCACATTTCATTGATGGGCGTACTTTTTTTGACAAAATGTTGTGTTTTTCTGACTTACCATTGTATCAAAAACTTTCACTAGTATTTTAAACATTTTTTAGCATACATGTTTTTAAATGTATTTATTTCTCAAGCATTCTTTGTTTTTGGAATATTTAAAATATGGTCAAAACTGTCATTTTTATATGCCCGATTCTGGTGTGCTTATATACATGCAAGACAGAAAAGCTTACTGATTAGAGTTCACATCAGCTGTTAACATTGCCCACTCACAGTGTTTTAGCGCATGAGGACGGTTCCGTGACTGAGCTCTTACTGCTCTTACAGAGGATCTGAGTTTGGTTCCAAGTACTCAGACCAAACACCTAACAAACAGCTTAAAACCCCAGCTCCAGAGGAGCGTATACATTTCTCTGGCTTTTTGGAGCATCCCAATACACAAATACATACATCCGTGAACACACATAAATAAAATAATAGGTAATTAAATAATCAAAAGAAATAAATATTTGTTTCATACAATTGAGTTTATGCAGCTCACATCCTCCAAGCACTGCCTCTGTGCTCTATCTGCATGCTAGCCAAGCCATGATCAATCATAGCTAATGGTGCTGAAGAATTAAATAATTGGTGTCAACTTCAAAAGCACATCTTTTATTAATGGCATTCTTGACTAATAGATTTCTTTTAAATACCACGTTTCCATAATAAGATGTTTCAGTAGGCCTTGTAGTTACTAATTCTAAAAATGGTTTCTTCCTTCAATAAAAAAAAAGAAGTTTCAGAGAAAAAAAAAATGCCCAACCAATTTCTTTGTCACTATTCATGTACATGTCTGTGTGTGCAATGCATGTATGTATGTATACGTGTGTACATGTGTATATATGTGAATTGTGTAAGTGCACATATGTGTGTGTGCAAGTGTGTGTTGTTCACGTGTGTGCATGTGTTTGTGTTAAATCTTTATTAGTATACCTCTTCTTTGAGAGATTGTATTATATGGATCAAAGGGTTCTTGAGTATTTTCAAGAACATGTAGAACATGTATGAGACTTACATCTATCAACAGACTAAGCCTCCCCAATCAAATAAAGCAAACTTATGTTGAGGTGTGGGAAGATTTAAGTGAAAATGATTCTTTTACCACATTTATATGTCTTACATGTTGATACTATGCACCAATTTATACATTAACTTATTTCACTATTTATTAAATCACTGTCAGTGTGAATAAGGATGCTTCTAGTCTTTGAGGGAAAAGCTACCTAATTGGGTTTATATTATTGAGGGACAAAAACATTAACATGTATCTAACATAGTGAGGAAAGTATGCTTAGGATACTTTTTTTTAATTAAATGTATTTATATATTTATTTGTTACAATTTATTCACTTTGTGTCCCCCCAGCACTCCCTCCCTCGTCCCCTAGTTCCACCCACCTTCCCTCTTGTCCCCCTATGCCCTTTCCCTAGTCCCCTGACAGGGGAGGACCTCCTCCCCTTCTAGCTGACCATAGATTATCAGACCTGATGAGATTTTGTCCTTTCTAGGTTGCCATGAAGCAGAGAAGAGTTTGCTGTAAACTGCAAACATCCTGTGGGTTGCAGAATACTATAACTTATGACTCCTATCTATCACTGTTTTCTATTTCATTTCTCAGCCTCCCTGTTTCTCCTCTTCTCCCAGATCTCCTAGCATCTAGTAATCTTTTTAATTCATGGATTGATTAATTCATTTTACATCCTGATATCAGCCCTAATTGAGCACATGAAAGGCAAAACAATGAAAAATAGGATGAGAAAGAGTGATTGAACTAAATCTGGGCAATGTGCCTGCTATCCTTCACGGACACATTATTATGCAAAAAATCAATGCATATGTATATGTGTGTGGAATGATGGAGGATACTTTTTTTAGATTGGTCGCTGAGGCAAAGCCCTTTAGAGGGAATGGGATTTCAGTGGATCAACTAAAGGGAAGGGGCCGGGGAACACATCTGGGAAATGAGATGCTCCAGGCAGAAGGGACAGCGTCACCTCTTAATCAAAATGTTACTGCCCATTTAATGTATATATTTTTATTTTTAATTGATGTAAGCACACACACATGCAAACAGCCCTTGTGGACTGTCTAGATTAAGTTAGTTATCATATATACTACTTCACTTGAAATGTACTCTAAGAAATTTTCATGTTCACAAAATGTTATTAACATGTAGTAATCATGATATGCAATACGTCTTGAACTTATTGAACTTATTCCTGGCACTAGGCATTTTCTTCATATTTTAAATGAGTGGATAGAGTTTCACGTTTTGTACAATGGCTTTTAAAAGTGGCTTTATATTATTTTAAGAGACTGCTTTTTCCAGAAATGGATAAGGCACTCAGGAATACTTTAGAGATACTTCCTGTGGTAGTGTTTTTTTTTTTTTTTTAAAGAGCCCCAATAGGCCCATATATTTGAATTCTTAGTCATCAGGAAGTGGCAATATTTAATAGGACTAGAAGGATCGGGAAGGGTAGCCTTCTTGGAGGAAGTATGTCACTGGACATGTGATTTGAGGTTTCAAAAGCCATTGCCAGGTCCAGTCAGTCTTTCTCTTTCTGCTACCTGCAGATCAGGATGTAGAACCCTCAGCTACTTCTACAGCACCATGTCTGCCTGAGTGTTGCCTTGCTCCCTGCCATGATGATAATGAACTAAACCTCTAAAACTATAAGCCAACCTCAATTAAATGTTTACCTTTCTGAGAGTTGCCATAGTTGTGGTGTCTCTTTACAGCAGTAGAACAGTGCTGAGAAGATATAGGAAGCTAGGAAAACATTTCCCTTCACACAAAGAATTGGTGCTTGAGCTGTGAATGTGATGTGAGAAGGTTCTGGTCATTTGATACGGACTAAGAATTCTTAACTCTTGAATTCATGTTTTTACCCTGGAATTCTTTATTTTTTTTTAATTCAAAATATACCCAAAGGACTTAAAAAGAGCTTGGGCTATCATCAAGCTAAGAAAGCAGGTTGCAGGTTGTCTCTGTGATAACTGCTAATAAATGCCTGCATTTGTGGTAGAATTTAATCTGAGGCCTGGTTTTCTTGTAACCTGTCATACAAAGAAGCATGTATTTGCAAGTTGGTACAAATGTACTGTCAGAAACATTTCTGATATTAAAATTATAACTCAACAGAATTTTGTTATAAAAAGCCAACCATTCTATATTATGAGGAAGCTCATGCTTGCTGTAAAAACAGCATTTTTCTGTTGCTATATATCAAAAAATGCAGATTTAATATTGTCTTTGTGTGTGACTACTAGTGTATTATTTATATGACAATATAATTACTATCAGCTATGCTGCTGTCTCAAAATGCTTTGCCAAGTGCTCTACTCGTTTATATATTATATATGAATAGATATGAATAGACTAGTTTTTAGACAGCATTTCTCTGTGTAGCCTTGATCTTCCTGGAACTAACTCTGTAGACAAGGCTGGCCTCAAACTCAGAGATCTGCTTGCCTCTGCCTCTTGAGAGCTGGGAATAAAGCTGTGGTCTACCACCTCCCAGCTCCTTTAAATATTCCTAATTAAACAACTAATGAAGAAGTACTTCTGCTTCTGAAGACCTAGAAGAAATTCCTTCTCCTATTCTTTCTACCAAAACAGCAACAAGACTCCAAAGCTATGTAATGTAAATAAAACAACCAAGAATTCTAAAGAGTTTAAATGAGAAACAAACCAGGCAGAAACATGGTACCTAAGGATCAGCAGCATGGAAAGTCCTTTGGGGTTTCTCCTTGCCTGACAAGTCCCAAATATAAAACTTCTAAAATCGCCACCCAAGAAACACCAACAGCCAATGAGCATCAACAAGAATCCTTCAACATAAGCCCACTGTCTGGCTAAAGAACTAGGAAATGAAGCCACTCAGTTACAGAAAACTCTGAGAAAAACTACTGTACCAAACACTGTATCATAACTATGACTCATTTTGACCTATGCCAACTGGTCTATGCTCACCAAAGTTTAACAAGTAAAATTTCTACAGAGGTTTCACAGAGACGTGGTAGAGAGTCAGGAATTTTACCAGAACTCATTGGTAATGAGGCTACCTTTCTGACTCCATGCTGTCAGTTAAGGTGAAAATTACATACATAACTTACAATAACCAAATCAATCAACAAAACCTATACAAAAAGATACACGCAAAACAATATAGATAAATCTCAGTAGAATTCTAAAAAAAAATTGTTAAGTAATCAATAGGAAGATGGATGTGGGGAGGTAACAGGTAAAATGAGAAACTAAGATAAACAATTAAAAAAATGGAAATGGCCAGATTTAGTCACAACACTTCAGTAATTAGTTTAGGTGTGACTGGCTTAAAATCACCAACCAGGAAACTGGCAGAATCACAAAAAGACATGACTGAACTGTATGTTGCCTGTAAAGAAAATTCACCTGAAGCAGAACGAAATAGAAGCATTGAAGGGATATGGATGGGAAGAAAAAAAAAACAGCATGCATGCAATCAATCAATCAGGAGTGGCTATATTAGAAGCACATAAAGTGACTTCAGAGCTAAGAAAGGCACAGACACGAGGAGACACATATAACAACAAAGGTGAGCATTATTAATAAGAGATAGTTACTCTGAAGTATGCACACCAAACATCAGAGCTGCAAAATGTGGGAAGCAAAAACCTCAAGGAGAAACCAAAATTTGACAATCATGAAGATCCTCTGTGAGTGTTGATTTAAAAAAATAAAAAAAAATTATCAAGGTTATAAAAGAACTCAACAACCTGATCAGCAAACAGAGCCAACATGACATTTACAGAAAGCATCCTGGCCCCAATCACACAAGCATACACATCCTCCTGAGTGTCTCTGGCACATGTGGCCTGTTGTGGTCCATAAAACAAGTCTCAAAGTTTAAAAGAGTAGAAGTCATTTAGTGCTTTTTCTCTGACTACAATGGACTAATCTATAAATCACAGTACAATATCATCAAAATATTCAAGCGCTGGAAACTACCATCGCATGTCAGAGATACTAAAGTAAGGGGGGAAAAAAGAATGGGACAAAAAGAATGTATGACGTAAAAATCCACGGGACATGGACAGAGCAAAATAAAGAGGAACATGTTTTAGGCACACCTGACTGTTAAGTCTCCAAAGTAGGAAGCACTATGCTGTAGGTTGGGGAGGTCAGCCTTAGCTTTGAGAGGTCTGCTGTAGTTCACACCCTGGCCTGGCTAACCTCTGCTCTATCTTTGTTTGTAAATTTTGCTCACTGAATCTTAGCATCACTAATTCTTCAATTTCCTGGAATTTGGAAGGCTGAGGCAGAAGCAAGAGGGTTTTGATTTCCTATTTGGGTCTAGCACATGATGTTTTTCCTTGCCAAATATTGAAAGTGTTTAGATAAGGATAAAATGTTATTTTCCTTTTAATGGGTATTCCTTCATATTTTTCATATTCTATTATTATTCAAATTTGCTGTCAGTTTGTGTGTGTGTGTGTCAAAATGGTTTTAACTTACAGCAGTCTTCAGGCATGAGTAGCATTTACTTTGTCAATGGTATTTAGCACTCACATTATATAATATAAACATATTTGCCTAGTCAATTTTGGTGATAAAGTCTTTTGGTGATAAAGTCTAAGACATGGGGCTGTCACAGGTAGCCCACAAAAGTTGAATACTCAGACACAGTTTATAGCCAATGAAAGTCTTTATTCCACTGGGCTGAGACTATCCTCAGGTGTTGGGACACAGGTATAGTCCTGAGCATTTAGAGAAAGAAGCTTTTACAGACAAAATCCACATCCTTTTATTTTGCTCAGGAGCATGGGGAGATCCTGCTCAAGCAAGCAGTTTATCAGAAGCTAAGATAAGCAGTTAGCTGGAGAGGGAGGTCTGCACAAGCAGGCTGTTTAACAGAAGCTAAGTTAGCTGTGGCATCTCAAATTCAGGCTTCTAGGATAAAGTTGGGTAATTTTCTGTGGGTTTCTCCATCAAAGAAATCAAATTTTAGTCAAACCTAAAATGGCTTTGACAAGAACCCAGGTTGAAGGAACGTGTGCACTGTCTTTTCCTGTCACAGGGTGACAGAATTATTCCTAAGAGAAAACTGGGTTATGAAAAATAAATTTCACATTTGAGGCAAACAAAACTTCCAACACAGTAACAACTTACAATGTTTATTCATAAACCACAGTCCTGTGAGGTCCCTGCACTTGAACAATGAGAAAAAAAAGTAAGTCTAGAGACAAATGAAAACAAAAGCAGAAATGAAGATTTGCCATGTACAGGATTTACCACTAGTTCTCATTCCCGGGCCGGAAGCCTCAGTTTGCAGTCATGAGGTTGTAGGAGAGCATCCCTCGCATTTCCTGGATAATCTATCACTCGGTGACTCACAGAGGAGGGGTGTGCAAGGAAGGCACATGGGGCTGTTCTCACTGAGAACAAGACAGCATGATGTCAGAGTCAGCCCTGGGTAATGTGTCATCCACGCACCATTACCAGGCAGCTCCTACCTTGATTCTGAATCTCAGAAGACTGTAAAATTCCGGAGGGGAAAATCTGTCTAACAAGATTGTCTTCTGTAGGCATAAAATGAAAACCAATTTGATGCCTTGGAAGCACCTTTACTCCCAAAAGATCTGAATGTACTCAGCTCCTGCCCCAGAGGGATTAGTCACAGGCCTCCAAACGTTGCTTTCACTATGTCAGAAAACGCAAGCCCCTCTAGGCAGCCCACTTCTGAAACAGGCTTTATTTCGAGCAAGATATGAAATAGCATTTCTAATTTGAATGACAGGAGAAATTGTAGGAAATAAAATATAATTTCTCTAGCCGGAATTCAACTAAGTTATAAAGATTAATAATTCTTTTTCAAAAGACTGTCTGATTTAAGGGTGAAATTCTCCCCTCTATTGCAAAGGAGAGTTTATGGGGAGTTATGTAGTGTTAAAGGGTCACAACCCTGGTTGGGAAAAGCATGAACAGAAGCCGATAACAAGGACAGGAAATAATCTAAGACAAGCTCAAAAGGGTGTGAAAAGTGTATGAGAATGTGTGTCTGGTGCTTAGAAATTGTTACTAGAGTTCAATCAGCCATCAATGGACAAGGTGGGATTTTCTTGAAGATCTTTCTCTCCCTCTTTACCCTCCTTTACCCTCCTGTCTGTCTGTCTGTCTGTCTGTCTTTCTACGATGTGTGTTTGTGGATATACATGCATGTTTGTATTGATATCCATCCATGTGGAAAACAGAGGATGCTATTGGGTATGGTCCTTAATCATTCTCTACCTTAGTTTTGAAACAGGGACTCTCACTGGAAGTGATTGACTGGCCAGCAAGCCCCAGGAATCCTTTCTCTGCCTCTGCACTTGGCATTTTATATGGACCTGTTTTATATATGGGTGCCAGGATTGAACTTCCATCCTCTTAATTGCCTGGCAAAGACTTTAATGACTGAGCCATCCCCCAGAACTCTCTTGAAACTCTTGAATAGCTGCTTTTAAGGATGGGGAGTTCCTAGGGCTGACAACATGGCTCAACAACTTTCTGTATCAGAGTGAGGTCCCAAGCATGCGCTGTAACTCTAGCTCCACATGATCTGACACCCTCTTCTGGCCTCTGTGGCACTGACACATGTGTATGTACATGCATATACAGAGACATATAAATTAAAAACAAATAAAATAGAATTTTAAATGGAGAGTCCATATAGACCAAGACCATCTGTCTCAGCTTCTGTAGTCACATTGAATTGTTTAAAGCCAGCTCAGAAGAATGAAATGTATTCCACATGATAACAGAATTTTCAGGAAATGAATGGCATAGATGCAACATATTATCTGCATGCTAACTAACTTGAACCAGATTTCAATGACAAAGAGCTCTTCTCATTTTTTACTTAGGGAAGAGATGTAGCTTTTCATGTGTAAAAATCAATCCTATACCCAAAAGACCTTGTTAGAAGGCTCTCTCCCCAGCAATCTACTTCCCTACAGATTTTTTTTTAATGTTCTCAGCAGCTTTATTCATTTTCATTTTAGTTTTTACACAATTTACAATGCAAGGTTTTTTCGTATTTATTTATTTTATTTACTTTACATCCTTGAAGGCCCTTCCTTCCTCCCCTCCCAGTCACTCCTTTTCTCTCTTCCCCTTTACCCTCCCATTTCCTCAGAAAAGAGGAGCATCTTTTTCCATCCACCTCAGCTCATCAAGTTGCAGGAGAACTGAAAATGTCCTCTTCCCTGTGGCCTGTAATGCAGTCCCACCTGGACAAAGAGATCACAAACCTAGCAAGTGAGTCCCTGTCCATTGCAGTCCCTGCTTCCCTTATTAGAGGACCTACTTAAAGCCTAAGCTGAGCATCTGCTACATCTAGGTCCAGTTTATGCATGGTTCTTGGTTGATGCTTCAGTCTCAACAAGCCCCTCTGGGCCCTGGTTAGTTGACTCTGTTGTTTTTCTTGTGGAGCTCCTGTTATTTCCAGGTCCTTTTCTCTTTCCTCCCATTATTCCCAAAGACTCCCTAGTCACCAAACAATGTATAGCTGTATGGCTGTGAGTCAGTCTCAGCATCTGCTCTGAGGCCTTGCTGGGGTACAGCCTCTCAGAACACAACTATGTCATGCTCCTGTCCACAGGCTTAGCAGAGTATCATTCATAGTGTCAGGATTTGGCACTCCCATAGGGTGGGTCTTTCATTGGGGCAGGCCATGTGTTGGGCATTCCTTCAATCTCCACTCTATCTCCTCTGTCTTTATCCCTACACTTATTGTAGGCAGGGTAAATTTTGGGTTGATGTTTTTGTGAGTGGGTTGGTGTACCTCTCCCTCTGCTAGGAGACTAGTCTAGTTAGAGGGTGTCCTCTTCAGTCTCTATCGTCTCTGCTACTAGGAGTTTCTGCTTGAATCTCCCTCATATCCTTGCAGGAGCCTACCCTGGCTTAGGTCACCAGCTTGTCACAGAGATACCCACACACTCAGTTTCTCTTTTCTCTACAGGTCTTTTGTCCCCTCACCCTCAATCTCCCTAGATCTGTTTTCCACCCTCCTATCTCTCTGCACCCCCCTCCTACCTTGTTCCCTCTCTTCAACCACCAGCTTTGTCTATCCTATCTCCCCTTCCAAGTGAGATTTACAGGATGATCTTTTCTAATTCCATCCATTTGCCTGCAAATTTAATGATTTCTTTGTTTTTAAGAGCTGAGTAGCATTCCATTGTGTAAATGTGCCACAATTTCTTTACCATTTTTTGGTTGTGGGACATCTTAGGTCATTTCCAGATTCTGGCTACTATAAATAAAGCTACTAATTGAGCTAGTGTCCTTGTTGCATGGCATGGCATCTTTTGGGTATATGCCCAGGAGAGGAATAGCTGTGCCTTGAGGTAAAGCTAATCCCAATCATTTAAGAAAGCACCAGATTGATTTCCAAAGAGGTTGTATAAGTTTATACTCCCACCAGTAATGGAGGAGTGTTCCCCTTGCTCCACACCTGTGCCAGCATGTGCTGTCACTGGAGCTTTTCATCTTAGCCATTCTGAGGGTTTGAGATGGAATCTCAAAGTCATTTTTTTAATTTTCAAATTTTTATTTTTTTATATTAATTACAGGTTATTTACTTTGTATCCCATCTGTAGCCTCCCCCCCCCATCCTCATTCCCTCCCAATCCCACCCCCTTCCCTCATCTCCTCCCTCTCCCTCTCTAAGTCCACTGATAGGGGTTGTTCTCCTCCCCTTCCAACTCAGAGTCATTTTGATTTGCATTTCCCTGATGACTATGGAAGTTTAGCATTTTTAAAGAGCTTCTTGGCCATTACAGATTCCTCTGTTGAGAATTCTCTGTTTAGTTCAGTGCCCCATTTTTAACTGGGTTATTTTGTTTATTGGTGTTGGGTTTCTTGAGTTCATCACATATTTTGGATATTAGCTCTTTGTGGGAGGTAGGATTGCTGAAGATCTTTTCCCAGTCTGTAGACTGTCATTTTGTTATATTGACAGTGTTTTTTGTCTTGCAGAAGCTTTTCCATTTCAAGAGGTCCTACTTACTAATTGTAGATCGTAGAGCCCGAGCTGTTGGTATTCTGTTCAGGAAGTTGTCTCTTCTGCAAATGATTTTGAGGCTCTTCCCAACTTTCTTTTCTAATAGATTTACTGTATCTGGTGTTATATTGTGATCTTTGATCTACTTGGATTTGATTTTTGTGCATGGATATAAATATGAATATATTTGCATTTTTTATACATGTAGACATACAGTTAGACCAGCACTATTTGTTGAAGATGTTGTCTTTTTTCCATTGCATAGTTTTGGCTCCTCTGTGAAAAATCAAGTGGCCATAAGTATGTGTTTTTTTTTTTTCCTCAATCTTCAAGTTGATGCCAATGATCAATCACTCTATTTCTATGTCACTACAATGCAGTTTTTATTGCTATTTCTCAGTAGTATAGCTTGAATTCAGGGAAAAAGAACTTCCAGAAGTTCTTTTATTGTATAGGATTGTTTTAGCTTTCTAGGTTTTCTTGTTTTTCCTTCTGAAGTATAGAACTGTTCTTTCAAGGTATGTAAAGAACTATATTAGTATTTTGGTGGAAATTGCATTGAATTCATAGATTGCTTTTGGTAAGATGGTCATTTTTACTATGTTAATCCTACCAATCCAGAAGCATGGGACATCTTTCCATCTTCTGATATCTTCTTCAGTTTCTTTCTTCAAAAACTTGAAGTTCTTGTCATGCAGGTCTTTCACTTGTTGGGTTAGAGTTATGCCAAGATACTTTATATTATTTGTGACTATTGTGAAGGGTGTAGTTTCACTAATTTCTCAGCCTGTTGGCAAGTTTGTAGGTTGTGTATGAGCCTTGTATTCCTGATCTCTCCAAGACATTAATCATTCATAAAGGGATGTAGGATTTTTGTCAAACTCTTTTTATGCATCTAATAAGATGATCATGTGATTTTTTTTCTTTGAGTTTGTTTATATGGTAGATTATGTTGATGAATTTTTGTATATTGAACCATCCCTGCATCCCTGGAATGAAGCCAACTTGATCCTGGTATATTTACTTGATCTGTTCTTGCATTTGGTTTGCAAGTATTTTATTGAACATTTTTGCATCAATGTTCCTGAGTGAAATTGTTCTGAAATTCTCTTTCTTTGTTGAGTTTTTGTGGTGACTATGGCTTCACAGAATGAGTTTGGTAATGTTCCTTCAATTTCTATTTTGTGGAATAGTTTGAGGAGTGTTTGTATTAGCTCTTCTTTCAATGTCTGGCAGAATTCTGAGCTAAAAACTATCTGGACCTGGGCTTTTTTTGAAGGGGGAACTTTTGATGACTGTTTCTATTTCCTTCGGGTTTATAGACTGTTTAAACTGTTTACCTGATCTTGATTTAGCTTTGGTAGGTGAAGTCTATCCAGAAAATCATCCATTTCTTTTAGATTTTCTAATTTTGTGAAATATAGGCTTTTGGAGTAAGACCTAATGATTCTTTGGATTTCCTCAGAGTCTGTTTTTGTTTCTGATTTTGTTAGTCGGCTAGGGGTTTGTCTATTGTTGATTTTCTCAAAGAATCAGCTCTTGGTGTCATTGGTTCTTTGTATTGTACTTTTTGTTTCAAATTTATTGATTTCAGCCCTGAGTTTGATTATTTTCTGTCATCTACTCCTTTTTGGTGTGTTTCCTTTTGTCTGTTCTAGAGCTTTCGGGTGTGCTGCTAAGTCACTAGTATGCGATCTCTCCGATTTCTTTATGAAAGCGCTTAGTGTTATGAACTTTCTTCTTAGCACTGCTTTCATTGTGTCCCATAAGCTTGAGTATGTTGTGCCTTCATTTTTATTTTTACTAGAAAGTCTTTAATGTCTTTATTTCTTCACTGACCCAGTGGTACTTGAAGAGGGAGTTTTTCAGTTTCCCTGAGTTTGTAGGTTTTCTGTTGTTTCTGTTTTTGTTGAGTTCCAGCTTTAATCTATGGTGATCTGATAAGATGCAGGGGGATGTTACCAACCTCTTATATCTGTTGAGGCTTGCTTTGAGACTGAGTATATGGCCAGTTTCGAAGAATGTTCTGTGAGGTGCTGAGAAGGCATATTCTCTTTTGCTTGTGTGAAATGTTCTGTAGCTATCTGTTAGGTCCGTTTGACTCATAATTTCTGTTAGTTTCTTATTTCCCCATTTAGTTTCTGTATTCATTGGGGAAAGTGGTCCCTGGAGTTTTTTAAGGTCATGTGTCTTAGCTTCAGCTTTGCAAAGTATCACATGAAGCTCTGATACTAAAAAGGACTTGCACCTTGCCAGGACTTCTGTTAGTTAAATATTTTAATTTTGGATTCATTCTAGGAATTGACAGAGTAGATGTTACGGAGTTGAGTGCTGACATGATAGAAAGAAAATTCCAGCTAAGCAGTAGAATTGGACTGTGTAAGACAAGAATCACTAACAAGTTATAAGTTGATGATAAGAAAAATATAACAATAGTTTTGATTGAATTGAGCTTTCTTGTGCCACCTGTCAGAAGTGCCTCAGAGTATGACATCACAGTAGATGCTGGCTAGCACCTGTTATTTGATCTAACCACAGGTTGTGAGGTTTAGGTCTGGTTGCTCCTATTTTCTTTTCAACCATGGTGCCAAATGGCAACATTGCCAGCACAGTTCCAAAAACTTATAGAGATTAATGGAAGAATAATCATCACAACATAGCTTTGTTTTGCAATGATAGTGGTTTACAATGGGTCCCCTGGGTCTGGGATTAAAAGCAATTGTGAGCTACCTGATTGGATGCTAGGTGCTGAATTCAGGTCCCTGATTGTAAGCTTTTGATCATTAAGCCTTATCCCTTGCCCCCGCTGAAAGTTTTTCAAATGTGTTTACATTGCTACATCCTAGAGCTATGAGTGGAAGAGATCTTGGCTTCAAGGTATCTATTGCAAAGTCTTAGATTTTTTTCATGATGGTACTAATCTCTTTAACAATCCAGATGCCCTGTTCACACTGTCCTTGATTTTAGTAGTAATTTTTACCAGGGTTACACTCCTCTTATCACTAAAGTACACATTTCCCACATATTTCTATTCATTCTCTCTGTGCTCATGTGGACACAACCACACGTGCTCATGCACCCGTGAGTGCACATATGTACACAAACATCTCAGACTATAAGAATCGCCTCTAGCTGAGCTCCTCACACAGTCTTGAATCCGGCCTCGACTGTCCACTTCCATAGACATCCTTCCTTGCCTTAGGTTTATCATACAACAACCCATACAACTACCAGTTTTGTATGTTAGTTATTTTTAGTTACTCAGACCAAATGCCCGCCAAGAAGTAATTTAACATAGGAAGGCTTTATTTTGCCTCCTGATTTGAGTATGGAGTCTATCATAGTAGGGAAGCACGGTGACAGGTGGGGATCAGACATGTGACAATGTGAGCTTGCTCACATGTGGGCATATCTGAAAACAGATACCATAGAGCTAGAACTGGTGATAGACTGTCATCTTCAGTGCTATCATCACAGTTATCCAGTGATCCTTAAAGGTAGGCTCCTCTTCTTAAGGGACCCACAACTGTAAATGTTCAAACACACAGTACTGTGTCAGTTATTTATATCCAAACTGTAGCGACAAATAACTGTATTAAAACTAACATTATGTGTTTTTAATTTGATGAAATTTTAAGCTCATTAAAAAAATGAGATTTAAGTAATATATAACCATAACATCTTTTTAATTGTTTTCTTTTGTATTTATTCTCTAATATATTACATTCTGATTGCAGTCTCCCTCAACTCCTTTCCCCCAGTCTCCTTCTACCTCTGCTTTCTCTCAGATCCATTCCCTTTTATCTCCTCTCAAAAAACAGCAGGCCTTTCAGGGACATCAACCAAATATAGCATAATAAGCTACAATAAGACCAGGCACATAGTCTAGACAAGGTCCCCAGAAGGAGGAAAAGGGTCCCAAAAGCAGGCCAAAGAGTCATAAACAGCCCCTGCTCCCACTATTAGAACACCACAAGAACACAGAACTCCACACTAATAATGTGTATGCAGAGGACCTAGGTCAAGCCTCCTCAGACTCTTTGATCTCTGTGAACTCACTTCAGTCTGAATCACTTGATTCTGTAGGCCATGTTCTTGTAATGCCCTAGATCCCTCTGGCTCCTCCAATCCTTCTTCCCCCTCCTCAGCAGAACTCCCCAAGCTCAGCCTAATATGTCAGCCATAAAATCTTAATTACTTTTCTATTGCTGTGATAAAACACTATGACAAAGTTAACATAAAAGAAAGCAATTTGGCTTACAGTTTTAGAGGGTTAGAGTCCATAATAACAGAGTGAAGGAGCAGCTGAGAATTCATATCATGATCCATAGCCATCAGACAGAAAGAGAGAGACATAGACAGAAACAAAGAGAAATAGGCAGATACAGATAGATACATAGATAGGTAGGTAGGTAGATAGATAGATAGATAGATAGATAGATAGATAGATAGATAGATAGATAAACACTAGGAATTACACAAGTCTTTTGAAAACTAAGATCCCATTGCCAGTGACACAATTTCTCCAACAAGTTTATCCCTCCTAACCTTCCTAAATAGTTCCAACAACTTGGAATAAAGTATTCAAAAAGATAAGTCTATGGAGGTCATTCTCATTCAAGCCACCACACATAGCAACAACAATAATAACAATTAATGCTAAATAACCAAATAGAATCTATTTTTTATTAAATTTGAACTCACTTCCACTTCTGCCTTCTGGCTAACCCTGAGTAAAAGGAAAAAATACTCCAAAAAACTTTCATTTGGCAAATCTTTTTTGAGGCATCTTTGGGTAGCATGTTAAGCACTGAACATCCTCTAGAAAATACTATGTGCTGGGTCCTCAATGATGAATAACAGAGTTGACTCTAGTTCAATGAGCACTTCTGTCTACAGGAACACAGTCTTCTGATAGTTTGCATATGTCTTTGGAAATTATGGTAGAAAGGATTAAAGTCAGCACAGGACACACCAATACCAAGTTCTCAGTACAAAAGAGATTCATTTGCCACAGAGGGACAAAAGTCAGGGAGTAAGAGACAAAAACTGAAGAAAGAAGACAGGTAGAGGGGGAAGGGATATTTGCCCCAGAGGAACAAAGGATTGCCTCTGGATAGAGAGGAGATAGACATGGACCATAGGTAAATGGCAGTTTAGAAAGAGAAAAGGGAAAACCCTGTGTTAGGATGAGTTTGTTTGTTTAGATTGAGCATGTTAATTAGGTGAGCCAAAAGGAGGTTTTTAATTGCTGGACTTCAGTACTTTGATAGCTGGATGTTGGTGATCAGCCTTAGAAGGAGGAAATGGTCAATAAGAGAATAGACCTTGATGGCTAGCTTTAGAAATATAATCTAATGGTTTTTAGCAAGGGGAAGAAGGGTAAAAGGCAAAGCCTCTCGATACCATGTTTGCCGTGCTTGGGCTAGTGTGTGGCATACTCAGGCCTGCTAGAACCCTTCAATGGTTGATTCAGGATCACACAGTGCCTGGTGACTGCTTCTAGTTTCTGAATTTCAGAGCATACTGTTTCAACCTTTGAAAATAGTAGAGAGCTCATAATTCAAAGTACTTCAAGTGAAGGACATGCCTCAAAGAAGATTTGCCAAATGAAAGGTCTTTGGTTGCTCTTTTTCTCCTTGTTGTAAAATAGAAAGGAGTCTTGTCCACAATATGGGACCCGTATTAATTACTTGTTTAATTAATTTACTTATTTACCTATTTTCCAGTGAACAACTGCCTTGTTGGCTTCTGAGTCACTTGAGCTTTCTTCCCCCAACCCGATTACATAAAGAATTCAGCTTCACATGTTAGTTCCTCAACTTTCATCTGCTGTGAATAATGTGGTCATATGTTTACCTGTATTTGAAAATAACCACTTAGTAAAGTACATTCATTAAAAATTGCGAGTGGTAATCAAATTTTCAAAAACAGACATTTAGAAAGAAAAACTGAAATTCCATACTCTAAATGTGACATATACATATATACATAAAGATATTTACATACATGTTATTTCTTTACATATATCATTTTAAAATTCAGATTCATACACTCTGCACACATCGGCTCTCTGTGCCTTGGAATTAAATCTTAAAGATATTCACAGTGCAACAAACTCCTTAGAATCTTTGTTATAAATGTGCGATATAGTCTATTTAATGGAGTAACTTATTAACTGTTCTCTTACACATAGACTTCAAGCTTTTCACTATTATAAGCAAGATGAATACAGCTGTGCAGATCAAACTAAGAATGCACCAATTTCTATCTGAAAAATTAGCTAGCCATACCATAGGGATTTAAACACACTTTGAACTCAACCATTCCATCCCAGGAATATATTACACTCTGCCACAATAGACAACACTTTTAATGTGCTGTTGAATTCCATTTCCTAGTGACGATTTATCCCACAGGCTCACGAGTTTGAACACTTGATCCTCAGCTGGTGGCATCATTTGGTTGTGGGACCTTTAGGAGGTAGGGTTTAGTAGGAGGAAAAGGGCTTCCCAAGGGCAGGTCTTGAGGGCGATGCCTAGCCTCCTCATTTCCGGTAGAAGGTCTCTAAATCTTTTTTTTTTCATTTTGTGGATGGTTTTTATTATCATTATTATTATTATTACAATTTATTCACTTTGTATCCCAGCTGTAGCTGCACCCTAGTCACCTCCAAATCCCACCCTCTTTCCCTCCCTCATCTCCTCCCATGGCCCTTCTCTAGTCCATCGATACTGGAGATTCTCCTACCCTTCCATCTGACCCTAGCCTATGAGGTCACATCAGGACTGTCTTTCATTCTTCCTCTGTGGCCTCGTCAGGCTGCTCCCTGTCAGGAGGAGGTGATCAGAGTCAGCCACTTAGTTCATGACAGCCCCTGCTCCCCTTACTAGGAAGCCCATTTGAAGACTGAGGTACCACGGGCTACCTCTGTGCACGGATTCCAGGTTATCTCCATGAATGGTCATTGGTTGGAGTATCAGTCTCAGAAAAGACCTCTGTACCCAGACTTTTTGGTTCTGTTGTTCTCCTTGTAGAGCCCCTATCCTCTCCAGGCAGGTCTTACTATCTCCCCTTCTTTCATAAGATTCCCTGTGTTCTGCCCAAATTGCTCTGGGTCTCATTGCTCTCATTACTCCCTACCCCCAGCTGCCTTGCCTTCCCAGCCATGAAATTGCATGACTTAGTATCAGGAGCCAAAATAAATCCTTCTTCCCTTAAGTTGCTTCTGTCAAGTATTTGGTTATAGTAGTGAGAAAAGTAACTAATGGGCCAGTGTTTCATGAAGGTTTTTTCTTTTTCTTTTTTAATCTGTGTTGATGGAGAGATGCTGAGCAAAAGACACAATGTTTCAGTTAGACAACAGGAATGAGAAATCTGTTGCATACCATAGTGACTATACGTAAATATGCATTACATATCTCATCATAATAAATATGTAAGTATAATGAGTTTGTTAAATTGCTTTCATCACAATATACTGTGTGCATGCATTACATCACATTGTGTCCCAGAAATATATTAAAATTATAATTTTTCAATTAAAAATAAAAAACTTCATAGTGTTGAAGGTGTTAACATCCCTGAAACTGCATGTGTGGTGAAGTTGATGTATGTGCATCTATGCGTGTGTGCATGTGAGTCTGTAGGTGCACGTGTGGAGGTCAGAAGTGAAAGTGTTGATTGTCTTTGTTGCTCTCCTCTTTATGTTTTCTATGCAGTGGCTCTCACGGGATGTGCAGCTCACAGATATTGGCTGGCCACGGAGTCTGCCTCTGCTCCCACAGAGCTGGGGAGCAGCTGGGGTTGCATGTCCACACCACCATGCCTGGCGTTTCACACGGGAGCTGGGCATCCATTCTCAGTTCACGCTTGTACATGTAGCATGTTATCCCCTGAGCCATCGCCTCAGACTGCCTGTTGCCGATATTTTTCTAACCACTGGACGATGCCGCTGACATGTCCACTGTTCTGTTTGAGGGTGATCCTGATTCTGTAAGTCTTGCCTTCTTCCCATTAGCTCTGACATTTCTCCTCCCTAGTTCTCGTCAGTCAAGAATATGAACTGTCAGATTGTCTTTCTGGAAATGTTCCTGTCACCCTATGTTTCTACCCCTGAAGTATGGACCGTACCAGCTATCTGTTCTAACTACCAGAAGCTTACTAGAAATAGTTTAGTTTTGAACTATTGAGTTGGGTGGGTATCAGAGTTATTGCAATTTTGTGGTTGGAAAGAGGCATGTTGTGGGGGAGGGGAATGCACATTTGCTCTGCTTAGCAGGGCATGAGAGGCCCCTATTCTAGAGCTGCTCCTGAAAGCAGGTGTCATACCACTGATCTCTCTCTAATCCTGCAGCTCAGTGAAGCTTTACAGGGCCAGTTACTAGCTCTCGCCTTATGTGGGGGCCAAGTGTTTTGGGGAGAAACAAAGGTAGCTATATACATCTAAAATTGCAATTGTCTTTGCTGTTCTTCTTCCATTGAGTTAATTACACAAAGGAAGCTGACCCAAAATGAGTGATAGTTCCTTAGAAAAATAAACTCCATCAACCCATCAATGCATCTAACCAAGACATCTTCTCTACCTGAGCTCCATAGGTGGGCTGTACGGTCCGGGTGCAGATGCAATCTAAAGTGACTGTGAAATTATTTATGAAGTTAGAGATTTGTCTTAATGATATTAACACCCTTCTTGTCGATTTGTATTATCACCTCTGATGCACCGTGTCTTAGGCCTGATGTCAGGAAGCAATATATCAAGGCAGCTCTAGTCCTGGAGGATAAGCATGGTACAGAGTCAAAGTTGCACTTTTGTGAGACAACTGTCAGTCAGTTCAAAGGGAGTCAGTGATGGGCATGCAGATATTTCTGGAGCTTGAGGGTTTAGAGTGATTAACTTACAGAGGAGAGAGGTTGGAGTCAGAGAGTTGAGGAAAGTAATGGTAGGGAGGGATCAGCAAGAGTCATGGTGTCTTAAGATGTCCTCCTTCCTTGACTCTGGCTTTTATAGTACCATTGTCCTTTTTCTTTTTTATAAACTGACTTTTTTTACAGTTTAGTTTACACAGTAGGATATGGCTGCTCTCCAAGCTTCTCTCTCTCTCTCTTTTTCTCTTACTCTCTCTCTCTCTCTATATGTGTGTGTGTGTGTGTGTGTGTGTGTGTGTGTGTGTGGTGTGTGCTTATCTTCAAGAAACCAGCCTATATTGAGAGTAGGCACTCATAAAAGTGAACCTAAATGTACAAGTATAACCAACATTAGGTCACCCTTGGCCAAGGTACAGGTAACAGATACAAATCTACTTAAGACACTTAGGTTGACAAAGGATGTTTTCCATAAGGGTGGCCAACCTAAAAGTTACCTTTCCATGACCACTTTTCCAGAGTCTGGAGCTCAGGGAAAATGTCAAGGCACAAGTCCCTGTGTGGAGTTTGTATGAGGGAAATGCTTGGATTTGGGCTCACTAATACAATGAATGGCCTAGTTCACATCAAAATACCAAATATCTTCTGGCCTAGTCAGGTCAACCTTAATAATAACAGCTTGACTATTCCTCTGACACGAGAGGATTTCCTGAGCAGCCTAATGGTAACTAACAGCAAGTTTTAACTTGTAAATGAAATTTGGTATATCTTTAAGTCAGGTTGAAAATTAACATAATCTTAGTGACAAAGTAACCCATGATGCTGGACATCTGTGGAGTTCTCATCTCATTGCATGAGAAACCTCTTTATTTCTTAGTTATGATATTGGAGACAATTTTTCAAAGCCCATGCAGTTGCTAGAGACCTTGAGCTGCTGGGCCTGAGTCACTCTGCTCATTTCCAGTGTTATCGTCACCTTTGTTATTATTGATGATGGCAGGTTTGGCCTTTGCTATCTGATGGATGGAGCCTTGGGGCAGGTTTATGGACTCTAATTTCAATGGGATACAGTAGAGATACAAATACTATGGTGGACCTTTGGCTTGATCTTCCCCTAGATGTACAGACTTGAGAACAAGATGATAGTAAATGCAAGGGCCCCTTAAGTGTCAGAGGCAATGCGCCAAGCTCTTGTGCTCATTAAATCATCCACTCATCAGGACACAATTTAGCATAATATTGAAACAGTACGATTCACAGCAAGAATACAATTATCTGAGCCCTACTTTCAGGGACCTTTCTACTTTCTAAAGGTAACATCCACCACCATGACAGAGGAACAGAGCTGTAGTTGAGGATCTAGGAAATACACTGCCTCAGACCTCTAAAAAGTTGAGCCAATTTCTAGATGGAGAAATGTGAAGGATTAGCAGGTGTTAGCTGGTGAGGAAGGCATGGAGGTTTTGCTCTAGATCTGGAGATCTAGAGAGAAAAGAGACTCTGGATAGATGAAAGCAAGGTGTGCCAGATTATCTGAAGTCTAGGAGCACACGTGTGGCAGGGGCGTGGGCTGGAGCAATCACCAAACTGTGAAGGTTTCCTACTCCACAAGGAGCGTAGATCTTTTCCCAAGACAGTGGGTGCCACTAAGAGGCTTTGGGCACAGGGACAGGGTCTTTTAATACCTCCAGCTTCTCCTGCAATGTCATCAAAGATTTATGTCAATCTCACAGGAGTGACTAATTCCACTTTAACATTTCCAAGATCAGGAATGCGTAAGTTTCACATAGGTTAGTTTGCTCTCCTTTGTCCTGGTTGGCTGACTGTTGCTGTGATAAACACTAAAGCTAAGTTGAGGAAGAAATATTTTACTTAGCATTAAGGTAGAGACCATCATTTATTCTAGAGGGAGCCAGGGAACAGATCAAGGTAGGAATCTGGAAGCTGGAACTAAAGCAGAAACCATGGAAGGACTCTGATTACCAGTTTGTTCTTCGTGGCTCCTCAGCTTTTTAAATAAACTCAGGACTGGCTACCCAGCGATGGCCCAGTGGGCTGGGCCCTTTAATATCGGTAAGTAATCAAGAAATGCAACACAGTCTGGCCCTACAGGCTAATCTGATGGAGTCATTTACTTAATTGAGAGTCCCTTAGTTCCAGGGGACTCTAGCTTGTATCAATTGGACAAAAACTCACTAGGACAAAAAGGAAGAAAATTTGTGTGCCTAGCCTTTCTCTTGGGATTAGATGAAGCCATTGCCTACCTTTCTCTATTTGCACATACAGTCTCTGAAATCCAATGTGATGCAAGGCCTGGAACCTTCGGTCTAGCTCAACTTTTTGCCTTAGGTTATAAATGATTTCTTTAAAAACATATGGCATAACTTTATCCTTTTCTGCCGGGTATAAATTAAGTTACTTCCCCTGTGAGTATGTGGGGACACTGTGATTTCTGCAGTCTGTAGATGTGCCTGTGGGTGGTACAAGATGGGCTGCTACAATGAGGCTATGCGAGGATTACCATAAGGGTTTACTTGGATACTTTACACTTCCAGTCATTAGCCTTCCTGCCTCGCTCCACCATTTGCAGCAATAACGAGGGGGCAGTGGAGGACAGGAACAACAGAGAAAGATTCTAGTTCGTCAGCATGGTCAATTTATGTGCTCCATGAGGATATGCAGAGGTTAAGTTCTATTCAGGTCAAAGGTTAGTTTCTGACTTTAATTTCTCAAAATTTGATGAGAGTGGTGATTTAGCCAAGATGGCTCAGAAATGAGCCAATTTGGGCTCTAATCTTAGGAAGACTTGTCACTTTCTGACCACATGAATGTTCTTAGCACTTCTCCAATAAATGAAGGAAAATAATAGTGTCTGGTGCAGAGGGTTGCTTTGACAGGACTCTAGAGGTGATCACTGAAGTAATAAAATTATATTTAATATAAGAGAAGCCATTAGGAATACAATGACCAATGGCTGCAAGGAAAGTCTCTAAAGGCTCAACCCCAGAGCACTGAAGTGATAGGCTCCTTCCCACCCAGGATTCAGTTCTCAGAACCTATTTTGATTTCACCATAAAGGATCATGGAACACCCAAAGGACACATAAAGCAAATAGGACCTCAGCTGTCACAACTGTCCTCCACTCTGCTGCTGTCACTTCAGAATGCACTTGGGGGGGAGGGGGAGGACATGTACTGATATGAACCCCTCCTCAGCAAAGACAGGGTTCTATTACAGCTTAAGTTAAAGAGTGTACACCCAGCCCAGACTCACATATTGAAACCTAATCTCAGTGCAGTAGCAATAAATGCTTACACTACAAGGGAATACCCCTTGTTAATGGGATTAGTGCTCTTAGTAAAAGACCTGAGAGCTTGGCCCTTCTACTATATGAAGACACATAGAAGATGCCATCTTCTTGATCTTGGATCCTCTGCCTAACCTGCAGAAGTGTAAAGAATAAAGTTTTGCTGTTTCTAAATTGCATAGTCTAAGATACCAGGAGTGGACAGAGACAGTAATAAAAAGATAAACGGAGAGACAGCCATTAAATGACAGCTATTGTCCATACTTCAGAAGTAATTTTTAAGTATTTTACTTTTAAAGACAGTGGTTTTAATTTCAAAGCTCACCCCAGGCAGGACAGTTGCTACACATAGAAGCTAAATCTGGCACCAACTTATGTCCTGAATGTTCTAGCCGTTCCTGAGTGGCTTATGGATACATAGATGCAGTGAATGCTGACTCAGCCTTACAAATTGTCTTGTGTTATGGAAGAAAAGCAAATAAGACACTTTAGCATCTGATCTGAATCCTCTGCCATGATGCTACTTCAAAGTCAATCATCTAGAAGCTTCCCAAGAAGGTACCAAGAATGATCATTTGTGTGGGGGGAGGGCAGAAAAAATTCTTCTCTATTTCGACAATCATCTGTGACCAGAGCTTGAAAGATGACATTCAAGACAGTATTTTGGGGAGAAGCTTTACTCATGGGTTCTTTCCTCCAAAAGTTTCCAGTTGTCAAGCACAGGCTGGCATAAGACAAATGATCCAAATGTGCTGGCTCATCTAGTCCTTAAGGCTCGAGTCTGGACAGAGGTCAGTGACCATGTGTTCCTTTGTAGGCCTGTGGTGAGGGCAGGGAGCCAGCACCACAGCTGGTGAGATCCATCACCGTCTGCATCCATTCATCAACAGACTCCTGATGCTCGATGTGTACCTGGCATTGGATGGCCGACGCTCTGAGCATAAAGAGAAGACGGCTCCCTTTTCCCTCCCCAGTCAGAAGGGAAAAGGAGTGGACTCTACGGTGTGGCGTGCCAAGGACCCGGCAGAACATTCAAACAGCAAGGGCACCCAGCCTCGCCTGACTAAGAAGATGCTCAAATCGTAGGTTTCAGAACCATTATGAGCGGAATAGCAGCCGAAAGAAAAAGATCCATGGAAAGCCTAACTGCTGGTCCCACGGTTCTAGCTGGAATCAAGCTTTTTACTGAGGTAATCACCAGGACAGGTGTCTTAAAGTGACCCAGTTTGAAATGTGGAGTACAGCATAAGCCAAGAAACCACCAGAAACACATCTTCCCCAGTCCCACCGCAGAGACAGGGGTTTATGTTAGTATAGGGCACACAGGAATGTACAGGAGAGGTTGTGGTAATAGTTGAACCTGGAGAGGCTAGAGGGGGCAAGGACCCTTCTCCTCTGCTTGGTCTAAGTGTTCTTGTCCTTACCAGAATTCACATGAGACATAATCTTTAACAAACCAGTCAGACCTTGAGGCAGACCTCGAGGAGGATGTCTTGGAGATGTCTAGGCCATGAGGAATTCTTCCTCATTAGCAGATTAGTAATTTTAAGGTGAGCTCATCATTTCAGTCTCTCTGGTGTGGAGACTGTGTCATCTGTTCCCTTCACAGAAATGGGACGCCACCTTAAATCAAATAACATCCTTCTCCATATGTGGCACATTCCCAGACTCCATCATTGTGAGAAATAAGAAATTTGTTTGCCTCAAGGAAGAGAAGGTGGAAAGAGTGTAAGAGTCAGAAGGTATGGAGGACACCCAGAGAAGAAAGCCCTCTAGATCAGCTGAGCAAAGCTCAGAGGAACTCACAGAGACTGAAGCAGCATGCTCAGGCCTGCAAGGGTCTGCACCAGTCCTCTATGTATATATCACTGCTTCCAGTGTAGTGTTTTTATGGGATTGCTGACTGTGAGATTGAGTGGGTCTCTGATTCTTGGGCCTTCTGTTTGGCTGTTTTCCTTCTGTTGGTTTGTCTTATACAATTACACTGTGTTAGTTTTGTTTTATATTATCATATTTTGTTTTATTACTATCCTTTGGAAGCCTGCTTGTTTTCTAATGAGTGACAGAAATGAAGTGGATCTGGGTGCCAGGGAAGGTGGGGAGGAGCTGGGAGGAGCAGAAGGAGGGGGAGACTGTAATCAAGTTATTTTCTATGAGGGGAAAAATATCTATTTTTCATTAAAAGGGAAAAAAAAGAACATTCTATTTGCTATAAATTACCAAGTCTCAAGTGTTGTTCTAGAATCTGGAAAAGATAAGGACATCCTTTGTGGACTTGATAGGTGGCTCAGCTGTTAAGTAGACCTTGTTTTTCCAGAGCACCTGAGTTTGGTTCCTAACATCCTTGCTGGACAGCTCACAATAACCTGTAACTCTAGTTCCAGGAGATCCAAACCCATTTTCTTGCCTCCATGGGAACTCCCCCACTCCCTGACATGTGACACATGGATACATACACATAAATAAATTGGGGACTACGAAGGACCGTCAGCAGTCAGCTTCCCTCTTGGGCAGCGCTCACTGCAGAGATTGAGTCACAGGTTGTGCAGTCTCATGGTGAAGAAGGCACTGATGGTCTTCAGCCAGTGTGTGAGGAGACCCGGCCTCAGGGCCACACTGAAACTCAAGGAGAGGATGCTTTGAGGGGATGCTGATGGAGAAGGAAAGAGCAGGAGCTGCAGGCCTGAGAAGATGTATAATATTTGAGGCCTGCTAAGTTTGAGGAGCGGGGAAGCCTGTTAGCAGAATTATAGCAGAAGTTTTATTTCACATAAGAACTGAAGATACTTGTCTCAACTCTTCCCTGCAGTGGACAGAGTGTGGAGACAGCTGAGAGTGATCTTCTTTACTGCTCTCAGAGGGGCCACATGACCAACTGTAGGGCTTCCTTTATTGTTCTGCATGGCCAGGATTTAGACAAGAATCCCTGGGCCACGTCTAGTGGATCACTATTGCCCAGAGCTGACTTGATATAACTATGCATATCCACACACCTGTCTTAGAGACAAACCAGTTCACTAGTGTGCCTGAACAGCTCCTAATTCAAAGGGCACATTTTCCTGATTCTGCTGATCTTCACTGGGCTTCGGTACTGTTGTAATAGATACTGCCCGTGTCAAGAAACAACCCCTGGGTTTGGAAAGATGACCAATTTCTGAGCCCTTAGATTGACAGTATGGGTGTCTCCTTAACTCTCAGTACCCCTGTCCTAATCTCACCCACCACAAGAAGATCCAGAGTGGTCAAAGCAGATGGCATGGAAAAGCACTTTGACCTCTGTGAAGAAGAGCCCCCCCCCCAGCTTTTTCTTTTATTACTCTATCAGTGCTAGTATTAAGATCTGCTGGGAGATGATGCTTTGTATTAGATCTCATTCCATTCATCTTTCACCTTCTTAAAAATGAGATCGCTTTTATTCTTTTATTTATTTGTTATATATAATTCATTTACTCTTTTACTTATACAGAATGCCAGGTCAGTTTTCCATTAGTCTTCTTTCTGTTACTTCTTTCCCAGTGGCTCCTGTGGCACTTGTTATAGCTCTTCGAGGCACTAGGCTCTCTTTCTTGCCAGACTGAACTGGGCAGAAATGTTTCCTGCAGCAGCTTCACCAGAAAGGAATTCTTTCTAACCTCAAAACCGTGCGGACTGCTTTAATCCTGGCTTAAGACATGGAAGCCGACTGTCTGCAGTGACAGGAACTCACTTTTAATTATTATTATCATTTATTACAATTTGTCATTATAATTTTATTATTCTCATTTTACTATTATCATTTATTAAAATTTATTCAATTTGAATCCTGGCTATAGCGCCATCCTTCATCTCCTCCCTCCCTTTTCTCTTCCCATGCCTCTCCCTCAGTCCACTAATAGAGGAGGTCCTCCTCTCCTTTTTTGGGGGGGTTCTTTTGTATTTTTTATATTAATTATAGTTTTTTCACTTTGGATCACAGCTGTAGCCCCCTCTGTCATTCATTCGAAATCTCTCACTCTCTCCCTCTTCTCCTCTCATGCCCCTCTTTAAGTCCACTGATAGGGGAAATCCTCTTCCCCTTCCATTTGACACTAGCCTATCAGGTCTCATCAGGACTGTCTGCATTGTCTTCCTCTGTGGCCTGGCAAGGCTGCTCCCTGTCAGGAGGAGGTGATCAAAGAGCTAGCCATTAAGTTCATGTCAGAGACAGTCCCATTTCACTTTATTAGGGAACCCACTTGGAGACTGTGCTGCCATGGGCTCTATCTGTACAGGGGTTCTCGGTTATCTCCATGCATGGTCCTTGGTTGAGTATCAGTCTCAGAAAAGACCCATGGGACCAGATTTTTTGGTTCTGTTGCTCTCCTTGTGGAGCTCCTGTCCTCTCCAGGTCTTTCTATCTCCCCCTACTTTCATAAGATTCCCAATACTCTGCCCAAAGTTTGGCTATAAGCCTCAACAACTGCTTGGATACCCAGCTGGATAGAGTCTTTCAGAGGCCCTCTGTGATAGACTCCTGTCCTGTTCCCTATGTTCTCCCTCTTCTGATGTCTGTCCCGTTTGCCTTTCTTTTTTTAATTAAATTATTTTTTATATATTAGTTACAGTTTATTCATTTTGTATCCCTGCTCAGTATCTAAGTGGGTAGTCTAGTAAGGGGAACAAGGACTGTCTCTGACATGAACTCAGTGGCTGGCTCTTGAACAGCCCCCCCCCCCCAAGGGAAGATCAACCTTGCTAGGCTACAGAGGAAGCAATGCAGCCAGTCCTAATGAGACCTGATAAACAAGGATCAGATGGAAGTGGAGGAGGACCTCTGCTATCAGTGGACTATGAGAGGGGCAGGGAGAAGATGAGGGAGGGTGGGTGGGATTAGAAGGGAATGAAGAAGGGGGACTACAGCTGGGATACGAAGTGAATACACTATAATTAATATAAAGAGTAAAAATTTAATTAAAAATACTTGCAAACCGAATCCAAGAACACATAAAAGATATCATCCACCATGACCAAGTAGGCTTCATTCCAGGCATGCAGGGGTGGTTCAATATATGGAAATCCATCAATGTAATCCCCCACATATCACCAGCACCAACCCAAACCTAGCAGGTTGATGGGGCTAGGAGGGCTTCAGACATTTTAGCTTCCCCTGTGTACTCCCTCTGAAACTGTGAAGTTTAGTAAAGGTTGACTTGTCCTCCTTAGCACCATTACCCAAATCCCATCTTATGGACAGTGTATGAGTACAAGAGGTCTCTGCCACTTCCCTCCATCGTTTGTGGGGTGCTGGTGGCCATTAGGTAAGTGGGGCCCCTGTGGTCAAGCCCCTGGACCTTTCCTCCTGCTCCTCCTAGTCCATACGCACTGATTTTGTCTCCTCCATGGGGGATGCTGCTTTTGGGGGTTGGGTTTCTCAGCTTCTGTTCAGCCATCTAGGACTTGCCAAGGCAGCCCACAGATCATTCAGTGTTTGGAGCTTAGTGAGGCAGTTTGGGGTATGTGAGTTTACTCTATCTCATACCTGACACTGAGCAGGGAGGTTAGGATCCATACAAAGAAAGATAACTTATTCTCCAAGGGGTGGGGTAAGGGTGGGGTTGATTTTCCTGAGACATTTGAATGAGCCCATTGTGGGTGTTTGTCTGCGTAATTTTGCTACTCTCACCTTATTCCTAATATGAAATAATGTGTATAAGACATGTATGATATAACGTGTGATGTACAAACTGTGTATGATATAACAGATGTACAAAACATGTAAAATGTAACTGATGCAAAAACATGTATGATGTAACGGATGCACAGAAAAGATCCGGAAGAACTGAGCAAGGCAACAAGGTACAGTGACCTTCTCCAGGTAGTCCAGCCCCTCCTCCTAAAGGTTGTAGAATTTCCCCAAAACAGTGCCACCACATGGGAGGCATGCCTTCAATAATGAGCCTGTGGGGGACATTTTACATTCAAGTCAGCACAGGCTTTCTTCACACAGGCCAAGCAAGAGGGGGCGTTTCTTTAGCTGAAGTTTTCACCTCACAAATGACTCCAGCCTCTGTCAAGTTGACAAAAGACTAGACAACATACATGGTGAGGGGTTTGCATCATCTATGCACAGCCTACTCTATATATCCAATAACATGCAGATTCTTTGGCAACACATGCTATAAACACTATAAAATTTATTCCAATATATTACTAAGGGAAAAATCCAAAAAGAAAGGTTGAACATGTTCAGTATGATCTATTGCCTCACTCCCAGAACATTTCATATCTGTATTTGGTAGTACATGTGGAATTCATGGAGAACTCTCGGATGCGGAGGGATGACTGTTAGGAAAGACAAGAATCTACTTTTCTATGGGAATCAGAGAAGAGAATCAATTACTCATTTTGCTGAGGCTGAAAAGACCAGAGAAGACTTTCCATGAGATAAAGCTTTGAACTTGCATTTTTAAGGATAGTAGAGAGATGTCAGGGGTACAAGGAAGAAGGAATATAGGTAAAAGGCAGGGAAGCATTTAGCATTGTGGTCTGTTTGGAACATAGTGATGCTGTGAGCAGAGCAGAGCAATGCAAGAGTAGGCATTGCAAGAGATGCAGTTGAAGGCTCAGTAAGGGCTGTCTGGGCAAGGCCTGAAGAGCCCTAATGCACCCAGTCAAGAGTGGGGGTAGTTAGGGGGAGAAGAGATTATAGGTACGGACCCAGCTGCATGGTAAAAATAGAGTTGAACAGATGAAAATTAATCCTGTGGATACTTGTGATAGAGACACTTCCACATATGCATGTCTGAGCCAAGTGGATGTCTGGAAATTAAATGGCTCCTCATAGCAAGTTTGGCAACACCGTCTTTGGCTGTTTAGCTTTGATGATTGCTACAGCACATGCATAGCAAGGAAGGGATTGCACATCAGTATTGCCCAGTGGCAACTGCTAAGCCAAAGGGAAATGCCAAATTCCCTTTGGCATTTCTTAAAGAAGTGATTGAGATTCTAAAGCCACGCTGTAAAGAGTACATCAAATATTGAACAGCTTGAAAGACTGTGCTTGTTGCCATTAGAACGCTGACCAGAATCACTCTGCTGGTGACACAGTTTTTAATTAAGTGTTTATAATGAGACATTGATAGCCACTTAAGAGGCCTTTTTCGTCCTTTAGGGGGGAGACGTGAAGGGAGGGTAATTCTGTGATCCTAGGAGAAATTAATATATACACATATTTCCGTGTGCATTTAGGAACACTTCACAAGAGGAAGAACTTCATGCCCTGAGACTTGTCACATATCTTAAAACTGTATGCGGGGTGGGGGGGGGGGAGCATGGGACCATGCATAGGTTAAGCATTCTCACTTCAGGGTATTTCTGTGGGAAAGCAGCATTAATACTGATGAAGGAATTAAGAATACTCTCAAGTTACTTAACTTGCATTTAATTTTGATTTTAAAAATATCATGTTAAGTATATAGCAAATGTCACCTTAAAGCAACAGAACTGAAGATCAACTGCCATGAAATAAAGAGATCTGCATTCTTTATGGAGCCATTAAAGTCAGTCAGAGGCTCGGCACTAAATCACAATGACAGGGTTTGCTAGTTTGGCAGGGGTTCGACCAGGCTAGGCTCGGTTGCATTTTTAATTGCAAAGGAGACATGTTAAATAGCAGCTTCATTTTCCCCTTTTTTGTTTTCTTCCTCTAAGTGCCTTATTTGCACTTGCATAATACTGTTATTTTTACATGCATTGCTGTACCTCAAACAAGAGACCTAGGCCAGGCCTGGTGGTTGTAATCTATGTACCCCAGAGGCTAAGCAAGAGGATCACTACTTTGAGGCCAACCTAGATAATACAGTGAGACCCTGTCTTAAATCTATATGTGTGCCCCACAAAAGAGTCAGTAGTAGTATATATAATACTTCCCTTTGTTCATACTCAATGTTTACAGCTAACAATTTCAGGTCTATGGTTCACTTGATAGAGTTAACTCAGTTCTCTTTCACTGCTATCTGTCTTTATGAAGACCTCAGATCAAAAAAGAAAAGAAAAAGAAGAAAAAGTAAAAGAAAGGCACTATTAAGGAAACTGTTTTTCTAAAGCCTTTAAACCAACAATTAAAAATTGTATTAATTTATGCCATAATGTGTTTCAATATATGTATACACTAAAGAATGCTTATAAATTAAGCTAATTACCAGACATATGATGTCACCATGTGAGTCATTTTCTGTCACTCTAACAAAATACCCCAAATCATCAAGTTATAAAGAAGAAAGAGCTGAGTGTTAGGGCACAAGCCTGTAACCCCCTAACACCAGTGCTGGGAAAACAGAGGACTATGAGATTCTGTTTAAGACCTGGCCTACATAGTGAGGTCCCATGTTAAAAAAAATAATTAAAGGAAAGAGATCTATGTTGTCTACTGTTTTCAAAAGTCTCCATCTATGATTCTCGACCCTGTTGCATTGGAATTAGAACAAAGGAGTAAGTACATACTGGATAAAGTGGAGGAGGTCAGTTTGCAGTAGGCAGGCATAGGGAAGGCATCGTAAACTGGGATACCACTTGACTTGGGAACTAGATGCTCCTCTCCTAACGATGCACCTAAATAACCTAACGTACTGGTACCCTGGGACTCCCACCTGCATCAGGTTGCATGCATACCCACTTTTAGCAATGAAAATAGGCTACTCCTCATAGCAAACCCTCGATAATGCTCTGTTTCTATCCAAACATGCCTCAGAACACATCCTGAAACCAAGGAAGATAGTCCAATCAAGTCTGGACTGGTTTTGATCGCACGTACCCTATTTAATATCTTATGCAGATGCGTGTTGGTGATACACGTGTCTAACAGGATTCATGATGGGAAAGAGAATTACAGTGGACAGGCTTGCGTAGTCCTTGTCTGTCAGTCAAAGCAGAGAACTGCCCCGGCATCACCCACAGCAGTCAGACTCTGTTAAGTGAAGCCCCAAGGAGTTATGGGGGTTCTTGAGGACTCACTCAGGCGCCAACTATCCTCTATGGCAGCATAGCCAACTAGTACTTTTGCTTGGCTTTTTAACAAAACTTGTTGGCACTGTACTATTTGTGTATGCTCCTTCAATTCTTTGAACATAAAAATCCTGAACCTGCAGACAACCAGAGAACACCAATAGCAGCAGAAAAGCAGGGGAGAGAGAGAGAGAGAGAGGTAAGCTGTGGTTCAATATTATCTCTCAGGGCAAACCCTTATTAACATAATCAACTGCATCTCATCCTTGCCTCTTAAAGGGAGGTGGCAGAACTTGATCTCCAGGCTTTAATACTTAGGATCTGGGAGGCTCCACATCTGACTATAGAAGTAGGGCACCATTACTTCTTCTGTGTATTAAGAACATTTAAACTGCTGGATATGGTTGCACACACCTTTAATCCCAGCACTCAGAGAGGGAGAGGCAGGAGGATCACTCTGAATTAGAGGCCAGCCTGGTCTACAAAGCAAGTCCAGGACAGCCAAGGCTACACAGAGAAACCCTGTCTCGAAAAAGAAAAAACAAAAGGAAAAAGAAAAAGGAAAAAAGAAAAAAGAACATTTAAACTGTACTCTTGCAACAATTTCTAAGCATACAATGTACTGTGATTGGGATAGATTACAGTGTTTGTCTTTTCATCTTTAACTAAATTGCGTATTCTTTAACAGTTTCACTTTTTAATTTTCAGAAAAGTTACTTTGATCTAAAGCCCCAAAGTATTGTGTTTAAAATATCTTTTTTATTTTATCTTTGTACACTTATTATAACCTGTTCATAAAGAGCTGAGGGAGAGTGATTTAATTTTCTTCTTTGGCCTCCCTGTTTTCCTTCCTTTCCTTGTTGCTTTTGTTTTATTATGGGTGCTGCATTTTCATGTTTCCCTTTAATTGTCAATTTTGATATTCTGTTGTCTTCCATTTAATTCATGATATTGTCATATTAGCTCAAATAAGATATATGTTCTCATTATTATTTATAAAAAATGAGAAGCTGGAATCGGCGACAGCATTTATTATAAGCATTTCCCTGATTAATATTTAGTGGTTACTTTATTAAAATTATTATGTGACAGACTTTCTTGTTTTATGACAACTCTTGTATAAAAATTACCTCATAATTCTCAAATTAGGGTAAATTTATATTCTTCTGGGTATAAAAGGAATAATCACTATGCAATAGAAACTTCATTAGGAGTCAAATCTCAAGCCTTGTTTATTTAAAAATAAAATAATCACGCTGTGCTC
>NW_026587216.1:12224467-12229237 GCF_907164565.1 Psammomys obesus | reverse complement strand
AATCTCAAGCCTTGTTTATTTAAAAATAAAATAATCACGCTGTGCTCTACCTGAGAGTCCACAGCCTTGCAGGAAACTAAATCAAATGCATAATCAATTTTGATGTTTCCTTTAAAGACAAAAAATATTAAATGGAAAATATAAAATTAGTAACTGAGTTATTTTAAGATATCACAGAAAAAAATATAGACTTTCAAAAGCTAATTAAAAATAAATATCAAAAAATATGTACCTGACCCTTGATTAGAGTATAATCTCCCTACAGTTAGCTGTAAATTTTTTACCATCTTTTCCTAGGATAATTTTGAGGTATTTTCTACAAGAATAGCAGGGCAGTTCTTTCTCTCTTCCCTGGTTGATGACAGCTTATTGTTGTTGTTGTTGTCATTATGATTATTACTAACAGCTTAGAAAGGCTCACCGCAGCCTCATAACTCACTTTGATGCCATCACCCATGAGCTGCAGCAGGTAGACGCTTTCTCTGCAACCCTCCATAATCCACTATAAGCTTGAGAGTTTTGTATACACTTCTGAGAACTTTGGCTCTAGGTGGAGGTGGGAACCTTAGGACGCTATTGTTTGACTCCTGAACTACTGTTTTTTGGACAGTCTTAACTCTTGGCTGTTCAAGTGTATCAGGTAAAAATGAGACTCCCATGCGCTTCCACGACAGTAATTCATTTTCTTGACAATCTACTATACTTGGACTAACTTCTTTTTTTATGAGTTTAGCCAGATTCCTTGAAAACTGACGTGTCTGTTAAAATCTGAAGTGTCCGATGAAGTCTTCACAGCGCAATGAATCAACTCTGTTCTCTCATTTTGACTCTGTGGGATAAGCAAAGGCTTTGGAATAAGACAGGAGTTGAATAAAATCCCAATTTTCTTGTGACTCAGTATATGCTTTGGGGCAAGGTGTTTAAGCAGCTGAAAGCCTTAGGAGAGTGTCATGCCAAATCTGAGTAACGTCCTGTTTCACTTGTTGCGCACGTGTGACAGGGGGAGCTATGCTGTCATTCACACTAAGTTGGAAGGCTTCTTCCTTAAACAACAAAATAAAAAAGTGCAGCTGTCTCTGCCTAATTGCAGTTGTAAAGTAGAACCAGAACAAAGCAAGCCATCGCTGTCTCCAGTAGGATAAGAGGCCTATAGCAGTTCAGTGTTCAAGTGGCCTCCAGAGTAATGGGGACAGGGACTGTCTCTGACAGGAACTGATTGGCCTGCTCTTTGATCAACTCCTCCTGAGGGGGGAGCAGCCTTACCAGGCCATGGAGGAAGACAAAGCAGCCACTCCTGATGAGACCTAATAGACTAGGATCAGAGGGAAGGGGAGAAAGACCTCCCTTATCAGTGGACTGGGAGAGGGACACAGGTGGGGAAGAGGGAGGGTGGGATTGGGAGGGGAGGAGAGAGGGAGATACAGGGGGGATACTAAGTGAATAAACTGTAATTAATAAAAATAAAAATAATTAAATAAAAAATATTTTTAAAAAGAGGCCTATGAAGCTAAGAAGACAAAGACATGATAAAATTGTATTTATTTGTTGGTATAATAGCTTATGATAGTTAATTTTGTGTATCAACTCGACTAGATCCACAGTATTCAGATATTTGGTCAAAAACCAATTTTGATATTGCAAATGTTTTTGGATGAAGTAACATTTAAATAAGTAGAATTTGAGTAAAGTAGATTACTGGACACAAAGTGCACAGGCCTCATTCAGCTACTAGAAAAGCGACTTCCTGCAGGAGGAAGGACTCCTCTCCCACTGCCTGTGGGCTCTAGCCATGGCATCACGGCCTCCCTGGCTCCACTGCTAGTCTGCTGAGCAGATTCTGTGCTTCATCAGCTCCCACAATTTGTGAGCCTATTCCTAAAACTAAATGCCAGCTTCTTTCTCACCCTGTCTCCCTCTCTCTTCATCTTCTTGGTCCTGCTTTCTTGAGAACCCTGGATAATAACACTGATTAACACTAATAAACATTTTTGGCAACAATGAACATAAATTTGTATGAATCCCTTGTGTTTATTCAAAGGCATTCAGTTTGGTTGAACCTTTGCCTCTCTTTGGCTTATTTCTTCTCCTCCTATCTCTCTCTCTCTCTCTCTCTCCCTTCCTCCTCCTCCCCATTCTTCTTCTTTTGTTTGTAGGTGTGGATGTGGATGTGGGTATGTATGCCAGTGTCAGTGTGCATACATGCACATGTTGAGGCCAGAGGAAGACCTTGAATTTCTTCAATTGTCCTTTTTAAACTTTAATTTAAAGAAAGTCTCTTTCACTGGATGGAAGAGTTCACTGTGTGAGGCAGAAGCTTCAAGTTCTTTCCTGTCTTTACTTCCCCAGCACTGAAGTGACAGGAACATGCAGCTGCCATGGGTGCTAGAGATCACAACTCAATTCCTTATACTAGGACCACAAGTGCTTTGTCAAATGAGCCATCTCCTCTGCCCCAATTTTTCTTCTTTTAGCCTTATTTTGATTTTAAAGGTTTTTGAGAGGCATATTCTTAATATCTTTGCTAAGTATTTGACCCCTCTCTTATGAATGGTCAATAAAACCAAGAAAATAGGAGGTGTTTGGACAAATTTTTAAGTACATATAAAATATATTTATATGCATTAGTTATAGCAACTTTCTAGAATAACTGTCTGTTTTGAAATGAAAGAGTAATGAAGAAAACAACATGAAGGATTTATCATTCTGTTCTGGGCTAAGCATGTGACAGCATTTTTAAAAATTTTTTATTAATTACACTTTATTCATTTTGTATCTCCCCATAAGCCCCTCCCTCCTCCCCTCCTGATCTCACCCTCCCTCCCCTTTCTGCATGCATGCCCCTCCCCAAGTCCACTGATAGAGGAGGTTCTCCTCTCCTTTCTGATCTTAGTCTATCAGTTCTCATCAAAAGTGGCTGCATTGTCCTCTACTGTGGCCTGGTAGGGCTGCTCCCCCCTCAGGGGGAGGTGATCAAAGAGCAGGCCAATCAGATTATGTCAGAGGCAGTCCCTCTTCCCATTGCTAGGTAACCCACTTGGACACTGACCTGCCATGGGCTACATCTGTGCAGGGGTTCTAGGTTATCTCCATGAATAGTCCTTGGTTGGAGTATGAGTCTCTGGGAAGTTCCCTGTGTTCAAATTTTCTTGTTCTGTTGCTCTCCTTGTGGAGTTCCTGTCCTCTCCAGCTCTTACTATTTCCCACTTCTTACATAAAATTCCACTCACTCTGCCTGACAGTTGGCCATCAGGCTCAACATCTGCTTTGATAGTCTGCAGGGCAGAGGCTTTCAGAGGTTCTCTGTGGTAGGTTCCTAGTTTGTTTCCTGTTTTCTTCTTCTGGCTTTCAGAGGCCCTCTGTAGCAGGTTTCTAGGTTGTTTCCTGTTTTCTTCTTCTGCTGATGTCCATCCTCTTTGCCTTTCAGGTGGGGATTGAACATTTTAGTTAGGGTCCTCTCTCTTGCTTGGTTTCTTTAGATGCATTTATATCATATGAGCTCCCCAGCAACTCATGTTGTGGGTGTTGTCATTAAATCCTGTTTACAGACCAGCTCTGCAAGGAACACCTCCAAAAAGCAGCTAGCCTCAAACTTGAACTCTGCTCAGCTGATTCCAAAGAAGCCTAAACTTTTGCTCCCATAAAGATGTGTTTTTTCATCCCAACCCCTGGTGGATAAGACCCCTCTCAAATTCTCTTGTAGCATGGTGCCTGTGCTAGTGTTGTATTTCTGGAACTCAGCTAAAAGTGCAGGACTCAATTAGGACAGAGATAGATCAAGTGGCCAGACTGCAGAACTAGTGCATTGTCCATCCTGTGTTAAAGAGTCTCATTTATGACTATTAATATTGAAAGGGATGAAATGTATCTTTAAGTCGGTCATCAATTTCTCCCTGCCTTCACACTCACAGCAGAACAACTGGGAACATTCAAGGTAACTGGAAAAACCGAGGAATGGCTGAAGCTCTGTAGGGCTCCTGGGGAGCCCCTTCTTTTTTTCTCATCTATAGAGGCAGTCATTAAGTCATCCGCTCTTGGTGCTGCTGCAGGATGTAAAACATCTGAGGTTTCAGAGGCACAAGGCTTCACTGGGAATCTCGTTAAAGAGCAGGTTATGGTTTTGTAGGAGTGACTGGGATCTGCAGTCTGTGCCTTACATGCGAAGGTGATGCTGCCATCCTGGGACCACACTGGATGGAAAGAAAGAACAATGTCTGTGATAAGTAGACTAGTGGCAGGAGTTGAAGAGAGTCACATTGGGTTCTTCTGTTTCTATTTCTTTTTGTTTTTAAAACATAGTCTTGAAATATAGCCCAGGCTGGCTTTGAACTACCATTCTTCCTGCTTTAGTCTCTCAAGTCTTGGGTTTACAGCCATGTGACTCATTTCTGTCTTGACATCTGTTTTGTTAGGCCTCAGAATAGGTGGTAATGATCTATATCGTGTTTATTAATACTTAGTTAAACTCTCAATGTGCTAATTTATTGATTATGACATGGTTTTGTAATATTTGAAATAATGTCATTAGCTAAAATTGAAAACATGTTATGGGCATCAAATATTTTAACAGATTCTTTATGGAAGTCAGTGTAGAGGTTTCTCCAAAAATTGGAAGTAGAACTCCACTATAACCCAGGTATACTACCCCGCGCCATAGTCCTTGGATCCCATAAGCTACCACAGAGATGACTGCTCACCTGTGTCTACTCCTGCTGTATTCACAATAGTAAGGAAATAGAAGCAGCCTGGATAGATGGATATTGAAAAGTGTTT
>NW_026587216.1:12141567-12224367 GCF_907164565.1 Psammomys obesus | reverse complement strand
TGTGTGTGTGTGTGTGTGTGTGTGTGTGTGTGTGTGTATAAGACAGAAGTCAACCTATTGTTGCTTGGAATCTATCACCTTGGTTCATTGACACAGTGTCTCCAATTGGGATCTGGAACTTCCTAATTAGGCTCTACTAGTTAGTTGGAGAGCCTCAGGGATCTCCTGCCTCCACCTCCCCATTATTAGGATTAGAAGTGAGATACTGAATCTGTCTTTTGTGTGAATTCTGAAGATTAAACTCGGGTCCTTATTTGCATGGGAAGACATTTATCTCTATCTCCCCAGTCTCCTGATTCAGTCACTTTTAAAGCGTCATTAAACTAGAACAGTCTAACCACATAACAACACTGCCTCAGAAAGCAGCTACTTTCTGTTACTAGAAGCATTCAAGTGAAATATACTGACCTCAAGAACTTGAGTTGAGAATCTTTTAAAGTCTGTTTAACTGCCAAGTAAGTTGATACACAATGAACATGACTGATATGTCCCCTTCCATTTTGAAGAATCTGTGCAGACGGGTATTTCCATCTTTCCTTGGTTATTAAAAATGCAAGTGGAAAAATTACTTCATTCAAGTATAACTGCTCTCATCTCCATCCAAGACAAAGGGGAAAGGAACAGACTTTCTATTGAGAATTTTGCTCCTGATTCCCAAATGGAACATTTTTTTCTTTGAGTTCTAAAGTGGTATCACTCAATTTTCTGTATATCAATGGCATGTCTTTCTTCAAAAAAAAATAGTATCATTCAGAAAGGCTTCCTCTCTTGTATGATGTGAAGGAAGATTCAATTGCAGGAAATCATTTTTCCTACTGGTATTGATGCAGGTCTTAAAAATTCTCTGTCATTGTCATTCTTGTATATGGAACTATCAAAATGAGATACAGATGATAACATTAAGCTATTGTCCGTACCACTATCTTGCCTGGCTTAAGTTTGGATATTAGTGTTGTGGTGCCCATGAGAACACAGGGCTCCCGGACTTGCTGCTGGCAGCATTGCTGGCTGACACCTCTAGCTGTTAGCCCTCTGAAGTTTCCAGCCAGCCCCCATTTCCTGAAAGCCACCACCAGCCAATGTTTAACCATGGCATGCTAATAAAGGTTGGTTTCTGAATGCTGCAGACTCCTCCAACAGATGACTATTGGGCAAGGATTCCCCATCAGCTGACTAAGTATTCCTAGAAGCTAATTCCTAGAAGGATCTGGTCCCAGATACTTCCTTCCCAAAGTCCCTTCCCTCTTTTCCAGGCATCCCACCTGCACTAGGGTCCTCTTACGGGCATTTCTCCTACTACGTCCCTATTGTATCTAACTTTTAGAGGACCCAAAGTAACATAAGTGCTGGTAGGAATAGGTTGAGAAAGCAATGGGAAAACTACAAAACTGAAGCAGGCCTACTCATAGCCCAAAAGGCTAAATGGACACCTTCCTGATGATATATGGAACATGGGAAATCCCTGGTCAATGGTGGAGGTCCAAATACTAAAACTTTCACCCAGAGAGACCAGGACCAATGAATAGGTTTTTAAAAATCATGAGGAGAGAGGCAGGTATCTACTGAGCAGGAGGGCTTACTGGTTGCTACTAGGCCCACAGAGTATTGAGACCTTAATGAGAAAACTGAGAACTAAACTGAAGTTGGAGATTTTTATTTACAGCAATGAATCCTGCTCCTACAGCAGAAGTTCAGTATAGATGTATAGGGGTGTGTGTGTGTGTGTGTGTGTGTGTGTGTGTGTGTGTGTGACTAGTTAGATAGTTGGGGGTAGCTAAGGAGAAAATCTGTTATGCTAAATTCAGAACTCTGGATGTCATGTTCAAGCCTGGAATGCTTGAACATGGGAAGGAATGTTCTAATTGGGCATTTCCAAAGTCTACCACAAACCCTTTGAATTTGCCCAGGTTGCCCACCCATGCTGAGTATGGCCCAATGGCTCATAGGTGGAAGGTAACTGGAGGGGTTTCTTCACTCCTCAGCAGGAGTTCATCTGAATTCCTTCCCTTCCAGGTAGATACTTGCTTAAACCCCAGTATTTGACTGTGGACCTTTAGAGACTAATAGAGGGAGAATATACTAAAGACAGTATATAGGATTTGTATGTAACTTATATACCTCAACACATGCACATATTCTTGTCTCTGGGGAGGACTCCTGGTATTAGATTTTGAGGGGCTCTTCATTAATGGAATGCAATTACATCTGTGAAACCTGATTCCATCCCTAGAGCTGAAAAATATGTGCATGTGTTGAGGTATATAAGTTACATACAAATCCTATATACTGTCTATTCAACATCAGGGACTTTGGAATCTGCAAATTTTGGTATCATTGGGTGCCCTGGAACATAAGCTCCCCCAGATTCTACAGAATGACTGCACTGATGAGTATGTGAACTGGTATCACATATTAACACACAACAAAAAATTTTTCCACAGAACTTAATAACCGGATGAGATGGCTTAACTAGTTGACATTAGCAGCCTGAACCATTAGCTACTGGATTGGAGAGAAACACATAGAGAGGACCAAGGTGATTGTTCTGGAGCTTAAGTTTGGAGCACTTGTTGCTCTTGCAAAGAATCGAAGTTCAGTTTCCAGCACCCATACTGCTTCCTAAATTGGGAGCGGGGAGTAATTATGTCATGCAGTGGAATAACGGTGGCCATGCAATTAAATAGCTCAGATCTCGGGCCTCCTGCCGCAAGGAATGATTGACTGACAGTTCCAGATCCATTACCATGTAGTTAACCAACTGAGTGATAAGCATGCCCTCCTGAGAGATGTGGGCATCCTCTTTGAAAACCAGTCTCCCTCTCCCTCCCTCTTTCTCCGTCTCTGAGTCTCTCTGTCTGTCTGTCTGTCTCTCTCTCTCTCTCTCTCTCTCTCTTTCTCATTACATAGCTCAGGATGACCTCAAACTCACAGTGTAGCTGAGGCTACCCAGGAACTGCTGATCCTCTTACCTCTACCTCCTGAGCAATGGGATCCCAGTTCCACACCATGGCGTCCCTACCTTGCAGGTTCTTATCAAAACTTAACACTACTGTGTCCCACTCTCTCACTGCTGCTGCAGGACAATGACGAGAAATAAGCCTACTCTGTACTATTTTCAGGAGGCACATTACAGGTACTGCAAACAGAACTTACAACAATATTTACTGTAACTTAGGAACAAATGTATTTTAATTGATGAGAAAAATACAGGGACGTTTAGATGATATAGTTAATGAAGGCAGAGATAAAACTAAGTCTAGGACTGAGTCATTTCTCTTTTGCTGTATGTGTTTAGTTTGGGTCATCTGTAAAGCAGAGACATGGTTAAAATTTTAAGAGACAGTGGCCAAAGCCATTGTAAAATAAAGGGAGGGAGCAGGAAAAAAGGGACCTCCAGAAGAGAACCAGGTCTCAATCCTATGATGGAGAATTGGAGGGAAGAGAAGAATGGGACAGGGAGAATCTTAGTCACTTACACATTTTAGAAAGGCCCAACCAGCTATTGGGTAATTCTTCACTAAAGTTTCCTGTTGGAGGAGAAGACAGCTGAAGTGGTACAAGATGATTCTGGAACATTGTGTGATGAGGCTGTCAGAAAAGCCTATTGCTGAACCAGAACCTGATCCTGAGACAGAAGCAGATCTATTTGAATAGAAAAAGTGGGCTGCTATTAAAAGTACCCTCCTGAAGGTTCTTCTCAAGAATCTTCAGACATAGGCTCAGTGAAAGACATGAAGACTTTTCCTTGGGCTTCTGTGACAAAGAAGAGCCTCCTTGCTGGTGCAGCTGCCTTAATTACTGGGCATCACCTCACCATGAGAAAGAACCACTTCACAGCCCTATCCAGATCTGAGCCTGGATCTCAGGTCCACTGTAAAATTGTCTGGAAGAACAAACAGCAAGAGAGCAGTTCAGCCCATGAAGCTACAAATCAGGGTGCTATTGAACCCTGGAGAACTGTGAGATGTCAGGAAAGTCTTTAATTCCCTACTGGCACTCTCTCAAAAGACAGACAATTCAGAACGGAAGGGCGGGGGTGAGCTGGAGCTGCACACTAACAAAGGAGCGAAATTACCCAGCTTTGTTTTATTGTGTTTGTTGACCCCAAATCTATTCAGAATGTCTTTAGCAGACCTATCACATTTAGGCGTAAAGTCTCAATGTGGAAGAGAAGCCTTGAGCCACCAGGGAAGAGATCAGGAGGAGTCCTTCCTGCTGCACTCACTGTATCGTTACCAGGGTTTGGAGTGGGAAGGGAAATTGCTCCATCAAAGTTAATTTCTCTCTAAATTTTTTTAAATAAGTTAAAAATGTTTCTCTAAAGGCATCTAAGCCTACTTTTGATGCTTTGTTATATTTTTTTTATTACTTTCTAGATGTTTCAAAGGCTTTTAAAAGGGGCCGGAAAGGTGCTCAGTGGTAAACTCACTTGCTATGCAAGTCTGGCAGCCTGAGTTTGATCGGCAGAAGCCACAGGAAAAGCCAGATGCGGTGGCTTCTATCAATAATCATAGCACTCTTGGAGAATGAGCCAGAACCTCGGTGGGGGGAAGACAGCCTACAGTACAAGCATAGTGGCAGAGATCATGCTTCAAACCCAAGCTGGGAAAGAACCTGAAATGTGTCTCTGACCGTCACATGTATGCTGTGAACACACACACCCAAACACACACACACATCTGTGAGAAATACAGAATTTGATAAACCTCGTAAAAGTAGGAAAATTTAATTTATTTCTTGAGAGTGAAATTGCACTCGTGTGGTTAAGTCGCACCCTTGTCCAGCTAGAGCTTTATCAGAGCAGCTACACTGGGAACTGTGTCTCCACACAGACTCCAGATACCTGTTCTTTGTTGAGCACAATGCAAATTTTCAGTTTATTTCAAAACCCCCCTAGAATGGTCATTACAAACAGGTCTTATGCCCTGAATGAAGTTCTCAGGATTGTCTCACAACAGCAAGAACCCTGGCAAATGACTATGAGCATGTCACTGTGACAGCCAGCTCCCTAAGAGCACTCTAAGGAAAGCATGACTGCCTGCAGAGCTTAGAGCCTGAAAAGGGGCAAACATTGCTCCAAAACCTTTGTCACAGGTGAAATTTCTCTTCTGTGGTGCTGTGATTCTCAGAATGGAGGTTCTTTCACGTGGCCTTTCTTTTCTTTCCATTCATCAGTCCATGGAGAGATGTTTTTTAATGAGGCACAGGCAGGGCTGAAACGACAATGAAAATAGATCAAGAATCAACATAGAAAGAGAAAAGACCCCTCGGCCCAAGAGCAGCTTCTGTTATACAAGGATGGTCCTGAAGGAGACTGTCAAGTGAAAGTATTTGCAGTTTTAATACCAGACTTAAAATTTAAGCTCAATCAGTTTCTGGAGCTATATTCTAACTATTGAGGTAGATTCACACTAGACGACTACATTTAGGGAACTTTACAAGTACAGAAAAGAAGAGCGCTTACTGCACCTGCTCAGCCCTTCAAATCAAGCTCAGACAACTAATGGGCTTCACACTGAACCCTCAGGACAGGAACTGACAGAAAGTCCAAAGAGCAAGGACACCCACTTTTGAGTTATATACATCACTCCATGGCATGTCATACTTGATATTACTCCTTATTAAAAAAAATTCCCTCACCTTACATCTAAGTGAATACAGATATCATTCCCAGAAATTGTTATGTTAGCATGGAAAAATGAAGGCTGACTACCAATAACATTTAGAGAACCAAGACCCTTCAAATCTGTTCATGGGCTTGCTCTGTAGACATCATTTCAAAATGTTGAAGACACTGTTGGCATTCTCTAGTACATGTACATGTGAGACTGGATTGTCACTTAAATATACTCCAAGAAAATTCTAAGTGGAAGTGGAAGCAAACTGAGGCATTATGAATGTCATGGTAACTAGAGGTGAACAGCGGTAAATTGTGTTCCCGGACATCTATCTGTCAGTGGGTTCCCCCAGTAGACTGCCCAACAATCCACAGCTTAGGTAGCATTCATAAAAAATATTTTCTAAGATTCAAAGAGATGGAAAAGGAAGTGACCCCGTATTGTTAATGGGAGTAACTGAAGAGTTGAAGTTAAAGAGATATCTTGCCCAAAAAATTAGAAGTTTAGGTGGCAACTCAGCAGTGAGCTGGTTCTGCAAACACGAACAGCTCATCATATCCTCTCCTCTGAAATGTAAAAAAAAAAAAGCTTTATGAAACAGTTTGAGCTGATGTCTCAGCCAGCATAAAAATTGCTCATCAAGTGAGAGATAAAATTTTAGTGGAAATTGGAAAGACAATTGTGTTGTAATGATATGCATGAAACTATGCCTGTACCAAAAAAAAAAAACTGATTTGGGTATAATCCAGAAATTTCCATAACCAAGAACTTGAGGATTTGTGAAGAACAAGATTCTCATCCATCAACAAATTAAGTATCAGAACAAAATTGTACTTGTGTATCATTATCTATCTATGTCAGTTTCTGATATCTTTGCATTTGTGTGTCAATAGAAATACTTAGATATCATCTAAGATATATTTGTACAATAAACACAAATATATTTATGTGCACATATAATGTATCATCTATTCATCTAGTTAATCATGTTTTAAGCTAGGGTGATATATATTAGACATTGTGCTATAAAGAAAGAGAACTGAGTCACTTCACCAGGGAAAACACTAATGGAGTAAGGACAGATTCGGCTCAGAATTGGAAAGAGCCCTTACAGTTTGCCTCCTCTTACTCACTTCCTGCTTCCTGTTCATTTCCTTGTTAAGCAATTTGATAGGTAAGAAAATTCAGCCAACCCTACTTACCTCTTGATATATTTTTCTTCCCAATATTTTCAAAAATAATACTTGATTATTGACCTCACATATGATCGCAGGGCAGCTTGTCAACCAGGTGCAGAGAACTTACACAGGAATGAGGGTAGTAATACTCTGTCTTAAGGTTCCTTGTGAATCCAGAACAACATGAAGGGCTCTTTCCTGCTGCTAAATGTATTTTGCATGTAGATAGGAGAGCCATCATGTTTGTGTTTGGTTAAGTGGAATAAGAAGATGCCTCAGAGGCCCTCTGTGGTAGGTTCCTAACTTGTTTCCTGTTTTCTTCTTCTTCTGATGTCCATCAAAGCAGATGCTGAGACTTATGACCAACTGTTGGGCAGAGTGCATGGAATCTTATGTGAAAGAAGTGGGAAATAGTGAGATCTGGAGAAGACAGGAACTCCACAAGGAGAGCAACAGAACCAGAAAATTTAAACACAGGGCTCTTTCCAGAGACTCATACTCCAACCAAGTACCATGCATGGAGATAACCTAGAACTCCTGCACAGATGTAGCCTATGGCAGTTCAGTGTCCAAGTGGGTTACATAGAGGGACTGCCTCTGATATGATCTGATTGGCCTGCTCTTTTATCACCTCCTCCTGAGGGAGGAGCAGCCTTACCAGGCCACAGAAGATGACAATGCAGCCACTCCTGATGAGATCTGATAGACTAAGATCAGAAGGAAGGAGAGGGGGACCTCCCCTATCAGTGGACTTGGGGAAGGGCATGTGTGAAGAAGGGAGAGGGAAGATGGGATTAGGAGGGGAGGAGGGGGGGTTCATGGGGGATACAAAGTGAATAAAATGTAATTAATAACAGTTAAAATAAGAAAGTGCCTCAGTATCTGGGAGTACCTTCTATTGTTCAGGGGCTCTGAACACAATCTCATTGCCTTTATTTTATTCTTCAGCTCCTTTCCTATACTAATATAGCAAATACATTATGGTTCAGTTATTAAAGGGTCTCTCCTATATTGATGTTTTCATTAGCACAGCCCCTCCAGGAGGTAAATGCTATTATTATCTTCATCTTACAAATGAAGAAAGAGATTTCATAATTATTAAAAATCACACAGGAAAGCGCAGAGTCTGAATTCTAAACCACACAGGGTTTGGTCCGGAGAATACCCCAATTTCTAGACACATTGCCTTCCGCAAAAGAAACTAGAGGGAGGAATGAGGCCATAAAGACTGTGCTCAGCTATTAACCTCCGAGGTTGTGTGTGACAGGAGACTGGAGGAGACCTTCTTCTTACCAACTTTCTCTTTCCATCCTTCTCCAACTTTAGAAAGGACATGCACCACTGAAAGTGTTAGTGTACATCTCAGCAGGAACTAGAATTCTGAGACCAGGTTGAAGCTGCTCAGGCTGTGGTCCGCGTCAATCCCTACTGGCTGCAGTGGATTAACAGGAATGAAGAAGATCCTCAGAGGAAGATGCGTGTGTTCTTCCAGAAATTAGTCTCTCCTCTGAAACTAGTGCATAATGGATTGCTGCCTGATGTGCAGAAACCAGAAAATCTGGCTGCTGGTAGTTTTAGTCTCTCCATTGCTCACAGGATCACTGCTACAGAATGTGAGAGAAGGTCTTGAGAAATCTGGGACTCTTGCAAGACATGTTCTTCCCTGAATGGTCATCTTGACAGATGCCATTCTCCTCTTCTTATTGGGTTCAGGAGGAAGCCGAGAAAACTCACTTCAGAGAGGAGAGCTTTTGTCTTTGCGCCCATACTTTTTTGTGCACATATTTTGTGATTTGTGTTAAAAAAAAAAAACCTGAAACTTTATTACCAGCAGCGCAGCTCAAACTTAAAACTTGTTATTCAAATAAATATTTAATTTTTTAAAAATGCAAGTTTTGTTTTCTACACACACAGGGAAGCAGTCAGCTAGAGATCTGAAAGGCGAAGCTGTATTGCATATTTAAAGGGTGAAATCCACAAGGCAAGGGGGGCTTTAGTGAGTGGCAGGGTCATCGAAGGAAAATTTTACATTATGTATTAAGCAAGGGAGTATCTGTTGGCCGCCAGGACACCTGGCCTCAAGACCCTTATTATTCCTCTAGACATTCAGTTGGTCTGGAATGAAGGTCCTTAATTCAACCTCCCAGGCATTTGGTCTGGAGCTCAAGGTGATAAGGGAATAAAGGAACAGTTACCTGTCTGTAGTTAGTGAGGACTTAGCAGGCAATATATTTTTATAACTTAGTCACCTTGGTTACGATAACAGGAAGTTTTACATTGTTTTTACCAGTTTAATAGACAATTAGGAAAATATTTCAAGGGGCATGGTAGGAGCTGGTTCCCCAATCTTGGTAATGTGAATCTAGCTTGACCCTGCTAACAAAATGGGGGAGCAAAATGGAAGAGTTGTTTTTGAGAAGTGCGGGCTCTGGCAGCCTCCTCCTTACATTAGTTGGTTGGCTGGTTGATTGGTTAGTTAGTTAGTTAGTTAGTTAGTTAGTTAGTTAGTTAGTTAGTTAGTTAGTTAGTTGTGTCTGTGCTCCCCTGTGCCCATGCATACCACAGCATGCACACAGAGAACAGAGTCACCATATTATTATCTCTTGTGTTCTGTGTGGCAGAAGCCAGGCAGACCAAATGTCTCCTGATTAGCATCCGGAGCCAGGACAGGAAGGCTCAGTTGGCTGGTGTCGGCGCTACCCACTACCAGTGCTTTGGCATCTGGTGCACGGGTATGCCCCAGAAACTATACTCCAATAGAAGCAGACAGGAAATCCACAACCAGCCCCAACCAGCCTACCCTGCCACACACAATCTGTCAGACAGCCATGTTATGGATTTCAGGGACCATGGCTCAGTCCTTCCTTTCACCTCTCACCTCCACACCACAGTTTTAGTATTTGTGAAGAACTAGAAAACTCATCTTTCTTTTATTGCCATTTTCAGCGGCATTTTGAAGACAGAAAACTGGACTGAAATAGCTATATGGTTAATTTTCAACTTACGAGAGAACTTTAAAGGGAAAAAATAGACTAGGAAAAAGTATTTTTGAGGGGAAAAAATCCATATGAGCTGAAAATAGACATGGCTGAGGTGATTGCAAGTTGATGTCAGGAGGAAGGAGGAGGACCCTGGTAAGGGTATTGCTACCTCCCAGCTATGAGAAACAAAGTTGTGTGAAGTTTAGTTGCTGCTGCTTGATTTTAGGGAACAAATTGCCAAAATATTGTGATGAGCTAAAATAAATGTCAAATCATTTCACTTTCTTTTATTTCTTTATTTTAGATGGATTCCTAAGTACTTTCAAAACACATTTTTATTTGTTTATTATTTCTTTATTTTTACTGAGCTTGCTACTGTGTGGCCTAGGAAACAAACAAACAAAAATATTCACTGTGGCATGTTGTTTTTCATGAGAACTGTACACTGAGGGGAAAGATATGAAATTACATGCAACAGTACGCTGGCTTTCACAAATAGTGTTGCAAGAAATCAGACATAAGGCTATATTATTTCAGCGACATAAGCTACATACAGCAAAATATATTTGCACTATCATAAAGATAGAAAATAGTTACTCTGGGGGAATAATGGCTGAGGAAGCAAGAGGGGGGCACTTCTGATGACTTTCTGTTTTGGAGCTAAGTGCTATCTTCATGGGTGTATTTTGGCATGTAAGACTATGCACTTGACAGGAACATTTTTCACATATATTATTCTTCAGTTAAAAACTAAAAACAAAGTGTTTACAGTTAAATAGTCACCAGGCTCTGAAAAAAAAAAAAAGTGGATGATTCAGAGAAAAATACAAGAACTTCTCATCTTGGACGGTAGAGCCTGTATCTAAATAACTGATTATTCTGGCCTTTCTAGTTGTAATAAAGCAAAACAGTTTTATTGTAACCAGTGAAGCAGGTAACTCACTGCTGCACCTTGCCTAAAGGGAAAGAAAATAACAATGTGTTTTTGGAGACAGACCACAACTTTTGTTCTTGTTAAAGGGAGCCAGGACTTCAGAATGAGAGAACTGTATCTATTATCTGGGAACCAGGAAGACATAAAGGGGTTGTGAGAGTGTTGTGAAAGACAAGCTCCATATCCTCCGCCATATCTTTGGCTATTTTATTTTATTTTACTTTACTTTACTTTACTTTACTTTACTTTACTTTACTTTACTTTACTTTACTTTACTTTACTTTACTTTACTTTACTTTACTTTATTTTATTTTATTTTATTTTATTTTATTTTATTTTATTTTATTTTATTTTATTTTATTTTGGAGGGAGGAAGGGAGTTTGGGATCATCCAAGATTCTAGATGGTTTTTGTTTGTGGTTGCCCCTTCCACTGCTCACTTACTGTTCTCTAGATATCTAATACTATGCAACTTTTTCTTATTTTGGTGTTCTGACTTTTGTATGTTCTTTGCTGGAATAAACAGCCGTTTGGGAAGGCTCATCTGAGCAGTACTCTTCCTAAGGCAAGTCCAACCTTTTGACATTAAGACATGATGTCATGTCCAGTTACTGAAAACAGATTTCATTATGTTTTAAATAAAACTATGGTTCTGTGTTAGGTTGCATTCATGCTTTGCTTGGGGCACCTGTGGCCCACGGGCTAAAGGCTACAGCAATCAACCAAGTTTATAGACAGCCTCCTAATCTTTTCAGGAAGAATGAGACTCAGGTTGGGGTGTATGTGACACAGAGTGGATTTTCCACACCACAACAGGAAAACAACACAGTTCATTATCTTATTAAGGTGACATGAGCTATCTTGAAGAAAACTGTATCCCAGGTGCATATAATATAGGGAAATGGTCAGAAGTCAGGGTTTGAGTTGAGGGATTTCTTGAGCGCAGCCACAGAGAATACTCTCTTGCACACTGCAGAAACGTTCCAGTCAGTAGAGTGACCTTGTCCCACTGACTTGGTGAGCTGAGTAGCACACTTAATTTCAATCCCTGATGCCTTCTCCAAACTCTTCAGCCTCCATCCACAGTTGTGCACCTGAGCAAGTGGACTGGATGCCAACAAGGACACTGGCATGGACAGCTTTTTGCATTCTGATAGGACACGTGAGATGACATCATCGATCCTGCTGTCTCACCAACCTGGAGGCACATTTTACTAGAAACCCACTGGCCATGCTGTTCTTGAAAGCAGCAATGCTGGCTTCACCTTCCTTCCTGTCCTCCAACTACAATTCCTGAGTAGTATCCCTAGCCCTGCAGCAGACCACCTTCTGAGGGCTCTCTGCTTCCATTCCCAAAGCACTCCAAAGATCTTATCTGACAGTCTTCCCTTTGTCCCAGCTGCCAATACCTTGAGACACTTTCTATTGGCAACCTGCTGGCCACACTGGCCTGGAAGGGAGGTAGTCTGGTTTTTCACCTTCATGTTCACCATTTCCAGTTCTCCATCTCATATGCAGCCCTGCAGCAGGCCGCCTGCAGGGGCCTGTCTTCCCTCTATTTCCATTCCCTGGAGACTCTGAAGATCCTTGGTGCAGTCCTTGATGTCCTCCTTCCTGTGGCCCTCTCATCCACCCCCCTTCTAGACCAACCCCAGTTCTCCATGTCAACCTCCAATACCTAGAAACCCATTCTTTTCGAGACCCACAGTGGTCGGTCACATCTGGCAGGACTCAGAAGTACTACCCTGCCAGGCAACCCACAACCACCACATTCTCCAGTAGAAATCGAAGAATGGAAAATCCACAAAGAAAAAACAAGACCAGATACCAAAACCTAGAACGACAATCATCCCAAATCCAGATGTCTAGACACCAGCATAAGCACAATCAATAACAGCTAGGACAAAAAATGTCTCCACCAGAACATTGCAACCCTATTACAGTAGGCCTCAAGAAGTGCAATATAGCTGAAGCATGAGGCAAGGACTTCAAAATGGCTATTATGAATGTAATCAAAAACCTTAAGGAGTATATGGATAAATCCACTAATAAAATCTACAAACCCACAAATAAACCATGAAATGAAATAAATAATATAGTCTAAGACATAATAGTAACTATCAAATCACTAAAGAAAAAAGCTCAAACAGAGGTAAAAGTGGAAATGAAATATTTAAGAAATCAAACAAAAACTCTACAAGTAAACTTCACCAACAGAACACAAGAAATGGAAGAAAAAAATCTTATACATTGAAGACAAGATAAAAAATGTTAAATGTTAAATGTCAAAGAAAATGTTAAATCTTTAAAAAAAAAAAACAAAAGGTCCAAGCATAAAACATACAGGAAATCTAGGACACTGTGAATAGATCAAATCTATAATTAATAGGAATAAAGGAAGGAGAAGAAACCAAGGTAAAAGGCACAGAAAATATTTTCAACAAAATCATAGAAGAAAAATTTTCTAACCTAAAGAAAGAAATGCCTATAAAGGTATAAGAAGCATGCGGAACACAAAATAAATTGAAACAAAAAGGAAAGTCCCCCTTATCACATAATAATAAAAACATTAAATCTGCAGAACAAAGAAAGAACATTAAAATCTACAAGGGAAAAAGGCCAAGGAATAGTTGAAGGCAGATTTATTATAATAACACCTGACTTCTCAATGGAGACTCTAAAAGCCAGAAGGGCCCAGACATACATTCTACAAACTCTAAGAGACCATAGATGATAACCTAGATCACTATAGCCAGAAAAACTTTTAATCACAATAGGTGTAAAAAGAAAAACATTCTAAGATTAAAAAAAAAAAAACAAGTTTAAGCAGTATGTGTCTATAAATACAGCTTTATAGAACATGCTAAAAGGAAAATATCAACCTGAAGAAGTTAACCACACCCAAGAAAACATGTGGTATAAATAATCTCAGATCATTAAATCAAAAGATGGGAGAAAACCCTACAATAAAACAATAAGACAACAGCAAGCAACAAATACTGCTCATTGAGAACTCCCAACATTCAATGGTCTCAGTTCCCCAATAAAAAGACACAGACTGACAGACTGGATACAGAAACAGGATCTATCCTTCTGCTGCACCCAAGAAATTCACCTTAACATCAAGAATAGACATTATCTCTTGGTAAGAGGATTAAATATATATATTCTAAGCAAATGCACCCAAGAAGCAAGCCAGTGTAGGTATCCATTTTAATATCTGACAAAAACAGACTTCAAACAAAAACTAATCAGAAGAGATAGAGAAAGACACTCCGTACTCATCAAAGGAAGGATTTAGAATCGCAATATCCTTGTGGATATTGCGATTCTAAATGACTGTGCAGCAAACACAGGGGCACCCAAGTTCATAAAGGAAATAACACTATGGAAAAAAAATCACGTACTGACCCCCACACAGTGGTAGTGGATGACTTCAATACCTCACCAGTAGACAGTTCATCCAGACAAAAACTAAACAGAACCCCTGGAACTAAATGATGTCATTAATCAAATGGACCTAACATATTTACAGAACATTTCACCCAAACACAAAAGAATATACTTTCTTCACAGCACCTCATGGAACTTTCTCCAAAATATAGCACATACTTGAATACAAAGCAAGTCTCAACAGATACAAGAAGGTTGAAATAATGCCCTGAATCCTATCTGGCCATCATGGACTAAAGTGGCTTATTAACAATATCAGAAACAACATAAAGCTTATAAACTCAAGGAAACTGAAACTCATTACTGAACGAAAAATGGTTCAAGACAGAAATTAAGAAATCATTTACTTCCAAGAATTGAATGAAAAGTAATAAAAGAAACAAATTTACGGAATTCAATAAAGGCAGTTCTAAGAGGTAACTTCATAGCACTTAATGCATAAATAAAAAAATTGAAGAAATCTCATATTAGTAACTTAACAGCACATATGAAAGAGTTAGAACAAAGAGAAGAAATGACACCAAAAAAAAGTAGATGGAAAGAAATAATCTAAGTTGGAGCTGCAATCAATAAAATAGAAACAACAAAGAAAAAATACAAAGAATTAATGAAGTAAAGTTGGTTATTTGAGAAAATCAGTACAACTGACAAATTCTTAGCCAAATTAATGAGGGAGCAGAGAGAAAATATCCAAATTTAAAAAATTAGAGATGAAAGGGGAGCATAACAACAGACATTGAGGAAATCCAGTGAATCATAATGACATACTTTAAAAACCTGTACTTCACTAGACGGCAAAATCTAAAATAAATGACTAATCTCTTTACATATAGGCCTACCAAAGTTAAGTCAAGAGCAGGTAAAAATTTTAAACAGTCCTGTAATCCCTAGTGGAATAGAAGCAATAATTAAAAATCTCCCAAACAAACAAACAAAAAAATCAGGGCCAAATGGTTTTAGTGCAAACTTCTATCAGACTTTCAAAGAATTAATACCAGGACTCCTTAAATTATTACATAAAATAGAAACATGAGACACATTATCCAATAAGTCTTACAAGGTCATAGTTACCCTGTAAAGGCCCAACAAAGAAAGAGAATTACCAATTTCCTTTACAAACATAGATACAAAAATACTCAATAAAACACTGGCAAACCAAATCTAAGAACACATTAAAGAGATCCTCCACTATGATCAAGGAGCCTGCTTCGCAGAAATTCTATGGATCCTTCCTACTAGTCAGAAGACTCCATCGGCTCAGTTCATTGTTGTTAAGTTGATAGAGACATCAGGATGTGTAAAACACTCCAGAGTGATGCTGCAATCCCGTTTCAAGTTACGTTGGTATCTACATCCTCACTAAATAAGAAAAATCAAAACAAACAACTACAAATTTGTGTAAGGCTTCATTCAGCAATGAGACTGAACTGGAACTCTATTCTATATCTCCTGGGTTCCCGGGATTCTCTTTCCAGGGCCACTTTGGTGGCTCCCTTCCTTCAAAAGCCAGTGTGACTTCTTTCCTGAGGTGTACTCTTCTCTAAGAAAAGAATAATTTATGTGATAATAAGGAATAAATAAAATGAGTCTTTGCCATCTAGTCTTCAGGAATTAGCATGTTGGATCTATTGAGTGTGACCAGGACTTGAACACCAACGACTTCAAAAACCCTGAGCTAATCCTACTCTGGGGAGGGGTAACTGTGTGCATGTTTCAGCAAGATCTGCATGGTTTTGATTTCTTATTTGCAGACTCTGAATGTTAGGAGACAGTAGCATCCATGTAAAACACTCTTCTTGTAGAAGTTCACCCTTAGAGTCTTCCACAGCAAGATCAAGATTTCCATGTCTTCTAAAGTGTAAGACACTCAGAGATTCACTGATTTACATCTAGCAGTGGTGAGGGTACTGGCAGTCACAGGTAATCCCATGGGCAAGCCAGCAGTGTTCACCACGACACAGTAACGTTAGGTGGTGATGAGGAAATTCCTGCTCTTCTCCCGTGACCAGTACAGCTATTGAGGGGCCAAGCCTGGGAACTCTGTGAACTTTAAATAGACCGAAGAGTTCACACATCTAACACATTCTGTTTGCTTACACACACTCTCAATGTCCATGTCCCATTCCCTAGTTTATTCACTATTTATTTTTTCAAATGTGTTTCAGGCTTAAGTAGGCAGATAAATGACTTTTTTTTTTTTACAGTCCTTCCTCCAGAGCAAGCAGATGTAGGAGATGTCTCAGTTGTGTTCAAACTACATTTGTATGTTGGGTTTTCTTCTTCAGACTCTGAGAGTGCTGCTCAGAGATGCTAAATTGGCAAAGTTACGACTCAATGCTCAATCATATGGTGTGAAATTCTGGGTAGTATTTAACATGTCTGCTTATGCCGATAATGCACACTAAAATGAATGTCATAGCTTCAAAAATGTTTCATGCAAATTAAATTTGCATCAGCGAATTGAAGGACTTCCCTACAGTTTAACAACTGATTGGCTTAGACAAATTGCACTGTAGAGTTCATTCCTTCATAAGCTCTTTCAGGTTTGACTGCAAGACCTGAAGGGTGCACAGGGTGATACCCAGTATTTCTGAAGATGCTCACAGAGTGCTCCCATGTCCTCTAGATGCATTCTGGCTTTCACATGTATATTCCTTCTCTGCTGCTCATTTTAAAACATGGGCACCATGTCTTCTTTTCATTCATTAATGCTTATTAATGCAACAGCATGATGCAGTGACATTTTACAAGCTTTGCTATGGAGAAAATGGAAAGCTAAAACATTATATCATTTGTCGACAGCCCTGTGCCCCTTCTTATCTCTCTAGCTCCTCTCCTCCACCAAAACAACTGTCTTTCCTTCAGAAGTATGTCATCTTTTTCTTCACAAAGTACATATTCAAAATAAAGGAAAATTGTTTGTCAAAACAGCAGACAATATAATAGTTGGTGTTATAATTACTGCACCTTGCACTATGAAAAGATATAATGTCATTTTAGAGTAATGGACATTCTCTATTTGATGCATCTACAGTAAGGACACTTTCTATTCAGGGTTCCAGCAGGGTGAATAAGTAGGCGCTTCTATATATGTGTGACTGAAAAAGGCGAACAAATCCAACAGCCAAGAATAAATGCTAAAGAACCTATTCTCAAGAATATATTCTAAATTCTACTCAAGGAGCAGATGCTTTCAACCACTTTCTAAAATAAGCCTCTTTTTTCTCCAACCTAAGATACACAAAGAGTGATACACAATCTCATCTCTGAGCATCAGGAAAGTGCCGGAATCTATCTTAAACATTATTTTTCCACTATATTTCCTTTCTGATTTGCTTAGGCAGTTTTGCTGGCCTCACTGTTAATGATATATTTGTTTTTCTTTTATGTCCATAATGGTTCTGTCTGCATACATGTATGTATATCATATGTGTATCTAGATCCCCCAGAGGCCAGAAGAGGGTATTGGATCCCCTGAAACTGGAGACAGTTGCAAAGCTTCAGTGGGTGTTGGGAATCAAACTTGGGTCTGCTGGAAGAACAACAAGTGCCTTGGACTGGAGAGTCATTTCTTCAGCTCCCTCCTTTATTGTTTTTACTATATTTATTTATTTATTTAATATGGGTGTATCTGCATGTATGTGACATAACACACGTGTGGATGTCAGAGGACAATTATATATGATTTTTGATATTGTAATATAATTACATCATTACCCCCTTCTTTCCTCCTCCCATTTGCCCTTTCTACTCACATTCAAATTTATTGCCTCTTTTTCTTTAGTTGGTGGTTTTGCTGGTGGTGGAGGTGGTGGTGGAGGTGGTGGTGGTGCTGGTGAGTGGATATTCTTAAATACATAAATACAACCTGCTCATCCATATAGTGTATGTATATGCTTTCAGGGCTGATGACTTTGTAGATAATCAATTGGTGTTCTCTTCCCTGGGGAAAGCTATTTCTCCTGCTGTCAGCATTCCATAGTTACCTGTAGTTCATTGTTCAGGGGAGAGACCTCAGGAGCTTTCTCCCATCTCTGTTATCCTCTTTGTTGGTATTTTTCTTGTTCAGTTCATTTTTAGGGAGCCATATCGGTGAGACTTCATGAGTACAGCTTCTCTGACGTTTCTAGGAGATACAATATCACAGCAAACTTCCTAATTCTCTGGCTATTAAAAATAGACCCCTACCCTGTCTGCCTGATCCCAGAGCCTTAGGTGCAGGAGTTGTGTTGTAGATATATCTGTTGCAACGGGGCTCCACAACTCTGCATTTTGATGGGCTGTGTTTTTCTGTAGCAGTCTCCATTTATTGCAAAGAGAAGTATTCCTGAGAAAGGGTGGTAACTACACATACCTGTGTGCATAAGAACAAATGTTATAAATGTGGTCAGGGCTTATGCTGGTTTAGTACATGGCAATTGCAGGGTCTCCTTCAAGATACATGACTTCCTTTACCCAGGGTAGTTGGCTATGTTTCCAGTACAGAGCATAATATTTTTTTCTTGTTGATAAGATCCTATATCCAAATAGAGAGCTGTTGGTTATTGCTCTGTTATACGCATCACACTACTGCACCCTTAAGGTTATTGTGCCATGTTGGTTGTTGTGGTGGTTCATGAACATCCTAGCTAGGTTGGACTATTGATTGCTTCCATACTTTGGAAGCTTGAATGCCACTTTCTGTTACCAAGGAAGCTAATCCTCAGGAAAGAGGAGGCTTTTGGATCAGATCCAGCTAGAATCAGAGAACAACTTTGAGGAGTCATTTTTTTTTCCTTCTACCAACGTGGGTCTTTGAAGTTGAACTCAGATAGTCAGGCTCGGCTGCAAGCGACTTTACCTGCAGAATCATTTTGCTAGCACAAGTGCCCCTTTATTGACGGACCTGTTTTTGTGTGCACTATTTTGTGTGAAATATACAAATAGCAATATTTTACAGCCCTAATTACAGTGTGGGGTTGTTATCTCTTCAAGATCTTATCTGTCTTGGTAGGCAATAAGATACCTGAGGGAAAAGAGTACTGCACTCATCCTTCTATCCCTAACACATAGTAAGTGTTCGCTGCTGCTGCTGCTGCTGAGTGATAGAGCAAAAGAGCAAAATTATTCTCCTCAGTAAGCATTTGTTTTCCAGGCTCTATCCCAAAAGACTTGCAACTCAAAGGTGTGATTCAAAAAACAAGCAGAGAATGAATTCAATTGAATGCTTTATAAAAATACTTTCCTGTGAAGGTGGAAACAAACCAACCACCTTCCCAGAATGGTGATGACATCTATTCTAGATGTTCTTAAAGCAATGAAAAGTGTGTCATGATTGGAGAGACCTCACAGAAAATGAATAAAACTCCAACTCTCCTAACGAAACCATAAGCACAGAGGAGAATGACGAAGGAGATCATTATCATCCCGGTATTTTTAGAAGTTCTTTGGTGACAGGTCGAGCTTTGGAGAATCAGAAAATGATAAAAATAATCTTGTTATTCCACAAAGGAGGCTCTATATATATCAGGCCAATTTTGAGCACTGGCTGAGAATGTTGAGAAAATATTTTTAAGTGTTGGTAAAATGATAGGCTTTGGGGGCAGCCCTGCTGTATAAAAGATTTATCTTGAGGGAGATGAGAGATTTTTGCAACGTGGGTGTCACACAGAAACAGCACAGAGTGGTTTCTGGGGTTTGTTTCCCAAATTTTCAAGATAAGAGTCCATAAGGAAGAATTTTGTGGGCTATAGATAGCTAAAACTTGCCATTTCAACTCTTCGAGGTGCCCAGGAAGGTCCTTTGCTCGCCTGCATGGTGTCCATGCTGTCCAGATCTGAAGGATGCTGCTCTCAACTCCACTTTAGGCCAGAGGACTCTGAACAATTATCTTCCATCTTCCATCAGTAGCTGTTGTAAGGCAGACTCCATGGTTCTGAGGAACTCAGGCTTTGATTTTCAGGAAGAAATGACCCTCCATTTATTTGAGAAGTTTGATTCTGTGTATATTCAGCCATAAGAGTCTCTTAATTATTTAAGATTAGTCATAAGTTAAATAGGACAAAAATGATGTTATAAATAGTTTATTGAATATCTAATCAAGAAATTTGGGCTAAATTTATATACCTAACCTATGAAAAGGAGAAAGAGGATGAAGCCCATGATTATTTGAAGCTTGAAAGTTTCTTTTTCTAAAGTCTAAATAAATATGGGTTCAGGGATATTTATGATAGTTGATATTTTCTTAATTCTTATTTTAATATCTTTTTATTTCTTGTTTGCCTGTCTGAATTTGCGTCTTTAAAAGTATTCTGATTGTGTCTCATTTGAGTATTTTTTAAATGTGAATTAAAAATATAAATTCACATATCAAAGAGACTTTACGTGCTCTTTGGGAAGGATAGTGATTTCTAGCAATGTTGACTTTATTTCACTAGATAGTATAATTGCCATAAAGTGGACCTTACTGAGACCAGTGAGACTTGGCTATAAAGCTGAAGCAATATAAAAATGTAAAATTGAGGGATAGGTAGGGAGTTAAGGAAAAACACCCCAGATTTACACAATAGAACCATAGGACTATAGTCTACCATGTAAGTCTCACTGTGTGTGAAAGACATGGGTGCAATCTGAGGACTTCTGGTTCATTTTGTCCCAAAGTAGCTATGACATCATCAGTCTACCTGCCACGAGATCCATGTAGCGTTTTATCTTTCAGCTGTATAGATTCTATCATCCAAGCCTCCTCAAGAGTGCAAGTGTGATGCTGAAGGAAAGACATAGTGACACATAGCAGATGGTGCTGTCCATTCAGCTTATCTCCTAAGTGTGACTTGGAAAGGCTGAGGAAGGAAAGTACAGCTAAAATGTCAATGTTGTTCTGTCCCAACTGGGGAAAAGGCCATGGAGCCTATACCTGGATGGGTAGCATGGGGAAGAGAAACTTAAAGGGGGAAGAGAAACTTAAAGTTGGAAGGAAGAAGAAGATGGAGACCAACTAGGTGAAATGAAAGGGTTTGTGAGGTTGCAATATCCAATTTGGCAGGTTCACTTGCAAAAGGCAATATTTTTATAAAGAATTTACATAGGCTTTCGTCAGTGTCCTGTGGAGTTTTTATAAGCTAAGAATTCTATCATCGGGAAGAGTTTTCATTAAAAGTTCTGCAGCCCTGTGCACCGACAATGAATTCATTGGAGGTAGTCTGTGTAGGCCAGCACTCCCTAGAGAGACAGGTGTTTTGTCTGACAGGCCTAAGTCGCATCCCATCTAGAACATTCCTTGGGTTTTCCACTCCCTGAGATCACTTGTGCTGGAAGCATTCCCCAGCCTAGAGTGTGAATGAAAATTGCAGGAGTGGGACTGGCAAAAAATGTCAAGAAAACAGACAATCGCTGCTGCGGGACACCAAAAGGTTGTACCCAGTGACTTCCAGATGTTGTACATGAAGTCAGTACTAATTGGCAGGGTAAGTTTCCCGAGTCCTTTAATGAGAACCCTGTTGAGTCATCTCAGACCACTGGTATTCATGAGCTTAAGTGGAGAAGGTAGCTACCGGTTGCCAGCCTCCATCAGACTCCCCGAAGCGCTCTCTCATAACAGAGGTAGCGCATTTCCAGACATCTCAGCCCTTCAGAGGAGCACCTTTCTCTTTTCTCTACGCGTTCTCTCACACCTTAGCCAAAGAGCAAAGGCTGAATGAGCCCATATGTTCAAATGCACTGGAGTAATCTGAAGCCCATGCCTCTCAGAACAATTAATTTAGTTTCTCTGGCTCTCATCTTTACAATGCTGATGACTGTAATAATTACTTAATAGAGAAAAAATAAGGTCAAGAGTGAAAAGTTGGCATTTATTAAAATAGTGTTCAAGAGGTCCCCAGTGGCCTGAACTGATGGCTTCTGATCAGATAATAGCTTGGATACATGCCAGACTTTCTAGAAGACAAAGCTTCAGGGTTCCTGCACAGTGAGGTGAGGTTCAGGAGCAGTTTTCATGGATTTCCGACATGAAGAGAGCCTTCAAATATCATCCTGCCCAGACATATTTTAGAACATTATAAACCTTAGAATTTAATTTTAAGAATGAAATAATCCACAGAAAATAGTTTTAAAATAAAATACTTCTAATAAAAAGCAAGTTTCTCACCAAATTGTGCCTCAAATCCAACAAAAATGTCTTAATTAAGTTTTGTTATCTAGCATCTACCATTCAGTGTTAACATAGGAATAGTTAATAGTTCATTGAACCTATTGTCCTATGCACCCCCCAAACTAGTTTAGTGTCTTTATGGGACAGCTTAGTAACTTCAAAATGTGTATGTATTACGGTTTTGAAATTTATGGTTGGTTCATAATGCTGTCTACACTTTGAAAGACAAGGCTACTAGCACCCTGGCCTTCTCGTCATGCTTCCCCCTACCAGTCACTAGAGTGGGTCTTCTGGGTCCTTCTTCCATGAGCCCTCAAAACCTTCCTTACCTTTTCCTCTCTCTCCTGTTTCTGTCATTTAGATCTTTACCTCTGTCTTACTAAAGTCAATGACATAACATTCTTCTGTATGACCTTAATTATCAAATGACTTATTTGTAAGTTATATACAAAAGCTTAAAATCAATAATCAGTACTTACCCAAAGCTATTACATAAGTGCAATTTATGAGACAAATAAGACAATGGTTACATTGCTTTTCTTATACAGAATTTTTCCATGAGTGTATACTTGCCAGTTTTTCCCCATAATTTTGAGGTTGTTATTTGTTCATTTCAAAAGCTTAAAGCTATACAAGCTATTTTCCAAGGAACCCCTCTGGAATTCTCCATTCTTCTCTTTTCTTCTACATTGGTTAATTTCTATATTTGTGCTCATATTTGTTACCCTGGCATTTGGATGTTGATGTGTGTGTGTGTGTGTGTTAAATATCATGTTTCCTGAATCTTAAAAATTCTTTTTCTGGAATTACTTGATGGGCTGGTGTATATTTTGTCTATTTCCTATAAACAGGTCTATTCCAATGTGCACGGAATCTTAGACAATTTTAAGGCTTCTTTCTAAACAAGTTATTTGATTAGGAAAGTATTACAAGCCAATGAGGATGGTAGTAGGCATCTGTGATCACAGCACTTAGGGGACTAAGGTTTGAGTATGATGAATTTGAAGCAATCTTAGGATACATAGCAAAACCCTGAATTAAATTATTTTTAATTACAAATATAAAGCATTATATAACTCATATATATATTTTTGAGTTATATAAACTCATATTGGGTTTATATATGAACCCATATTGGGAAACAGTATTTTGCTGAAAACAATTTAGAATAATGAATAAAATAATAATAATAATAATAATATTTATTATTTTATGGAGTGTATGCAAAGATTCTTCATGGTATCTAAGCATAATCTTGATTGATAACTGCACCATTTTTTGGATAGTTTTGTACTTCTACCACAGAAGATAGCAAAATGTTTATGTCTGTAATGGCAAGTTCTTGCGAACATGCTGCACTGAAGTTACATATCTATGTGTCTGTATTGCTCATGTAATACCACTTATTGGATTACATGATATGTCATGACCCTATGAATATCAGCTTCCAGTGAGTTCTTCAGATGTTGTGGGCTTGCGTCACTCATGATGGCCACACATATAAGCCCTAGCCAGAGCTTGCAGGGGAATGAATGAATATAAACAATAATTTATGTTCTGATTACATCACATTTAACATTTAGAATTTTATCACATGAAGTAACAAATGTCCCAAACACATCTTCTCTTAATGGTATAGTTGCTATGTTCCTAGAGAAAATCCCTTTTAACATTAACTTGACCCTTCCCTACCACTTGCTGTCACCAGCAGAGAGGGCTATAGTGAGAAAGAGAAGAGAAGCCCCACTGCTACAATGTCTCAAGGTAGCAGAGCTTCAGCTAATCTGGGAAGAAATTATATCTGTGTGTCCATGGAGGCAGACAGGAGACCTCAGTAGGAAGAAGTCACTGTTGTTGAAGAGCAAAGGTGTTAAGCACTGGGGGGGAAATGGCATAGCTACCACAAAACTGCCTGTGTGGTGACTGCCCTGGACACTGGATGAGTGGTCAAATGAATAAAGGGTACCTGTTGTCTCTTCATCTGCCTTTGGGTTTTGTACTTGGAGTTGGAGATCAGAGGTAGTGTGACAGAATGAAGCTATAAGACTTATAGCCTCAAGCAAGGCCAACTGTGAACTTGTGTGGTGTGTGTGTGTGTGTGTGTGTGTGTGTGTGTGTGTGTATGTGTGTGTGTATGTGGCAGTTTGAATGAGAATGACACCATAGACTCATGTTTGAACACTTAGTCTCAGCTGGTGGAAGTGTTTGGAAAGTTTAGGAGGTATGGCTTTGTTATAGGAGGCATGTCACTTTTGAGCTTTCAAAAGCCCACATCAGGATCTCTCTCTGTCTCTCTCTGTCGCTGTCTCTCTCTCTCTGTCTGTCGCTGTCTCTCTCTCCCTCCCTCACTCTGAACCCAATTTGTGGGTGAGATGTAAGGTTTTATCTACTGCCTCCGAGCCACGCCTGCCTGCCTGCCTACTACCTGTCTCCACAATCAGTACCATGATGGTAATTGAACTCACTCTCTGAAACTGTAAGCAAGCCACCATTTAAATGCTTTCTTTTATTAATTTTTTTTTTTTACTTGCGCTACTACCATGATATGACACCCTCTGCTGCACTCATGAGCAGCCAGTTCAAGAGCCTGTCTATTAAGATTTTGAAACTCTAAAATTGTGAATGAAGCCAAGGTATGGTGGTGCGCACCTTTAATCCCAGCACTTGGGAGGCAGAGACAGGAGGATCTCTGTGAGCACAAGGCCAGCCTGGTCTACAGAGTGAGTTCCAGGACAGCCAAGGCTGCACAGAGGAACCCTGTCTCAAAATCCCAAAAACAACACAAACAAATGTAAAATAACTCTTTTCTTTTTACAGGTTATACTTCCTTGGGTATTGTATCATAGTTACTAACAGAGAGGGCTCACTAAAATTCACCATGCCAATGTCAGCCTGGCGGCCCAGTCTCAGTGATTCTACGGAAGAAATGCAGCAGTGAGCAGCAGAAACCCTTCTGGAACCATGGCTCGACCAAAGAGCTAAAGACACTATGGAGTGAGTCCTCAAATCCCTAAGGGTGTCTGGCCAACCTGCGCACACAGGGAGAGGGTAGGTCTAGTACGACTGATGGTGAACGTTCTAATGCTAGTCAGAGGTGGTTTTTTTTAATAGTACTATTAAAAATTTTGCTTTGTATTAAAATTTCTCAATATCTTTTTTTAACTTTTTTTTATTTTTTATTAATTACACTTTATTCATTTTGTATCTCCCCATAAGCCCCTCCTTCCTTCCCTCCCGATCTCACCCTCCCTCCCCTTTCTGCATGCATGCCCCTCCCCAAGTCCACTGATAGGGGAGGTTCTCCTCTCCTTTCTGATCTTAGTCTATCAGTTCTCATCAAAAGTGGCTGCATTGTCCTCTACTGTGGCCTGGTAAGGCTGCCTTCCCCCCCCCCCCAGGGGGAGGTGATCAAAGAGCAGGCCAATCAGATTATGTCAGAGGCAGTCCCTCTTCTCATTACTAGGTAACCCACTTGGACACTGAACTGCCATGGGCTACATCTGTGCAGGGGTTCTAAGTTATCTCCATGCATGGTACTTGGTTGGAGTATGAGTCTCTGGGAAGTTCCTTGTGTTCAAATTTTCTTGTTCTGTTGCTCTCCTTGTGGAGTTCCTGTCCTCTCCAGATCTTGCTATTTCTCACTTCTTACATAAAATTCCATTCACTCTGCCCGACAGTTGGCCATCAGGCTCAGCAAAAGACACACACAGTATATACTCACTCATATAGACATACAACATAGGACAAACCCACTAAAATCTGTGCATCTAAAGAAACTAAGCAAGAGAGAGGACCCTAACTAAAATGTTCAATCCTCACCTGAAAGGCAAAGAGGATGGACATCAGAAGAAGAAAACAGGAGACAACCTAGGAACCTGCTACAGAGGGCCTCTGAAAGCCAGAAGAAAACAGGAAACAAACTAGGAACCTACCACAGAGGGCCTCTGAAAGCCTCTGCCCTGCAGGCTATCAATATCCTGATTACTGATGAGTCTAAGGGTATGTATATGTGGGTGTATGTACAGAAACTTAGTAGCTAATTGTCTTGAGAATTAAGCTAGTTCCTTCATGTGGAGGCTCATGTCCTTTGACTCTGAAAAAAAAAAAAATCCTTTGTTATTTTTCTCTGATGATTTCTTCCTCTTTCTTATTTTTTTCTTTCAGTCTTGTTAATGAGATGTGAAGTCTCCTAGAACTTCTTGTGTATCTTATCTTTCCCTTTCATATCTCACGTCTCCATGTATTTGCTGTACTATTTAGTGTTCCTATACCTGCTACATGTTTGAATTTCAGCGTCATGAATTTTGTTGTTGCTTTTGTTTTGTTTTTAATTTTACATTGTTTTCCTCTCAAACTCTAAGAAAATTGTCTTTCAAAACAATAAGTTTACAGATCAATCGAGATCTCTGATTTCTACATATCTGGGCGTATGCATGCAAGTTGTACATGTGTGTGAGAGTACACAGACACAGACACACACAGGAGAAGGCGCCCAGGATTGGAATCTAGCCCAGTTAGCTTGTAATCGAGTGTCCCTTGTATTAATTCAGTTCTTCTGCTGTAGTGTACTGTTTCGGTAGACAAATTGCTATTCTCAGCAGGATTTCATCTCTTTAAAACAAAAGCCACCCAAATATTGGGGTTTTGTTGTTGCTGATGGTGGTTCTCAAATGACAGATTCTAACAGCTGTAATTTGGGTAATGAATCCTTTAAGTAAATTTCTCAATTTCTTTTTTAAAAAACACTCTAATATTAATAAATATTTCTCTAAAATTCAGACAGTTGAAGGTGAATGTCTGCTTTGCAATGAATCCCTAGACAAGTGATTCCATTCACTTATCCATTTTTAATCTGTTTTTTCTAGGAGTGGATGTGTGTTTCTGTGTGTCTGCATAAACTTATATTTCTCTCTGTCTACGTGTTGTGGGTGAATATGGCACCTGAGCATTTCTGGACTCACTGAATGAGTTCATTCTAAAAAAAAAAAATAAGGAAATATACCCTGGGAAGGTCTACATGGTGCTTCCTCTAAGCCCGCATACACACAACCAATTTTACTAATTTTATCTTTTGCATCTACAGAACACTCAAGGTGTCTTCTGACACCTTGACAATGGGGATTTGACCCAAGTCCTAGAAGGGCTGACAGCACTGGCAGCCTGATACCAGCTGCCCATCAGAAGGGAAAAAACTGTCAGGAGACTTTCAAGACATGTATGCATGTCATGCTCATGAGAGACTGTCACAGTTTTTTTTGTTTTGTTTTGTTTTGTTTTGTTTTTGTTTTTTTTTTTTAAGAAAACAGTCCATATTCACTGTTTGCATTTCTATTTCTGATTTTCAGTCCATCGCCAGATGGCTTTCCTCCAAAACTTTAAAACTAAATAGACAAATCACTCTGCCTCAATCCACCTTTCTAGAGCCCACAGCAGGACCCTGCAGCCTGGAGTATGCATGCTCTATTTTTCTGACATCACCTAGATTCCATTGTGCTTTGCTGATAGAAAACAAGAGACTGGAAAGCAAGAGGAGGTGAAAACTGGCTTCTGTTTCCTGTTTGCTTGCTGTGGGTGCTAGCATGACTCAGTAACCATTCTGCAGTCAATCTCTGGATTCTATCTGCAACACCCCAAACCCCAAATTACCCTCAGGTCCTCATATTCTTTTGAGCTCACCTTCCAAGCTTCCAGGGCAGCAGCTCTGCTTACACACAGTTTCCTCCCCTGCCTCTCAACGCCCTAAGGTCCATTCTCTGAGCTGGAGGTATGACAGTCAGGCAGAAGTGGCGCCTCTCCTTTTAAGGTTTCCTGGCCCCCACAGAGGGAGTTGTTTCAGCAGCCAGTCTTTGTGCTTTCTCTATTTGTTTTCTTTTTCAGTTCCCCAAATACTGTTTTCCCAAACCCTATATTAATTTTTTTTTTCTGTGAGGTAAGTGGTACCTTTGCTGTTTTCCAGACTCTGATAGGACAGTCACCAAAGATTTGGATGTTGCCAAATCCAGTGGCTATCATCTCTTCTTCCTCACTCCACAGTCTTGCTGTGCCACATTTTACCTTGTGACTACTCTCCCATGAGTTAATGACTCTGTTTTCTTGTTTTTCTCAGCTATCTTGTGCTACCGCAGCTCAGTCTTCCTAGTGCAGACCTCTTCCTTCTGCCACCTCTTAAATGTATGCTTTTTCCAAACTGCCTCCCTGGCCTTTCTCAGCTTTTACTCTATCTTCCCCTGGTCACTTGGTGTCACCACTTTGGTTGCTTCCTGGGAATTCTAGCTCTCCACACCTTTCAGACTTGTCTTCAGAATTCACGCTCTGCTGGCAAGAAGGATATTTCTATATGAATGTTCCTTAGCCTTCCCACTGTCCTTAATTCCCAGATCTTGTCATTTCTTCCCTATACACTGTTCCCTCTTGTGTTTGGCATTTGTCTCATTGCCGAAGACAAAATATGAGATTCATTTGGAAATCTCCCTCTGTCTCATCAGGCTCCTGTGTCCTGCCCACACTATATCTCATATAATAAGAATTACCACTTGTAAGAACTCGTGACATGTTGCAAAGGCAGTACTAAGGGCTTTATGTATGAACTCATTTAATCCTCACAGCAATAACTAAGACTAGGATCTTATCTTTTCTTTCATAAAGAAACCAATGTGCAGAGTGTTACATGGCCTGCCTAGTTACATACATAATGACTCACAGAGCTAGGCTTTGGCTGTAGATTGGCAGGTGACAACCTTGTGTTTCACGGGTTCTCAAACACCTTGGTTGCTTCCAAATTGTCTGAACCAGCCTGAAGGTTTCTACTGGGCACCACTGTTTTTTGGATCCTCAGCCTTGTGCCTCTCATAGTCACAGAAGTGTTTATTGTCGCCATCACTTTTCCTGCCATCCACCTCATCGTGTCCAGTCAACCTGAGTATACTTTCTAAAGATGAAATTTGCTATGTCCTTCCCACTTAGAGCTCTCCCTGGCTGGGCCCTTCAGAGTTGGCCTCTGATGACTGCTCTAGCGTTGCCTCCCAGGCTTCCCTTCTCTGAACACCTTCCACCTTCATGCACTGCAGAAAACCACGTGCAGTTCATAAAACCCTGCCTGATTTCCCTTATTGGTGTACCTTCCAATCTGAAATTGCTTCTCCAGAACAGGCTCCCTTCTACCACTGTCATTTCCTTCCTTCTGGTCTCATCTTGGGTCTTGCCTTCTCTTCCTACTCAACAGAGATCCTCTCAGGCCTTTCGCCCTTTCCTTTGCATGAACAGAAGTCCTCCTCTTTGTCCAGACATAGATTGCACATCAAAAACGTTATTTTCTGTCGTGTCTTCCTCCATGAGCAAAGGATATCTCAAGGGTAGGAGAGATTCTTTTTCTTCTTTGTTTTTATCTCCAGCATCAAGCACAGGGAGTGTGGCAGAGTAAATATTGTGGTCTTTAGTACTCTCTGTTTGTTGAAATCTAGTGTTAGGACTTCTGTTGGGTACATATGTAACATATGATGGACGCTTCCTAAAGACAATCACATAGCAGAATCACCCATGTCAGGCTAGGAGAAAAGCAGCAACAACAAAAATCTTTGCAAAACATTGTAACCTGCAATGTGGCATCAAGGACCGTACCAGACAGCAGAGGGAAGAAAGAACATTCAGTGTTTCACCCAAGTTGAGTACCAATCAGCTTCCTCTGTTTTGTCTTGTAAGATAAAAGAATCATATGACTTTGTGTAATTGTTTGTCTTCATTATGTGTGCTTGTTCTTTGCTTCATTATGAACAGAATTTACAACTCGCGTTCTGCTTTCTATTTCAAATAGTTGGTCTGAAATTTTAGTGAAGGTACACATTAATTAGCAGCTTTGTATACAGCAAATATTCATTTAGAAGCCAGTGTGAGGTATAAGCAGCCGCATATACCTATGACAGAATGAGGCACTGCAAGTCTTTTGAAGGACAGAGATATGGACTGGGGAGACAGGGGTCTGTTCTGAGGTTCTCTGTAAGCACACTTGCTAATGGCTTGTAAGCAATGCCCCTTCCAGGGACTGCCAGACAAAACGGTTTATACAGAATGATTTATACAGAGGAGGAAAAGGATTCAAATTAAAGAAGGAAGCGTTTGTGAGCAGCAGCATGTTTACAGCGACACTGTGCTTAGCCAGCTGCTGGAGTCTTCTCCTGCAGGATGATCACAAATTGGGTGGCATTTTTCATCGTCACACCTTGTGGCTAATGATGAGGAAAGAGACGTCCTGGAAGCCTGGCAGATCCATTGGGTCTGTTCCTTCTAAGCCACGGGACTGCCATACCTCTACCCAGAGCCCCTGGGAAGCCTGAGTGATAACAAGAAGAGAGAGAAACGAGAAAGTTCCAGCTCCTTCTATATACCTGCTGGGAGATGTGAACCAGCTTCCCCACTCTGGGCCTCTGCTTATTCATCTCTGTAATGTGGGTAATAATTCCTACTTCCCAGCAGGGTTCAGGGATGAAGGATTGGAGGCACAAAAGCAAAACTTCTGGAAGAAGCACAGACAAAGAAAGCTATTATTATACTTTTCTTGGCCCAAAATGAGGGAGCCGCAGTGCCCCAAATTTCTTAGCAGAAAGATCTGTGTCCAGCTTCTGAGAAGCTCCTCAACCCTGAAAGTTCCCCACAGAGCATTCCTGATAATGTTTAGGGAGAGCTGAGGTTTACTGATATTACATTAATAATATCTCAATAATTACATTGTTAGATTAATATTATTATATTAGTACTATTTCTTAAAACTCCACACACTAATGTTCAGCTAAAGTTCATGTTTGCGCACGGTCTTATTGTTGGATCTTAGTCTAGTCCTTTACCCAGGAAAGTTCTCTGCATTGTTGGAGAGAGGTGATGTGAAATGCAGGTGTCACCTAATTAGGAAGCAACAAAGTCAAAACTATAGTATAACAGTTGGCAACTGACATTTCAGGGTCTACTTCCCTTCAGGAAATGTTTGCAAAGCCATTTGAAGAATTTATTTGTTTGTTTGTTCACTTTACATCCTGATCATTGCACCCTGCCTCCTCTCCTCCTTGTCCCACTCTCCATCTCCCTTCCCCCATCATCCCTGCCCTACTCCTCAGAAAAGGGGAGCCCACCACCACCACCACCAGCAACAACAACAACCGTCCCAATACATCAAGTCACGTCAGGACTGAGGGCATCCTCTTCCCCTGAGGCCTGTGAGGCAGTCCCACTGAAGGAAGTGATCAAAAAGCAGACCACAGAGTCCTTGTCAGAGACAGCCCCTGTTCCCATTACTAAGGAACCCACATGAAGACTAAGCTGCCTATCGGCTGCATGTGTGTAGGGGCCTATGTCAAAAGTACAAGTAAGGGGAGGGAGGGTGGGATCGGGAGGGGAGGAGGGAGGGACTTATGGGGGGGATACAAAATGAATAAAGTGTAATTAATAATATATATATATACTCGAAAAAAAAGTACAAGTAGACTTGTAGAGGAACTTGTTCTTTCTTTATAGTTTTACTACATTTATTTATTTATTACTATTTGTTCACCTTGTATCCCAGCTGTAGCCCCCTCCCTCATCCCCTTCCTATCCCATCCTCACTTCCTCTTCTTCCCCTATGCCCCTTCTCCAGTCCACTGATAGGGGAGTACCTCCTCCTATTCTATCTGACCCTAGCCTATCAGGTCTCATCAGGACTGGCTGTATCATTTTCCTCTGTGGCCTGGCAGGGCTGCACCTCCCCCAAGGGGAGGTGATCAAAGAGTCAGCCACTGAGTTCATGTCAGAGACAGCTCCTGCCCCCCTTACTCTTGGACACAGAGCAGGGGTCTAGGTTCTCTCCATGAATGGACCTTGGTTGCAGTATCAGCCTCTGCAGGCCCCCATGGGCCCCGGTTGTTTTGGCTCTATTGGTCTCCTTGTGCAGTTCCTGTCCCCTCCAGGTCTTCTATCTCCCTCTTCTTCCATAAGGTTTTCTGCACTCTGTCCAAAGTTTGGCTATGAGTCTCAGTATCTCCTTTGATACCCTGATGGGTAGAGTCTTTCAGAGAACCCCTGTGGAAGGCTCCAGTCCTTTTCCTTGTCTTCTCCTACTTCCAATGTCTATCTTGTTTGCCCTTTTGCTTGAGGATTCAGCCTCTTTCCTAGGGACCTATTTGTTGTTTAGCTACTTTAGGACAATAGATTTTATTATGTTTATCCTATATTATATGTCTCATATCCACTTATAAGTGAGTATATATTATATGTGTCTTTCTGCTTCTGGGTTACCTCATTCAGGATGATCTTTTCTAGTTCCCACCATTTACCTGTAAATGTCATGCTTTCCTTGTTTTTAATCGCTGAGTAGTATTCCATTGTGTAAATGTACCACCATTTCTGCATCCATTCTTCAGTTGAGGGACATTGAGATTGTTTCCAGATTCTGCCTATTATGAATAATGGTGCTATGAACATAGTTGAGCAAGTGTCCTAGTTGCATGGTTTAGCATCTTTCAGATATATGCCCAAGAGTGGTATTGCTGGATCTTGTGATAGCACTATTCCTAATTTTCTGAAAAAGCAAAGATTGATTTCCAAAGTGGTTGTACAAAGTTACATTCCACTAGCAATGGAGGAGGGTTCCCCCAAATTTTGTTCTTGACAAAATTTTAACTGTTGGCGATGGCACAGGCCTATAATCTCAAACTCGGGAAGACAGAGGCAGGAAGATCTCTGATAGTTTGAGATTAGCCTGGTCTACAAAGTGAGTCTGGAAGAGTCAAGGCTACACAGAGAAACCCTGTCTTGAAAAACAAACAAACAGAAAAAAAGAACCTATGACAACTTCCATTAAAATATGCTGTTTATTTTAGTGTGTTCATGCAATAGACAGGCATCCTAAACAATGAACACTGGTTTTTCACAGTTCTAGAGGATGGAGAGTCCAAGTCCAAGGTTCTTGTGGGCAGAGTGCCTGCTGTGGACACTACTTTCTTATGGCAAAAGGTTGGGGCAAAGAGAGGCCATCGCTGCTTTCTCTTTTATGAGAACACTGATCCCACTCAGAGTGTCCCTACATTCATGTTCTAATTACCCCACAAAGGTCCCATCTTCAAACCTTACCATAGTGGAAATTAAACTTTGACCTAGGAATTAGAGGACACAAAAATTATTACAAAATGCAATTTGTCTTCAAAAGCTGAGCAGCACTTTTTACAGAAGAAACCTATCAAGTTATGTAATTATAGTTCTCCATTCAAAAATTTTTTTTAAAAAATCCCACTTTGCAATTACTGTTGTTTCTGGGAAACTAAAAGTGCATTAGCACACAGCAGAATTTTTAGAGCTATTAAGAATTAAAGTACAAAGAAAATAAGTTGAGAAATTAGGGACAACTCAAAGACATCTCTATTTAACTGCATATGAATAAGACTATTAAACTTCACTGCTGCTTGAGGCCATTAAGTCATTTTCTATTATCCTGGGGATATCATTGCTTAGATCACTGCTAAAAATGTATGCACAAAAAAATGAAATCAAATGTGGCAAATCAGACAACCCCTACTCCAGACATCATTCCAAGTATTCATGAGCTGCGAGAATCATAGGGCCAACCAGAATTAACGTGGCCTTTCTGCTAAACTAAGATACACAGTGGGCCTCCAATAGCCAAAACTCACCAGGTGTAAACTGTGTATTGAGTCTCTGTCTATGAAGAAGTGGAAGAAAGTTCACAGCCAAACTAAGAGGCAAAGGAGTACACATATGGTGACAATTGTAGCTTTCATGGTGGAAGTTAATATCCCGTTTTCTACATATGGATCAAAGAAACCTTGGAGATGAGAAACAGCTTGTTCCAAAGTTCACAGCAGTCATGAACACAGATCTAGGAATAGTATCTTTGAAATCCACAGCTCTTGAATGCTGGCCAACTCTTTGCTTACTGCCCCTTGAGTAAGGGAATTTACAGAAAACGAAAACTGTCCCTCACTGCAAGCGGTTCTGTCTAGGACACTCTCCCTAGAAGCAAGGCCCAGTGACCCTGGACTGACTCATCACCTGACCACAACACCACAAACAGGTTCCAACAATAGCAAATGAGGGTTCATCATCCTCTTGCTATAAGGTGAACCTTTCAAGGACAAGAAATTCTGTGTGCCCTAAAAAATATATGGGGTCATTAAACCCTAAGATGCTCTTCTAGAATAAAATCTGACATTTTTTTTCTCCCAGAAATGGTACAAAAAACTAGCAGGTTTCACTGTTGGCGTAACTGCTAGGTGGCAAAGAAAGGAAATGTGGCCAGATTCCACAGAGCTTCTGGGGTTACAGTTAGTCTCACCGTAACAGGCTGTGGGCAAGTCAGTGTAAAGATTATGAAAACCTGAGGACTTAGGACACTACAGAATAAAAATGTAAAACAGTCAAAATTCTCCGATAATATATATGTTCTAATTTGTTTTAAATCTGCCCCTACTCTTTTTGTAGAACTTGTAACATCCTTAAGAGCCTTACTTGGGAATGTCTTCTTCAGAGCCTAGTAATGTTTGTGAATACAAATGTCTCTTCAGGATGCTTGGTTGGTAGATTTCTTTCTTGTGCCCAACTATTGCAAGCCGATTAGTTCGTGCAAATTGTCTTGCTTGACAGAAAATTCACACACATCTTCTCACTACCCTCCATCCATTATCTGAGATGAAAACAGAAATTCCGGTGTAGTATGATGTAAATAGAAAGGTCAGTCATGTCTCTCGTGACCAGAGGACCAGAGGAGTGGGGCCTGTCAGAGAGGCGGACGTGTGCCTTTCCTGATGTTCTGAGTCATCTCTCACCAGGGTCAGTTACTTCCTAACTTCTGGAAAAACAGAGAGGTAGATGGTAACGTCCTTGCCGTCTTCTGGGAAAGGCAGGCAGGGCATCCGGTGATGCCTCCTGGATGCTGAGAGAATAACTGACTGGCAATGAAGCCCTGTCCTCACATAAACCTGGACAGTGTGGCTTGAATGGCCACAGGTGCTCAGGATCACCCCTTTGCCTTTTGCTCCTCTCTCACCCTTAGGTATGTGATATCCACTGTGTAGGTGAACAATGCTAGTAAGGAGAAAGTATAATTTTTTTTCTGCCATGCCGGTCTGCTCTCTACTGAACTCGGAATGCATTTGCATGTATCTTCCCCCTCTTTGAGCCCACTAAAATGGCAGTAATATCCTAGTGAGGTGTAAGTATAATCCTCAGTAAGACAGAGAACATGAAAAGAACCATACATGTGTGAGAGAGCTTGACATGTTTGTGAAATAAGATCAGAGAAAAAGGCAATAATGTCTAAGGAATCAAAATGAGGAAGCAGCTGTGAACTATTGCTCAGGGCAGGAGGGCAGAGAATGAATCCTGAAGAAAAGGCTATGGCAGGAAGACAAACGTGTAGGCATTCTAGGAGTGTGCTGAAATAGGGGCAAGACCAAAGGCAAATACTTAGAATTCTAGGTATGCAAGATTCAAACTGTCTCATCCTCTGGGAAGGCAAGGCATTCAGGTATCTGCCTGTTATGCCAGAAGCAAATAGTAAGATTTTATAAAATCTGTTGTTAAAGGCCAAGCTGTGTCTTCCCTGCATTCCCATATTGAATTCCCCTAGCTGCTTAGGATAGGCTATATCTTGAGAAATGGCCTTTCAAAAGCTAATTCAGTAATTAGGTCAGAAGCAAATGTTTGTGCCATATTTTTAAGGGGAGAGGGGGAAGTAATAGTGTTGTGGTATTTAGTTATCTGGGTATGATAGACTTCTGGGTGAATTTTCTGTCGTGTATCCATTCAGTGATCTGCGGAGTATACACTGCACTCACTTAGGTTATAGAGTGACCACTGCATTCATTCAGCATGTAAAGATGCATACACAGTACTCATTCTGTAGGCTAGAGCATCTTCTACATTCATTCAACAATCTAAGGTAGTAGCCACTGCATTCACTCAACAGGCTAGGGACTACATTTATTCGGCAGGCTACAGCATGCCCACTGCGTTTATTCAACAGGCTAGAGAGCTTCCACCGCGTTCTTTCAATAGGCTATGGAATATCCACTGCATTTATTCAATAGGATAGGGAGAGTCCGCTGCACTCACTCAACAGACTAGAGAGTGCCCATTATGTTTTGAGAAGGAAAAGACAACTTATTCAGAAACCTCATGTCCTGTCACACAGTGTACATTCCTTGCTGTGACAATGACTAGTGAAATGTGAGCTTTATGCTGAGAGACATCTATGAGCCTAGCAGGACAAAAACACAGGTCCTAAACTTAATCCAAGATATAGTCCCACAACAAAGCACTTGTTAATTAGATAATTAATGGGCCTTGCCAAATAAAAATCACACACACACACACAGCATATTACATGTATGTTTTTGGTATTTGTATATATTATGGAACAGCTAAGTGGAACTAATTAACCTGTATGTCACCTTACATACATTTCCTGTAGTGAGAACATTTGAAATCTACCATTTTTTAATTTTTTTTATTAATTACACTTTACTTACTTTGTATCCCCCCTGTAGTTCCCTTCCTCCTCCCCTCCCAATACCTCCTTTCCTACCATCTTTTTACATTTAAGTTTTAAAATATAAGTCTCTGACATTCTGAGGAATTTTGTATAGTGTTTTTGCTGTTGTTGCTTGACAGTCTTACTGTGTATCCCAGGCTGGCTTCCAGGCTGTGATTTCCTTGCTGAAGTTGCATAGATATATGGCACCACGCCTGGCTTATGTTCTTCAGAGTGTTCACCAGATTCTTCTATGCTCTTTACAAAAAGGATATATGGCTTCAATACCAGCAGAGACTATTAAAATTACAATATCATTGCCAGGCAATCAGTAAGATGTTTATGTTCTTGAAAGTCTTTCCTTGGTATCTTATGGAGGGAAAGGGTGGGCTACCAATTTGTCTAAAGTGCAGTGACCACATGATTAAGCCACCTGTGTGTAACAGATTAATTTCAACAAATGTTTTAGTTAGAAAACTTAGAGAGTATTGTTTGCCTGAATTTTGCCAATAAAAGTATTTGAAAGTGCAAACAGATGCAGGCTCCAGGGTCTCTCTCTTTCTTTCTCTCTCCCTCCTCTCTCTCTCTCTCTCTCTCTCTCTCTCTTTCTCTCTCTGCCTATGTACCTGTGTGCCTGTGTGTGATACTAGGCTTGAAACCAAGTCAAGTGCTCTGTCACTGAGTCACATACCCAACTTTACTGCTTTTGTTTGTTTATTTGTTTGTTTGTTTTGCATTGGTCTTTTCATGGCTTCTTTCAGTAAGTGAGGTGTAGTCCTTGGTATGAGTTTATAAGCCTAGATGCTTAGTGTCTTGTGTAGACTGTATATGCATTGTCACTTCTGCAATCATACATCTGTATCATAATTTCAAGAACCCTCCCTACTCTCTGTATTCTATAAAAATATAAAAGTTGGTCTTTGTGTTAGTTACTTTTTCCTTTTTATTTTTTAAATTTTTATTAATTACAATTTATTCGCTTTGTATCCCAGCTGTAGCCTCCTCCCTCATCCCCTCCCAAACCCACTCTCCTTCCCTTTTCTCCTCCTCCCTTGTCCCTTCCCCAGTCCACTGATAGGGGAGGCACCTTTGGAGCCAATTGCTGTTGTGACCCACAGAATACATTGTCATAGCTATGGCAATGAAACAAGTAAAATTACGAGTGGACCTCGGGGAATGAAAGGTTTTGGTGTGATATATGGAAGGAGAGGAGACAGGGAGTTAGGAATAAAAATGGTTAAAATTCACTATTTAAATTGTGAAAGTGTCAAGCAATAATAAAAATATTTCATGAAAAAAAATCAAAAAAGTAAAAATAAATAGATGAGTAACAAGAGACTACAGCAATAGTTAGGTCTACATGATACCAGACAGTTAGCATCCTATAAAAATGAAAGTGGACAGGGTCATTAATCTTACCTCAGATTTCAGCTAATTACTTCTTTCTACCAGATTCTTTCTCAAAGTTGCAAGAGACCTTGAGGGTGCTATGGTATACTAGGATGGAGATTAACTGGTAGACCTTTGGGAGTCATTATCTAGGCTTACTAGGGTGGCACTGCTGTTTTGTGATGCAGGTGATTTTAAATTACTCAGGCTCCTATATGTAATGTCTCATTCATGTTTCTGTAAGTAACCCCAATAAATACACTGGTTCATCAAAGAAAGGAAGAAAGAAAGAAAGAAAGAAAGAAAGAAAGAAAGAAAGAAAGAAAGAAAAAAGGTGGGCTGGAGAGATGGCTCAGAGGTTAAGAGCATTGGCTATTCTTCCAAAGGTCCTGAATTCAATTCCCAGCAACCATCTATAATGATATCCTGTGTCCTCTTCTGGTGTATAGGCACACATGCAGGCAGAATAATGTAAAAATAATAAATAAATAAATAAATAAATAAATAAATAAATAAATAAATCTTTTTAAAAAGATAAAAGTTAATGCCTTTATTTTGTGTGCATTTTAAGTACATTGATGTACTTAAAAATCTCATATCATATCACATACTATCATATATCATAATCACAAGATACAGCTGACACGAAAAAAGCAGTGTACACACAGATATATTTAAAGCCAAGGGGCACTGCACAGTGTATTTATATATTCTCATACCTTGAGAATAAAAGTAAAACCCAAGAAAAGTCAGTTTAAAGACTGATATGTGCATTGCTTCACCTAAATTCTGCTCACCTCAGCTCATTCATGTACATCTGTTGGGAAAGTAAGCAAAAAGGATGTTGTAATGTTGTGTAAATAGTAAGACTGATGATCAAAAGAACCAGGTTCTCATTCTGTCTTTGTCAATAGCTGAGTGACTTCAGATAAGTCTCTTAACATGGGGTTTTCATTTAAACCGAGCGATCACGTCTGATGTGAGTACTCTGTGATTTAGTTTTGGTAAATTATGGTCCTCCAGCCCTATGGCAAGGACTCAGCAATGATAACAAAGCTAGAATAAGACAGCATTCCCATATGGCCCAGTGGGAAAGAGATCTTAAGGGTCAGGAGGTTAGCCAGAGCCACATACTTGCTGCTCTTCCCCTAAGAACCAACCTGACCTCCTCTGACAAACCCAAAGGCACTTCCCTTTCTTACTTCCTCTTTAGGATTCATTGGCCTGCTTTCCCTCTCCAGCATGGTTTTTAAACTGAACTTTATGAATGGGTAGAGGAAGGGTCAGGAATGAAAGTTTAAACAAAACAAAACAAAAAACAAACAAGTAAAAAACCCAAACATTGAGATGCACTTCTACTTCTAAAACGCCCACAGCGACAATAATGAAGGTGCTGAGTCCTCCCTATCGATACAAACACAGCTTACCTCCGGAGCACTATTTGACCTTGACCGTGATTTATTAACAGGTCACGCTTTCCCAGTGAGTGGGATTTCTTTGGTCTCTTCTACCACAAACGCCTCCCACAGTGCATCTCTCCAGCTGTGAGCTGACTTCTCTGGAAACCCTCAGGGTTTCCCCACCTCCCCCTTGTTTCTAGAGCAGTTGTGGATTAGCACAGGCCCCAAATAGGGGTGGTCAGCTATACTGTACTATCTGTTACATAAGTTACAGAGAAAGTGGCAGAGATCACCAGAAACAGGAAACAGGAGATTTTGGATAAGCAGTAGTGGTTGTTATGAAGCAGCTGTAATGAATCGCAGACACCAGCGTTTGTAACAGCATTTTGAATTGCAGGATTAAAGGTAACTGCTTCCCACTTAGATAAAATATCCATTTAATTCAAAATTTGAGAGTGGATTTGTAGACATGGCGTTCCACTCTGTAATAGTGTCAGAAGGCAATTACTAATGATGCTTGTGGTACACATTTGAATTTGAAGAAAGAAACAGAAGACATAATAAAGAACTTGAGTGCCTTGCTGTACATACTATCATGATTTCATAGTATGTGGAGGTGAAATCAAAGTATCGCGTACAGACTAAAGAGTTGTTTTGTTTTGTTTTGTTTTGTTTTGAGGCTCTCAAGCACCTTAAGTTTTTCAACACATGAGTTAAAATGGATGCCTCCTTCCTCAGGTTTGCAGTATAGACTCAGAATAGATTGCTTAATGAACACAGTCACTGTGGTCTTCTTAGGGGAACAGAAAAGTCCTGATTAACTTTACATTCTGAGAGGAGGCCCATACAAGGCCTGAGATTCAGTTGAATCTGAGGTCTTTGTTAGAACCTGTGTTTATGGCCTTCATCAGTGAAATTGGTCTTTTCTTGTTTCAGAAAAAAAAAAAAAAAAAGGCAAACCACTGGGCTGGTTTCAAAAATTTACTGGTCTTGTCTTCAAATCCCCATCATTCCTTTATCTGCTTTTGGGGGGGACTACGTGGATAAAAGACCTGATTGTCTCTACAACAACTTCCCCTAGTCCTTCATTCTCCTCCAGGCAGAAAGATGACAGGCCATAGTAAAGACGTATTTCAGATGCTGAGATGTTTCCTAAGAGGACAACCTGGCAGAAAAGTCAGGTGGGGGCGGTGAGGCACCAGGGAATATCCAGATCCACCCTCTTAATGGTGGCTACTTTCCCGGCAGCCCTGCACTGAGGGACCTCTCTCCCTACCTCTTTTTCTCTCCCCTTGCAGTCTCTGTCTCTTTTCTGGTCTGTATCTGACCTATCATAGTAAGAGGTCAGTATGTTTTCCACACTCGGATAATCTCATTCAAGAATTTTTGTCAATGGACAAGTCATGAGAAGCCCTTCCATTTTAGGGCTCGTTGACGTCACCAAGGAGGCGATAAATATCTGTTGATATAATTGGATGTGAGATTCAGTGTTGAAACAGCAGAACTCTGTCCCTCGCTGCTTGGCAGGGCCCTATGATTTATGCAGGAGCAGAGGCAGCGCGCAATCGAGCTGTCAAGAGAGCGTCAGCTTATTAGGCAAATGCTGCGTGCTTTCTGAAGAGGGTCGACGTTATAAAATCTCACTCCAGGCTCTGGTGTGGAGAAACTCAGAGCCCAAGTACATTGAGAGACTGAAGAGAAAGGGAAGAGGGGGAAAAAAAAAAAAACAGAAAAAGGAGAAGAGAAAAAAAGAGGAAGAAAACCTGCAAAAGGCATCCTGGGTGAGAGGTCCCTCTGCAGAGGCAGCAGCGCGTGCTCACCTGCCAGAGGAGAAGGTAGGCAGCGCCTAGACGGGCGCCACCAACTTTGTGTGCCTGAGCTGCTATGGTGCGCCCTGGAGCCAGCTGTCCTTGTGCTGGAGTGCCTGTACTTGTGCGTGGGTGCGGGTGTGTGTGTGTGTGTGTGTGTGTGTGTGTGTGTGTGTGTGTGTGTGTCGCCAACTGTGCTTTAAAATTCTTTAAAATCCCGGTAACAGCGGTGATGTTGCGAAAAGCAAAGTTAGACGGCCGCTGCTCATGTTTATCTACCCAATCTGCCACTCACCACTCACAGTCTGTGTAAAGAACGGCTCCCCTATCGTGTCCCGTGTCCATCCCGACCCTCCAAGCAAAAGGAGCAGGGGCAGGGGTGGAGACAAAGAGGAGGTCGTTCTCAGTTTGGAAGAAAAGGCTGTCCGAAAGGGGAGGGTCAGGGCGAGCGCTAGCTTAAACCTGTGGCACTTCTCCGGGCTTAGGGAAGTCCATTTGGGGAATACATTCGGCAGGTCCTTAGGAAGAGGAGTCGGGGCTGCCCCTTCCGTGTCTCCAAAGGAGGGTCACTTCACTTGCTGGCTAGCGGATGAGCCTTGCGGGGTACCTAGCTTCAGAACCGAGGACAGCGCCACCGGAGCCCAGAGCGGGTCTTGTCTGTGGGTGGAAGCCCCGCTGCACCTTCCAGTTGAGCTAAATTCTGACTACTCTTCCCTCTCTCCCCTGCCTTCTCTCTTCCATCCCCCCCCCCCCCCCCCCCCTCGGTGCTGCAGCGAGCGCCCCAACCATGCGGCTGCGGCTGCTGGTATCCGCGGGCATCCTGCTGGTGGCTCTGTCGCCCTGCCCGCCTTGCAGGGCCCTGCTGAGCAGGGGACCTGTCCCCGGAGCCCCGCGGGCCCCGCAGCCTCTGAATTTCTTGCAGCCGGAGCAGCCCCAGCAGCCTCAGCCGGTTCTGGTCCGCATGGGTGAAGAATACTTCCTCCGCCTGGGGAACCTCAACAGGAGCCCCGCTGCTCGGCTGTCGCCCGACTCCACGCCCCTCTCCGCCGGTCGCGGCAGCCGCCCCTCGCACGACCAGGCAGCCGCTAACTTTTTCCGCGTGTTGCTGCAGCAGCTGCAGATGCCTCAGCGCTCGCTCGACAGCCGCGCGGGGCCGGAGGAGCGCGGGGCCGAGGATGCCCTCGGAGGCCACCAGGGGGCGCTGGAGAGGGAGAGGCGGTCCGAGGAGCCGCCCATCTCTCTGGATCTCACCTTCCACCTTCTGCGGGAAGTCTTGGAAATGGCCAGGGCAGAGCAGTTAGCTCAGCAAGCTCACAGCAACAGGAAACTGATGGAGATTATCGGAAAATGAAATGGTGCGTTTGGCCAAAACTATTTTGCATTTAGCACAAAAGTACAAATAAAAAAAATTTAAAACACAGTATTCTGTACCATATCGCAGCTCCTGATATCATTTGTTTATTTTTATATAGCTTGAAGCATAGAAGATGTACATGGAGAGAGCCTATATGCCCCTTAATTAGCATGCACAAAGTGGTATTCCTGTGCAGTAACAAAACAGCGTTATTTGTATTGCCCACGCCTAGTTTCCATGTGCGCATAAGTGTCTTTACAGCGATATCTTAAAGAAAATGTGGACCCACAGAGGAAACCTTTTAAAGAAGCAAATGGGAGGCACCCGGTTGTTTTTGTTTGGGGTCACAGTTGAAGGGAATTAATTCTTGAGGGGTGGCTAGGACGAAATATGTAAGCTCTTTCAATCAACTTTTTTCTTGTAAATGTTTCAATAATAAAACATCTTTCCCATCCTTGGCCAATTTGGTTGTGTAAGAGAACGCTGAATATTTATATTTTTAATAAAATCTGCAAAGGTTATTGTGATTTTATTTTTCATCTTCAGTGTGCATAAAGAAATGGCCTCAGCACAAGAAAATAAAAACAACAGAACAAACAAACAACAACAACAACAACAAAAAAAACCCAAATCCTCCTACATTTTACTTTCTCCTAAAAATACCAACATTGGTCAAGTAGCTCACACCAGCCCTGCAATTGTCTTGGGCTTTCCTCTGTAGCTCAGATTTCTCTTCTGAGATTAAGGTAAATAATTTTAGAGATTCCTCTCACCTCTAAAACTTGATAATTTCGAAGATCAGTCACAGTGGAAATAACACGCAAGCCTAACTGGCTGAGAGGCAGAGGAGAGTGTGCACCACGGCAAATGTGTGGAGGTCTGAGGACAACTGGTGGACGTCAGTTCTCTCCTACCATGCAAGTTCCAGGTGTTGAACTCCAGTCTCCAGGCCCAGAGACAAGCGCCTTGACCCTTCACCCACTGTACAGTCTCACTAGCCTTAGATAGGAGAAACTTAATGACACAAACACCTCAAGAAACTAAACATAGTTGCTGCAAAAGGGCACTTGAGAACTTTTTCCTTAAAAAAAAAAAAAAGAAAGAAAGAAAAAAGATGAACATTTTGGCTTTAATAGCCACACAAATACCCTTCATAGTTTTCTCTATCCCAGTCCTAATAACTGCAACTTGTAGGACTGTGTTATTTGCTTCTAAAATTAAACAGTACTTCTAATTAGCTGGACAATATATCTGCCTTTAGTAGTTTAGTTACAGCTCTGAAAATTTTAGTCCCATAATTAATACTTTAAAATTCTGAGGTCCTGGAAATGTGCTTGACTAATGTCTTAAAAATATAAAGTAAGTCTCAAAAAAAAAAAAACAAATATGTATACATATATAATATGAATCACTAAATAAAGTGCTAGAAGACTAAAGTTCTTAAAAACAACATTTATTTAAGAGTTCATTTAAAGCAAAGTTACACTTATGTGGGGAAGGCATGACAGATGTATATATTGAGATATATATACAGAGAGAGAGAGAGAGCAGTGGGAAGAACTGTGTATAAATTTAAATACATGCAGTTCTTCCATGGTTTATCAAATTGCTGCTGTGGTGGACACATAACAAAGTAGGCAATTCCTCCTAGAAAGTCTTCAATTAAGATGTCTGGCATATGACTATAAGATGCCCTTTGGCCTTCTGGACTATGGAAGTGTGGCCAAGCTTAAAGAATACTTCTGGCGGCACATCCAGTGACATAAGTAAAGAGAGTAACCTCTGTAGAACCCTTCATAGCTCTGGTCAGTGACCAGTTCTGTGTCCATATTTTGATGAATCAGTCCATTCTGAACTAACACTGAATGTCACCAGCTACCTGAACTGCAAGGAGCAAAGCAAAAGGCACAACTGTGCTAAAATAACAAGAAGCCTACATACCCACGAGAGACGAGAGTGCAATGCCCGCTTTGTTAACACTTGCCACTTCCAGCTGATGTACACACATGTACCAGCCCTACATAACCTTCAGAATGATTCTCATGCCGTAAAAGATTTGCCTAAGATCACGTTTCTTCATACCAGCCTTTTCTTCAGTTTTGTTCTGAGCGTATTCACTTTCTCAACAAGTTAGAGAAGTCATCTGGAATTAAAGTGGTCGGTCAGTCTGTCTGTCTGTTCTGTTCAGACATTCATTCATATGCATCATGTAAAATTCCATCCAGGTTCTCTGCTGCCTGTGTGCTTCTCCGCCAGGCCGACAGGGGGAAGCAGCCAGAATAAATATCATTCATTCAGGGAATTCAACCAAGAGAAGGAGAAGACATGGCGAGCTGGCTCAGAATCAGCCCCACCTCCACTCCCAGAGGCTGCAGCCTGTCCCTGGGGAGGAGGGGCCTCAAATCCAACCTGCAAAAGAAGAAAATGTAGATGAGATGAAGGAGAGAATAGCCCTTTTGGGAACTGGTCCAGTCACTGTTCTACTGAGGAAAGAGGATAATAATAATAATTATATAAAGTATAACTATTATTAGGGGCAGAAAGCAAGCTCAGGTTATCTTAGTTATGGTCACGAGCCATTAAAGTGATTCACACTCATGATTCAAAAGGAGCAGCCATAATGCATGCAGTGGAAGTACCCTTTCGAGGCAAGAGGCCAGGCTGCCCCATTTTGTGTTCCCAAGCTTAGTTGGTCATGATTTACTGACATGACAATCTCATTCATCCAAATTCAGGTTTACAAAAATCTGCACAGCTGATTAAAATCTTACTAAGTTTTTAAGTCACACCTCAGCAATAGCATGTTTCCCTAGCACATTTTAGGCCTGAGTTTCCTCCCCAATGTCATAAAAACAGAGAGAGGGTAAGGGAGGGAAGATATGGAGGAAAAGGTGGGGGAGCCCAAATTTAAGTAATGTTGCTGCATCACAAATAGTACTGGATATACTCATACTCATGTAACCTCTCCACTGCTGGCCTTAGGAGTTTCTGTCAGATTGTACTCACGTGCCACCTAATAGGAGTAGGCGTCCTAAAAATTCACCACTAGGTGACTTCCCTGTTATGTGAACACCGGTGTTCACACACACAGACGAAGAGGGTGACAATACCAGTAGGCCACACTATCTAAAAGAATCACACATTGGGATATCGCTGACAAAAACATCGCTATGCGTATGTTTGTGTGGTTATAAATCCCTCATTTGCAAAACCTGCCAGTTTTGCAAAGCTGAAGGATCAATGTTGAGCAAGTCCTGAAAGGAATATCTCTAGGCAATAAAAATCTTAGAACATTTATACAAAATCAAATCTAATATCAAAACTCCCTAAAAAGATACTTTTGGTAAGTATCTGACTGATACAGTTTATAAATTTAACTGACCAGTTCAGTCTTATAACTGAACTTCATGTTGTTTTTTGAGTTTTTAAAATGGAACAAAAAACATTCACATAAAAAGATTTGCAGGTTGATTAAATTTATTCAAACTGTGAAGGTACCATGATAAGCCTGGTTCTTCCCGGGGAAAATGGTCGAGCATGTTCTCACGCCTCACTGGTGAACTCTGCTGTGTGGAAATGCCAACGGCTCTGAAGCAATGAGGCAGCAGATACACTCAGTGCAGAAGGCCTGCGGGTCGGGGCGGGGCTGCGATGCCAGACACAGCGGAACTTCGGTCAGTATAAGTGTGTCGCTGCTATGCATAGTAGTTTTTAGAGGAAAGTGAATGCTTGGAAAGCACCTTCCCAGATTTTACCATAGATGGGGTGACATTTGAAAAACCAACACAATTAGAGTAACTTATTCAATTTTAGGAATATATATATATATATATATATATATATATATATATATATATAATTGCTTCCTGGTAGCAAGTTAATAATGATGTGAGGTCATATTAGATTGAAAGTGAAATACATTATTTTCTTAAAAAAAAAAAAAAAGCTGGAGTGTCAAGTGAAGTAGGTTTCCTTGGTTATGGGTTAGATATTCTCTGAGGTGGAACCAGGTGTGGAGGAGTTCAAAGTCATCTTCAGCTATGTAGTAAGCTGAGGCTAGCCTGGATTGCTTGAGATTCTGTCCCAAAAAAAAGAAAGGAAGTGAGATAAAGTTGATGGTATCTTTAGAGCCCTGTGGATGAGTTTACATGCCCAGAACAGTTATCTATGCCTAACCCTAACCAAAACAGCATCAGTGGACAAGACAGTTTTTTCTTCTGATCATTTTAGATAGATAACATTGTATTCTGCCTGGACCCTGTAGAGAGTCTTTTCTTTGAAGGCAGTGCCTACTCCAGAGACAATTTCTGTGACAGCTGGAAAGATCTAACAGGTGAAAGTAATAGGATAAGCTATTTCCTGAAAAAGATTATCATGTTTAGACAAGGGTGGGTGGCTGTTGGGGTGCTTTGGGGATTTGCTGGCTTATCAAAGCTTTTCTAGACCACATATTCAAATCTACCTGCTGTTTAAAATTTTAGCTGCTGATACTGATGGCTGTCAAAACCAGATGAAATCATTTGAGTTTGCTGCTCTTATTCTCGACATGGTTCTAGGCAATAATTTTTTTAAAATATATGAACTGATATTCTCTCTCAGAGAAGTGACAGGAAGGGATCAAGAGCAGAGGTTATCTGGAGGACCACCCACAAGGCTGAGATTTGAATCCTGGGTGCCAGTGTAAGCTTCAGCTGTTAACTTGGGCAGAGGGAACCTCAGTGGCACATTTTCTTATTGCTCATTGATGTGTGAAGACCTAGCCCATTGTGGGTGGTCCTATTCCTAGGTACATGGATCTGGGCTGGGTAAGAAAAAGTAGCTGAGCCAACCATAAGCAGTATCTTCTATGATTTCTGCTTCAAGTTCCTGCCTTTATTTCCATCCTTGGCTTCCTGGGAGGATAGAATATCACCTTTAAGCCAAATACAACCTTTTGTCCTCAAGTGGCTTTTGGTCAGTGTTTTATCGCAGTGACAAAAAAGCAAAATAGACCAATTACTTGCTCACTGTATAACCTGGACAAGTGATTAACCATTCTGTGCTTAGTTTTCTCTTCTGTACAATGAAAACTGGATCCTACATCACCAGGCTGCCGAAAGGACCGAATAAAGCAGCATAGATGAAACACTTTGCCTGTGTATTCAGTCTTTCTGTTTCCTTTCGATTTCTACTTCTCTCCACCCCCTCTCATTCCTCTCTACACTGAAGAGGCTCCTTGTCACTGAGAATGATTTGAGGTCTCTTCCTGGTGAAGTTATACAGTATCAATAACCTCCAGTGAGGAAAGAACTTGTGGTAATTGTTTGTGACTTCATCTTCCCAGACTTGAGGCAATTTTTATGACTCGGATCTTTTGGCGTGAGGTCATCATGGCCATCTATGATGCTCTTTCGTATATCTCAACTGGTTCAACTCTCTCTATGATCTTCTCAGGAGGGATAGAAACCGCCGCCCAGCAAACCTAAAATATACATTCCTCCGGTAACCTCTCCTGAACAGACTCCTATGCTCTGTGCTTTCTCAAATAGTTTTCCAAAAGTTGGCTATCCTTCATTATAGAAAATGTTTTCTCTTTTTGCAAGATGGATGCTGTGGAGCAGAACAACACGCTGGTTGCAGCTACCTCTGGTCTGTATGAAAAAGAGAATGAGAACTTCCAGTCCCACATCATTCCTAAGGTTTAACCTTCTCCTTGGGTGGCTGTGGTATGCAGCCTTCACTGTCAACCTGACTCAATTTGGAATTGCCTAGAAGATGCACCAGTGAATACCTTGAGGCCTCTCCAGAGAGGTTTCATCAAGGATGGAAGACCAGCTCTGAATGTGGACAGCAGCATTTATGGGTTGTGGTTCCAGATTGAATAAAAACCAGGGAAAGGAGGACAGTTGCTAAGCACCAGCTTTCACCTCTGTCTCCTGACTAAGGATACAATGTGAGCAGCTGCCTTGTGTTCCTAGTCCATGCCATGATGGACTATGTCCTCAAACTGTGAGATACAGTAAGCCCACCCTCCCTCTTTTATGCCCCTCCCTCCTTTATGCCCCTCCCTTCTTTCCTCCCTCTCTCTCATCCTCTCTGCCTGCCTGCCTGCTTTTTGGCTGTCTTTTTGAATTTAACTGTCTTCATTGTCTTCCTGGTAAAGCTGCATCCCCCTCAAAGAGCCAGCTACTGAGTTCATGTCAGAGACAGCCCCTGTTCCCCTTCCTAGGAAACCCACTTGGAGACTGAGCTGCCATGGGCTGCAGACTGGGAAGGGGCATGGGAGGAGAAGAGGGAGGGAGGGCAGGATTGGGAGAGAATGAGGGAGGGAGCTACAGCTGGGATACAAAATGAATAAATTGTAATAAATAAAAAATGTAAAAAGAAATAAATTTTAAAGAATAAAATTTAAAATTTAGCTAACAACCTAACCCAACTGTATAAATATAAATAAAAAATACTATACTATAAAAACTTTTGAAAATTGACAAATAAAAATTTTCATCATAAAAAAATCAGGAAGTGGAATAAAGAGGCAGAATTTTACCTTTGTCTCCACTCTTGACAGAATCTGGTCAAAATTCATGTAAACACACAGCAGCAGGAAATGATGTGCCTTCCCTCAACTATTGGCCTTAGGTGAATCTATTGAGCATTCTGAGTATTCATAAAACCAGATACTGGAGGGACAGAGGGAATTTTCCTTTTCTGTGATATTGTTTTACTGTTGCTATCAAATGTACTTCAAGAAGAGATAATTGACTGTCAGCTTATGGCACTAGCTGACTGCCCTAATCCACTGGAGAGCGAGAAAAAATAAGATGCTTCCACCTAGGAATACAGCTATGCAGGCATTGTCCTTGACCCCTATATCACCTAGAATCACTTCTTGCTGATGGAGATTAAAGACATGCCTCCTGCCCGAGGTTGGTGGACAATGAGCCTGTTTCACATTACAGATAGGGTATAGTAGTTTAAAAGTAGGAATTGGTTGCCAAAGTAAAACATTCAAGAGTGAAGGTACAAAGAGACAGCCACTGTTCATTGCTGATGGGGATGTAAAATTGTATGCTCGCTACAGAACGTAGCATAGGGGAGACTCAGAATTAAACATGGGCCAGCTGGATGGTTCAGTGGGTAAACATTCTTGCATCAAAGCCCGACTACCTGAATTTGATTCTCCAGGACCCACATGGCAGAAGGAGAGAACTGACTCTCAGAAGTCACCCTGACCCACGTCATTTCACATGCCCTCCCCTGAAGTAAACATAATAAAGGTATTTTGAAAATTAAACAGAAACCATGCGGTCCAACAATTCCACATCTGTGTATATGCTCAAAAGAACTGAGAAAAAGAACTTTCACAGGTCTTCACAACATGTCATAGCAATATTATTCCTAGCAGCCAAGAAGCAGAAGCAAAATAGAAGAGGGAATAAATAAGATGCAGCCTGGACTTACAGTGGAATATTGCTCCACTTAAAAAAGTAAGGGGCTCAGACATCCACTAGAACATGTAGGGACCATGAAGAAACCTCCTGCCTAATGAAATCAATCAAGTACATAAAGTAAAACAATGTATTCTTCCATGTATTTGAGGTTCTTAGGGCAGCCAAACTTACAGAAACAGAGGGTGGTTGCCAGTTGGAAGCAGGATTGAAAGATTGTGTTTAATGAGTATTGAGATGGAAACTGTTCAGGGAATGGTTACAAAGTATAGTTAACATTACTGACATGTACAATAATAATAATAATAATAATAATAATAATAAAACAGTGAAAATGGAAAAAATTTTCTGTTCTCCCTCCCGTCTGCCTGACACAGCTGTTTCACAAAAAAAAAAAAAAAAAAAAAAAAAAGATTTAATAGGAAAATATGAATTTGGAAGTTTTGTGGGCAAGGCAGAGAGTTCCTGCATGATTTGCATGGCGGGCTGGACAGGGCGTGCGCCCTCCTACCAAATGTCTACCACTCACTTCCGCCTCCTGCAAAGCTGAAGTGCCTTCCCCGCCCCGCTGCATTGCGAGCATGAGCTGTGTGGGGCACTGCGCTTGCACAGAAGCTAGGCCTGAGGTAGAACTGAGAGGACAGGGGACTGACCACAGCTCGTATCGACGCCTCTGTCAACCTGTGTCTGCCACCTGGGCCTGTTTCGTCACTAATACCACACTGATTTCGAAAGGCTTCAAGTGGGGTTTGGTTGAACGGGCTGAAGTTGGCCCCAGGGCCTCATTACACACAGTAAACATCAGTTCTGTCACTGGTCTATCCCTCAGCCCCAGATCATAGCTCTTAATAAATATTTTTGGGGTAGGAAATTGTAAAACAAAACAAACAAGTAAAAATGCTTAGTACAGATTTTTGGCTTGCTTTCCACGTTCAGTGTGATAAATTAAGGCGAGAGGGAGCTAAAGTGAATCTGTGGCGAGATTCTTGACAAAGAATGAAATGATGAAACTGTTGTCAGATTCACTTGAGAGCAAGTCCCGGGGTGCTGACAATGGGAATCTAATTGGGGGTCGTAGTGAGAATGCATGAGGCTGGCTGGAGGGGTTAATTTGGCAGGCCCCTTTACCTAAATGCTTCTGCCTCTCATGCTCCACTGGATATCTCATCTCAGGTCCATGTCACACACAGAACCTATGACCTAAAACCCAACAGATGCCATCCCGGTTTTCACTTAGACACGAGTCTCTATTGCCACACTTAGGCATGATTTTATTGTATCTGCTCAAGTGGACCCCATCTCTCCAGGACACTTAAGAGTGCCACATTAGGTGGCGAATCAAAGCAGATGGTCTCTCAGCCACAGGGATCCCAGTGAGCAGAGATTCACCCACTCTTCTTCAATGCCAGTGTGGACTGCATTTCACTGCAGGCCCCACTCTGAGGTGGAGGACTCAGACAAAAGCAGTGGGCTCCCAGCTGCTCTCTGATTCTCAGTAAACCCCAGGATCCTTACTTCCTTGAAGGGCTGATGTGAAGATTGGGTTCTGTGGAAGACTCCATGCATGAGATGAAGTAATGTGAACTCACTTTGCAGCCACCACCAGAAGGCATGGAATTTGGGGTACATTTACATAATGTCCCACTTCATCAGGAGCATAAGAAAAAAAAATGCTTCATGGAAATCACTGAGCTGCACAAATGAAGACAAAATAACAAGCAGGATGGGCTACACCAGCAAGGGTCTGAGGTTAAATGAGAACAGTAAGCTACTTAAAAATACAGGAAGCAAACTTGGCCATCTCAGTCCTAACAGCTCCCATGATGTCCTCCTCATTGCCCAGCTTGCACAGAGTGTCCACCCCAATGCCCAGATCCCCCAGAATTGTCCACCCCAGTACCCAGATCCCTCAGAGAGCCATATCCAGTGCCCAGCTTCTCCAGAGAACTCTCCCCAGTGCCCAGTACTCACAAAACCTGGTGAAATGAATTTTTCACATGGCTGCAAACAGTTTACATAGTATTTGGCTTTTTAAAATGGATACATCGATTTTATTTCCCTGTTAAAGTGACATTTACTGTTTGTTCCTGAAAAACAGAGCCTATAATTTCAGGGTTGGTTTGTCTAGTTGATCTTTCAGCAACAACTAAATTGATAATTATTAGAATGTCACTTTCTCAGCAGAAGGAAAAAAAGCACAAACATAAAAAAAAAATTCAGCGCTGTAAGACATAGATGCAAAAGCAGTGTAAATAGAATGGTCTGATCAAAACTTATTTGCTAAGAAAAACCGTATTCCCTTTGACAACATTCTTTTTTTTTCTTTTTTTAAATTTTTTATTAATTACACTTTATTCATTTTGTATCCCCCCATAAGCCCCTCCCTCCTCCCCTCCCAATCCCATCCTCCCTCCCCTTTCTGCATGCATGCCACTCCCCAAGTCAACTGATAGGGGAGGTTCTCCTCTCCTTTCTGATCTTAGTCTATCAGTTCTCATCAAAAGTGGCTGCATTGTCCTCTACTGTGACCTGGTAAGGCTGCTCCCTCCTCAGGGGGAGGTGATCAAAGAGCAAGCCAATCAGATTATGTCAGAGGCAGTCCTTCTTCCCATTACTATGTAACCCACTTGGACACTGACCTGCCATGGGCTACATCTGTGCAGGGGTTCTAGGTTATCTCCATGAATAGTCCTTGGTTGGAGTATGAGTCTCTGGGAAGATCTCAGAGACTTGAACATTCTTCTTCTCTGCAAAAGTGACTGCATCTCCCTCACTATCACACCTTCTCATAATTTCTAGAACTATTAAGTCCTTATAATGTTATCCAATAAATGGAGGATATTCCTGAGCACTACCAGTTTTCATTTTCTTTCTTGCAGTGAGAATTCCAGCACAAAGGCACCTGCTGAACAGTGAGCATAAGCTTGCATCTCATAAAACACTGAGTGATTGATCTCAGTAGGGGTTTCTGTGTGAAAATAATTTGATACCCTGAATACCTCAATTAAATTTAAAGAATATAGCTCAATCTTCATTCACTTCAGTTTGTTTTGGAAAATTAAATAGATCATTTCAAAGAACACAGGACATATAGCCACATTCAAGGAAGATCATATTCTTGGTCTCCCGCTTCTGTTAGTTTCCTTTATTACTTTTTAATGCAATGAATACTTTGTGAAATTAATCTCACTTTTAGAAGCCTGATGGTCTTCTTACCTCCTGTGTTTCTCACACCTCAATCTCTGGTGGAAGTTGGTGGGATATTTGCATGCTTGAAACCAAAGGTTTGAATAAAAATGATTCCTGTGTCTGTCTGTCTGTCTGTCTGTGTGTGTGTGTCTGTCTGTCTGTCTCTCTCTCTGTGTGTGTGTGTGTGTGTGTGTGTGTGTGTGTGTGTGTGTGTGTAGCACTGGGTAGAGATACAGAGCTCCCTGATGGCTGTTAGTTTTGGATCTTTGACCTAGCTCATATTGGCCTAGGAAATGAGAATGTTTTTGGAAGGTTTAAATCTTGGGTGGCATGATATTTGATAGGGGTTCAGACCAGGGTGTATATGCTGCTCTGAGAGGCAAAGAAATAATGAATAGCTACTAACTCCCTCCCTCATCTTTCTGATCGCTCCATGCTCTTTCTTTTTCCCTCTTTCCAGTCCCTTGTCATATTTCTCATTTCTCTCTTCTCTCATTGGCTTAATTATTTTTTCCTTTGGGTACATCTTTACAACATGTACATTTTTAGATCCTGGTTAATCACTAAGGCAGCTAGGAGTTGCATTTCCTTACTGACACTTTCCCATTGTTTCTGTTTGTAATGACCCACTGCATTTGACCTGCACATACCCCCCTCTAAATAAGGATGACAATCCTTAAGGCATGGGGAACCCATATTGACAGTTAGGCTATATCTCTGAGATGATGGTACGCCAGGTAGAAAGGAACAGGGGAAACAGGACAGGCTACCGTATCTTTTTATGCCAGCCCAGCCAACAAGGCACTGAGTGCTTGAAGTCACCCAACTCATGACGGAGTTTCCTCTGCACTTCTGTGGAAAACTTCAGCGTATGCATATGAAATGATGCTAAACAGAATTAATTAGCAATAGATTGTGAATTAAAATCACAAGAAAGCGCACACACATGCATTAGAATAGCTAAGTGTGAAAGACGATGCAATACCCCATCAGCTAAGATACAGAAGAACTGGAGAACTCCAACATTTTCAAGGGAGCACAAAATTAACAGACTGTGTGAAAAACAGTTTCTAGTGAATTATTTCTTCAACAACTGTACAACCTAACAATTCCATTCCTAAGTACTTGCTCAAAATAACGTAAGGGACAAACTTGGGCATTGGTATGTAATGGATATGCTCAGAGATACTAGCTGATTAATCAGCTGAAATCAAAACTAAAAGCAGAGCCTTACAGAACAGATCATAAAGTTAGCTTAGTCACTTCAGAGTCTCTCAGCCATCCTGGCACTTGCTGCCCTTGACCCTGTGTACAGCTGAGAGAAGAATGAAAATCAGGCATGTTGGATACAGGCCATGAATCTTTTTCTGTGGTCTCCTATTTGAAATAATGCCTAATGCCTACGGATTGTCAATACCACTCTCCTCCAGCTCCTCCCCTCTACCTCTAAGCAAGGTTTAAACATACGATAGCAGCTATGACCTGCATATGTGAATAAGGACCATCTATACATACCCCAGAGCAGGCAGGTGTGAGCAGAGATAAGAAGTCTGTTATTAAGAAATACTTCATCTTGGGATCAGTTATTAAAGAAAATGTAACAATATTAAATATGAAAGAACCTAAATAGAGTTTCAAAATATGTTGGTGAAAATCCCTGATATATCTGCAAGGTCTGTCTAAGTAAATTAATAAGTATAATGAGATCTCAGAATTTCTTTCTTAGCCATTACTAGAACATCTGATCAACCAACTGACTTAACTGACATTTATAAAAATAAATAAATAAATTAAAATCCCAGGCAATCACAACTGGAAATTCTTGTATTTCCCAGAATATGTGTACGTTCACCAAATTAAGTTACATTCTGGGCTGTAAAACTTAATAAACTTAAAAGGATGGACACATATATCATAATTCTGTTTTCATAATATAATAGTATTATCAAATAGTCAAATAGTAAAAAAATATGAAAGAAAAATCAGTGTCTCAAACTTTAGCGACCTGCATCTAAATAGCAGAGGCATTAGTGCAGAAATCAGTATGTTAATCGACACAGATTTTAAATAAAGTTAAAATACAAATACAGCATGTTAAGACCTGTGGGATCCAGCTAAACCTATGAGCTCTATAGCAATTTAAACATTTATTATGAAGAACAAGAAAAATAAAAAATTTACAACCCAAGATTTTATCATAAAAAATTGAGAAAGATAAGAAAAAGTAAGCACCAGGAGACAAACAATAAATAAATGAAATAACATAAAATAGAAAACATACCAAAATGAAGAAAACTGATAAAATCAAAAGTTAATTCTTCAAAAAGATTAGTAAAGCTAATAAATAGTAAAAAAAAATAATAATAATTTTGAAATAAATCAAAGGTGACAAACTCATTTGTTTAAAGTGTTTATAAAGCTATAATAGCCAGTTGGTGGAGAAAATACAGAATAATGGCATAAAACAGAATTGAGAACAAGAGCCATGCAGGTATAGTCAAATACATTCTAGAAGGAATGGGGAGTCTTTTCAACAAAGAAAAGAAAAATACGTTGGTGAAACAAATGGACATGTGCATGAAAACCAAGGATGGGAAACAACACCCTTCAACCTCACTTCACACACTCAAACTTAACACAGTTACACTAAAGGCTTAAATCATAAAGGCTCATTAGCATGTGGGAATAAATCTTTGTGATTTTTAATTAAGGAAATAGTTTTTAAATAAAACATAAAGGTAAAATTCGAGTTAATAAAAAGCTGAAGGTACATTTACTCTTCATATCAATACTGTTAAAGACTAGAGAAATTTGGGAAGCTCTGGAAACATTTTAAATAACCACATTGACAGCTACAAAATGACACAAATTTGTCACAACTCATTAAACTGTACACTTACAATGAGTGACTTTTAGTGTATGGATAGCTCAATAAAGCTGGCTTTAAAAATCTCTCGTTTTCATCCATCTCATGTTCAGACTTTTGCTCTACGGAGCTGCAGGATCTTTAAGGACCGTTACATGGACACCTGGGCACAGTCATAACAGATAAATGAAGTTTACAGCTTCACAAACAAGAGGAATACCTGTGCAGCCACGCAACTATAAACAGGTGCCTGGGGAGATATTTTCAAACCAGCATGGAGGCAGGGGGTTCTGTGAGAGTTTAGCAGCCGTAGATGCAATCTGAGAAATTCAGGGAATCGTTTGTTCACTGGGCATCTCAGCTTTTTACTGTTACTCTGAATGACTCGGGTCAGGCCCAAGTCTGCACCTCCCCCCTCGAAAACATTCTGAAAAAGATTCTAAACTTCTCAGTCTTTGAGCATCCTCGCTTTCTAAAGCTGCCTAAATAAATGAATTCATTCATTCAATCTCTTTGTTTTCCTTGGGAGAAAACCCCCAAACAGATAGAATGCTCAGACATGTCTAGAATAAAAGTCCTTTCCCCTAATTACATTGATCTTTGCATTTCCCAGAGCCTTGGCAGAGTCTCTACATGATTTAAGTATCTATACGAGGCTTGGAGAATGGAAAAATGGGTAGTTGATTCTTGGAACAGCAAATAGCTATAGTTAGGTAAAGTTTTAGTTCCTTATCACGACAGCTCTACCTTCTGGTGAGACAGTTGATATGAAAAGCAGAAAGCTTCTTCACTGTACATGGATGCTGCTCCTGTGTGCATGCGTGTGTGTGTGTGTGTCTGTGTGTGTGTGTCTGTGCGTGTGTGTGTCTCTGCCCACACGTGTCAGTATGCAGTAGTGGATGGGGGTGTTCCTCTGACCTTGAAACATCAGCTATGTCCAGCTCAAGTATCAGCCAAAGCAGCTGTTGAGTTAACCCACTACAGACAAAGATGTTTCTCTGGAGTCTCCTGTTCCCTGTGCTGCTCCAGTTAAGTGCTGTGAATAGATCTTTCCACATGACACTGGAAAAGGAGGAAGAGGAACAGAGGCAGCTTTCCTTGTTGCTACTCCTATCTCTGTTAAATTGCATTGCTGAGAGCCAGGGATACTGGTGCATGCATGTGATCCCAGCCCTTCAGAGGTAGAGACAGAAGGATCTCTGTGAGTTCGAGGCCAGCCCGGTCTACACAGCAAGTTCCAGAACAGCCAGAGCTACACAGTGAAACCCTGTCTCAAAAGAAACAAACAAAAAAGATAATGAAAAAAATTTCATTGCTGGTCAAGGTGTGGTGGGCACACACCTTAATCCCAGCATCTGGGAGTCAGATGCAGCAGATCCCTGTGACTGGCTAGCCTGGTCTTCATAACATGTGCCAGGACAGCCAGAACAGACCCTGTCTAAAAAATTTTTTTTGTTTAATCACTACACATACTCAGCTGGAAAGGGTAAGGATGGGGACAGCCCTATGTTAGCACTCAGGGGGGAACTTTGGGTAACTTGTAATAAGGGCAGTGAGTGGGAAGCACATTATACCGGGCAATGGCTTCAACAAGGTATATACAGAAGATGAATGAGCCTGTTTGACCAAACACAGGGGCTGGGACTTCAGTGTGGACCCAATATGCTGAAAACATAATCTCAAAACTCATATGCTGAATGTTTATGGAAGAGGGGCCTGAAAGAATATATAAATCTGAGGCAGGGGATGACAACAATAAACAAACATTCTCTTCGGGGTATAGCAGGGCAGCTTCACAAATGAACTCATGGTGGTTGTGACAGCATTCGCAAAACCTGTGCAGGCCCAAGCCAGGCCACATCCCAGCAAGAAGAGGAGCTGGGCACACAGTCCAACCCCAGACTGTGGAGCTGCTGGCAATGTTGGTTGCTAGGAGGGGAAAAGACAGTGTTTCCTAAGAGTGCATGGTCATGAAGGATTTATGAGAGAGAGAGAGAGAGAGAGACGACTTGGGTGAGTGAAAAATGTGTTGAACTGAACGAAAGTGATCAAAACACATCGCATGAAACAATATAAAAAATTTTAAGAAAAAACTCATTAAAAATTCCCCCCCCCCCCAAAAAAAAATAGTTTTAAAATAAACACATGATTGGCTGGAGAGATGGCTCACTTGTTAAAGAGCACTGTCTGCTCTTCCAAAGGTCCTGAGTTCAATTCCTGGCAATCACATGGTAGCTCACAACCATCTATAATATGATATGATGCCCTCTTCTGGCCTGCAGGTGTCTATGCAGATAGAGTACTCATACATACATAAATAAATCTTTAAAAAAAAAAAAACAGATGAAAAGCATCACATGTTATTTCCATCAAGTTCTCTTTGCTTCAGCTCAGTGTATAGTAAACGTGAACCAGCAGGGTGACACACAGGGACAAATCTGCCTCAGCAGTCTGTTCAAACTTTGGGTCTCTGCACAACTTTCTGACAAGAAAAAGGTGAGAAGGTTCAAAGTTCATCCTGCAGAGAGTGAGAACTAACACTTTTTAAAAGATAAATTGAAACTTGGGATGAATCCAAACTTTAAAAGCAATTATAGAAAATGATGACAAGGATGGTACAATCCACCTTTTATCTAGAAAGTAGCGCCTTCATCACCAACCTCCACCCTAGTACAGGGGGAACTGACGTGCAGTTTATTCCATGACCATATTATGCAAGTGTGATGTGCTTGTGTTCTGGATCCAAGTGTGGATTTTACTGTGCCAAGGAATATGTGGAAAGCACCTGTGAATAGACTGTCTTAAAGGGTTTGCAGTTTAGCTGTTTGGGCTAAGCTTGAAGGTGAAAAATTTGGCTTGTGATGCTTGAGTTTCTAAGACGACATCACCTCCTGACCTGGGACCATCAGTGAACTGGGAGAACTCTGGTGTCACAGCCAAGATGTCCAAGAGAAGAAGAATAGTGCAGATTGACATTACAAGCTAATTGTACACTGGGCAAATAGTTAGCTGGTAGATCTGTATGCTGAAGTTGCACCAGAATTTCTTACCATTGTGAGGTCTTTACAATTCTGTTCGTATCCGATTTTGGAGGCCCAAGAGTGGTTCCCGTTATGATCAGGTTAGCTCTGTTACATGAAAAGGCCTTTTCTTAAACTCAAAGCCTTACGCTCAAGGTGCTTTATAACATCACCTGTCAGTCCAGTGCATCAAACCTCACCCCTCCTGCCTCACTCCGCTCTCTCCACACAGGCAGGTGAATGTCAGCATACAATGATAGGAGCTTGGTGGATGGCAGCCATGGAGCATGACACTCCCCTCACAGCCTCAGAGGGTATTGTAAGGATAGGGGGTGAAAAACTTCCAAACCCACATTCTTGGAATATAAGCAGAACTCTTCAGACAATTATTCAGATCCACAGTTCCTGCTTCCAATAACCATGTTGTTTTCCTCCCCTATTTCTGTCCCTGAGCCCATTGCCTATGGTTCCATTTTACCGCAGATAATGTGGTGATCAATAGACTAAATGCATGCTCAGGATATTTGAGTGTGTGCAAGTTCACAGCTGACGGTTAGATACAAGGTGGGTGGGGGTTTTACTCACACAGTTACAGACACAGCTGGCACACACAGGGATCCTACAGCCACAGCAGAGCAGATGGCTTAATGAGACAGAAAAGAGGCCTATCATGGCAGGGAACCAGAAATAGCTTCTGCCTTTTAACTCCAGGGATCCAGGCTGCTGCTGGCTAAGGGCTCAGGGAGTAAGGGCTTAGGCCTGTCGAGCCCTTCACTCAAAAGTGCATGCACTAGAACTCTTCAAATATTGCTGATTAAGTGAGTAACTTTCAAAGGATTAAAATCAAAAGGTAAGAAGTCAGTCCCAAAGCAAACCTCATAGCTTGACTATGAGAAATGTACCTGGACACAAAAGGCAGGGACTGTTGAACAAAACAGTGGCTTTTCTTTGATGTAGATTCTATGGTTGCTGTGTGCACATTAATGACTGGCTCTTTATTCGAGATATCTAATGACTGCTACACTTGCAGCATCTTTGTCTCAGAGACCTCCTCTCCAGAGAAAGACCCTGAAGAGAAGAGAGGTTCAAAGAGAACGGAGAAATCTGGGCTAGTGCAGAGGCTGCTCTGGACAGCATTCTTGACAGGGAACCTCCTGAGCATTTTTAAGTAAACAGAGGGAGCATTGCTCCTAAACCTACAGCAGCCCTGCATGCTGTGTGGGTTCTTTGCTGCTTCTCCCTCTGCTGAGCTGGACCCCCTGATCACCGCCTGGAGAGTTCACTCCTACTGGATTACTGAATAATTGCCCATGGAGTCACTGTTCTGGGTTGAGGCTCCCCATGCAGGAATGGAGAATGGCACATGGGCACCTGTACTGAAAAGAAGGGAGCTCGTGGCCTTGAGTAAACATGGTTTTATGGCCAAACCTCAAGGCTTGTGGGAAATGCATCCCTGGGCCTACAGAAGAGGAATACTATGGAAGAAAATACATGAGATGTTAGTAAATGGAAAAGAAAATATTTCCTACCCATTAAAGCAAAAATCAAGCACTGAATCTGACTCCAGATGTAGTGGAGGATAAGAAAAGCCAGAAGTGCTAGGCAGATTGCTAACTCCTGTGAGAAAACAAAAAGAAATCTTCACTGACATCATCACAAATCATTTCTTCAATATTATTCAGACCAACTGTGCCTTGGATGGGAGACCTGCTACATGTCCCTCATGGGGAAACTGCTGCTCTTAACTCTTCCTCTTCAAATGCAGAAATCTCCCTAAAGTCTCTAGGAATTAACAGTCCATACCTTTGGTTTGGGTTTTGGTTTTTAACCTAAAACTAGCCCTAGAAAGGTACTTTACAGGCATTTGCCTTTGTCATTTTGTATCTATCAATAACAATCAGGTACAAAAGCATGGCACTCTTAACTGTCCTGGAGAGACGGGGTCCACTTGAGCAGATACAATAAAATCATGCCATTGGTGTTCACTGTTACCTGATGACCTAGGAGTGCAGCCCACAGAAGCGATAGCTTCTTGTCTGGCAACACTCACTCCTGACACCTTCTTTAGGAATCCCATTCTTCCTTGGAGACAAATTATAAATGGATTCTATCAGCTCTTTGAGACAGGCAGACACCTAACTAAGCATTAGAAGGAACACTTGGACTTCAAATTTTCACTGTAAAATCAAAAGTTTATCGAGCTATATTATCAAATATTTTTAACTTATCAAGAGTCCCTATAAAAGTGCAGAAAACCTTGTGTTTTCCTTACCGCAGGAACACAAGCTTAGGAAGCACAGGTTTAATTGCGCAAAGACTACCTAACCATTGCAAGCACATTTCTGGAAGACACGAATCCCAGATTATTTTCCAGAGCAAATTTAAACTAATTGGTGATTTCTACAAATGCCTCTGAAGCAGGCGATTAGTCTTCGGAAGCCCAGGGAAAGATTCTAAAGGCTGAGTAAGGGCAAGTGAACTTGGCAAAGAACCAAGACACCAGCCAGTCAGTCACTGCAGAGAAAACAGCTTTGCACAGCATGCCGAGGGCTAGGCTGGCTTGCACTCCATGCCCTGGAAAGCCTGGGATGAGGTCACCATGGGCAAAGGAAAGTCACATTGTTCAGTTCTTTGTTTATTCTTGGATAAAATGCTCAAGAGCAAGCCAGCGGTGGCAGATGAGATGGTGGTTTTCCTCTGCTCTCTGGCTGTGCCTATCCCAGCAGGATTGTAGCAGGTGTGGGAAAGCATTCAGACACGAGAGCATCAACACTAACCTGAGAGGCAGCTGCAGGTGCGCTAGATTCCTTACCACTCACTGCCTGCTCATTGGCTGAGGCTTCTGCCACTTCTGCCGTCTGCACACTGGTATCCTCAGCACCCGGAGGCCCTATTTGCCCCAGACCTTCACTCCCAGGAGTGCAAGGTGGATTGGAGATGGTTTTCCGGCTTTGGCCTTTATACCAACTAGGGTAAAACAAGGGATCCGCAGTTTCCGCTGCTGAAGGGCCTGGAGTTTCAGACTGTGTGGTCTGCTGAGAGCCAGTGGGCACCACCTCCCCCTTAATCAGAACAGATGAATCCACAAATAAAAAAAGAAGAAGAAGAGGAAAAAGCAGTCGGTGTTATTTCCCTTTGGGTTTGAACACCCTGAGCTCTTTGGGGGTGCTAGAGCAAAATGCTCACCACCATGCTGTGCCTCTGACTGGCATCTTGCCTTCCACTAGGTGGTATCCCAGATAGGGGAACACAGCAGCCTTGAGTGAATAGTAGTTTATAAAATACCCCGTACAGCAAATTATTGACTAGAACGAACTCTGGCATCATGCTGTGGTCCGAAAAACTGATTTTTAAAAACAACGCTAACCTAATTGATAAAACCCAACCCTCATTAATGTCTGCCCTTCTTTCAATGCAGTATAACTAGGATGCTCAGAAGTTCAATGTTCTGGGAAATGAGAAGTGTTATATCTTGGATTCCTAGGGAGACAGAATATCAAAAACAATTCCATGTCTGAGTGCTCTGCAGAATTTTGTCTCTTTCTATAATCTCAACCCACAGAAACAAAACCGGAACCCCTCTTTGACAAGCCTGCTGTTTCCATCTCATGCAACATTTGGAACTCTGCACACTGAATGCTCTGGAAGTCAACACCAAGCCCCAGGCTGGATAGTGGCTTTCTAAAAGTTTCAGATAAGCTGACCAGGTTCTGCTTCAAGTGCCTGGAACCATGTTCTCTTCAAATGACAAACAAATGGACAACGAAGTTTCATCTGCTCACCCACCAAAGAAAAAGCCAAGTTGCATTTTAGGGCAACCTACTGGAGCTCCTATGGTTTCTCTAGATACCTCCTCAATCACATTCACAAGATTCAAGGTTCTGAAGTAGTCACCTTCATATCTCACCTCGGATAATTTCTATACTGTACTCTATATTTCAATTGATTAAGCAACAAAAAGTAGTTCATACACATGTACATTCTCTCCTTCTCTCTTTCTTTCTCCCTTTCTTTATTGACAGAGATTGCCTCAGATCCGAGAGTGTTGTTGGTAGAAAAGTGGCATTAAATTAAATCTTGCCAACCACTCTAATGGTGATGGACCTTCTGAGTCACCCAGAGGGCTTTCTCCCTGGCATTGTGACTTCCCTGATCTCCTCTTGTTTGCCACCTACAAGTACGTGGCACACAGTTATTTTTCTTAGAACAAGTTGTTTAGAGTTTGGCAATGAGGAAGTTTGACAGGAAGGAACTAGTGAGTGGTTACCTGTGTCACCAGGACATCTGCAGCAGGTGGCATGGATGAAATCGGTTCTGGAGAGACAGCAAGTAGTGGTCCTGGGGAAGCCTGGAGCTCTGAGGTCAGCTGAGAGGACTCTGGGGACTTTCCCATACTCTCCTCTTCCCCTGATGACTCTATTTGAACATTTTCTACCTCTTCTACTTCTACTGCATCCCCTCCTTCTCCTTCTTCTGTTTCTCCTGTGTCCTCATCATCTTCCTCTTCTAGTGAGATAAAATATTTTTAAACATTTTATAACTACTATGGTCCCCATGGAAACAGTTAATAACTAGCACCCACAGTCTAGGGCTAGCAAAGTCATTCCAACTGATAGTTGAAAATGGCCCAGGTGTACCAGGCTGAAACCTTGTGCTTCTCACATTCACCATGGCACCTTGCTTTCATCCCCAGTACAAAACTGTGCCCTCCCCCACTCCTTCATACAACCTCGCTCACAGAGCCTGCTCACATTTAGACACTAGGTACCATATCTGCAAGCTCCTAGAAAGACAAGAGGTGATGCTGTCGCTCGCTTGTTTCTGTCTTGTTAATGAAAATGCAACCCTTTTCCCATCAGAAAGCAATGGCTTTTTTTTTTTAATTCAATGAATAAACAGCTTTTTGGTATAATAACTACTGTGACCTTTTTAAATCTACTTACTTTAATATTCACGCAGGTAACATTAATGACAGGACACATCATATCAAGTACAAATCATAATAACTACGATGAGGATATACCTCTACTGTGTTCATGGGGCTGGTATAATTTAATGACATAGCTAATCGTCCAGCCTGGTACTGTTTGCACTTCTCTTTTATGTCTACTATGGGTCAAGGCAGTCAGAGTTTGGGTCAGGTCCAGAATTATTGACTTCCTCTCAAGCATTTCATCAGGATATTTCTAAAAGAGGGAATTCTGAGCCAAAAGTGAAAGACACAGTTATAGCTTGTGGACCCTATCCTAATTCCACACTATGACAGACTCTGTGGCTTCCCACCATCTCAACCTCAAGTTGATGTGCTGTCATACCTAACCCAGAAGTCTTTTATGTTTTCTTTTCAACTCATCTTTAGTTTTTTTTTTTCTTTCTTTCTTTAAAACATAATGACTCATGCTCCAGGAAAGAGTTGAAGTTGTGCTGTCATCATTGATGTGAATTATTAAGGATTTCATTATCTGGAGTCAACCTTTTGATAACGGCATTAAAACACTATAAAGATAAACCATCAAACGCTGGGTGGTCCTGTAGTGAGACTGAGAGTCGCATTGGTGTGTGAGCCTGTGAAGTTATGGATGTCCATTCTGGAAGGTTTTGAATGTTCCCCAATTCTCTCACCCACCAGCTTTCCCACGTGTGCAATTTGCAACAGATAGTCAAAGAAATAACATACCTCTGTAAAAATCAATTTCACGGATAATTTTTTCTTCTCTGTTGAGGTTGACTGTGAAGTTGGTCATGAGTTCATAACCTTGTTCTATTTTCTCCATCTGAAATGCCTTCGATGCTTCCGAGATCCTGCAGCAAAGATACTTGTTATTTTCTGTCACTATTTAAAGTCTGAGGACCTTGGGTAAAACGAAAAAAAAAATGTGCTGTTCCATCAAACAGAAGGTACTCACTTTTGTAACAGGGTCTTGGCATTCTGTGAAAGCAACAGAGATAAGCTTACTTGACTTTTTTTTTTCATGAAGTTGGTGAGATTTTAATTACTCCATTTGTGACTCAGAATCTCCTAGCTAAGTTTCTAAATGGAGCCCTCTCTACTTACCAAATGGATGCAGCAGCTTTTACTTAGTAAAATAGTTTTTTTTTTTTTAATGAAATGTGAATAAAATGTGGTCGCAGTTAGTGCTCAGCATCCACTTTTTGGGTTTGAGTCCCTGCTTCCAAAAAGTATTACCTGCAGGAACACTGCCATTTCTGGCTCATCCATGAACTGGATCCCTGACTCCACCAATTTTGACACGTTCTCCAGGTGGTCAGAATACTTTCTGATAAGAGCTCGGACATGCTCCAGTTTCTCCTCTTGTGTTCGGGTGATGGCTTGGGTCATTTCAGTCTTCCTCTCCTCCAGGATGCCATAGAGGTAATCGAACTTCTCGCACAGGTCCTGTTTCTGCTTTCTGCAGCACTCCTGTTAGTTGAGTTAACCAATGTCAGAAATGAGTTGTGAGAAAGTCCAGTGGAGAAACTACCTGGGTAGTTTAGGAGACAAGAGCATTTACCTATAGAAGATATGTAGTTTTTTTTCTTTCCCCTTCAGCTGTCCCTGTAGGTGTAGGCACTGTGGTAAAGTTTTGAAAGCCTTATTTTTTATTTATACTTCTTTTTAATTTTTTTATAATTTATTCACTTTACATCCTGATTGTAGCCCCTCCCTCATCTCCTCCTGATCCCCCTATCCCTCACTTTCCCCCCCTCTGCCTCCCCTAGTTCACAGAAAGCAGGAGTCCTCCTCTACTACCATCTGACTCTAGCCTATCAAGTCTCATCAGGACTGCCTGGATCCTCCTCTCACCAGCTCACTGGATACAGCCAAATTAGCTGTTAGAATCGATTTTAATCATGTCTTTTTTTTTTCTGCTATGGATTCCTAAGCATAGACGATAACATCTAAGCTTTGTAGCTGTCTTTCACCCACAACCAAGTTCTAGCTTTTCTTTATAAAATTCTGCTTTCCTCTACCATATACATACCTTGTAGTCCAGCAAAAACCAGCCACTTCCCTTCCTGGCTCATGCTCTTCCCTGAGTCTACAACATTCTTCCCTACACCGCAGCAATGACATTACACTACCATGAAGGAACTGTTGGAGTACCTCTTCTTCCATCAAGGTTCCCTGGGTCTCTAGGGCTGAATGTCATAGCTTAACCTTCTGATGTCCCATAACAGTCACCACTTATGGCACATATCTACATCTGCAGAAGAGGAAAATGCTAAAAGAAAGTGTCCCCACACTGCAAGCCTGACTCTCGCTTTTGCATTGGGTGGATGATGCCTCATGAGTCCGTGTTAAATTATAACTAATTAACTCTCCAGCGGTTACATTTTTTTTCAGCTCCAGAAGGCTGAGTGTGTGTGTGTGTGTGTGTGTGTGTGTGTGTGTGTGTGTGTGTGTTTGTCTTAAAATGTGACTCAGAGTCCAGGGTCTTCAGGGCTGAGAGCAGGTTGTGAGACATAGTTTTCCCCCCTAGCTCTCCTACCATAGGAACTCAAGTAATTTATGTGTGACACCTCTGACCTCACTGTGACCCTTATCTCTTGCTCTTTCAGCTTAATAAGCCCCATTATTTTTGTTGACAGGCCTTGCTTTCTTCTTACATTTTGAATCTATTAAATATCTAAAGTATAGTCATTCTTGGGAATAGGCTATGGGTCTACCTACACGTCCACCAAGTAGAAGAATGTTTCACAAATGCAGAAAGAAAGCATTGGTTCCATAGCTTCCCCCTTTTTAGATTTATTTTATGTGTATAAGTGCTTTGTCTGTGCCCAGAGAAGTCAAAAGAGTACATTGGATCCCCTGGATCTGGAGCTACAGCCTACTTGTGAGCCCCCATGTAAGTTCTGGGACTTGAACCCAGGTCTTCTGTAAGAGAAACCAGTACCCTTAGCCAACAACCCTCAACCAACTTCTACAGTCCACCCTACCCCCCATCATTTCTTGGCATGTGGATTGATTTCTGTTTGCTTGCTTGAGATTGGGTTTTGGTTATTTCTTTGTGTTAGTTCAGGGTCTCACATAGCTTTAGGCTATCCTGAAACTCACTGTGTAGCCCAGACTAGCCACAAACCTCCAGTGATCCCACTTCTCCAGTCTCTTAAGTGTTAGTATAACAGGCATATGTTCCGCATTTTTATGGGGGGGGGGATATGATAAAACCCACTGCTTTGTCAGTTAACTTTAAAATATAATCAGAACTGCGTCTGAAAATAGGTGTCCTAATGGGTGGATAATTCTGATCTCAGAAGTAGGATCATTAGCTGGTAAATCATGCCTTGTGTGGAACACTCTCCTCTGTGTTGTCTGGAAGGCCTCGAGGCTCCTAAAACAATACAGGCTGATGCCTTTGCTTTTGATTGGTCACCAAAAGTAAATTGTGAGGCTCTATTGGCAAAGACTCCATATACTTTGATTGCAGGGCATAATCAATCTGGAAGTCAGCTGGGAGCTCCCTCCCTGCCGGGTAGTTTTCATAGGTGCTATTTGTTCAGGCTGCTGGGAAAGAAAAGCCATCAACAGTCTTACCCACTGGTGGATCCTGCATGGTACCATGTTGACCTGGCAGGCAAAATGTGCCCACGGGGGCAATAGTGACGTAACTGACATGGGAGTAACTAGCCACTTTCTTATCGGATTTTAGGGATCTTGTGGCTGGTGCTGACCTGGTCAAAGTGTCGTGTCTGGGGAGGTCATAGGAAAGGACCTAGGAGGAAACCTACTATTCTGTTATTGTTTATAAAATGGGCATGTTGTCAAACTGCCATCTAATATGTATGTTCATACCTGTAGATTAGATTGTACAGCACATGGTTAGTGACGATACTCATAACTGGTCAAAGTGTTGAGAATAAGTGACGGTTGATTGCCTGGCCCTAAAAGGTGCATCTGTGTCACTCCCTTCCATAGAAGAAGAAGGGACAGAATGTAAGAGCCAGAGACTGGGAGGAATGCTATAAAATGCTGTCTGCTGAACATGGCATGGCTATTGAATCCCTGAACTCATAAAAGCCATAGTTACTTGTTAAGACCTGCCTAAGACTGAGCTGCTAACATTCCTGTGTGGAGAGGAGTCTTCACTCCTACCTTAGGAGCTATTGGTAGTTAACGGCTGCTGAGGAAGAGCATCATTTTCTTTTTTTTTTTCGGAATTATTATCACTGCTAAGATGTCCATGCTCCAGTAAATAGTCTTTGTTCATGAAAGCAGTCATGAACACTTCTGTTCATAAATACAGTCATATAAGAACAGAAAGTAGGGGAAGGTATTGGAAAGAAGAAAACATCCAGAGAGAGTGGTATTGGGAACAAGATATGATCAGAGTACATCATATACACCAAATTGTCAAAGAATTTTAAAATGTTTGTTTGTTTGCTTGCTTGCTTGATTGATTGCTTGTTTTTGAGACAAGATATTTTTACATAGTCCTGGTTGACCTGGAACTCACTATTTAGACCAGGCTTACCTCAAAGTCACAGAGGTCAACCTGCCTGTGGAGTGCTGGGATTAAAGGCATGTGACATCATGCTCAGCCCAAATAATGAAAATTTTAAAACTTACATTAAATGTTTGTGACCTGAACATAGATCATTTATCAGATCTACTATATTGAAAGTGGGCTTTTAGAGGCAAGTACTCTCAAATGTTCCAGATTTACATTTCTTAGTTCATTGTGTCAATACAGTTAACTGCTCACTATATACCAGGTATCATGCAATCCAAAATTCTGCCATGATTGTCCAGTGTTCAGGAAAGGGCAACTCCATCATAAATGATAACTGCAAAACAAAATAATTATATTTTCTAATTTATAACAGAAAAGGTTCATGATCTTCTCTTGCTTGTTTGGCCTGTAATATAATTATTTATAGACTGTGATAAAAAACAAATCTGGCCCTAATGTGTGAAAACTCGACCTTTACCCCTGGAATCATAAGGTTGGAACCTAGAAGTTTTGATAAATTAGGATTTTCAGGGTAACCCAATATGGTTCACACAGGAGATGCTTTGGAAGAAGAAATCTCACTGAATTGTTCTGTTTCCTCTGAGGCTGACTGGGTGCCTTTCTTTCTTTTGCAGGGGCAGGAGTACAAAAATTCTGTCAACAAATAATAAACACCCTGGCTATCAATTTTCTTGGGATAGTTAAAGAACAGGCATGTGCTGCTCAATAAAATAGTCGATTATTCTGAATGAAATCCTTCCTGTGTCTTTGTAAATGTGAAACCTGCACTGCTTTCCATGGTAACTGTGCAGTAATCTGAAAAATAGAATGGGGAAAATGTAGACTTCGTGGGAGAAAATATGGGTTTCTTTCTAGCTGTGTGCCTGCAAATAGGGAACTTTAAAGATGCTTTTTGCCTGGTAAATGTGATTGCCACCCTTTTTCTCTGTTCTCCACAAAATCTTATTCTCTTCAAAGATGCTCCCTTGCTTTTTTTTCATAGTACTTTATATCAATAAATAGATTAAGACCAATTTTTCATCCTTATTTTCCTGCTTCTCTAGAAAGTAATTGAATTAAGATAGATAGTTCATGAACTTTTAAGTTTATTTTTTCACATAGCTTCATCTTTTATGTCTCTGGTTTCTATGCTGTGTGTGTGTGTGTCTGTGTGTGTGTGTGTGTGTGTGTGTGTGTGTGTGTGTATACCTTGTACCTGTATGCATGTGCTTAGACAAACTATGCAAAGTTATGGAAACCACTTATTCTCAGAACAATTTTTAAAAAGATGATGTGTACACAAGGCAATCATGAAACTTACAGGTAAAAAAAGGGGGGGGGAATTAGAAAAGATCATCCTGAGTGAGTATCCCAGAAACAGAAAGACACATGGTATATACTCACTTATAAGTGGATATTAGACATACGATATAGAATAATCATACTAAAATCCGTACACCTAAAGAAACTAAGCAAGGAGGACCCTGGGGAAGATGATCAATCCTCATTCAGAAGGGCAAATGGGATAGACATTGGAAGGAGGAGAAAATAGGGAACAGGATAGGAGCCACCACAGAGGGCCTCTGAAAGACTCTACCCAGCAGGGTATCAAAGCAGATGCTGAAACTCATAGCCAAACTTTGGGCAGAGCACAAGAAATCTTATGAAGAAAGAAGATGAAAGACCTGGAGGGGATAGGAGTTCCACAAGGACAGCAACAGAACCAAAAAAAAAAAAAAAAAAAAAAAAAAAACCTGGGCACAGGGATCTTTTCTGAGATTGATACTCCAACCAAGGACCATGCATGGAGATAAACTAGAACCCCTGCCCAGATGTAGCCGATGGCAACTCAGTGTCCAAGTGGGTGTCCTAGTAAGGGGAACAGGGGTTGTCTCTGATATGAACTTAGTGACTGGCTCTTTGATCTCCCCACACACACACACACACCCCACAAGGGGGAAAAAGCTTACCAGGCCACAGAGGAATACAATACAGCCAGTCCTGATAAGACCTGACAGGCTAGGGTCAGATGGAAGGGGAGGAGGAACTCCCCTGTAAGTGGACTGGAGGAGGGGCATGGGAGGAGAAGAGGAAGGGAGGGCAGGATTGGGAGGGCATGAGGGAGGGTGCTACAGCTGGGATACAAAGTGAATAAATTGTTATTAATAAAATAAAATTTTTAAAAAGAAGACATGTATAGCAGTATCAGGTCAGATTGGATAACTGATGGTATCTCTCTGACTCTACAGCTTCAAGACTCTGTGACTTATAAATCTGGAGATATTCTGATGTTCTTCAGGCTACAACATTTCTTTCTCCATTCCCAGCCAGTTTTAGACCATCGTCTACAGAAGTAAGACATAAACATCAGGCCCAGTTTAGGCATGTGCCACAGGCATGACAGAAAAATTCTAAAGTGGTTTTGGCCGCTGTTTTCACCATGTAAGGAGCACAGCTCTGTGTCTAAAATAGCCTGGAGATAAAGCCTGAGCCTTGCCACTTGTCACTGAGCAACTGTGGCTCCACCCCCCATTCATGTCTCCACCACATTCCTCCAGCATTCATCTGGACACACTTGTGCAGAAATGCAGCTGCATGGGAGATATAGTACTTCAAAAGTCCCATTCCGTTCTCCCAAAAATACACATGAGAAACAGACGTCAAGTTAATAATACTGAACAAAGAACCATCTTAAGTGAGATGAAGAGTTTGCCCAAGCATTCATTCACAAGGCTCCATCATAGACACTTGCTGAGGCCTCATGAGCACAGACTAGAATGTTTCTAGTAAAGGAACAAATTGGGCCTTTAGGCACAGGCTGGGCCTCAGCCTCTGGCCTCTCAGTCTCTGCCTTCTCAGCCTGTGCCCTTGCACATCAAACAACTCTGTATTGGCCAGGGTCTGGAGTCTCCCAACTGATGCTCACTCTGTTGAATTGTGTCATTCCTTCTTATGAGGAAAATAGTTAAGTAACACGTGGCATTTATATAATGCTTGCTGTTGATATCCTTAGCATCGTGACTTCTCTAGGCCAGTCCAAGCCATCTAAAATCTTCCTGGATAAATGCTGTAAAGCCTGAGGGCAGATGAACACAGGCTCAGGAAAGCCATATGGCCAGCTGAGCAAATGTTTCGCTCCCTGCACTCTGCAGACAGCATGCACCCAGGAAATATTCTCTTTTTGTTACCAGTATTTGGGGTCCTCCTAAGAATAGAGTGAATGCTGATGTTCCCATTCATTTTCAGTTTTTTTCCTGGAGGGAGCCGCCCAACTTTGACATTTTGGGTAAGTAGGACCCTGGTAAACTGCTTACACCATTTACAACAGGCTTCAGTAGGTGAAGTGATGTTTCATTTGTATCATCCAGACAAGTGTACGTGTTCCATGATGATTCAAGGTGATGTGATGTAACACTAAGCTCCTTGAATGTGCCTTTTTCCCAATTTTATCACCATAACAATGCAAAGCGGAATTATCACCCCACTGTAAAGCTGGGGAAGTTGAAGGACAAAGAACTTAAGTTGCTCCATCTCCCACCACCCTTTGGGGGTTATAAGCACCTAGGGTGTTTGCTCGCCTGCTCTCAGGCCTTTTAAAGCAGAGCATAGGAATCATCATTGGCAGCCCCTACATCTCCACATGAAACACCCAAACTAATGAAAGAGCCACGCTTGTCCACGCATATGTTCCTTCATGCCTAGTGTTGTTAAAAATATTAGACTCACTTTACAAACATGAGAAATACAAGAGTACGTAAGTAAAGCATTGAAAACTGCCATGCATGATGGCTTATATATCCTGTCCAGAATTCATGAGCCTGAGAAAGGGCATTACCATGAGTTCAAGGCTGGCCTGGGCTACAGAGTAATAACCTGTCGAAAACAAATGAAAAACAAACAACGCCCCCAACCCCATCCTGCTACTTTTCTCCTCACCTTTCCTCCCATGAAAGTACTTTTTAGATATGTATGTATATATTCAAAATGGACATGAATGAGTCTATATGTCCTACTTAATATGCATAGTCCGATACCTGTGATGCTTTTTTTTTGTAATCTTCTTTCCTTAAGAAGTCCAACAACTGAAATAAACATGTCAACCTGATTTTATTTTTTTTCAAAGCACGTGGGATTGAACTAGGTGTCTTTGTGTACAGTAAGATCTCTTTACACTCAGCCTGTTTTTATTTTTATTTTATTTTATTTTTATACAGACTACTCTAGAATGTCTAATTCCCAGCTACTTCCTAAGTAGCTAGGATTATAGGTGTGCATCAGCAAGCCTGGTGTGAAAATGTGCACTTTAAAGATCACTAATATCTTAATGACTTGAAAATAGTGACAACAGACCTTCCCTAGGAATCTGTGAAAATATGTACAAAAGTCTGCCGTGTTGGATGGAGTCATCACCAGCAAAGAAGGGATGATGATGCTGACCTTGGCTGCTCTCCACACTGTCCCTAACTAAACCCCTTCTGCTGAATTAGCTCTGTACTTTCTTGGCTGGTTCGAAAGTGTAATTAGAGACAGCTGCTTCCTGCTGAGACCCTGGCTAGCCTCTGCGAAAGATGCCTGTTGTCCTTCCTAAATGCAGCCAGAATCAAGTTGCTCCCTTGCCCAAGACCTCAGTAGCCAGAGGACTCGCCATGCATCTTTTGATGTCTTTATCCCAGACAGGAAGCCAGCTTCTCCACAGAGTCCCAAGAGGTGGCTAGAGATTGCCTCGCTCCCCACAAGCAACAGGCTGTTTATACACCTCTGACTCAACTCAGCGTAGCCCATATTGAGGTGCTGATTCATGGCTAGTCACCAGCTGGTCTGCACTGTAAATAAGTAAAGAGGTAACAGCTTGGTGTGTCCATTTCTGAATCTCCTAGGCCCTTCACCAAGAGAAAATATTCCTTCTGTAAGTGAATCTCCACATATCAAAGATCTTTTCAGTAATCTGAGTGTGGCAAAGAAAGAAAATTGGTTTGGGTGATGTGTGAATCAAAGATGGAATAACTATAACTAATTGAAATCTTGAAGCCATCCTCTAAGAAATGGCCTTGGACTTGTGACAGACTTCACCTTGGTAATAGAACATAAGGCCACACACTCCGTGCCAGGTACTGTGCTGAGCATCTTCATGCCTGTAACCTCTACAGGAGAGGTGTGATTGTCCCCTTCACAGAAGAAGAAACCAAGGCACTGAATATGCTATGGAGTAACATGGATGGATCTTAAAAACTCAGCGCTAAATTCAAGACACAAAAAAGTTACAATGAAATGGCATTTGTAAAATTAAAAGACATGAATGCTATGATGGTTTAAATGAGAATGGTCCCCATAGGCTCATATACTTGAATGCTTGGTCCCTACTTGGTAGAATTGTTTGGGGAAAATTAGGAGTTACGGCCTTATTAAAGAAAGAGTGTCACTGCGGGGAGGTTTTGAAGTTTCAAAAGCCCACATCAGACTCAGAGTCTCTCTCTCTCTCTCTCTCTCTCTCTCTCTCTCTCTCTCTCTGCCTCCATCTTGAAAGTAAGCTGCAGATTCTCAGCTACTGCTGTGGTGACATGCCTGCCTGTTGTGATGCTCCTCACAATAATTACCGTAGACTCAACCTCTGAAAGTGTAAGCAAGCCTCAGTTAACTGCCTTCTTCTCTAAGTTGCCTTGGTCATGGTGTCTCTTCATAGCAATAGAAAAGTAACTAAGACACATACAAAACAATACATATTTTATGAAAATGCACACACACAGACAATCCAGTGTGTTAAAACTATTATCTTTGGGAAAAGAAAACAGAGGGAAATAACAGGTAATAAGAGAAGCCTTCACGAGCATAAAGAAGAAAAGCAACAAGAAGAGTGTATGAAATGCTGAGTAGTTAATACCCCAGCATGCTAGCCAGAATTGAAGAGGTCTTTCTCCTCCTCAGGGTCTTCATGATAACTACCAGGAGAACATGGGCTTGTAGCTCACACCTTCACCAGACTTCCTGAAATTCCCATCAGCATTTCTGAAGACTATTCAGGTTTCCACCAAGAAATCTTGTTAAATAATAGCAAGTGTTCATTTCCATTTCTGACAACTAATTTGTCTTGTTGCTAATCTTTCAAAAGAAATTGACTGAGGAAGAACACGCACACACACACTAACTGCTTGAGTAGCTGTGGTAAAAATCTGCCTCATCAAGTTGAGAGGTAAGTTTTCTTAAGTGCCGGGAAGTGTTTCAGAAATATATCAGGAAGGAGGCTATTCTATTGAAACATTGGTATAGGATTTCTAGTGTATCAGGGAGACAACCACTAGCCCCTAGGAGTTTCGGGATTGGCTTTTAATCCCTGTGAGTCAGCTGACCTACCTCAATAGTTTTACAGGTGTCCTCCAGCTGGCTGATCACACCCTGGATTCGATCGTTGCTTCCCACCAGTACAGCAATGCCGTCGCTGAGCTCTGTCTAAGGAAGAGAAAACAGAACTCGGGATATTAGGAGTTTCTTAAACATGGATGATCATGGGCTAGTCACAGCATGATCCTCGAGGGCGGTTAATCCCTATGGTATCTATGGAAGTTAACATGGAAACCTATTAGTAAACCTGAAGCTACTCTGAACAAAGAAGGGGTGGAAGTCCCACTTCCCATCCCTCTGCTCATCCCAGGGATTTCCTGACTCTGAGAGCAGTCAAAAGCAGATACCACAGTGTTCCTTGGGGATAGGGGAGGAGGTATAAGTGGACAAAGGAAATTAAAAGTGAGTTGAAAAAAATAATGGCAACAAATGCAAATCTTAATTTCTGGCTGTCTCAGGTTTTATAAGAGTTTGGCTTCCAAGTCGGTTTAACCTCCGATGTTTGAGGTAAAATTGGAATCAGTGATTGTAAGTGGAAGCAATTTATATGTACTGACAAATGTATCCCCTTCACCCACATAGGAGCATCCAGTCTGGGCTGCTGGTGAGACTGTATTGCATTAGAAAGAGGAGGCCCAAATCTAGTCTCTGGGGTGAGGGACATGTACTACATTCAAAGGGAGCTTTTTAGCATCTGGCCTAGGTGACTTGAAGGCCAGCAGGAGACATAGACTTCCAATTGTTCTGTAACTGTGTGTCATGATTATGACTCTCACACAGAAAGAATGGGTTGGAAAAGGTTTTGAAGAGGGCAAGAGAACATTTTATTGATAAACAATAAAAATCATTCTAGGACAGGAAGGAGAAAGTGAAGGCTATCTAATTCTTGTCTGTGGTTTAACTCCAAGTCATCTTAAGCAGGTGGCACTTGACTTAACACTCCGTATCTTCAGCAACCTCCAAAGGTCACAGAGAGTAACCCAGCTCTTCTCCACCTTTTCCTGAACCTTAGCCTTCTCTCCCTCACTGGCCCACTCCACAGACTTGAAGGGAATCAGATATGAGACAAACTGAGAGGCTACTCCTGTAGGGCCTCCCGCATGCACCCTCCCTTTTGCTGGGCTCCAGTCTTTGGCTCATGGAGCTGACTCACTAGCGCTTAGAAGGGGCGGAGGAGGAGAACTGAAGTGCCTACCTTCTGCCTCTGGAACACATGGGTCAGGGGCGCCACCTGGCAGTCCTTATGAGCGCCAAAAACCTTGCACAAGGAGCAGGTAGGCACCTCACAGTTCAGGCAGTAGATATTAATGCGCTCCTCTTCATGATCTTCACACATGGGCTGGTCTGACTTCTTTTCTGGCCTAGGAGGAGGTGAGAAGATAAATATCCATCAACATCGACCAGGGCAGAGCAGAGGAGGGCAAGCTTTGCAAACCCACTGATCCCTGGTCCAATGCATACGGACAGAAGCCTACAAGAAACTCGAGTCCTAGGCAGTCTGGAGAATTGAAGCCAGAATCTTTAGCCTCTATAGAATATTGTGAGGGCAGCTATAAAGAGGAAGACTTAGTGGACATCTTAAGATATTACTTGTGGAAATGGATTCCATAAAAGCAACACTGTACGCCAACAGAGGAAGACACGGATCCAAGGGATTTAACCCAAGGAGGAGTAAAAGGAATTCCAAATGGAGAGTAGAACCCAGCACTGAAAGGGCTCAGTCTGCAGCAGAAAGCTGATAGTCAATAACTAACTTTGAAAAATAAAAATAAAAACAGGACATAGTGCTTCAGTGACAGACCATGTCTTACAAAAAAGGAACACAGTGAAAGACATCTGACCAACCATTGGCCTCCACACACATGTGCACATATACATGCCCCCACATGAACATTCACACATGCATAACACACACACACACACACACACACACACACACACACACATCTGGTAGAGTAATAATAGAATCCACTTCAGAGACTTTTGAGAAAACCAAAAAATCACACCTGAGCCACAGAGAAAGCTCTGAACAGAGTCTAACAAATAGCATGGAGTCATTTTGTTTATTATATGTGCAAATTAATCACTATTTACAATGCTAATATTAAACAAATTAGTGTCTTCTATTGCCTAGCTCAAACTGTGGAAGATGCATCACCATGCAGAATGTTAAATAAAGCCAGGATTTGTCAAGACTCCAACTGTTCTGTTAGAGGTCAGGGTTGAATAATACTTCAAAAGTTCATCCTGACATTTTTCCCTTTCTGTTGACACTCCTAAAGTCTAGAGCTGATGTTAGTTTATTCTGTATATCCAGGGTTATTCTAAGGTCATCTAATAAATCTCAAGGCTTGGAGTTCAGGTCTGTTTGTCTTCACAGTTTCAGGAACAGCTAGTTTTATGTGACTACACCACTTTAGGCAACTCCAAAAGCAACTTGAGCTTAATAAACAATATAAGAATTTTATAATCACAAATATATCCCTATTTCATTCTGCTTTTGCTTTAGTGGTACAGATTTGACTGTTTTTGTACCATTTGTTTCCCATCCCTTGAAGGGGCATCAGGCTGACTTCATGTTAAAGTAGCACTACTAACACAGCAAGTTATTTGTTAGTAACATTTCCTGTCCTCTAGATTTCATAGTAAACGCTATCATGTTCATGTTTGAAGTTCCCACTAGGTGAGAAAGAAGAATCGCAATAAATAGAACACAGAAGACTGTCCTTGGTGCCCTTGTCTTTAGGAGCTACATTTGGAGTCCCTGCTCTATGAAATGCACTGTACATGATTCTGAAACCATTGTCACATAAATGACTTTCAATAATTGGCTGGTTATTAGTTGCCAGGGTAATCTCTTAAGGAGACAATGTACAGTTGAATTTTCTTGAGGTTATAATATAACTACACCATTTCTCCCTTCTCTTTCCTCCCTCCACACCCTCCCATCTAGCAGCCCTCTTGCTCTCTTTCAACTTCATGGTCTTTTTTAAAGTCAGTATTACATACATATATGTATATACATACATATTTCTAAATAAGACCTGCTCAGTCTATATAATGTTACTCTAATTATGTTTTCAGGACTTACTACATGGTATTAGATAACCAACCTGGTTATTGCCTAAGAAGGACTATTTTCCCACTCTCAGCATTTGTTAGTTGCCTATAGTTCTCTGGGTTGAAGCTCATGGTCTTTCCCCATACACTTTGGCATGTCTGTTGGTTTCCTTGCTCGTTTTGTGTTTAGGAAGTCATGTTGAAGGGATGCAGTTTGGGCTATAACTTCTGATGTTAATACTAGACACAGTCTTACAGCAAACTCCATAATCTGCTGGCTCTTAGAGTCTTTACCACCACCCCTACCCCCTGCCCTGCACTGTTCTCCAATGTTCGCTGAGCTTTGGGTGTGGGAATGTTTTGTAGATGTATTTATCTGGATACCTCTGTTGAATTTTAATACAGTAAAATACAGTGCAATCAGATCTGTAACACTTCTTTTCAAGCGATTTGGAAGCAAGGGGAACAGGTGCCTGTAATATGTCATCAGCAATTCTTCCTGAGTTCCATCTATAGCCTAATTTAGCTCTGAATCTTGAGCAGAAACTAATGGCCATGATAATCACAATAATTTCATGCTAGATTAATTGAACAACTTTCCTGAAAAGAGTGGAAGGCTTTTACAGCCCTGCAGATGTCCCGTGGGCACAGGCTCCTTGTAATAAGGATCGTAAGGGGTCCACTTCTACATGATTTCCCCCTGGCTACCAAGGTTTTAGTCTCAAATAACCTGTGCAGAATTGAGCTAGCGGTCTTCGCACCATGCCTTTTAGGAACAAACTCTGTAGTTTCCTCTCTAAGAATGGAACTGGATAGCTTGTGTGGTGTGATAAATAAAAAGATTTTAAAATGTTGTAATGGCTGGATGCCTATGACATAGCAATTAATCAGCAAGCGAGTACTAAGAGTGGGCCGTAACAGGGAAAGAGCCTGAAATGCATTTCCCCTCCCTTTTCTGTAAATGAAGTTTCTGCAGACCAGCATTACACCTTGCCTTGAAAGTTACATAGAGCCAACATGGCGAATGATGATGTCAGAGTGTTTTTTAAAGTATAAATATTACTATTATTTAGACTAGAAACTGGGAAATGATGTTTCTTAATTTATGTCCATGTTTGTGCTAGAGTTTTCCTGTATCAAAGGATGTGGAATTATAAGAAACCAGCAATGTATCAACATAATTTAAACGAATGTGATACAAGGCTGTGGGTCTTCTTCAACATGACTCTTTGATGGCCCACTCCAGCACCTCCTCTCCTCCACGAACAGCTCTGTCTCATTGGTGAGGACTAACTCAGAAAAGCCTTTAACAAACACCTAGTGCAGCAGCCGGTTAAGACGAATACACACAGAGCAGCCAGTAGGCCTGGCTCTCAGCACTGCTCTTACCTGGTGGATTCCTGCTTGTAGATATCAATGATGTTTTCCACCAGCAGGTTCCTCTGCAGTCCATAGACCCCGTGTCTGTCTAACACCACCTCATGTCTGCAAGAGGGACAGCGGAAGCGGCCCCCTGACGCCACAGTGGTGCCTCCTCTTGTCGGTAAGTATGGGTTAGAGGCCTACTCTTGCCAAACAAAAACAAAAAAAAAAAAAGAAAAGAAAAGAAAGAAAAAGAACAGAGTAACCCCACGGGGAGCTTTTTGGAGACTTGTTTTCCCTCTCTGACACTACACACAATATGGACTCCTCAGGGCTTACTGCAAGCAGTCCTGAAACACAGGGCCCTCCCTGGGCCGCAGCCATCGGCAGTACACTCTGGTCTGTGAGGGGCACTTTTCTGTCTTGTGTTTTCATAACCCAGAGTTTCAGCCAGAAGCTCCCATGCTCATACCCTGGGCAGTAACCCATTTTCAATCTTTAAACAGACTCAGTGATCAGTTTTGTTTTACTAAAGACAAACGTGGTTCTTAGAATTAAAACACAATGGGATTTGTGAGTGAGGAGGGGTTGGCAACCAAGCTCAGAGAAATGATTCTAATACTCTGAAAGCAGCCTCGGAAAGCTCTCTGAGGGAGCTGACTTTGACTGCAAACGCTTGGGGCAGGGCGGAGGGACTCCCAGGAGCCTCCACGTTCCGGACAAACCTACCTGGAAGATGTCGCTGGCGCATTTCCTGCACAGGTTGTGCTGGCAGGGAAGAATGACCACAGGCTTCGTGAACATCTCCAGGCAGATGGGGCAGATCAGTTGCTTCTCCAAGTTATCCATAGTCTGCTGCTCTTTGGAGAAAGACTTGTAATTCAGAGAAGTGCTCATTTCCTGGCCGTCCCTGAGCGTGATGCCAGGGCAAGGGTGTGCTCCCAAACGGCTCCGTCGAGTGTTTCCTGGAAATAATTCCAAGGACTGTACGATCAAGTGTCCTTTATGTTTCTCTCTGTGGAGGACATTGTTTCAGGCCCTGGTTCAGAGTGGGTGATGGAGCTGTTTTTAGCAACCCAAGGTCACATGACCCTGGACTGACTTGTCCATATAAGCCAGTGACAGGAGGATGGATTCTGACAGGTGACAGAGAACAGGAGTCAACATTCTTGCCCTGGGGAGTAAGGGAGTGGGTGGAAAGGGGATTACAAGTCCCATTTAGCAGGGGTTACAAAGGGAGGGCGATCTGAAGCCCACAGTTGTCAACAACAAATGCAAATGTGCGTGCCTACCCTCTGAGCCATGCCCTGGGTGAGCACTCGGAAAGAACTTAGTGACAGGCTCCTTCAAAATGCAACCCTACGGTGTAACTGGGTAAGAAGCATTGTTTCTTCAGACTTCATGAAGGAAACAAGCCACCCAAAGTAACATGGCAGCAACTGCTTCCCTGCAAGTAAGCGAAACTTCCCTGCAGATCTCCATTTGGTCCCACAGGACAATCCTGTAAAAAAAGCAGTGTATGGTGTTAAGTATTTCATCTTTGCCAAGACTGCAGTACAGGAAAAAATTCCAATTGAAAAGCTGAACGTGGTACCCTTTCGCCATAAACAGACACTTTTTCTTTTTATGGCTGTTGATGTGTATGTATGAATGTTTGCATGTGTGTGGGTGAGCATGCTGTGCACATGCGTGTGTCTGGCACCAAGAGTCACTCTCCATCTTATGCACAGAGCAGGGCCCTTTGAAGCCGAAGTTGGCTGATTACTGTGGCTAGCCATCTTGCTCAGGCGACCCCCCTGTTTCCTCTAGAGCTACAGGTGGGAAGGCACGCCCAGCGGGAATCTGGAGTCATCGATGACTTTAGGAACCAAAGTGTTGAGAATGTTGTGGATGTCCTTCCCAGAATGCCCTCTTTCATCCAGTATCCCCACACACACCCTAAAACACAAAGAAGTTTGTGACAGTCTGTTACCAATGAAGCTTACTTTACGACAGCCATACTTAATGGGACGGCAGCTGGCATGTGAATTGCGTACTGGAGGGAAAATGGAGTCCTAGGTACCTGCCCAATCTGTTCCTAAGGTGTTTGTGCATTTTGCCCTTTATTCAAGGCCATTTTTAAAATTGTAGTATCCCTAGTAATGTCCAGTATTCTCAGTCTGCTCTTGTATCATAAACACAGATTCTGACATTATCCAGGAATTTGTAAAAAAAAGACTTTTAAATTAATTTATTTAATCACTTTACAGCCTGATCACAGCCCCCTCTTTCCTCTCCTCCCAGTACCACCCTCATACCCCCTTCCTCTTCCACCCTCTCTCTCCCCAACCCTGCTCCTCCCTCTCTTTGAAAAGAAAGCCAGGCTCCAAGGGATACCAACCCACTTTGGCACCTCAAGTTTCAGCAGAACTAAGCACATTCTCTCCCACTGAGATTTGACAAGGCAGCCCAGCTAAGGAAAAGGGATCCAAAGGCAGGCAACAGAGGGCCTCTACTCCCATTGTTAGGGAACCCACATGACGACCAAGCTGCATATCTGCTACATATGTGTAGGGGGCCTAGGTCTCTAGGTGCAGGCCATGCAAGCTCTTTGGTTGGTGGCTCAGTCTCTGTGAGGCCCTGTGGGCCCAGGTTAGTTTACTCTGTAGGTTTTCTTGTGTCTTTGATCCCTCCAGCTCCCTCAAGCCTTCCTCCCACTATACCACAAAACTCCCCAAGCTTGACCTATTGTTTGGTTGTAGGTTTCTTTTAATCAGTGTGTATTCCATGTAAAACTTTAAATCAGAGAAAAAGCAAAGGGGAAACTTATATCAGTTTTTATGTGAAAACTTTTTAATCTTATTTCTCTATGATTTCAAAAATCCCAAACAAAACACAAAAAATCCCCAGTGTTCAGTTAATTACAATAAAGGGCAGGTCATGGTGACCTGTTTGTGCAGTCAGTCTTGTTCTATATGCACAGTCAGCTTATATATAAGTCCTGTTGTCTAACAATAAGTTACGTGAATGCATAAACATCAGGGGAATTTTTGTAAGATTCAAATTTTTCAATATTTATTCAGCAACGACAGTGAAGAGAATTCATACCACTCTCCTGATGAATTGTACCCTGTCACCTCACTTTAGCAGTTAGATTCTTTAGCAGTTATAATTACTTTGGCTATGGAGTTCTGAGCTCAATATATGAAATAATTTCCAGGGGAGTTTCTACTGAGGAAGTAAAAGACCTTGCAATCTAAAGAAAAGTACTTATTAGTCAGGGTTCTCCAAAGGAATAGAATCAGCAGAAGTGTGTGTGTGTGTGTGTGTGTGTGTGTGTGTGTGTGTGTGTGTGTG
>NW_026587216.1:12050918-12141557 GCF_907164565.1 Psammomys obesus | reverse complement strand
TGTGTGTGTGTGTGTGTGTGTGTGTGTGTGTGTGTGTGTGTGTGTGTTTGTGTGTGTGTAATAACTATATATAACTATTGATGGGGATAATTTAAATAACGATGATTAGGTGTGCAAGAGATTTTATATGAAAGAGGTTTACTAGATGGAGATGAAGAGAAAAAGAGAAGGGAGAGCAAGACATGATGGGGGAAAGAGGAGGAGCACCCCAACAGAGAAAAGGGGAGAGGGTCAGAAGACAAGAGGCCAAGAGCAAGAGAGAGACCAAGAGAGACCCAGAGAGGGACCATGTGTCAGGTTGTTCTCTTTAAGAGGCAAGATAAGCACGCCTTCCAGGTGTGGCCACCTGGCCAGTGACACACAATGACATCATAGGTTGCTAGGCAACCCAGAAGCAGGTTTGGTTCCAAGATACTAACATTTCTCCCCTTTTCTATAATTAAAAAATGGGCTGCTTTTCATGTAAGGTAAGTTAAAGTATGTAAATTTAGGTTCATTAAAAGCAGCTCTTGGTTGTCAGGCAAGAGGTTAAGAGAGAGAGAAGAAATAATAGCAACAAAATGGTCAGATTCCATGGTCAAGAGGAGGAAGGGAAGCCTCTGCCCTGGAAAATTTCGGGTAGAGGGTTGCAGGTAGAGAGTTGCCAGCCATGCAAGGCAGCAGGTCAGGACTGAGGAACACCCAGAAGCAGGTTTGTTTCCAAAATACTAACAACTATAATATATAAAATATATAATTGTATAGAGTAACTATTACTACTAGTAGTCATATTGTAAGAAGCTTGACCAAATTAGATCACATAACCAAAGGCTGTATAGTCCTACATTGTCCTTCTGAAGACTAGAGATGTGCAGAAACCAATAGCTTCTTAATGCAAGAATCTGGAAGTCTCAGAACAAGAGAGATCAATGATGCAGTCTCAGTCCAAGGCAGAAGGACAGAAAGGACCTGAAGAGTCACTGATACAAGTTTATATTCAAAGGCTGGAAAATATGAAATCTAATGTCTGAGGATGACAGAAGGAGCAGACACCAAACCACCCAAAAAGAGCCCAGCATGTACACAAATTTGAAATGCACCCTTCTCCTTTTTTTGTTCCTAGGTTCCAATCGCCCATAATTCTGAGTATGTCTTGCCTATCAGTTAGAAGACTGACATGCAAATTGGCTCTAGAGAGAGCTTCATAATGCATCCAACAGATACTGTACAGACTTTCTAGGTCTCTTTAGTCAGGTCAGTAACCAAGATCAACCACTACGTTCTTTAAATTAATAGCATAGTCATGACTTATGTGTCCACATCCTGAGAACTGCATCCTGAGGCAAGTCTGTCAGTGTGCAGTCATCAGGCTGGAGTTCCACTAACCCAGCTGGCATAGGTAACTATGCACTTGGGCTCTTTGCCGTGTCCTGTTGCTCCTAGGCTACACTCTGAAACCGCACTCGTGCAGAGTGCTGCAGGCAGTTATGGCACAGTGAAGCATGTGTTTGTGCCCCTGATATAAAGCTGACAGAAAGGCTGAAAAGAATGGAAGCTGCTCTGGCTGAGCAGTGAGTTAGCTGAAGCCTGCGGCAGGAGGGCAGACTGCTGTAGACCGCGGCGGAGCTGTGCACAGGGGTGTTCAAATAAACAAGTGAATACGTAAATGAACGTTACTGCTTCGAACACCATTTGGCATTAGCTTACTATAATCTTCCTTTCTGAGGTTTATTAATTTGTAGTCTATGTGCATGGGCATTTTTGGCTTACATGTATATCTGTGTACCATGTGCACCCAATAACCTGGGAGACCAGAAGAAATTAGTCAGGTCCCCTGGAACTGGAGTTCACACGATTGTTTGCCACCATATGGATGCTGGGAATCAAACCTGAATCCTCACGAAGAGCAGCCAGTGCCCTTAACTGATGATCATATATCCAGTTCTGTTACTATGATTTTTTTTTCCTTGTATACTTTTCATTTTGTACTTTTGTGAGATAAACATTTATTAAACACAGCTGTAAACTACTTTCTTCAGATCTTCACTATGCAAGCCTCTTCTATGTTTGTCTTTGAACCTGTTATTGAAAATTATGACACACGTACACAACATTGGCCTAGAGTCCTCTCCAGCAAGATGGCTACAAATGTGTCCATAATGCGCCATGTGTGGCACTGTAACCACAGGAACATCACCAGGTGCTATAATCCTATGGGCCGCCAGAGGATATGGCACTGCCCCAGCACTGACTGAAAAGCTGTCATGAGTGCATACTGATTCAGAGCCTCTGATGGAAATAATCCATCCCTCCTAAAAGAATTCACTGAGTACTCACCATATGTTCCTATTGTACAAAGCTCTGCAAACTCAAAAACTGGAAAGATCAGGCTACTGCTCGAAAGGAGCTAGCATGATGGAGAGAACACATAAAACATGTAAGAACCACAGCAAGAGAGAGATGGTGAAGAGTGGCAGGAATGGGGATGGCTTTGTGCGTTGGGCAGCTTTTAAATGCAATCAGGAGAGGCACGTTTGCGGAGACATGGAGGCACAGCATACAGAGAGCCTCAGAGTATTGGGTAGTTTAGCCTAGAGTGAAGAATCCTCTCCCACAAATACTGTAACAAAAGGTTGTTTCTTAAGTACTTACTAAAATCGGGTACCAAGAAGTCATTAAAAGTTTCTCGTGAGAAAGCTTTCAGCAGCTCAGGTGTGTGTTGGTAGAATAACCTTCCTGCCATTATGGGGACAAATGACAGTGCAGCTTCCAATAGTCCAGTAAGAGGCCAGAAGGCTCTTACATCAAGCATCACCGGGACAGGCAGTAAGACTGTCCTTTGGGGTTATGAAAGTAGGCTGCTTGGAGATGACTCAGATGCTTATATGAACTTCCAGTGCCGTTGCTGTACAGGATGTCACTATGAGTCAGCAGGCAGACTCTCTGGGTTCTGTGGTCCTGGGAAGAGGACCCTCACCCAGCTGGATGTAGATGCTGTCATCTACAAATGACATAAATAAGTTATCAGTGTTTGTAGGAGGGAAATAGCTCAGAAACAGTACTACTTTTGATTTTAAAACCCCACCTCCATTATTTGATATACAGTCAATTCCTAGCCTTCTCCCTTCCTATCCTCTGCTTCATTGGGTTCTCTGTCTTTCATTTTTTTCTAGAACTGTCCATGTATGCCACATGGGATGGGAATACAACCAATTGTTAAATAATCTTCACTCTACCCTCATCCTCTTTTTTCCATACCTTGATCCTGCCTTCTTTCAAAGATCAGCCATCTACATGGCCAGTTTGTGTGTTGGGAGTGAAACACAGGCATGTACGCTAGAGAGGAGCTGGAACATTTAGCTTACTGACAAATCTTCAAAGTTCAGGAGACAGAGACCATTCTGGAACTAACATTTAAGGCTTTCATGGAGTTGTGAATACAGCACAGTATCCTGGGGAGGGGGAGGTTTCTAGGATCCCAGGATCTCTCACCAGCAGGACTTTATAGGATGATGAAGATGCTCTCTCTGTGCTGTCCAACCTTTCTGCTGAGTGCTGAGAATGTGTATAGGACTAGTTTGGAATTTAATGTTTTAACTGTCTTAAACAAACTTAGTTTTCTGTGACAGGAAGCCATTTTATCCATCAATATGTTTTATGCCTAGGTGTTTTAGGGTTTTGTTTTGTGCCCTTTAAATACTTCTGATGTATCTGTGAACAACCCAGTGCATTTCTTGTCAGGTGGTTGCTCAAGAGCTTAGAGAGTTTTGTTATTAATAAAGATGGAACTGAGCTTGTACCAGAAAGGGCTAGAGACGGCTCTCTCTTGAAGCATTTCCTCCCAGTGAGACAGCAGATGCTGAAGCATCAGGAGACACAAGCTGTCTCCTTGGTGACAATGAGTGACAACATCCTATGGAGAATCTAGAAGTTCTTTGTTTTGGTTGGCTTCCCCAACTCTTTCCTCATCTCCCCATCTCCTCTCCTTCCCCAGCATTCCTCTCTCCACTTCATGTCACATGTGTCCTATTACCTCCTGCCTCCTTCCTCCAATTCCTGTTTTCTCTCTCCCTTTGTGAGCCTGACTGCTAGTTTCATGACTTACACCCACCCTCATCCCCACATCAACACACGCGTGTAACAATTAGAAGGTAATACACACACGTGTGAGGGAACATGTGGTTTTGTCTTTTGAACCTTGGTATCTCACTTAATAGACTTTCCAGTTCTATTTTACTACAAAGTAATGCTCCTCATCTTTTAAGACAATTGGATAGGCTGGCTAGCCGGTGAGCCTCCTCCTGTCTTCACTTCCCAGCACTAGGGTTGCAAGTGTTTTAATGTGGGCACTTGAGCCAACTCCTGGGCCACAAACTAAACCTTCTTTAATTATATGAGGAAAAAAAATGTTAGTTTTTGGCAATACACATCTATCTACCATATCTAGCCATTCATCCTTTCCTTATTCCCATGACTACTGTGAGCATAATACACGTTCCATAAATAAGACGACATTTTATTTGAAACTTAGATGAACTGGTTTTTTTTTTTTTGCCAGGCACCATGCTCTGCTGTGTTCTGCACAATGTGGACCTGGAAACATGACTCTGGGGACATAGGAATGAAGAAATGACAGGCCTACAGAAGGGCTAGGTATTCTGTACAATCAAAAGCTCAGAAAGTTTATTGTGCATATCCCAAAGGCAAGGCACTACCTAGCTTGAGTCGGGAACCTCTGAAGGAAGCAACCTCAGGCTGCAAACATCGAGAGGAGGAAGCTTGTGGTTCATAATTTCTGTGTACATTGGTTTCAACTAACGGCCAATTGTTTCTCACTAGTATTTGGACCAGGGGAAGACTTGGTCATCCTCTGAGCCCCTCCTGGGGAAGGCTTTGTCACTCTATAGGTCTGAAGCACTGGGGTCCTTAACATGGACTCCATTTTAACAATGGTTGGCCAGTCGGGACTTCATCTGCTCCCCACAAGCCTCCATCCATCAGGTCTCCCAGATATAACGGCTCTTCCTTTGGTTTCCTATAGCCAAAGATATGGTTTTAAGAGGAACTTCCTAGACAGCTGTGAGTGATTTTCAAATGCTGTCTTTCCAGCATTTGGGAGGTGGAACCAAGGCCATCTGCACTATGCAAAACCACGAGCCCTTACAGCAACAGCGGAAGCAGGGCCCCAGTCATCGTTTGTTTTAAGGGTTTGCCTTCCTGGAACTGAAAAAATTACTCTGTTTTCTGTGCTATGGTGACTGTCATCGCCCACACTGAGGGCCTGGGGGGGGGGGGGGAATCTGCAGAGCACTTTGCCATGCTGCTTCTGTCTATGTGGCCTTTTACAGTTTTTCTTGCTACCTGGCAAGAAGAAGTTTGAACACATAATTTTTAATGAGAAATAACATTTCATAAAAATTAAAATCACAAGGAAGTGACTAATTTGAAAAGTGCTTGAACGCTGTGGCATTTCTTCTATTAAGCTGATTGTATAGTTCTCATTGGAAGCTGTGTTTTATCTTGATAATTGCTCCAGCTTCAAAGCTGTTCTTTATAAATTTCTCTTCGTCATAAAGCTCTCTGAGGAAATGTGTGAAAACTCACATATTGTACTTTCTTCTGAACAGTTCTTGGCACAGTTTATGTGCTAGAAATATACAGTGACAGTCCAACAAATGGTACACATTTGAACCTGACACCTGGGCTCCAGGTCATCCTTAGCAGAACACTAACCACACACCATGCCTCCATGTCCTTGATGTCTGCAGCTTCCAAGAATGTCTTTTAAGTTTTACAAAGCAGATAAAATTCAGACAGGTTAGCATCACAACTGTAATTTCCAGTGAAATATGTATTATGGAAAAAGGCAGCAGACATACACATTTGTGCTAATAGCATAAACACTCTTTAAGGCTAGCTCTGAAAAGGCAAAAGCCTTCTGTGAAGTAGAAGGGGCAAAAGCCCACTTGATATTAACTTTTAATATGATTACACATTATAGAAGGGAAGCTTATTTTTTATATACATCCAGACGACTGGATATATATAAATATAGCACAATTAGAAACATTTTTTTTTTAAGAATGTACTTAAAAGACAAGCCAAAGGAAATTTAAAATATTGAGCTTGGAACCTTGATAGTGGATGATATAGTGGAATGTTTTTTATCAGAGTTAGATTAATAAATCAGAGCTCTAGTGATAAATATCAGAACTCTGGACAGTTAATATAATAGTAGCATAGCAAGAGGAGGAAATGTGAAGCACTTCTAGCTATTTAGGATCATTAAATAACCCTAGATCTTCATAATTTGCATTTACCAACCTCGATGCATCTTATTAGACCACCAAACATTTATAACTCCCACTTATTAACCCTAAACACTTTTTTAGATCCTCAAACACATTTTTAGAAGTTCATAATTTAAACTTCTGTATCCTTTGGCCTTGTACCCAATTATTTACCATGAGACATGGGTGAGACTGCTGTGAGCAATCATTGTCCTTTAACTAGAGGGATGGTAAAAGGCCGGTTTTTTTGAGTTTGGAAACAAATTAGACTTATGACTACACCTGAGAGTCACAGCTCTAGGGAGTGAAGCTTAAGGCCTGGTCTCCTGAATATGAAGAGGACTGAGAAGGTATCTGAAGATAAGTTGGCAATATGTCCGTGGGACCCGAGTGTGAAGTTAAAACAGACCTGCAGTGTTACTCTGGGCTGGATGAGGGTGGTGGAGGTCGCTGAATCTAGGAGCCATTTGTCCTCTGCCAGGCCAAGGAGCTAGAAGTGTTTGTGGCTCTTGTGCTGGTTGAGCCTCCATGGCTTGGCACAGAGGACCAGCCTGCATGGGAGCATTTTGAGTTCCAGAGGCTAGTCAAAAGGCAGGCAAGGCATGGCTTGTTGAGGCAGGTGCTGAACCAGCGTCCCTCCTGGCTGCATTTGAAACAGTTACCTGGCAGAGTTGACTTTTGGCTATACCCTCCAGGGATGAGGGATTGTAGACCTCTTGTTTTCTCTGCGGGAATGCTGGCAGTGTCAGGGCAGCAGCCAAGGTCTGGAGCATGGTTTTATGCTGTAGCTGAGCCTATCGGGAAGGCTCCTCTCCGGCTTTAAAAATTATTCTTACCAACTCTTGTATGGTGACTCAGGGACCATTCTCACCTGTTTGGTTAAGATGGCAGTCAGACCATGTCCGCATCTGTAGGACTATTCATATATTTTTGGACATGTTAGAGAACTTGATCATCTATGAGATGATTGACTATTAACTTGCATTTATTAACCATCAAATATTAGGACTTTAGGTTTTGTCACTGTTAAGTTGGAGCCTTAAAAGTCATAAACATAGTCCACCAAAGAGAGAGCATAACAGTTTTCTGTATGATTTAGTATTTAAAAAGTCCATATCTTATAAAAGTCTAAGGCTATACTATAGATTAATAATATTACCATTTTTAGAAAACAGGACCAAGTGTATTTTAACCTTTTAATAGTGAAGATATAGCAACATGATCAAGTTTTAACATAAACAAATAAATGCCTCTAAAATCAATAGATCTCAATTGGAATTATATTATATAGTTTAAAGGTATCTAGGCAAAACTTTTATTTAGTAACCCTCGAGTTATGAGTTTTAAAACCAACAATATAGTAGAGCAGTATAGAACAATTTTTAAATTACATTTGAATTTATATCAAACCTATTAGCCAGAAAGTCTAGTGGTGAATCTGGACCACAGACAGCTCATGGTGGGAGAAACAGCATTTATTCATTAATTTAGAAATTGGTAAAAGACATAGGCAGTTAGATACACATTTTTAATTAGCTTAATTTGAATAGACCTTTATAATCTTGAAAGTTTAGCATCATATAATAATTATGTTGAACCGGAGCTGAATCATATATACAGCATGTTGTAAAAATATAACTTTAAATTTAAAAATCTATACCCATTTAAAATGAGACTTGTTGCTTTTAGTCTAAAAGGAGATAAAATAAAGAGAGTTAATTATGACTAAGGAAGTCTTATAAATGTAAACCCAATGAGCAAATTATTAAATAATTAGATAAGAATTTACAGCATCTTAAAATATTTTTTTGATAGCAGAAAAAGAAATTAGAGGATTTTTATTTAACGGGAGAGCAGGCAGAAACAAACAGATAGGACTTTGAGAAAAGAAAAGTAAGTAACGGAAGTAAAGGGAGGAAAGGGAGCCTTGACTCAGAAGATACTGCAGTTTTGCAGCTCAGTAGGATGGAGACATGGCTCTGCCCTCCTTATACCAAAGCCAACAGGTTAGTTCGCCTTGTGCTGTGCACAGCCTCAGCAGCATGGCAGGACTGGGGTCCTGTGACCCCGGTGCTTGCTAGCCTGATGGCTGTCCTGGGCTCTGCGCCTAATCGCAAGAGCACAGCTGGAAATTCACTTACCTAACAGGGAGGGTTTAGAAGCAGGTAGTATGCGTTTTAGGTTTCAGCCTGCTGGCAAAGGAGCTATACCTTCCCAGTTTCCCCAAGCCAGTTCTAGTGCAGTGTAGGTGATGGGTGAGGGAGTAGGCCAGCCTCAGCCTAGTTCCTGGTGCTGGGAGCACACGGCACCACATCTGAGCATCTGTGAGCAGAGTGCCAGGTGCTCGTGGTGAAAGGCAGTTAAAAGGCAAGGCAGAGCAGTTGAGAGAAAGTGTAGGTTTGGCCATATGTGGTTGAGTGGTGGTTAGTGATAGGTGGAACAGAAGACAAATCTGTTGCAGGCAATGTGGTCCTGGCATGACCAGACTAGACAAGACGCTACCCAGAGAGCTCTTCCTGGCCCGATGTACCAATGTTACTAATTTAGACTTGATGCGCACAACAGATATTATATTAAAGAGGTCTATTGAATGCAAAGAGAGAGAGGGAAGAAGAGAGGGACAAAGACATGATAGGGGGATAGAGGCGGCGCCCCGACAGAGAAAGGGGAAAGAGCAAGAGGGCGAGAAAGACAAAGTGGCGGCTTGGTCCTTTCATAGTAATGTCTGCCAGGTGCATCTGCCACACACCTGGTGGGTGACACATGATGACATAGGTTACTAGGCAAACTAGAAGCAGGCTGCCTAAACAGCTAGTAAAATGTCTGTGGTTACCCACACGATTACATGACCCTGCCACGAAGTGCTCCATAATTTCAGTCTTGATCACTTCCCTTGTTTGGGGGATCCATGCAGCCCTCTATTGCACTGTCTTACGTAATTATACACCACACATAGGAACATTCAAGTGAATCCTCAGGGCCGCACTGCAGGTGTAGGAGGTTGACTAGGCCTCCAGGTGTTGAAATCTGTCCCAGTCTCTGCAGCATGCCAGCAAAATGAAAGGCCTTATTTATGCTCCTCATCCTACCTCCCCCTTTCCTTCCCTCCCCTCTTCTCTTTTCCTCCCCTCCCTTCCCCTCCCCTCCACAGCCCTTTCCTACTTTCCTAGTGATAACAGCAGTGTTTATTGTGCACCAGGCTCTAAGAGATTCCAAGTTTTAGCTTAATTGTGAGGAAATGCCACTATGGCCATCCTGATGTACACTGGTGAGCTTCTCTGATTCCCCTGTCGGGGCTGCCGACCTCAGGAAGTGCCTTGATTTTGGCCCAGATGCTGTCCTTCCTATTTGCCTTGCCCCCTCCTCTGTGTTTTCCTCATGTACAGTTAGAAGGGTTACCGTCACTGTTCCCGAGTGACAGGGCAGTGGCTGTGCGCTGTGGCGAACACCAGCAGGACTGGCGAAGCCCAGGAAGACAATGAAACAGAGGCCTGCTGGAGGTCATGCCGTGCCCCGCCATCACAGCACTTGGGAGGCACAGGCAATTTAAGGCCAGCCAGGGGACTGAAGTCCTGTGTCAACACTAAAACATTTTAAAATACGTAATTTAAATGACTCGATGATTCAAGTAAAACCTTACTAGAAATAACAGAATGAATAAGGAAACAGAAAGATAGAAAGTGGGAGACGGCAGTAAATTGCAGCAGGTTGTATACATATGAAACAAAAGTACACAAGGTTGCCCAGACTCTAAAACGTACAAAAGAATCATGATTTATTATAATCCTCAAAGGGATAATAATTCTGCCTTTTATCTGAAAAAAAAAAAAAATGAGCGTTCTGTTATGAGAACTACAAGACAGCTCTGGCTTCATTAACTTTTTTTGCGACTCTGTGCTAGAAAACAGTAGAGGAATAACCGATTACCAAATTTCTAAAATTGTTTGTTTCAGACTACGGTGTGTGTGTGCCTGTGCGTGTCCAAGAGGGCACCACCAGCCTTGCCATTGCCGCCTCACGGAGCCGCTCAGCCCCAGAGCCTCAGCAGAGGCAGCGTTTGAAGCTGGGACCATTTCCGGGTCCGGGTTCTGCTCCCTGTTGTCTTTTCCTACAGACCGAGTCCCTCATTTGCGTTTGATGCATGCCTGGGAGTTTCTGACATCACACAAAATGCAAGGTTAAAATGTACCTCGCTGACTTTTCCCGACCCTCTTCCTGGTAGATTATCAAAACGAAAAGGAAACCCGAACGCAAAAGACTGGAGGATGCGGGCATCGATCCCGCTACCTCTCGCATGCTAAGCGAGCGCTCTACCATTTGAGCTAATCCCCCATCGGCGACTGCTTCCCTTCCTCTGGTCCTCTAGAGGACGGCAAGAGCACTGCTAGTCAAAATTTGTTTGGAATGGGCCTCAACAGAGGCTCGAAAGCGCAAAAGTGACAGCCCTTTCCTTCGAGCCGGAGTCGAACCAGCGACCTAAGGATGCCCGCGGACACGCGCCTACAGTCCTCCGCTCTACCAGCTGAGCTACCGAAGGGAGCAGAGTGCCAATGGGCGCCGGGGCTCTATAACGCCGCCCTGCGCCTCCGCGCGGCGCTCTCGGCGGACCCGGTCCTCCGGGAGAGGGCGGCGCCGGCGCAGGGAAACCGGGGCCCGCGGAGCCGCGGCGGGGTGGGTCCTGCCTGGGCTCGCTCGCAGCAGCGAGGGGTAAAAAGGAGTAAAACGGTCTCCTTCGAGCCGGAGTCGAACCAGCGACCTAAGGATGTCTCCTGCCGGGAAGTCAGCTACAGTCCTCCGCTCTACCAGCTGAGCTATCGAAGGGACGTAGGGCTCATGCGTGCCCTTTGACCCTGAACACACGTACGGCTCAGGAGTTGCGCAGAGGCCTCCGGAGCTGAGCATGCGCGCTTCGCAGGACGTACGTTGCGCGCCGTGCACGGCTCGGCGCGGGAGCGCTGCCAGGGCCGCCCTCGCCGAGCCGCCTAGGAAGCACTCCAGCACGGTGTCCTGGGAGGCCCAGGCGCGGGTTCTCGGGCCCCGCCGTAGCACCTCGTCCTTCCTCGCCCTTGCCACCCGGGTGGACTGTTTGTGATCCTGAAGGCCCCCACGACTTACCCCGCCGACGGGCCAGTGGCGCAATGGATAACGCGTCTGACTACGGATCAGAAGATTGTAGGTTCTACTCCTGCCTGGCTCGGAGCTTTTGATATCTCCTCCTTTTAAAATTAAACATTCTGAATAAAATCCAAGACACGAAAACCTCAAAGATAACAATGCAGTTTGCGTTTCTGTAGAGGTGTCTGGTGTCAGCTGGACACTGAACCTCCCTCCACATAGGCTGTGCGAGGAAATTCGCCAAGAGTCCTCAACCCATTTTCCTTGACACTGTGTCCACTTCAGTTGTTAGGGCTTTCTGGTTTTGTTTTTTTAAATCCACCCAGCGGTTTGAGAATTTTCACCAAGCAAGATGTTTGAGCAAAATGAGCTATGTGGACATTACCAAGCCGCCAAGATAGCAGCGCTCTAAAGTCTGGCATTTTGAAGGTGTGAAGTTTTAGCTATATGTCTAGGAGTGGTATAGCTGGATCTTGAGGAAGCACTATTCTCAGTTTTCTGAGAAAGCGCCAGATTGATTTTCAAAGTGGTTGTACAAGGTCACATTCCCACCAGCAATGGAGGAGGGTTCCCCTTTCTCCGAAACCTCTCCAGCACACTAGAGTTTTTGATCTTAGCCATTGTGATGGGTGTAAGATGTAATCTCAGGGTCATTTTGATTTGCATTTCCCTGATGACTAAGGATGTTGAACATTTCTTTAAGTGTTTATCTGTCATTGGATATTCCTCTATTGAGAATTCTTTGTTTAGCTCTTTACCCTATTTTTTAATTGGATTACTTGATTTGTTGCTGTTTAACTTCTTGAGTTCTTATATGTTCTGGATAATAGCCCTCTGTCAGATATAGGGTTGGTGAAGATCCTTTCCCAGTCTGCAGCCTGTCATTTTGTTCTGATGGGCATATATCCAAAATATGCTCAAGTACACAACAAGGACATTTGCTCAACCATGTTTGTAGCAGCTTTATTTGTAATAGCCAGAATCTGGAAACAACCCAGATGACCCTCAGTTGAGGAATGGATACAGAAATTGTGGTATATTTACACAATGGAATACTACTCAGCTATTAAAAACAAGGAAATTATGACATTTGCAGGCAAATGATGGGAACTAGAAAAGATCATCCTGAGTGAGGTATCCCAGAAACAGGAAGAAACACATGGTATATACTTACTTATAAGTGGATATTAGACATAATATAGGATAAACATACTAAAATCTGTACACCTAAAGAAGCTAAGCAAGGAGGACGACCCTGTTACGTGATGATCAATCTGCTTTCAGAAAGGCAAATGGGACAGACATCGGAAGAGGGAGAAAACAGGGAACAGGACAGGAGACTACCACAGAGGGACTCTGAAAATAATTTAAAAAAAAAAATTAAAGGTGTGAAGTTAGAATAGAGAGAGAGACCTGATAGGTCTCAAACCGGGGTGAATAACTAAGGTACCTATTAGCATATCTAAGCCAGCTGACTCTAGCCTCTTTCTCTGTCCTTCCCTAACTGTTCCAGAGTCCTGGCTCCTCTGCACTTCACACACACACACACACACACACACACACACACACACACACACACCTCCCCTACCCTCAACCTCATTAGCCCAGTGACTGAGCTGCTTGTGTAACCCATTTTAACTGCACCAGCCTTTTGCCTCTTGGTCTCTTGGTCTCTTGGTCTCTTGGTCTCTTGGCCTCTTGGTCCCAGCTATCCTGGCCTCTTGGCTTCTGGTTCTCCCCCTTCCCCTCCCAGCTCTCCTCACAGGTATGGCCAGGTTCAGTTTGACAGTCATGTTCATATAGGTGTAGATATTTCATTTAGAGCTAATTATTTTAATATTTTTTAATGGAAATGTAGCAACTTCCTTAAAGGTGGCTAACAGAACCTTAAGATTTAAGAGGGTGGACAAACACAGACATATTTGAAAATGATGTAAGTTTTTATTTCCTCCTGAAGAAATTTGTCAGTGTTTATGTACAAGGGGCTGGTGTCTTTAAAACTGTATAGTGTTTCTCAGAATTTGTAAAAGAAAACCACCTTCAAGTTGGGGGACTGTTGCTCTCCTCCCCTTAAGTTCATTGACAAACTAAATCACTTAAGAGCAAAGAGCCTCTATCTTATTCTTTTATTATTATTATTATTACTATTATTACTATTATTACTATTATTATTTTATTATTTTGCAAGGGTGGCAAACAAGGTGATTATCTGCAGGTCACCGTCATGGCCATCATTGCAGTGTGATAAAAACCATCACCCTTAAGCAGCTTAACAGGAATCATAAGAGGACCAGGGAGCATGTGATTTCTGGCTCTTATAACAGTGTCATGTGAGCTACAAGACAGAGTAATGCAGGGCATCCCTAGGAAATGAAGGATAAAGTATAAAGTCTCCCTCCATGCCTCAGCTCCAGATCCCCAAGCTTTATGGATACCCTGTCTATCACTGAGAGGCCTCGTTCGTTTCCTTCCTCAGGCTCACTACAAAGTTCTCCCTTTTTCTGGGATTTTTTTTTCATGATGTGTCTGGAGAACATGTGTGATTGTGCATATAGAGGTGCTTTCCCTCATACTTCATTGAAAACAATAATAAAAATATATAACTAGAAGGGTGGTGGTGGGAGGAGGAGCAGGAGGGAAAGGACAGAGGACCTTCACTACAGCAAAAGCTATAGAAAGTACAGTCAGCGCCCAGAGACGTTATATAGTATTTGGGAATTGGAAAGCAAATGAGATTGTGGAGACACACAGAGTGGGAAGGCACCTCACAAAGAAATCTCAAGGGATCTCCAAGTAGAGTTGGCAGCAGAGAGGTCAGTGGCCCAAATAACTGTACAGCTGTTGTTGACATTGGCCCCAGCGGAGTTGCCTGGAAGAGTGCTTAAGCCGAGTAGATTTGCCTGGGAGAGCCTATGGGATGGAGATAGGAGATAGGCTGAGGAGTGGAGCCTAATAATAGACATGGAAAGAGGGCAGAGCACCCACCTGACTCCACTTTCACAGTGGAGCACTATAGAGGATCTTGGATTAGCTATTGTTCTTCGGCCTTTCGGCATAAATGAGAAAGCTCGCTTGCCTCCTGAAATGGGGTGGGGTGGGGCATTTACTGGGTACTTACAGGGAAATTTCAAGGTGAACAAATTAAGCAAGTGACCCAAGAGAATTAAAAATAACATGAGGAACAGAAAAAGATATGCTTCAAAATGCTAATGGTTCTCAAGCAATCCGAGATTGCAACAGCAGTGAATACCAAAACACAGACAATAAAAGGAGCAGAGAACAACTGAGTTCTTAAAACCTAAAACTGCTCAGGTGAATACTTGTTTATCAGTCATAGCTAAAGACCGAGGGTGAAGATGTAAATACAAGAACAGATATGTCGCAGCACACCAGACCATGGAAAGCAAACAATGTATAAAAGTAAAAGCAGAAAAGAAAGCCAGAAAGCACAACTGCAGTATTTAAGCAAAAAGAGAGCCAACCAAACAGCTCAATAAGTCTCAGACTGACTTGCTGTGATTTGAATGTTGTTTATTCACTTAAGAGTGCAGGTGTTTCTGGGCACGGTGGTGCACGCCTGAAATCTCAGCAATCAGGGAGGCAGAGGCAGGCGGATCTCTGTGAGTTCAAGGCCAGTGTGGTCTACAAAGCGAGTCCAGAACAGCCAAGGCTACACAGAAAAACCCTGTCTCATAAAAAGAAAAGAAAGAAAGGTGTTAGAATCTTGGACTCCACGGTAATATTGGCAGACAGTAATGAGGTCTTTTAGAAGGGCTTATTTAGCAGAAAGCTACTAGGATTTTGAAGCATGTCCTCAGAAGAACTGCCCTTTAGAAGAGTCCTAAGGAGGGCAAAAATATTAAGGCCCTTTGTACCACTCCCTTGCTCAGGCACTGGCTAGAGGCTAATAACATCTGGAGGATCCAGAACATTCTGCTAACTATTATACTTACAGCTGGACAGTGATGCCTTTCCTAGCAACACAGTTGTACATATTTCACAGAAGTGTGTGTGCAGAACAAAACAACTGAGGAAGGAACACTCATTGTACCAGCAAGAGCACATTCTTAACATTGGAGACTTGGAGTTGACATCAGAATAAACCTATGAAAAATAACTTACTTTTCATTAGCTCCCCACCCCCACCCCAGATATTTTCAGGTCACTGTCACACAGTTCACTAATGCTAGCCCAAGCCTCTTTAGCATGTGTTGTAATCGACCATTAATATTTACTAATAATTATCTTTTAGTAAAGCTGCTGTTAGTCCTAAACAGCTGTATAACCAAATCACTGCACAGACACTGGGTTTATTTAGATAACCTTGAACACAATGCTGGGCAACAGTTACTCCCTCTTAAACCTCCAAGCCCTCATAGTTTCCTAACATTTAGATTTCCCACATTATACTTGCTTTTAGTGATATAGTAGGTCGAGTCCATCTCTCCACGTCGTTCCAAGACCTCTCCTCCAGCTCTGCTCTCCAAGCTCTCCTCTCACCCTTTCTCCTCCCACTCATTTCCTGCCCTCATGCTCCTCCTCCTCTCTTTCCTGTCTTCTGTCCTCCCATTGCACAACATTGTAGCTAGTTGCTTTATTTTGGCCTGTTTACACAAAGTTGGTACAGGATACTTAGAATAAGTATCACAATGCAATATCCAGATTGAAACCAGAGAGTGTGTGTGTGGGGGGGGGAATCAGCATTTGAATGAACAAGGGTAAGGTGTATACATTTCAAAAGAACACCATACCAACAAGTATGTGACATGTCCACAATTTATCAGTTTTATTTAAAGAAATAGGGAAATTTTTGGACCTAATGGCTTTTTTAGGTCTTTATTTTTATGAAGACACACATGTGCACAAAGTGTTAGGTAACATTTCATTACTGCTGTGGACAAACTCAAAGGTCTAGCCATAGAACCTCAGCAGACAGAAGTTTTCCCTCTGATATAGTCAGCATAAAAAGATGTTTGTTGTCTCCACAAATGTGAAATCTGAATAATGAGGATTTCTGTTATAACAAACTAAATTTTGAACTCTATGTAAAATCAAGACAACAGATCTCAAACAACTCCCAGCTCCCACACCCTTCAAGAAGATTAACAAGAATCTGTGTTCTACAGGCAGATGGCTAGACTGACGGACCCTGTCCAGTTCCCAGGGCACCACAGAACCCCACAAGTTCGTTTGTAGTCATTATTCAGAAAAGTTGAGTTTTCATTTCCTCTGCATCGTCCTCAGTCTGCCTGGGATTGTGAGGGGGCTGCTGTAGGAATCTTTTCTTCAGGGTTAATCTTCTTGAAGGATGTGAGAGCTGGGAGTTGTCGTTGAGATCTGTTGATGTCTTGATTTTACATAGAATTTAGAGTTTATTTGACAACTGCTGGGCTATTCCAGACAATGAAAAGGAAGGCACAAATGCCTAGCCTTGTTGAGCAGATTCTGGAGGTGCAAATAAACAATACACATGTATAGCACATTCAACAAAGCTGAGTACCAACGTCACGGAGGAAGCACAGAGACCCAGTGTGCGGCAAGAAATGTGCTTATCACAATGGCATGTAAGCACAAAGGCCCAGAGGCAAAGCCAGCTGCTGGAAAATGTATACACATTAATACACACACAGACACTGACATTCATTTCTTCCTCCAAAGGGCAGAAAGCATTAAAGTTAAGAAAAAGTAAGTGTGCAAAGCTCTATTTCCTTTGTATTATGAAAAACTAATAAAAGAGTACTAACTTGGAAAAGTGACAGGAAGATGATATATTTTTACTAATGGAAATTTCACAATTTGTATCTTATTTTGTACAATAGAAAAATTGGGTATAATTTCAGTTTTATCATGGATAACATTTAAAGTCATGAAAAGATTTTTGCATCTCATTATATTAGTGGTATTGAAATGTCTTGCTTTTAGATGTCATAGCAATGTTCTCATCCCAGTTTTATGGACTTGGAATAATGGAAAAGAATACAATAAGTTAGATTTATAGACCTGTGATAATCACTTCAAGTTGAGGAGGCATAAATCAGGATGTATTGAATGCAAGTACTATTCTCAAATTAAGAAGTTGTGTCTGGTTTTACAGAATTCACTATCAGGGAATATTGTAATCTATCACATAGACCTTAAAGCCCAATTACCTTAGTCCTATAATGCTGGCTTTCCATTATTAGTATTCAGGGCTCTCTGATCCCCAGTTTTTTTCATCTGTGGAATGGTAAATAATTATAGTACTGAACTCAGAAAGTTTCCGTAAGGATTGCATGAGTCAACTTATACAAGACCCTTAGATTAAATGACTGACAAAAGGTGCCTGATGCTTGAAAATGTTCACAGGTTTTCTTAGCACCCTCTAAACTTTCTGTGAAATTACAGAAGGAACTTGACATATTAGAATTTTTTAAATAATTAGTTTTATTTTTGGTACTGGAGATGGGACCAGGATGTTGCGTATCATATGCACTGAACCACACTCACAGCACCATATTTCTATATAACCGATCACTCCAAAGTCTTCTATTTTGAAAGACGGTCTCACTATGTAGACTTAGCTGACCTGGAGTTATGAAGACCAGGCTGACTTCAAACTCATACACATCTGCCTCTTCTACTTATTGAGTGCTGGGACTAAAGGTATGTACCACATGGCAGGCCCCCAAGTTGCTTTTGAAATACAAAAAAAAAAAAAAAAAAAAAAAAAATCTCACTCGTAGGTTGTTACAGTTGAATCATCTTGTTGGCCCCTCAATTTAATAAATCAGTCAGTACATAGACAAAGTTTTCCCCCATTGTCTGGTATCTTTTAAGCAATGCTTTTAAACTTAGGTTAGCTTCAAGGGCTTGCTTCTAAAATAATAAAATAATAATGAGGAATAAAATAATATTCCTCATTAGTGTATTCATACCCAAGCTGATCACTTGTTAATCTAAGAAATGTTACAGTTTCATCCCCGGAGTGAAATTTGCATCAGGAAAAACCAACAATTACTCTTCACTAACCCCAAAATGTGCTGATTAAATAAAGACTGATAAAATGAAGCTCAGCACCCAGATATGTTAGGAGTGAAGATGCAACATCCAAGCAGACGGCCCAACAGAGAAAGGAAAGACCTTGCTGGCTGGACCCCTCTTTCTGGCCTGGCAACAAGTCTGTGCCTGGTGGGTTTTAGGCTCTGGAGCAGCTGATGGACAGATTTGGAGGTTTTAGGGAGCTCTGCTGGCAGGCAGTGGTGAGCAGAATGTGTTAACAGCTGCCTCATAACTGCTGATTTTATTTGCAGAATGTAATTTGGCTTCTTGGCTACAGCCCTGTACCAACATGACAACTCCAGAAAGTCAAACCATGCTTCCCCTCTCACTCAACATCATCCCATTTAAGTCTCCTTAGAGAGAAAGGCTTTTCTCAGAGATGGCATACACTGAGAGAAATAACCAACAGGCAAGTGTGCATTCGTTTCCACTTAAACTCTGATTTAAGATACAGTACTTAAAGTCACAGGTAGTTTGAAATCAGGTGCAACTTGGAAATAACCAGAGCTTGGTTTTTGTCAGGACTCTGTCTCAGTTCTGGCATCTACAGCTGAGAATTATAAATGTCGCCTTTATTTCCTCAGAAGAGGGGAAGAGATGAGGGCTATTCCCAAGCCTTTCTAGCTCTTTCTTAAATCTCACTGGCTGTTTCAACTCAGCTGTTCTGGCATAAACTCTTCTCTAAGCCGACTGATGCAAACTGGCTGACTGAATTGCTCTACCTGGCCTCACATTAATTCTGACAATAGGTTCTAATCTTCTGGCTCCTTCTCATTCTCTGGTTTGCTCTGTCTTCACCTGTTCCTAGCTTGCTCTCTCTGCAAACAGTCTCTGTAAAACTGTCCCAGTAAAAAACTCTCAGTAAGGGGCTGGAGAGATGGCTCAGTGGCTAAGAGGACTGCCTTCTCTTCCAGAGGTCCCAGGTTAAATTCTCAGTACCCACATGGCAGCTCACAACTGTCTGTGCCTCCTGTTCCAGAGGATCTGATACCTTCACATAGATGTACATGCAGTCAAAACACCAATGTACATAAAATAAAAACGGATAAAATTTTTTTAAAACTCAGTAAAAAACAAAATAACAAAAAAACCCTCTTCTTTCTCCCTCACTGTTCTTAAGTAGTCTTTCTTCCCTGTCATGTTGTTGTGTTAGTTGGGAATATCCTATCTTGGGCTCATTCTCTCAAATCTTTCTCTGATTTGTCGCTTTGTCTGCCCCTCAGTTAGACATCACTTTTAAACATGGCTGCTTCCTTCTATAAACTAACCTTACCTTGACTGAGATTGAAGATGTGTACTAAAGTTGTGTCTATACTTCAGCTAGATCATACTATAATCCAGGGTGAGTCTGCATTCCAGCTGGATCACACAGACCCAGGTTTTGGGGCATGATCCCTTGCCAGAGCAGCCATGTCGATGGGTTAAAATTCCTCTACAGAGAACCAGCAGAGAATTGAGTGAAGACAAATGTTTTTGTCTTGTTGGCTTGGGTTTTGTTTGTTTGCTTTTTTTGGTGCTGAGATCTCTGTAACACCTGGAAGGATGGATTTTTCCAGGAGGATTTGGTTTTCTCAATGGTTTTTCTCTGCTTAGAGAAGAATGGTGTTCTTAAGAGGACATAGCTCTTAGTACAGATGTGGAATGAGGGAAGACATACTGCTCAAGGGTTCGAAAAACAGAACTCTGTAACCAGGTGGCCAGGAATCAGGTGACAGAGGACATTTCTATCCTGCTTCATTTCAGAAACCTATCACAAAATATTAATATTGTAAAAAGTAGCATGCCAAGCTTCATTAAGAGCAAAGCCTACAGCAGCCTTCTATTTCTAGTAAACGAACGATTTTCCATTCTTCAATAGAGGCTCAATTCTCATTTCACAAATATTCCCTGACTAGCTACTATGTGTGAGGCATAAAAACAGACATAACTCCTTATCTTCAAAGTGTAGAGATGATACATTACTAGAAAAGAGGGGGAAGCCCCATAATGAGAATGGCTCACACAAAAGAGGTTTGAGAAAAGGTCTAGAACAGTGGTTCTCAACCTGTGGGTTGTGACCTTGAACCCTTTGATGGTCACCTAAGACCACCAAAAAACACAGACATTTACATTACAACTCATAACAGTAGTAAAATTACAGTTTTAAAGCGGCACCAAAAATAATTTATGGTTGGGGTTCATCACAACATCAGGAACTGTATTGGAGGGTCGCCATGTTAGGAAGGTTGAGAACCGCTGGTCTAGAAGATTCACTTTAGCTTCCAAATCAAGCTACGAAGTGTTCTGAACCTAACTCTAGCTCACAGCTGGAAGCCTAAGAGAGTAGCGTGGCATTTCACTCAAGGAAGCTTCAAGTTCTTTCTGCTAGGATGTGCGGCTGGTCTGCAGAGGTTCGCAGCTTGCTCCTCTGGTGATCTTACAGTCCTCATCTTGCTCTGGACTGCTTATTTCTGAGGATTCAGTGTCTTAAACCTGTGTGATTCTATTAGGGTCTTTTGACAGGACTATGAAACTGTAACTTATCTTGTCACTCAGGCATCCAAGCACCATCTGAACACTGAACCTGTTCCCTGTAGAACTACAAGTCTAGACTTCTGCAAGGAACTTCCTCCAAAAAATTTAAAACCACACTGAGTTTTAAGGACCCTAATGATCCAGCCCTTTCTCACACTTCAGTAGCCACTCTCTAACTGCTCAATCTCCTAAACAGAGGCCTGGGTGGTACAGGCTGCATGTGAGTTAAATAAGCAAGCACAGGTCAGACACCACAAGGTTTCTGTGATTGGGTTGGCAGAGTGCTTGCCAAATATACTCAAAACTGTTGGTTCAACAATCACTAGCACTATAGGTGCATGCATACCTGTAATTCAAGCACTTGGAAACTGGAGGCAAGAGAATGAAGTCAAAATAAAGAGTTCAAGGTTATTTTAAGCTAAATATTCTACTCTGGTTGGGGTTGATTCACAATAGTTTGATGTAACCAGGAAGTATAACCCAGGCCAAAGTTGTTCTGCTAGATCAAGATCAAGGTATATCTACAGATGTTTGTCTGTGAGGGAAGTCTAGTCAGAACAAAGCAAAAAGAACCAATCAAGACTTCGAGGGCGGGGGGGGGGGGGGATTTGCAATCTTGATTGGTTCTTTGTTCTTGGTTCAGATGCAATGTAAAGAACTGACAGGTTTCCTGCTGTGACTGTAGGCCAGGGAAAGGATGCCCAACCAACTTGTGGTTGCAGTTGCCCAGCTCAGCCTGATAAAACTTAAATTGTAATCCTACTCATGTGTGTGTTGTCTCAGATACCCTTTAGTATAGGCCACGTGTTGTCTTCAAGTCCCTTACTCCATTATCTTTTGTCCCAGTGGTCTGCTGCTGAGATCTCTACTTCAGAAATGTTGCTGCTGTGGCCAATCATTAAAAAAAAAAAAAAAAAAAAAAAAAAAAACTTTGCTGCAAATCTCTCTGAGCATTTTTCTACAGTTTAAGGATTTCTGTGATTATACTGAATCTGTCTGAAAATACATGATAATATTATCTCAAATTTCATGTAATCACATCTGCCTGGACCTTTTATAAAATGTCCTTTGTTCACAAATGCCAGAAATCAGCATATGCAGGAGGGTGGGGTGGCTTATGCATATCAGAAAGCTCATACACCCTTAATTGGAACCCTTGGGTCTCTGACTTACAGAGAGACTCAAGCAGAGCTCTTTTAGGTGCATGAATTTCTAGGCTAGCTATCCCAAATGGCTTTTAGCTTACATACCATCTGTAATGTAGAAATAAAATACCAGTTACTCTAAACAATGATATACATTCTTGTGCACATATACATATATGTTCTATCCAATCAAAACTAACATTCATAAATAAAAGAAAGCATGTAATGTTTGTCTTTCTGGGTCTTGGTTACATAACTCTGGATGATTGTTTTAAGTTTCATGCTTCTTAGCTGAATAATATTTCAGTATACACCACATTTTCATTATCATCAGTTAGTGAGCATCTATGTTGTGTCTATTTTCTGGCTATTATAGATAGAGCAGCAGACCTCTTGCTCCAGAGTAGTTGGCCAATGCAAAACAGACCCCATTGTTTTGCTGTGATTTAAATTTTGTTTTGTTTTTGTTTTAAAAGAGAGAAAGAATATATAGTCTTATGGGACATATATAGTCGTAAGGGGAGGATCATGAGAAGTTGGAGGAAAGAAAAAGAATGTGATCAAAGCATGTTGTATAACATTCTCAAATAATTAATATTTTAAAGCATTATATTCTAGTATAAAATGGAAATAACTATGAATGACTATGAAATCTATGACTATGACTATGAAATCTTCCATTGTGGTAGCATGAAGCCAGGATTAGGCAGAAGCCACTGAAAGAAAGCTACTTGACTCTGAATGACCATTGCAAAAGCAAATGGCTAGCATCTCGCTCTTCTTGGACAGTTCCCTCTCAGGTGAAGAGCCATCCTTACTTTTCTGTTGCTGAGGCACATTCTTAAGAACTCATTCTCTCATTCAGAGGCATTTGCTTCATATCACTATAGCCAGAAACAAGCTGGGTTGAGAATAATGGCCAGAAGCCCTCTAAGGATTTGATTCTGCCTTTGATTCTGATCCAAATAATGCCTGGCACTTTTAGCAACTTTGGACCAAATGCTTCAGCAAACTGAAAATAGAAGTTAAAATTTCTATGTGAGAAAGAAAAAAAAATCGGAGAGAGAGAAGGTGAGCTTTGTGATTATTAACTTGCTGTCCAGAATAAGCCCAGCCTTCCTGTAGCCAGAACACAGGAAGGAAATGTCAAGCCCAAATTACCCACAGATTGGGCTATTTAGCCTTTTGTTTCCTCCAAATGCAAAGTAGTATTTATTTGTTGGCCACAGAATTCCAAGCACTAGCTGATTATTGAGGCTATTAATACTGGGTATCTTTGTGGGTCTTGTTGGGTGAGAGAGTTTATATGCATAAGAAACCACACTGCATTTATGTGCTGTGGCACATCATAGTTTGTATAAAACCAGCTCACATTTGCTAAATGTTGATGATCCAGAAGCTGCTTCATGACAGGAGCTTCATCTGGTCCTCAGCAACTTAGGGGAGACATGAAGTCAGAGACACATTAATCATGGTATTCTCATCTCTCTTGGTCCAAGTGAGGCAGGATAGTAAAACAGGGAATTATGGTGATATGGAGAGAAAAGTCTGGAAAGGGAGGAGACTCTGGTCCTGAGCTTCCTTTTGCATTTTTGCTTTTGCTGCTCAGAAAGGCAGGACATTTCATGCTTCCGAAGACACTGATGGGGGTGTCAAATGGTCCACTCAAGGCGTACATGTTCTCCAAAAGGTATCTTATAACAAAGGCAATAAATAAAGTTTACTCAGGTAGGGCCAGGTGATATAGTCCCAAAGACCTCTCAATCAAAGATGTGGAGGACAGTGACTAGGCTATGCTAAGTAGGATTAAAATGATATATAGTGGCATATTAGTCAAGGTTCTCTAGAGTAACAGAATTTAAAGAATGAATCTCTTTTTTGTTAGAATGACTTGCAGGCTGTGGTCTAGCTTATCTAACAATGGCTGGCTGTTAGAATGGAAAGTCCAAGAATCTAGTAGTTGCTCAGTCTGTAAGGCCAGATGTCTTTGCTGATCCCCAGTACATGCTAGAATCTCAAAGAAGTAGGCTCTAATGCCAGTGAAGGAATACATTTACTGGCAAGGTGAGGACAAGCAAGCAAAGAGCAAAAGTTTCCTCCTTCTATGTCCTTACATAGGCTTCTAGCAAAAGCTGTGGCCCAAATTAGAGGTAGGTTTTCCCAGCTCAAAAGATCAGGATAAAAGGTGTGTCTTCCTACCTCAAAGATCCAGATTTGAAATAAATTTTTGTACTTCAAATTTAGGAAAGATCCCTCACAGGGTTACCCTCCATTTTTGAGTTCTGGTTAATTCCAAATGTAGTCAAGTTGACAGCCAAGAATAGCTATTACAAATGGTATGCTCCTAGCACTCTTCCTCACTTATAACTAGATGATTCCCATCATAAATATAATGTTTAACTTTGTTTACTGACTGTGGTAGTTTGAATGAAATAGCTCCATAGGTTTATAGGGTGTGGCACTATTAGGAGGTTTGGCCTTGTTGGAAGAAGTGTGTCAATGGGAGGTTAGCGTTGAGGTTTCAGATGCTTAAGCCAGGCCCAGTGTGCCTCTTTCTTTCTGCTGCCTGTTGATCCAGATGTAGAACTCTCAGCTCCTTCTCCAGCACTATGTCTGCCTACATGCTTCCAAGCTTCCTGCTATGACAATAATGGACTAAACCTCTGAACTATATGCTAGTCTCACTGAAATGTTTTCCTTTGAGCTGCATGGTCATGGTGTCTCTTCACAGCAATGGAAATGTCAACTAAGAGAGAGTTGGTACCAGGGACTGGGTTTTTGCTGTGATAGGCCTGATCATTCTTTTGTTTGAAGGAATGTAGACTTTGGGACTTTGGATTATGGAAGCAGTTGAATGCTTTCAGTATGATTTAGTGGGCCATACTACTAGGAGCATGAAAGACAGTGATGATGAGGATGATTTCAACTGCAGGGCCTAGCTCAAGAGGTTTCAGAGGAGAAGAATATTAACACATGATCTAGAGAATGTTCTTCAGATATTTTGATGAAGAATGTGGCTTTCTGCCTTTGTCCAAAAAATCTACCTTAAAATAAATTGAAGAGTTAAAGATTAACAGCTTTGGCAGTGGATTTCCAGTCTAATAATGACTATGTTGCTTGGCTGTTAGTGACCATGCCTATATGTAGATCTATAATTAAAAGGAGCAAGCTGAGAAGAAAAAAAGATGCAAAATGTACAGATTTAGGTGAAAAAACAACACCAGGAAGTGTAAACAGATTAAAGAAACCTCATGCTTAGTGGAATAAAGGAAGCGTTGCCCTCAGAGCAAGACCCTACCTGGATAAGCTTCCAATGTGTAAAAAGGAGATAAAGATAAGTGAAAAGAAATTAAAGAAAAGCTTAGGGCTGGCCTGGTGGTACATATCTTTAGTTCAAGCAATCAGAAGGCAGAGGATGGCAGATCTCTGACTTCAAGGCCAGCCTGGTCTGTCTCCAGAGCAAGTTCCGTGACAGCCAAGCTTAGGCAGTGAAGGAAACCACCAAAAGCAGAAAGCCAGGGAAGATGTAATTGAACAAGGGGCCCATGTTCCATCCCCTGCATTAGGCAGAGCTTGCCAGCTTCTGCCATATGGTTGCTTTAGAGTCAAGGATAGAAGAAAGTGGTTAATGGAATCTCCCTCTGTGACCAAGGAAAGTCACTGAGGCCAGGCGTGTGCTGGGGCTGTCCCTGAATGGAGGCATAGAGCAACCATTGGGTGAATCTGTAAAGGTGAAGCCTGGATTGCCTTAGAGACCCCAAGATGTTGGAGATGCCAGATTCTTGAGATACCTGCCCGGGGAAAGCTGCTAACAGGGAGTGGAGCCAGCCCAAGAGAGAGAAATGTGTTGCAGTCAACAAAACTGAAAAGAGTTGAAGATCTGAAGAGTGCTTTGACATCAGACATGGAGATGCAGAGATCAGAGTTTGCCCCACTGGTTTTTGGTCTTGTGTCACTATGCCCCATTTTCTCCCTTTTGTAGTGCTAATGTATATCCTGTGCCACTGTTTGTTGGAAGTATCTGCTTTTTTAGTTTGATTTAACAGGAGTTACAGTTAAAACATTGCCATGAGTCTCCAGAGATTTTGGACTTTTAAACAGTGTTGAGACTGTGATAAACTATGGGGATTTCTGAAGTTGGACTGAATGCATTTCTGCATTATGATATGGCTAACAAGCCTATGGGGGCCAGAGAGTGGAATGTGGCGGTTTGAATGAAAATGCCTCCTTAGGCTCATAGGAAGCTTGACCTTGTTGGAGGAAGTACATCGCTGGGCTTTGAGGTTTTCTTTTTCTTCTTCTTCTTTTTTTTTTAAATAATATAATGTTTTAAATTTATTACAATTTATTCACTTTGTATCCCAGATGTAGCTCTACCCTCATCCCCTCCCAATCATGCCTTCTCCTCCAATGCCCCATCCCCAGTCCATTGATAGGGGAGGACCTTCTCCCCTTCCATCTGACCCTAGCCTATCAGTTCTCATCAGGACTGGCTGCATTGTCTTCCTCTGTGGCCTGATAAGGCTGCTCCCCACTCAGGGGGAGGTGATCAAAGAGCCAGCCACTGGTTTTGAAGTTTCTGACGCTCAGACCAGGCCCACTGCCCCTCTCTTTTCGTGATCCCTGCTGATCCTGATGTAGAACTCTCAGCACCATGTCTCCAGCACCATATCTGCCTGCACAACACTGTTCTTCTCACAATGATGATAATGGGCTAAACCTCTGAACCTGTAAGCCAGCCCCAATTAAGCATTTTTTTCCTTTAATTAAAGAGCTAGAGTTGTGGTCTCTCTTCACAGCAAAGAAACTAAATAAGACACGGGTTTAAAAGAAAAAAAAAAAACCTTCAACTTTTAACCTTGTTACAAATTAAAGTCTTTAGGCAATGTTAGAGAGGGAGTTGTTTCTTAGCAAGCTTTAGAGACATAACTAGAGGGCCACCCAAATCCCATACATAACACCATTGTAAAGAAAGCTAATTGCAGCAATCCCCTAGGAAAGCCCAATGTGTCCCAGTTGGTGTGCTTGACTCCTTCACAGAACACATTTCTAGTTTCAATCAGTCTGACTAGCTCCACATTTGGCTCACCCTAAAATTCATTGTCTGAAGCACAGGTCCTATTTTGTCTGGTTGGAGATTTCTGAAAAGAACTCTTCAGGAAGCTTCTAGTGTAGTGTGAATCTGTATCCGTACTGATGGTGACACAGGAGCCAGTTACAACATAGGTTAGAACCTGTTTTGGTTTTTTTGTTTTATTTTTTTTAATTTCCAAATCAAATCTCTTTATGCTTTATTGTGTAGGGGGAGAAATCCCACTAACTGCAGAGTTTTAGTGATTCTATAACTGTCAGAGATGTAACACCAAGTTTTCACTTACAATATATATTTAGCAGCAATTGACTATAATTTGGTGGGGTGGGGAGAGGAAACAAAAGAACAAGAAGATGGTATTTTATGCAATGTTATACAAAAATATAACAAACTCAAAAACGAAATATTACATAAAGAACTAAGAAAGGCTCAGGAAAAAGCAACAGATCACCTTGCTGTTATACCATTTTAGAGATAGTGTGTGGTTCCTTCTGCATGGTGAGGTAAAGACTTCAAACAAGCTAATGCAGAGGTGACTTTGGAGCTCAAGATGCCTCGCATTCAGAGCTGCCCCATAATGAAGGCCAGTGAAATGGGTGCCATGTTTTCAATGGAATGTTGTGGAGTTGGAGCCACATCCCTCACTTCCTGTGTCTGTCTTCCTCTCTGGCTCATCCGGGCAGGCTAAACACAGGTCATTGTACTATAAAAATGGTCAGTGTACTGTTTGGGGCTAGGTCAGGCTTAAGCTGATTACCTGGCTTAGTTCTAAGATTTAACTAATGTTGAGTATTTTTGTCATTTTCAAAACATTTTTAACAGCATACACTAAACCTATCTGTTCCAGTTTTACTCATCAATTTTCAGTAAATGCCATTTCTCTTTTAGGTTGTATTTCTGTAACATTTTAAACACAAATTCCCTCTCAGCTCCTTGGAGTGTTTTGCTTCCGACATTTGTGGCAAGCATGATGACTGTGTTTAGTTTAGTGAAAGAAAAGTCTTTTCATCTGAAACAACGTTAGTTGTCTCTGAGGAATAACATATGGCTCACCTTAAGGTCAGAATCAGAACACTGCTACCGTATTACTTCATGAAAGCAGCACAAAATGACTCTTCAGGCTTTTATTCATCAAACTGAATGCTTTTCATTAGGAATTCTACTCAAAGAGAGAGTCTGAGAAAATTATGTAGCAATCATCTTCCCCTTAACCTAAAATAAAATACAAATGTGAATATGTTCACAGCATTTCATGTTCCCGACTCCCCCACGACCACCCAGAGACATGGCTGAACCAAGCAGAGGAGCGGTGAACCTGCCATGGGTCCCAACATCAAGAGTCTGTACAGTAACTTCGAGATCCTTCTCTGATTAGCTGTGTTTTCTCATTTGCATTTGTAGGCTGGAGAACAACTGGAAAGTCCTTATCTGGGGGGAAAACACAGAGAAGCAGTAATCAAACCCATTTTTACCAAGTTCCTTTGGTAATGGTAGGCGCGTTCTTTTGAAATACCAAGCATGCTCACAAGATACTGCCTGGCTTCTCCAAATTCTGTGAATTGTATACAGGATTATAACTAAACTCAAGTTGGACACTGCATATCCCAGAGGTTTCGTTTTTCATGAGAACTACAAGTATGGAAAATACCATTTATTTAGAGGATGAGTGCTAGAGTTTTGTAGTCCCTAACTGCACGTATGGCTCTAATTGGAAAAAGGGTCTATTTTTTTATTAATTTTTATTTTATTTTTTCTATTTTGTCTTTTCTTTTTATTTAATTTTTTTATATTAAATCACAGGTTATTTACTTTGTATCCCAGCCATAGCCCCCTCCTTCATTCCCTCCCAATTCCACTCCCTCCCTCCCTCATCTCCTCTCTGTCCCTTTCCAGGTCCACTGCTAGGGGAGGTCCTCCCCTTCCATCTGACCCTAGCATATCAAGTATCTTCAAGGACTGGCTGCCATGTCCTCCTCTGTGGCTTAGCAAGGCTGTTCCTCCCTTAGGGGTGGGGTGGGGGTAGGAGGTAAAGGAGCCAGCCACTGAGTTCATGTCAGAAATAGTTCCTATTCCCCTTACTAGGGAAACCCACTTGGATACTGAGCTACCATGAGCTACATCCAAGCAGGGGTTCTATGTTATATCCATACATGGTCCTTCGTAGTCTCATAGAGGACCCCGTGCCCTGAGATATTTTGTTCTTTTGGAGCTCTAGTCCTCTCCTGGTCATATTAACTCCTCCTTTTATTTTATGATTCCTTGCACTCTGCCGAAGGTTTGGTTATGAGTCTCCACATCTGCTTTGATACACTGCTAGGTAGAGTCTTTCAGAGGCCCTCTGAGGTAGGCTCCTGTCCAACAAATGGTGCTGGTACAACTGGATGTCTACATGCAGAAGAATGAAAATATATCCATATTTATTACCCTGCACAAAATTAAAGTCCAAGTGGATCAAAGACCTCAACATAAAACCAGATACACTAAATCAGTTAGAAGAAAAAGTGGGGAAGAACTTGGAACTCATTGGCACAGGAGACAGCTTCCTGAACAGAACACCAACAGCACAGGCTCTAAGAGCAACAATCAATAAATGGAACCTCATGAAACTGAAAAGCTTCTGTAAAGCAAAAGACATTGTCATTAGAACAAAACGACAGCCTACAGACTGGGAAAGGATCTTCACCAATCCTATATCTGACAGAGGGCTGATATCCAGAATATATAAAAACTAAAGAAATTGAAAGCAACAAATCAAGCAATCCAATTAAAAAATGGGGTACGGAGCTAAACAGAGAATTCTCTGTGGAGGAATGTAGAATGGCAGAGAAACAACTAAACAGATGTTCAACATCCTTAGTCATCAGAGAGATGACTAATCAAAACGACCCTGAGATTTCACCTTACACCCAGCAGAATGGCAAAGGTTAAAAACTCAAGTGACAACACATGCTGGAAAGGATGTGGAGAAAGGGGAACCCTCCTCCATTGCTGGTGGGAATGTAAACACGTACAATCACTCTGGAAATCCATCTGGCCTTTTCTCAGACAATTGGGAATAGTGCTTCTTCAAGATCCAGTTATACCACTACTAGGCATATATCCAAAAGGTCAAATACACAACAAGGACATTTGCTCAACCATGTTTGTAGCAGCTTTATTTGTAATAGCCAGAAACTGGAAACAACCCAGATGTCCATCAATGGAGGAATTGATACAAAAATTGTGGTACTTTTACACAATAGACTACTACTCAGCAATTAAAAACAAGGAAATCATGACATTTGCAGGCAAATGGTGGGAACTAGAAAAGATCATCCTGAGTTTGGTATCCCAGGAGCAGAAAGACACACACAGTATATACTCACTTATATAGACCTATAAGATAGGATAAACATACTAAAATATGTGCACCTAAAGAAGATAAACAAGAAAGAGGACCCGGAGTAAGATGATCAGTCCTCACTTAGAAAGACAAATGGGATGGACATGGGAAGTAGGAGAAAACAAGGAACAAGAGTTTAGAGGCTTGTTCTGGTGGAGAACCTAAGAGGAAGTTTAACACAGAAAGTGTCCAAAGTACCCACAGTCGCTCTTAAGTCTTCGTGAAGCCCCATCTGGTGCTGGGCTGCAGAAGCTTCCTTAGAAATGTTTGATGACAAACCAATGAACACACAAGTTGTCAGCCCATGTCTTTTCAGTACCCATGTCTTTCAAAAGATATCCAATGATTATTCACCATAAAGTTCAGTGCAAGGAGTAATCTGAGGAACACAGAGGACATGAATGACTTCACATTCAGCCTAACACTAAGGAGTCTCTATAAAACTGCCAGAAACTTAAGCTCATAGTAAACACACACAGACACCTCACACTCACATAAAAAGAGAGAGACATAGGAAAATGCACTGGGGGAAAGCTTATAGTAACAACAAAAGACAAAATAATATTCATAGATTCTTCAATTTTTGTATTTATCAAACAAAAAATATAAAAAATTAAGTTTTTAAAGTTATCAGATTTTAAAATTTATTTAAAAATCTAGCAATTAGGGGCTGGAGAGATGGCTCAGTGGTTAAGAGCACTGGCTGTTCTTCCAGAGGACCTGAGTTCAATTTCCAGCACCCACACAACAGCTCACACCTGTCTATAACTACAGCAGGCAAAACACCAATGAAAATAAAATAAAAATAAACTATATTTTTAAAAGTCTAGTGATTAAAGTATCTGAAAATACACTTTAAAAACAAAAGAGCTTTAAAAAACCAAAAAGGGAAATCATGAAGTAGAAAATTTATCAGAACAAATTATTCAGAATGTAACACAGACACAAAAAGAAAATGTGATAAAAGATTAAAAATTATAAAGGACAGGGTGCTAACAGTTTGCCTACATCTAATAATATGTCTTTGGGAAAGAAATAAATGAAGTAGGAAAGTAATATTTGAACCCCCAGGTCTAAGAACCAACTGGATTTTCTTGTAAACTCATGTATCTTCTTTTGCTTGCTTCTTTCTCTCTTTGGTGTTTTTGTGCATTTGTGCACCAGGTGTCTGTTTATGTGGGTGAACATGAATGTATGAATGCATGTGGAGGCCTGAAGACAACCTTGGAGCCATTTACCTAGGTCACCCTTTGGCCTCCATATATGCATATACACACGTACTGAACCTACACATACAGGTACATACATCATGCATGAACACAAGTGTTCAACCTTTCTAGTAAATGAAGAGATAAAAATTAGAGCCACAGCACTGTGTCAAATCCCCCACACTAGACTGACATACATTTCTAGTCAGTCAATGTCAAGTGTTGGCAAAAACTGTGAGTTTCTGTGCTGATGTTAGCTCTTAGGGGAAATGTAAATTAACCCCTCAGTTTTGCAGAACTGCATGGTGCTACTTAATACATTGTAGATGTGAATACCCTTTGCCTAACAAATTCCATTTCTAGACACAAACACAAACGCTCCTTAGCACTCACGCACCAAGATGTAAGCACAAGAACATTCCTACCGGCTGCAAATAAAGTGGAGTCTACTCAGTGTTCATCAGCAGAAGAGTAGATACTTAATTATGAGGTGCTTTCTCAAAATACTACTACAGTAAGAATAAATAAGTGAAATCCACAAAGTGAAATCCAGGCAAAATAGGAGCTGAACTTGTCTTTTAGGCCTAGCTTTTTTCACTTAGTATCATATTCCCACGTCTGTCTGTTCACAGAGTGTACTCACGCCTCCCTCCAACGCTCTGCAGTTCTATATTGACTTTCTTTCTTCTCTCCTAAGCTGTTCCTTGTGCTCTTGCTCTTCTCCAGTCCACTGTAAGGACAACCCACTGCCCCTGCTGAGCATAGTTCATTTTTATGGGTTGAGCCCTTCCTTGAAGAAGCACATCTTAGTTCCGGGATCTTTGCAAATACTGCCTTCATGAAGCTGCTTCACTAATTCAGCAATAAAATTGTGTCATGGAGGCCTTGCCTGGCATATAGAACACCTTATCTGCAGGACTTACAGAAAGACTGTACCAAACATTTCTTATACCACAAGATTCACCCCTTCAAAACTTCCCATTTTCCTGATCTTCTATGTTTCTGCATTAAATGTTACTTCCCTGGGGAAGCTGTAATAGCCTGAATACAGTCAACCCCTTATTGTTCGCTTTCATAGCCTCTGTGTTTTGCCTCTGGTAGGTTTTTTTGTGGCTGCCAATTGGCTAGTTCTCTGTGTTTCTGTTTATTATTTGCCTCTAAATCTTATTTGCTAGATTACAATACTCAAGATTCCAGGAGCCAGGTCTGCTAACATACTGTCCAACAGACACCAAGGGCTCAATAAGTATTTGATATGGAAAGGTATTCTCAGTAAACACATATTTCTTACTGAATCTCGGCAGACAAACATTGACGGTACACTTTGCGCTGCACTGTTGGGCAGCATTCTAGGCTGGCGTACTTGTCCTACTGCCCCGGCCTGGTGCCTTAATGCTTGAGGACATCTTCCTATGAAGCATCACAGGTTTCTAGTGTTACTTTCCTTCCATAGTTCCTAGACATTGCTTCCTCATTGCAGGGAAAAGGAGACTAAGTAAGGGTACAAAAAGAGGGAGGATGAATTCTCTTCTCCTTTGCTGCCCTTTTCCTGGAATGGCAGATGTGATGAATGCTGAGCAGCAAGTGCATTATATGTGTCTAGATCTTGGCTGAGAACAAGAGCCATATGGCTACTTCTGCTTGGTGGCTGTGAATTTATCTGAGTCTATCCAGGTGAGTGGCAATAACAATGAAGCAATCAACATTTTTCCACGCTCTGAATCATAACCAAGGTCAGAATTGTAAAGACTCCTGTCCTTTAGAAACACACCTCCACCTCTTCCATAAAAAACAAAACAAAACACATTAATCCACAGGAAATTGTTAGTGTTCACCTGAACAGTTTTGGTTGGATTTAATTCTATTGGCTTCAGCATAGAAGAAGGAAAAAAAAAAAAAAACCAACAACTGAATTTAGTGCTTATAGTTTGGTCTGCTTTGTCAGAGTGTTCAGAAATGATAGGCTGTAGTTTAGGCTTTTGTTGCTTTTGTCTGTTAGCAAATGCGAACAGAGATGGGAAGTGGGGAGAGAAATAATACCACACAATAAGATTCTATCAAACTAATAGAATTTAGATTTTTTTTTTCGGCCTTCAGCTGTCAGAGGAGCACAGGGTCTAAATGGTCTGTTTTAATCATGTCCCTCAAAATTCCATAGTGGAGTTTCTAGGTGGAAACATGTGAGAGTAGGGGAAATAATATTTCACTGTTCATGTTTTAGTTCTTCAAAGACTAAGCCCCTACCGAGGACAAGCTCTGTAAGGCTGACTGGCTTCTTCTAAGAGCAGTGTAGTCCTAGGTCTGAACTGGGAGGACCCGTTTGCGAGTTCTCTAGCTGGCCGCAGATTCTGAAGGTAGCACTGTTTGAACTGTCTGTCCTTCATTTTTTAACCACAATAGTTGAGTAATTTACTTCAACATCATTTAAAGAAACAGAACAACCCAAACAGCCCTCTGCCTTCTGCTGGCACAACCAGCCAGCACCAGCACACTTAAGGGGAGGCTTGCTCCATGTTTACAACCACAGAGGCTCAACACAGCGGCAGCAAACGGCAGGCGCGCCTGAAATACACGTACAAGAAAAATGTGCAGAAAACAAAGCTTCATGTGGAAATCACTTGCCGTGCTATTCAAAGCCAGTAAACTGTGTTGTTTTTTAAAGAGATAAGTCAATGAGCAAAACAGATTTGATATTTCAAATTTGAATTTTTATAAGTTAAGAAATATGACATTCTATAATATGTTTTTAAACTGAAATTTGAAGTGGTTAACCAGATAATTTGGCCAGAAGTGCACTTTTCTAGTTTTCCTTTTTTTTTTTTTTTTTTGGCAATTTTTTGTTTGGTTGGTTGGGGTTTTTTTTTGTTTGTTTGTTTATTTGTTTGTTTGTTTTGTTTTTCCGGTTTGAGAATTGCATACATGCATATAATGTATTTTGAGCAACTCCACTGTTGACTTCCCTGCAACCTCTCCCCTGCCTGCCTTTCCCTCCAGCTTTCATGTGCACTCTCCTTTCTCTCAACTCATGGAGCACACTTACTGTTCCTCTATGTACACTGGAGCACTGGTTCTCAGCCTGTGGGTTGCTACCTCTTTAAGATCAAATGACCCTTTCACAGGGGTTGCCTAATGCTATCCAAAAACACAGATGTCTACTTATGATTCCTAACAGTAGTAAAACTGCATTTACGAAGTAGCAATGAAAATAATGCTGTGGCTGGGGGTCATCGCAACATAGGGACTACAAAGGGTTGCAGCACTAGAATGGTGGAGAGCCACTGGACTAGAGCATGACCTCCATCTCCCCAAACTCATAGATCTTTATTCAAGAGAGGTTGGAAAGCTTCTAACAGCCAGAAGTAGTGGACCTCAACAGGGAAACGATATTTTTTTTGAACATGAAAAGAACAATGTTTATGTGAATTCACAGAGGCTCCGGCTGTATCTACAAGCCGTATACAAGATTAAGCCATCCATGGGGAATGAAGAAGAATTGTGAAGTCCCAACTCTTGCTAACTCCTGTTCTCTTTTTGGTTGGCAGAGCAGGATATAAAAGGGAAAAGTTCAGCAGTTGTTAACTTATTCTGGAAGGAGAATAGCCTCATATTAGTTTCGTTATATTTCATATTTCAGCATTTCTGAATTTAAAAAAACAGGACAAAGAAATGCTACCTTTGATTAAAATCAGTATTCATGCAAAAAAATTTTCCATTTATAGTCTTCATCTTTGGGTCAAATCTCTAAGCACAGGATAATGAGATGTGTAGCGCTGAGATGAACTGTTAATACAAACCCCTGGTTCTCCTATTCATCCACACACTACTATTCTATTGATCTCATGTGCTGGGATGATGTTGAAACCCATGCCAGAGCATATGAATATGTCCTCTGGACTCTGACTCCAGGAGGATTAGGTGCTGTAATGACAACAGAGTTTGACATGTACAGAGTAAAAAAGTTGTTTGAGGAAAATTCTTCTATATCTTACATCTTACGTGTATTGAGTAAACTAGATAGGCGTCCCAAATTTGACAATAATCTCTAGTCCTATACAACCCTGTCAGCATTAGCTGTAAAGCTAGAAGAAATTGTTCTAATTCATCAATTATAATAATGATAACAACAATAATAATAACAACAAATTTTGGTCAATACAATAGAGGAAAGGGAGAGTTAATTTTCATATTTTTCTACAGGAAATGATATAGTGAGTTTATGTTACATGAATATATAAGAAAAGAATATTCAGCCATAGGAATATAGCACACAGATGAGCTAGGTGGTTAAATGACTGTTTTACTCCCTGATTTTGTGACATATATGGTGTTTGTCCATTTTTAAGCTCATTAATTTGTTGTGATTATTTCATTTTAAGCAACTATTCATGTCAGAACTTTGTGTTATTTTCTTAAAGAGGCCTGCCCAGACTGCATAAATTGCAGAAACCATAAGACCTGGGTCAGCCTAGAATAAAATCTTTCAGATATTTATAAGTAAGAGAAAGCTATTCCTGTGCGATAGAGATTCTTTACAAATGACATAGTAGGAGGACAGATAGTTGTAGGATAGGATTACAGATGTGACCTCAACAATGCTAGCTCTGGAGTGTCAGAACAGCAAGAAGAAAGAGCACAGACCCATCACCAATCACCCAGCAGGGAGAAGCCCTGGGGAGAATCTGGCACCTACTCTAAGTTTCTGTTCCAGAAAAAAGATCTTCCACCAAGGTCTACTGAAATGACCTACTGAAGCTTTCATCCAATGTAACGGAAGAAGAGCAATGAGGCTTTTTGGTTCAATTCACCCAGATTTAGGTTTTCCTACTACAAATGAAAAGCCATGGAAGAATCAGAAGTACAGTGGTGTATAAATGAAGATGCCATAATGAAACTTTTTACTTTGCATTCTGACTTAAAAAGTATAAACACGATTCAACCTAGAATGAAAAACAAAGATGAAAATGTTTAGACAAAGTCAACAGTGTGGGACTGTCCCTCCTTTTGTGGCTGACTTTATAGGAAGATCATGTGGTCAGTGTAGCCAGTAGTCCCTGACACACGACAGAGTAATGCCACACCCACAGAGACATCACACCAGACCCTATAGACCACCCAAGCACCTATTTCTCCCCTTCTTGGAACTGTCACCTCAAGTTACACACAGAGAAAATGAGCCACAGCCACAGCCACAGAAGGGCATGTGGCATTTTCTTCCTCATTACCTGCCTCACAAGGGCATATGTAACCATGCCCAGGAATAGCCAAACATAAGCAAGTTGTGGCACAACCCACCTTTGCCTAATGAGAAGGGCTTTTTTGTGTAATTAGCACTGCTTAATTCATTTGTTAGAGATCCTGTGAGCTGTTTGTTCTGTACACCCTCATTAAAAACTTAATATTTGTTACTTTCTACACAAAATAATGCAAAGTAAAAGTACAATAATTGTATTTGACCATCAGCCCACAGTTTGATCAATAACAAGAAATGGCCCAGAATACTTCTAGCTGCTGTATAACCATGCCCATAGCAAGACATTGCAGTCTACAAAAAGGGAAAAACAAAACAAAACCTCTGCCTTCTCTGGGCTCTCTCTCATTTCTGAGGGCCTGGGATTTAGCACAAGTCACATTATTAAAGATACCCATTTGCTGGAGTCTGGGTGGTTCATTCACACAAGCTGTTACTTAGCATTGTATACAATGGGAAATAGGAGGCATGTGGAAGCCTTCAAATAGTCTCTGTGCTTTCCAGTGTGACCGCAGAACCAGAGAACTACACCATCCTGGTTCCAGCAGTCCTGAAAGAAGTGTGCTCCTTTCAGTTATCAAGCAATTCTCTTGGCTGTTTCTTGGGGATTTGAAAGTGGGATTTAGTGATAAAGTCTGAAACCCAAGATGATAATGTACTGCACAGGAGAAAATGAGAGAGAATTGCCTCAAGACAACAGTACAATGGCAGGCTTGGTCCTGGCTTGCTTAAACAAAGACATTGTCCAAAGACTAAAATCTATCTCGAGTACTTTGAATTTTGTGAGGTTTTTCTCTTTTTTACAGTTTTTTTTTCTTCCTTTTTTTCTTTCTGGGTAGAAGGAACTTGAAGAATGACACAATGCAATACAGAGATATATGCACATGGACAGGCAGAGGTGGCCGAGAGAGCAGAGTTCATTCTCCATGCTGCTTTAAGGCTATCTTTTAGTATGCATAGGGGCAGAGAAGCTACAATTTAGACGAAGAGGAGGAATCTAACTCCTGTTGCACTCCCAAATCATCACACAATAATACAAAGGCAGAAAAGCCACAGTTGTGACTCATCAGTGCCTTCTATTACAATGGAGATCTGAAGTGTATCTTCTGGGAGAAATTTCTACCTTGACTCTCTGACCCTGGGCCCTCTCATCCTAACTTCCCCCAGCCCAGAGCTCATTTCTCTTAATAAAGAGACGGCAAACCATACTTGTTTTACAGCATCATGGGCATTTTATGATTTCTCTCTAATAATGTAAAATCTAGCCATTCTTTATGCTCAGTCAATACAAATGCTGTTGTCTTCTCCCAAATGCCCACCAGAGCTGGTAGTCTGGGGGAGAGACAGAATGGTTTTTGGACCTCTTACTTCAGTAAGACCTGACATAGTCCAAGGTAACAGTGCCCAGGACCTCCTTGCTCATCTCTCCTTACCTTTTTCCATGTCGGTCTTGATCTGCTCCTCAAGGTCCTCTGGTGACACATAGAAGTCCTCTTCTGGTGTGGATGATTTGGGCCGACAATGTCCACAACAACAGTTGCAGCAGCAGCAAAGGCAGCAACAAAAATAGCAGCCGGTCAAGAGGCCGATGATGATAAAGAGGGTCTAGGGTAAAGAGAGACCAAGTGAAGTCTGAGTCAGTGGCATAGAACAGAAGATGACCCCAGAAACAGAGTTTGGAACTATGTATCTCAGAGGCTTAAAGATATCCCAGTATACCCTGTATGCTACACATTCACCCGCATCCTTACCCCCTGTAAACCATCTTTTAAGTTCCTTTGAAAGAACTGTTTTTCTCATAAACATTTGTACAAATAAGACCTAGAGGAAATTACTTTCAGTCAGAGTAATAAAGTCTGGAACTTTCTTTTTTTTCTTGGGCATTGTGAGTACTAAGAGCAAGTAAGGCAAAATAGAGACCAGCCCAGCACTGCACAGAAGGCTCACTGGTCAAGTGAGCTCCTGAGGCTCAAGTGTTCAGTGAGAGTGTTCAGTCACCCCTCAGAAAGGCACTTTCTTCCCTGCCATGTGCCTGCGCCTGTTGGTAACACGATCGCGCACAGTGTCTCCAAAAGATCCCTTCCCCTTCCCTCTCTTCTCTAGTTGGCTCAAAGGGCTTTGCAGACGCTGCTCATGTCTGGTGTGGACATTCAGCAGCCTCCTATGGGCCGCTCTGCCTCCACTCTTGCTTCCTTCGGGGCCGGGGGAGGAAACGCTCTGACATCCTTGTTCTCAGAAGATGCAGCGCATCTCCTGCCCATCTCTCCCCGTTCCAGCCACTCAACACTCCATGTGGCTTTACTTATCGAGATATCCCTGCCTACTCTTCACTTTATACCCACCTGTTGTCTAAGATCACCTCAAAGATCACCTTTATGGTGCCTTTCCCAACCACACACCTATCCTTTGTATCCCAAGCTGTATGCCGTATCAGCTCAGATCTCGAATTCATTCTTGCTGGCAGTTTAGAACACAGACTGGCTGACGGGACTGTCTTATAGGCTACAATCATTAGTCATCCTTCAGCTCCACGTGCCAGGTGGGTTAAGACCTGACATGCTGCAGACACCCAGCTCCTACTGAATTAATGAGTATACAAAATAATAGGCAAACAAATGAGTTGTGTCTACTAGGGAACATGCATAAATGACTTGCTCATTAAACAGAAAACACTTTCTCCTCACTTCCCCAATCTGAAATTCCAAGAAACTGACTTTTTTAGCAACTGAGCAAAGTCAAATTTATTAGAATACATGACGAAGTTTGTACACCTTATAAATTTTAATGCAAGTTCTATATAATCAATGGTGGGGGTAGGGCAGTGGGGTGGGACAAAAATCACATATGTCCATACACACTTCTCCAGTGACCTAGAAGAATTCAGTGCTGACTCCTCTACCTTCCTTTCCCTCCTTCCTCGGGGTGTCATCTACTCATTCTGGCTCCAAGAATGGTACGGAGCTTGAGGATGGCTTGCAGCAGGGGACCTTTGGTTCCACACATTTATGATTTCTTTGCAATGTACGTTGTATGATTGCAACATTTCTGGGAAATGTAAAACCCCCACTTACCTCCAAAACTCTCCTGGGACCATTCCCCAGCCACAGCCCTCAAGGACCTCTGATCATCACCTATACTTGTCCAATTTCTTTGTACTGTGCAACTTCCATACTGTTGTCTGAAAATCTTTTCATCCTCATCCTGTTCCTTTCTTCAGGAAAATTACCTTTTGTAGTAAACAGCCTTACTTCATCCTTTACCACATGTTTGCCCTTAGTTACAAAACGGTATCTGGTATTTCTTTAAATGTCCATTTTGATGGTACATTGATTCATTTATAGGGAACATATTTAATGCTGTTCTGATGAGTGCCATGCAATTGAGCTTTGGGACAGCAGAAAGGAAAAGTATGCTTCTTTTTAAAGAGTCATGCCTGATAACTGCTCTGTGTCATATCCCTTTGCTACTGCATGAATGAGGCTTGTCTATAGAAATCTTGATCAGTTTCCTCAGCTTCCTGGACAAGACAATCTATTCTCATCTTTAGAAAAACAAAGTACAGTTTCAGGTAAATATGAGTGATTAGCTGGGCTGTAGATGCTCCCTTCCATGGGGATAGTGTCATATCTGGATGTAAGATTCCCATGCAACTCCACAAAAGCCCAGCTTGTTATGGGAGTGCTTGTCTCAGCAGTGACACTGTCCGAATCTACCTTCTCACTCCACGCTCAAATTCACTGAGCATCATCTCTTTCCCCAAAGTTCCCCACAGAGAAAGGTCAGTGGGGATTTCAGATAGTTAGCAGAATGCAAATGGGTCTTTGTGGTACAGACTGTCTCTCCATGCTTACCTATAAAAACATATTTTCTTGCCTATCAAATTCTTTTTCTTTCCTTTTTTCTTTCTTTTAAGACAAGGTTTCTCTTTGTAGCCTTAGATGTCCTAGACTTGCTTTGTAGATCAGGCTAGTTTTGCACTCACAGAGATCTGTCTGCCTCTGTCTCCCTGAATGCTAGGATTACAGGTGTGCGCCACCACACCTGGCTGCCTATCAAATTCTTTTTCTTTTCAAAAGAATTTGATGCTTTTATTTTTTGTATGTTGAAGAGAATTAAGAAGAATGATATTAATGGGAAATTAGGTTAGAAATGTAAAATGTTTGTGTTCTGGATTGTAAATATTGGAAGATTCATAATAGCAAATAAAGTTGGGTCTTTCAATGGACCTGCTAGTCTTTTTTTTTAATTTTTTCTAATTAATTAATTAATGCCTATCAAATTCTTAAGTGGGAGAAAACAACAAAATTCTCTTCAACTTGAATCCTGCCTTTTCTTAAGAGTGGGGGTTTTTTAAATTAATATTTACCACAACTTTTACGATTGTCAACTGCCCACAACATACATTAATGGAACATATGTGTGTTCTACATGTAAAACTATTACTTTTATCGGAAAGAATATTAAAATTGATGAAAATATAAAACCACCACCAAATGTACATATATTAGGGGTTCCTGGAAAAAGAAAACAAAATTACTACTAAAATTCTGATTGTACTGAGTCATTAAACATATTATCTTTTGCTTAACCAGGTATCTAATCAGTCTCTTGTCCTCTATTTCTTAGTTCTCACCTTTCTCCTCATTTACCTCTCTTTTCCTACCACAAGGCAGGCTTCAGCTGAGCCTGTGACATTCTCCTAGGCATTGTCTTTGCTGACGTAGCCTATGCTATAGATAGTAAAGTACATGGCTAAATTTGTCTTATAATAATTTATTAAATAGTTGTCACACTAATAAATTATTTTTGGTTTTGAGAAATGAGTCAGTTCTTAATTAGTCATCATAGGGGGAAGAGGGGAGCAGTCAGGATTAACATGAAGCTCCAAACTCAAATATAATTAATGTCTAGAAGTCTGTTAAGTCATGTTGAATTTCATAATTAATTGAAGAACTAAAGAAAAAATGGTCTCCCAATAACAGCTTTCAGTGGAAGTGATGTCTCATTTTATTTACAGGAGTTTAATAGAAGGGAGGTTGGTCTTTCTGTGAGATAGGGTCTAAAAGGATGAATTATACTGTGATCTTCCAGGAAATTGTTTTGAAGGAAAAAAAGCGATTTACCTTTGCCCACCAGCTTGACAGCATGAAGTATGTGTTAACGTTTTCATCTCCAAATTGCTCAGCCACATAGAGTCCCAGTGATCCATACTTATCATATATGTTTCTCTTTGATGTGTCTGTGAGGATTGTATGGGCATTGTTTATTTCTTTAAACTTCTCAGCAGCAGATGGGTCATCTGGATTCTTGTCTGGATGGTGTTTTAGGGCTAATTTTCTTTTAAAATTAAAAGCAAGGAGAAAAAGCATTAACTATCAAAAATTACAACAACATTTTATAAAGGTAGATGCTAAGTTTCCTTTAAAAAAAAATTCAGTTCTGATTAAATGGTGTCATTTGGTCCCAGTGTGCAAAAACAACCACATTGTTTCTCCCTTCACATCCTCAAAGAAATTCTCACTAGGGGATAAAGGTGGTGGCTGAGACACCTTATGATTGGTACATGAAGGATGGTAGCCCCATGCCAACACATGGAGGGCTTTATGAATTTTAGTTTACACTAAAATTCTACTTAGAAGCTGTAGAGCTACCTATAATGGATGGCAGAACTTCATGTTACATGTTCTCAACATTAAAATATAAGACAAAACTCTTAAATTTATATTACTATGAACAAACATTAGGGTTCCTTCATAAATCCCCTATATGTCTTTATTACATTTTATGTTCCTAAACAAACTCATGATTTCTCCTTTCTGTGTGCACACTTGACTTCTTTCTACAGGGTTCTTTCTGCTTCTAAAAGTCTGGGCATATAGAATTGTGGGTATAAGGCTCTTCCTCCTCCCCATGGGGACTTAAAGGAGGGCCTGTGGGCACCTGTGAGCACCATCTGTGTTCTGGGTTGGTCAGATTGCTCTAAAGTATACACAGCAACCTATATAATGAATTATCAAGTCAGCCATGCAGCCTCTTAGCCCATAGCCATTTCTCTCACTTCCCTCAAGAAACAATTCAAATGATGAAAGCCATATGCAAAATTGAGCCTTCACTTTCTCTCTCCACCAAAATATCAACTGTATGCATAGCAGTGAGAATCCCACGTGACTGCTTTCCCTCTTGTGCCCATACTGGTGCACAGGTGTCAAACACTGCTGTTTACTGTGATGATTCAGACAAAATGTTTCACTTCAGTGCTGTAATAAAAGCCCATATGCAGAACAGAAGAGCATCATATATCATAAAAACCAACCTGTATAGTAAACTGAAAAATCATACCTATTAAAATACTCAATAAAATACTTGCAAACCAAATGACCAAGAGCACTTCAAAAAGAGCATCCGCCATGATCAAAGAGGATTCATCCCAGAGATGCAGGAATGGTTCCACATAGTAAAGTATCAGTGTAATACACCATATAAACAAACTGAAAAAAAAAAAAACCCACCACATGATCATCTCATTAGATGCTGAAAAAGCCTTGACAAAATCCAATGCCCCTGTATGATAAAAGCCATGGAGAGATCAGAGATACAAAAGACATACCTAAACATAATAAAGGCGATATACAACAAGCCAACAGTTAACATTAAATTAAATGAAGAAAAACAAAGCAATTTCACTAAAACGAGGGACAAGACAAGGCTGTCCACTCTCTCTGTATCTCTTCAACATAGTACTTGAAGTTTTAGCTAGAGCAATAAGACAACTAAAGGAGATCAAGCAAACACAAATTGGAAAGGAAGAAGTTAAAATATCACTATTCGAGAATGATATGATAGTATACATAAGGGAACCCTAAAATCTACCAGGGATTTCCTACAGTGAAAAACACCTTCAATAAAGTGGCTGGTTAAAAAAAATAGCTCAAAAAAATCAGTAGCCCTCCTGTATACAAATGATAAACAGGCTGAGAAAGAAATCAAGGAAACAACAGCCTTCACAATAGCCACAAATAATATAAAATATCTTGGTGTAATTCTAACCAAGCAAATGAAAAACATGTATACAAGAATTTCAAGTATTTGAAAAAAGAAATCAGAAGAGATATCAGAAGATGGAAAGATTTCCTATGCTCATGGATTGGTAGGATTAACACAGTGAAAATGGCCATGCTACCGAACACAATCTACAAATTCAATGCAATTCCCATCAAACTACCAACACATTTCTCTACAGACCTTGAAACTCAACATCATGTGGAAAACAAAAAACTCAGGATAGCTAAAACAATCCTGGTACTTCTGAAGGTATCACTATCCCTGATTTCAAGCCATTCTAGAGAGCGATAGTAATAAAAACTGCATGGTATTGGCATAAAAACAGACATGTTGATCAATGGAATCAAGTCAAGGACCAGAAACAAATCCACACACTTACAGACATTTGATTTTTGACAAAGAAATTAAAGTAGGCAGTGGGAAAAAAAGAAAGCATCTTCAACAAATAGTGCTTGTCTGCCTGGAGGCTGGCATGTAGAAAATTACGAATAGATCCATATCTGTCACTCTGCACAAAAATATAGTCCAAGTAGATAAAAAACCTCAACATAAAACCAGACACATCAAACCTGATAGAAGATAGGGAAGAACCTTGAATATACTGGCACAGAAGACAACTTCCTGAACAGAACACGAGATGTGCAAGCACTGAGATAAAAAAATTAATAAATGGGACCTTATGTAACTGAAAATCTTTTATAAGGCAAAAAACACCTTCATAGGGACAAACCAGCAGCCTGTAGAATGGGAAAATATCTTCACAAACCCTGCATCAGACAGAAGACTAATATCCAAAATATATAAAGAACTCAAGAAATTAAACACCAACAAACCAAACAACCCAATTAAAAAAAAAATGGAGTACAGAGCTAAACAGAGAATTCTCAACAGAGAAATCTCTCAAATGGCTCAGAAGCATTTAAAGAAATGTTCAATGTCCTTAGCCGGCAGAGAAATGCAAATCAAAAGAACTCTGAGATTCCATCTTACAACAGTCAGAATGGCTAAGAGCAAAAACTCAAGTGACAGTACATGCTGGGGAGGATGTGAAGCAAGGGAAACATTCCTCCATTACTAGTGGGAATTCAAACTTGTACAATCACTTTGGAAATCAATATAGTGGTTTCTCAGAAAATGGGAATTGATCTACATCAAGATCCAGCTATACCACTCTTACGCATAGACCCAAAGGATGCTTACTCAATTATGTTCATAGTAGCTTTTTTCATAAAGCCAGAAACTGGAAACTACCCAGATGTCCCTTAACTGGAGAATGGAGAAAGAAAATGTGGTACATTTACACAGTGTACCAATTATTAAAAAACTACTCCGCTATTAAAAACAAGGAAATCATCAAATTCGCAGAAAAAATGGAACTAGAAAAGATCATTGTGGGTGAAGTAATCCAGACCCAGAAAGACAAACGATATATATTCACTTATAAGTGAATATTAGCTGTAAAGAAAACAATAATAATGTTACAATCCACAGACCCAGAGAAGCTAAGTAAAAACGAGGTCTCAAAAGGGGACACATGAATCTCTCTGTGAAGCAGAAACAGAATAGACATCTCAGGTGGATGGGGGAGAGGTCTGGATACGGTGAGGTGGGGATGGGAACAGGAGGGATCAGGTAGAGGGAAGATGGAGGAGGAAGGTAATTGGAGAGATAAATGGATTGGGGGAAATATTTATGACAAGCTAGAAACCTAGGGCAATTTATGAGGGTGACCTTAGCTAACACTCCTAGCAAAGGGTGATACAGAGCCTGAGCTGGCCCTCTCATGTAATCAGGCAAGACTTCCAGTGGAAGGATTGGGTCACCAACACAGCTACAAAATCTTGGATCTACAATTTCTTCTGCCTATAAGACATGCTTGGGTAAAATAGCACAGAAACTGTGGAAGTGGCCAACCGGTGGCAGTAAATGTATCTTTTGTTTGCCAGATGTAATTGTTGTCTTTGAGGCTTACTGCCTCTGTACAATCTTATCTAGGCCTAGAATGATTTCAGCCTCTGAGACATACTGTTGAATAAACATACTCTTTCCTGTTCTTTCTAACTGGCTGGTTCAACTCAGCTGTTCTGGCTCCAAGCTGACTGATTCCAACTGGCTTCTTTTAGCTTCTGACTCATTTACTCTGCGTGCCCTCACACTAACTTTGGCAATATGTTTTAATCTTCTGGCTCCTTCTCATTCTCTGGTCATTTTGTCTTCACCTGTACCTTGCTTGTTCTTTCTCTGCAACCTGTCTCTGTACCATTCTCCAGGAAAAACTACCACCCCCTCCTCTGTTTTATCTTAAGTTGTCTCTCTTTATTCTCTCTTCTTGTGAGATTTGGGCATCTCCTATTTTTTTTTCAAATCTTTCTCTGATTCATCATGTTGTCTACTGCTAAATTAGACATTACTTTCAAACATGGGTACTTCCTTCTATAAACTAACTTTGCCTTCATTGTTTGGGATTAAAGGTATGTGCTAAGGGCATGTCTGCATTCCAACCAATCATATAGACCTAGAAGGTATTTGGATGTGATCAGAGTAGCTGTGTTGCTGGATTAAAATTCCAGTTAAAAGTCCAGTTTGAGACCCATGGCATGAGAGGGAGTCCACCCCTGATACTTCCTGGAGGTGCAGAACCCAGAGGCTGGATAGTTCAGAGACCTAGGGTAGAACCAAACCTGATAGGAAAAAAAGTCAATGAAATGATGCCTAATGATATTCTGATTGGTGCCTAGCCTAATTGTTATCAGAGAGGCCTTACCCAGAAACTGACAGAAACAGATGCAGAGAACGACAGCGAAACATCAGGTGGAGCTTGGAGAATTCTGAGAAAGATGGGGAGGAAAGATTGTAGGAGCCAAAGGGGTCAAGGACACCACAAGAAAACCCACAGAACCAACTAATGTGGGCTCATAGTGGCTCACAGAGACTCAACCACCAACCAGGGAACCTACATATGACAGATCTAGGCCCTCTGAATATTTATTACAGTTTGGTAGCTTGGTCTTGTTGTGGGATTCCTAACAGTGGGAGCAGGGACTGTCTTTGACTTTGTTGCCACTTTGGGGACCCTTTCCTCCTATTGGGTAGTCTTGTCCAGCCTTAATAGGAGAGGGAGTGGCTAGTACTCCTACAACTTGGTATGCCATGACTGGTTGATATCCATGGGACGTCTGTGTTTTTCTGAAGAGAACATGAGTAAGAGTGGATGGGAGTGGGGAAGAATGAAGAGGACATGAGGGACTGGGAGGAGAGAAATATTCCCCTTAGCACTAACAAACATGTCCTTTGCTTTTAGGCCTGTAAAACCTATTTCAGTCTTCTGACCTCCAAAACTGAGGATTGAACCGAGGGCCCAGTGCATGCTGATTTTTCACACTGACTTTAGTGTGTGCACACGTGAAGGTCATAGGACAACTTGTGGGAGTGAGTTTTCTTCTTCCATTATGTGGATCCCAAGGATTGGACTTAGGTTGTTAGGTTTGATGGCAAATGCGTTTTTCTTTCTCTTTCTTTCTTTCTATTTTATTTATTTATTTATTATTCATTCATTTATTTATTCATTTATTCATTTATTTATTTATTTATTTATTTATTAAATGTGGGGACCCTAGTTAGGGGAGCAGGAACTGTCTCTAACATGGACTCTGTTGCCGAGTCTTTGATCACTTCCCCCTTATTGGAAGGGGAGGGTGGTCCTTGTCAGGCCGCAGAGGAAGAGGATACAGGCAGTCCTGATGAGATCTAATAGGCTGAGATCAATTGGTAGAGGAAGAGGGCTTTCCCTTTCTGAGGACTATGGGAGAGAGATAGGGGCAAGAGTGAGAGAGGGTATGACTGGTAGGAGATGAGAGAGAGGGCTACAATCAGGATGTAAAGTAAATAAATTAAAACAAATTTAAATTAAAAAAAAAGAAAAAGAAAAAACAGCCATGCAGGGCGTGGGTATACCTACAATCCTTGTATATTAGAGGCCAAGGCAGGAGGGTCTTGAATTCAAAGCCAATCTGTCTCAAAACTTTTTTAAAAAACTGTATTTTAAAACAAATACTAAAAAGCAAAGATCAATGGAACAGAAGGAAAAAAATCTGGAAAATGCACAGTCTTAAGATCCAAGGAAAAGTGGTATTTCAAAAAGGAACAATTCCTGAGATGGCTGATATAGGGAGGTTGTGCAAGTGATGGACTCAGAACTGACTTCATGATTTAATGCCCCAGAAAGCCTTGATGACCTTCACAGACACAGACACAAACACACACACACACACACACACACACACACACACACACACACACACTAAAAGAGGGAAAGTAAGGATAAAAAACAGTAGAAAAGAAATAGGGAAATAGAAAAATTAATGGTAATAACCAAATTTAACAGTGTACATCAGGAGTACAGATAATTTTTGCTTATTATAAATATACATATATATTACTTATATGTTTCGGTCAAAACATCTTTGAAGCTCCAGTGACAAAATTTGTTCTTTTGGAACATCTGAAAATTCAGATTTTGTTGCCTTACAGGACATATTTCTGAGTCAGAGGGGGTTTGGAGAAGATAAAAGGAACGTCCTCAGAATATGTACAGTTCCCATGATCTCAAACCCTGAAGTGGATTCTTAAAGCACATGTCTCTTTATGGTGTGATCGTACTGGAATTCTCACTGCATGCTCAAGATACTGTGTTATCCATCCAAATGGAAGGGTCATGACTTCTGCCCAGAAAAGGAAAATTCCCTGGAAAAGGGTTTTATGTTCCTGCCTTATTTCCAGGCTTCGGTGACACACCCTACCTGGTGTGCCTGAAGCCTGGCTTTCTGTCATTTTTCACCCTGTTGGCTCTTTGTCAGCTCACAAGGGCAGATGCACTCAAACCTTATCACACTCCTCTAACAATGGTGTTGGCTGATTTGGAGGGCTGGAAAGCCTCCACTTGTAGCAAATCCAAGTCCCAGTTGTCAGCAGTGTTTTGACTTCTCTTGGCAGACACTCTTGGCTCTGAGTTTCCTTGGCACAGATGGCAAAGTAGGGACAGCTGCCAAAATTACACAACTGCTCAAGCAGGTGAACTCACTGAGCGTTCCCCCTTCTTGGGGATTATCTACAGAGCAAGCAAACATGTAGGGGACTGTGAAAGCAAAGGTTGAGGAAGTGCTGGGACTACATTTAAACAAAACAATTACCTGTTTGTATTAAAGGTACTTCTTAACATTTCTAATTTTACATGTAACAAGTGACACGGTATTCAAATAGAATGTGAGCCTTCAACTCCAAACCTCTCTGTACTTTCCAAGACTGGCCCATAAGAGAGACAAACAGGTCGTCATAACTAACCCTCTGAGAACACCTACCTCCTGTCCTCCTCCAGCCTCTGAGCCACCTAGGGCAGATTCTGACTTGTTTACCCAGCTCTCCCTCCCCGGTTTGGGATGTCAAGAGAACTTTTGTGGTGTACTCAGCCACATTCCACTGTGACATGGCTCTCCAGCTGCCTTCTTCCTGCTCAATACATTTCTACATCTTAACTCAGTTTCTTTCTGCTGCTTATTATTCTGAAGGTATCTCCATTTCTTTCTGACTACCTTATTCAGCCATGAAACTCATTCCCTCTCCAACCTCCCAGAAGAAATCTGTCTGCAGCTGCTGAAAAGAAGATAGAGTAGCCACTGATTTCTTCCTGTGTTCTAGAATCCAGTAGCAAAGCCCGCACCAACTGGGATTCTTGTTTTGTTTTGACTTTTTTTTTTTTTTTTATCTTATTTGATTTTTGTTAAATTATTTTTGAGTTTGGGGGTTTTGTTTGTTTTTTGAGGGAGAGAAAGTGTCGCATGGTGTGGGGTAGAACACGAACATGAAGTTAGGTGGGAAAGGAGGAGGGAAGGATTGAGAGAGAAAACTGGGAGAAAAACTGCCCAAACCGAGATCACATTAGAAACAGACCTTTTTCTAAAGAAGATTGCCCATGGTGAGAATGAGATCATTGGCAGACACAAAGATGAGCTGCCATAACCACAGTCTGCAGAATTAGAAACCGACTAACAGCATGACCACGAACATCTGAAGCCACGTGTGATGATGAAGAAGCAAGACCCCTGTGCCCTCATGGACTCTGATGAGGCCCAAGTGAAGATACAGGGAACCAATGCTGGAACACTTGGGAGGAATGAGCATTTTAATGATTGTCCGTCTGAGTCTATATATGCCTATATAAACTAATCTCAATCTCTTTATACATGTTTTACATGTATACATATATAGTATCGATTTGTAATAAAGCTAATTATATATTATCTATAATTACATATAGAAAGAGACTTGGAAATAGCATATTTCTGGTTTTTTTTTTTTTACAACTTGCAGTTTAAAATTAATTTGTAGGTTCTAAGAAAATATTCTATATGTGCTGCATATGAATCTTTCATTGGTTATTTATACTGAGTAAATACCATCTCAAGTAAGGACCATATCAAATTCCCTCTGTTGCATTGCTACTTGATGTTATCTTTTGGACAACACTATTGTTTACTTTAAAGATCTTTCCTCTGGACTTCTAGAATCCATTATATCCCTTTGGTCACTCAGTCATCTCTCTGCACCTTACAGAGTAAGTTCTTTCACATAGTTCTTTAAACGTTCTGATTTGGGTGGAGTGGCGATAGGTAAGGCTGAATTCCTGGGTCAGCATCCAACACAGGGAACGAAGAGTTCTGGGCACAGCTGGCTGAGTTAGCTTGTCAACTTATGCACACACATAACTTGCTGAGATTTTGTGTGCAAATTCTCAATCTTGTCTTTCATCTTCTTAATGATATTTGTTTTAAAGTCCGTATCTGATAATTTGGTACCATTTCAATTTCCCATAGTTCTCTTAACTCACTTCTAACTCTGCCTTGGCTTTCATGATCTCTGTGTGATTAGTACTGTATTTTAAAACTTTCCCAGAAGCAATGTGAAGATTGTGACACTCCAGAATCTCAATAAAATTTCAGAATTTCCATCTTTGAACCATTTATAAGGGTTTTTTTTCCCTCGCTTCTTGTGGAGTGGTTTGAAGCCTGCTCGGCCTTGCAGCCTCTTTCCCCATAGGTCATGGGGTGATCAGCCCCTCTTCACCCTCAAAAGCCTTTTAGACACCTATTTCCTCTCAGTTTTTCTTGTTTCTCTCACTAGTAGGAAGTACTTAGCCAGTGGAGGCCACGAACTTGCAGATTGTCTCCTTTCAACTCTATGCTAATCTCACAGAGCTTCTCTAGCCCGGGGGACGAACGAGTCTGCCTGTTGGCCTCAGGTCCTTCCTTCACTGCAGCTGAGGCCCATTAGCTCAAAGCCTGCCAGAGCCAACGGCAAATTTTTTACACATCCAATTATTTTAAAAATAGCCCTAACAAGTAGCTTTTTAGCCACTTCCGAATTTACACACCCTGCAAGAACTCCACATCTGCTGGCCATTGACACAAACCACGGGGCTTTGTGTCTCAGCTTCTGAGGTGCAAGACCGCGTGGAATTCTCCTACCAGGCAGAGCGGAGCCATAGTGCCTGCCTGGGCACGTTGTTCTTTTTTCTGACCCTCTCTGCCCTTGTCTTTCAGTATGATGCCCTCTAGCTGTCATAGTGTGGACTTCATGCAACTTTGTCCAAGTACCAAGCAGTCAACTGCTGTTGATGCATGCCTATGCCTTCAGGTATGATGGCCATACCTTCCCTTGTTTGGTTTTCAAACTCCCAGAACCCACGGCAACCACATCATATGATGGATCCTCGGTCACTGTGGGCTGCTGAGAGGAGGCGCTGGAATGAAACCGGTATAAAGTCCATTATAAGGACAAGACCAGGACACAAGAAAGGCCAGGGCACCGTTTGGCTTCACGTTGCAGATACAGATGCCAAACGCACCCCTGCTGTGTGCTTATTTCTGGAGCACCTGCTACCACAATGCATGACTCAAGTGCTTTGACCTTCATGGTGCCAAAGGAACATCTAAAGGCCACACCTCACAGCCCCTTGACTTCCCCACATTCGCAGACGCTGCGGCTGAGCAGTTCACCCACTATTGTTCTGGGAGTTGTCCTAACTTGTGGGACCCACAGTCACATTTGCGATTCAGGCTCTGTGCTGTGTGAGACAAGGACAGGAAGGAACCAAGGATCGTTTGCCTCTGGGGCTGCCTCCTTCTTGCCTGCATCAAGAGTCAAGTGCTGCCCTCTGGTGACAGGTGATGCCACTGCACCGGAGGTGTTCATGGATTTGACTTTTCAAAATACTATGATTTTCTTTTTTAATAATAAGAGTTTTAAAAGTACATCCATACTCGGGTTTTCCGAGATTTCAAATGCCCATTGGTGGCATCGAGCTTCGGAGCTGTGTTTGCCACCATGTTCTTGTACGGTTCTCAGATCTAGGTCTTTACTTTCCCTGATAAAGAGGAATACGCTGATTATCTGCATCAGCTTATGAGATAAATATGAGCCCCATTCTGTAAGCTTCTTTATATGCTAGTTGTAAAACTGCTGGCCTGAGGACCCCTGAAGTCCTGCCCCCTGCCTCAGCTTGTTTAGTTTTAAGGCTGAATAGGTTTACCCACTTCTGTATACGAAACAAGCCCCTACAACAGTTTCTGGGCCTCTAACTTCACTATTTTCTGGAGGAAAAGTGTATTCTTTTCTCAGGCCAACAGCCTCTACTGAACTGTCAAGGGACAGGAACCCTACCAGGAAGACCTGACTTGGCACATCTCTCAGCTTGTTAGCTATGTCTCCTACTTCCTTCTGCTGCTCCCTCCACTGGCCCTGGGGAGTCTCCCAGCAGGCCCTGCTGCACCCTTCTGGGTCAAGCTGCAGACACTGAACTGCACATAGGTCCCTGAAGGTCCTTGGAATGTCTGTAGCTGGCCTAGCCAGCAGCCCTCGAAAACTCTGCCTCTCCTCTTCAAAGCCTCTGTTAGTGAATCTGCCTTTTGTTCCAGCTGCCCCACCCCCCATATGCAGTGCGTTGCCTAAAATGTTTTCACAGCCCCCATGACCCAGCCCCATAACTGCTTAATCAGATTGTGTGGATTCTAATAAATCCTTTGGTCACTAGACAAATCAACCAAGAATACTTCTTTGCAAACAATTTTTTTCCCCTGGTCATTCTGGTACCTAGTGGTAATTAGAATGGTGTGCAGTTCTTTCAAGGCTACTGCTGACCTCACCAGCAAGTATGGAGGGAGGAAAAGAGAAAATGCTATGAAATGTATTGCCATACTGATATGTATCTTTTAATGAAGTGCTGGGGTGGTAGCTCTGTGGGCAAAGCATTTCCCTTTCCTAGGCTCACCTCCAGAACCAACACAAAACAAAACCAAAACCTGAGTCCTGGTTGGTGTTTACTAATAACCCTAGCCCTAAGGTTGCAGCAAGAGAAACCCTGGAACTAGCTCACCATCTTACTTACCAAATGCCAGTCAGTGAGAGACTAACTCACAAGAGCAAGGGACACTCAAGGCTGTGTCCTCTACACACACATCACACAAAATGCCCTCATACACACATATGAGAGAGGAGAGAGAGAGGTGGGGGAATAACAGACTTTGGGTGAGACAACCCATGCACGAGGACCTACTTCCACAGCTCTTGAAACCAGGCAGCCTCTTAGTCTGCCTTTTGTTTGTTTGTTCTTGCTTCTGTTTTTCGAGACAGGGTTTTCCTGTGTAACCCTGAGTGTCCTGAATGCACTTTGTAGATCAGGTTGGCCTCGAACTCAGAGATCCACTTGCCTCTGTCTCTCAAAGTGCTGGGATCACAGGTATGTGGCACCATGCCCAGCTTAGTCTGCCTTTCTAAGCCTCAGTTTGTTCGTATTGGCTTGTAGGATTAAGAAGACATAAGAACAAAATAGAACAGTGAATGGAAGTCGCAAAGCCCAGTGCTTGACATCACACCATGAGCTTTCCACAAATGCTGGTCATTTTGATTAGTCTTGTGATTACTGACTGATTATGGCTGTGGATATCTATTCTGGCTTTTCTTTGGCTACCCTCAACATAAACTGGCCTTTATTGTATTAAAATTAATATTGCATTCACTTTTATAAGGAAGCTGTCTCTAACCTCTAGTGTAGATTTCTGTCTTTGTTACATACTCTCTTTCCTTCTTGACTTAATAGTGAAAATACACTTTTTTCCATTATTCAATTATCAGTTATATTTCATGTGATTCCCTCTCTAGCATCTAGAAAAGTGTGTACGGTAGGAATGAATGATGAGAAGCACTTGGTTTTAATTATTGTGAACTCTGTTCTTCTCCACCAATCACCACAACCTCCCTTTGTTTGCCATTGAGTATGTAGTTCAACCTGTTGAAGAGCTTTCTGTGCAGAAACAAATTTAGTAAGACACATAGTCCATAATGAGAAAAATCAGTGAGACCACTTGGAGAGGAAACAATGAGGTATAGGGTTCATATTGATGAAAACATAAATATGCTCCCCAATATTATACAAACAAGCATGTGATATGGAATAAACACTAAGGGAGTAGAAATGTCATGGGTTGTAGTGATCCCCATGCTGAGGAAGCAGAAGTTGCTCCTTGAAGGGTCAAGACGATGAAGGAGATGATGGTATCCAGGAGAAGACAAGTCATGTAGACCTGGGAAAACAACTCCAGCATGGCCTTACATACTGCTTAGTGGAAGGTTTTAGAACTCAGGAAGCAAATTAGTGCCTGATAGAGATTAATTTCAATTAATCTTGTGAGCTTGAATCATCACTCTGCCTTGTAAATATTTACAATTCTTCTATTAGCTATGCACTCCCCTGACAGTAACACTTTATTCATAAGCAGCCTCCCTTTTTACCTGTAATTGCTAATAAAGATGGGTAAAAACACCACAAATTGGGGTTGCCACAGAAATGATACTCTTCCTGCTCCTTGTCAAACCAGCAATTTCTTCATTTTGGTCCACTCAGGAGACTCACAACTTCAAATTCAGGATATTTTTTCCAGAAAGTTCGATACAACAGTGAATGAAATAAAAGCATTGTTTGAGTCCCCTGATGCTCTGTGAACAAAATACTTGGGACCCTGTCAACAAGAAGTTAAAGTGGTCCACACACAAAGCATAGGAACTTAAGTGATGTATAAAACCACTGTCCTTTACTTTTGCAGTCCTCTGAGAAGCTAAGCAAGAGCTAGATCTTTGTGTAATTTCTTAATCATTGAATGGATAGTTTGTTAGGCTCTTTTACCAAGCATACCATGAACACCTAGTATTTTTGAATTTCTTAATCTTATTTCTGTAAAACAATGAAAGTATAAATATTGGCATAAAAAAGTAATAATTTTGGCTGCAGAAGTGGCTTAGCAGTTAAGAGCACTTACTTCTCTTGCAGAAGACCTGGGTTGGGTTCCCAGCAGCCATATAATGGCTCACAGCCACCTTGAACTTGAGTTCCAAGAGATCCAATGCCCTCTTCTCACCTCCACAATCTCCCGCATGCACACACTTATCTAACCCAGGTACACACATATCCCCATAAGCTGTTTAAAAATTTTAATTAACATCTATGTTACATAGATGATTTGTTGCTGTTGTTTAAGACAGGCGTTAGACGTCACTGTGTAATTTAGGCTGCCCTTGAACTCACAGCACTCTTTCTACATTCTGCTGCCAAACACAGGATTACAGGTGTGAGCCACAACACTAACATGCGAGATTTTGAACACTTAAAACTTACAGACTCTAAATTGGCTCTGTGTCCTTTCCCTCATCCCTTTTTTACTTCTCACTTGAAGGTGTGGAGTCACAGAAAATATACTCTGTCCCGAACAGAAGACAGGGTCTTTCCTTGTCCATCTGCCCCCATCTGCATTTGCTGGGTCAGTAGATTTACTTCTCATTCAGCAAAATAAGTAAGTATATCATTTGAGAAATGATTTTGAAGAGCTGAGACTAAAAACACAAGCAAGGAGAGAGCAGGCAGAACCACACAATCAAAAATGTGCTTGCTAATCACTTCACTTTTTCATTCGTCAAATGTTAGCATGGTGATGGGGCTTCAAGCACAGTGGGAGAGGTATTGTCTTCCCTTAAGAACATTGATGGAGTGGGAGGAGCAGAAAAGAAAAAGTGGATCAGGTGCCTGATGGAACAAGATAGCAGGTCCTGGAACATTTAAAAAGTGTTCTGCCAAACTTAATTCCATCCCATTGAAATCAGGGACAAGGCAAGGCTGCCCACTCTCTCCATATCACTTCAACATTGTACTTGAAGTCCTTGCTAGGGCAATAAAACAGCTAAAGGAGATCAAGGGAATACAAATTGGAAAGGAAGAAGTCAAAGTATCACTATTTCGGATGATATGATAGTATACATGAGTGACCCCAAAAATTCTACCAGGGAACTCCTACAGCTGATTAACACCTTCAGCAAAGTGGCTGGATACAAAATTAACTCAAAAAATATGAAGCTGAAAAAGAAATTAGGAAAACAAAACCCTTCACAAAAGCCAAACAAAACAAAACAAAGCAAAAAACATAAGGTATCTTGGTGTAACTCTAACCAAGCAAGTGAAAGACTTGTATGAAACAAAGCTTCAAGTCTCTGAAGAAAGAATTAGAAGATATTAGAAGATGGAAAGATCTCCCATGCTCATGGCTTGGCAGGATCAACATAGTAAAAATGGACATCAAAGCAATTCTCATCACATTACCATCACAATTCTTTACAGACCTGAAAGAAAAATTCTCAATTTCATATGGAATAACAAAAAACCCAGAATAGCTAAAACAATACTCCACAGTAAAAGATTTTCTGGAGGTATCTCCACCCCTGGTCTCACGCTGTACTATAGAGCAACAGTAATAAAAATTGCATGGTACTGGCTAGAAACAGAATGGTGACTGGTGGATCAATGGAATCGAATCAAAAACCCAGAAATAAACCCACACACCTACAGAAACTTAATTTTTGACAAAGAAATCAAAACCATACAAGCATCTTCAACAAATGGTGCTGGTCTAACTAGATGTCTACATGTAGAAAAATGCAAATAGACTCATATTTATCACCCTGCACAAAAGTAACATCCAAGTGGCTCAAAGACCTCAACATAAATCCAGACATATTAAATCTGTTAGAAGTAAAAGCAGGGAAGAGCTTTGACCTCATTAGCCACAGGGGAAGAGTATCCAGTTAGTCCTGATGAGACTTGATAAGCTATGGAAAGATGGCAAAGGAGGAGAACTCCCCCTTTTAGTGGACTAGGGGAAGGCGATAGGAGGGAAGAGGCATGGAGAGTGGGACTGGGAGGAGTTGAGGGAAGGGCTTTCAATTGGGATATATATTGAATAAATTGTGAAAAAAATTAAAATAAAAAAACATTAAAAAAAGACACAGAAAGTGTTCTGCCCCATAGAAAAGGAGATAGGCCAAGTGCCTCCTAGCCACTTAGGAGAGGTCTAGGCTGCTGCTTCTGCTCTCTCTTTTTTCTCCTCTTCCTTTTCCTTTCTTTAACTCCTTCAGTTGAGTTCTGATTTCTTTTTTGCTTGACAATACCTTTAAATTTGAGAAAGTCATTATTTTTAGCCTAGTATAAAAAAGTGAAGGTTAAACATGGAAAGGATGTGATTGTCACAATTCTGTAAGCACTAGCATGCTAAAATAAAGCAGCTGTGATGCTTACCAATTCACTTATGTGGTTTGGTTTAGGGAATCAAACAAAGGCCGGCAAGTGCTCCCCCAATGAGTTATACCCCTAACTACTGTAGCAATCTTTCAGAGATTTATGTGTGTTTGTGTTGTGCCCGTGTATGTATCTGCCCCACCTGCATGCCTGGTATCCATAGAGCCTGAAAAGTTGTCAGATACTTTGGAACTGGCATTATGACCCATTGTGAGCCACCATGTGGCTGCTGGAAACCGAACCTGGGGTCCTCTAAGAGCAGCAAGTGTTCCTAGTCTCTGAACTATCTTTTACAGCCCCAGCCTTTCAAATGTATCCAGTGAAGTCTAAATATCTCAAAACATAATATCACACGCATGCTTCTAGCACAGGACTTGAAGCCTGGGGTGTCTCTTACAGAGCACCTGCCCTTTCTGTTGGGCATGGGAGATACAGAACAGATGCAGAGTAGCTGTGTCCATCTGAGTGGCAGGAGAGCTGCAGTGGTAGGTCAGAGCCAGGGTTGGATGTAGCAGTGACCACAGACAAACCCACTGAGCTGCAGGCAAAGAGGTGGCATCTGCACGGTGGAAACTTGGCTTGGAGGAACCACTGAATAGGAATGATCTGGCTCTTTGGTCCCAAAGACTTTCTCAAAAGAGAACCTGAGAATAACTTAGGTGGTAGAGACTGCAACTCAAGTTCTTGTGTTAGTTGAAGGGTCAGTTGAAAATCCCTGAGTCCCTCATTTCAAGTCCCTATTATATCCCCAGTTGTCTAGCTACCCCACATCCCTGCCCCCGCCTCGACTCCCCTTTACTAGCTTCATTCTGGAACTTCCTAAGAACTCTGTTGACTCAGAGAAACTAAGTCATGAAGGCAAGCATGCTAGTGTAAAGTTAGAAAAAAGCAGGGGAACATAGATAAGCCTTTGAAATTCGGTGAATCAATACATTAAGTAGTTGGTAGGACTGCTAATCAATGGAATAACAAGAAGACACTTCTCATCTCCTGCAAACACTGGTGAGGATGAAATGACTCTGCCCACCAGTAAGAAGAGTGGATTGAATGAACCTTGGATGCTAAGGTCTTTGGAATGCTAAAACTACAGTGTCAAAGACAGTTTATTCCTTACTGAGGGTGCCGGAAGAGACACCATGAGTTTCATTCTGTGATATATCACTTGAGATGCAGACTGCAAATTTACCTTGTGTGAGCTGGATAAATGGTCTTTGAACAGCAGAACCAAGTGCCAGGCTAATTTTAGACTGAGCGGAATGATGAGGATATTTGATCTGTCACAATGGTACCTGGTATTCCATTGTGCTTTTGCACAAAGGATTTCACATACTTTGAGAATATGGTCTCATTTCTTTCTACAAGATCTCAACAAGGCAAGAGCTTAAGTAACTGATAGACTGATCCAATGAAAGCCTTCCTGTTGTCACCTTTTCCCCACTGTCTTCTGAGGTAGTAAAGAACTCTACTAGATCAGCTACTTAAGGAAGCATAGTTGAATTTCAGAAATGAAATGGAAAAGACATTTTACAAGACTCTCTGATAGCTTTTATCCCCAGGCAGGAAAAGGATTTTGAAAAGGTTTTTGAAACAGTTACTTATGATAATTCTCTAAAGAAATGAAGGACTAAAGGTGCCAAAATTTTATTTTCCGACTTTGTTTGTTTAACTCTCTTAGAAAGCATTTTTCCTTTTCCTATCCACACATGTCCCTGTTTATTAACAGGTGGGAAGCTATACTTTCAAATCCCTAATCAGAAACAACAGAATTGAGTAAGCAAATGGTTTATCTGGATTATTTGGATCCTTGTTTCAGGGATATGGGACCAGAATACATAATAACTGGGAAAAGAACGGAAACCAAGATTATTTTATTTCTTTTACCTCTTCCTAACTTTTTTGGGGCAATGGAGTTCCCCTCCATGAGAAGCTCATCTACTGTTTAAAAAGACAGCCTTGCAGGATAACCACCTAATTAGTTACTGTTTTGCTATTGTGAGCAAATAGATACCCGACTATCAGCAGTGAAAGGGAGCAAGAGTTTATTTTGGCTCACAGCTCTTCTTCCTGGCAGGGATAGCATGGCGCCAGGCATAGGAGGCGGTTGTTTACATTGCAGCTGGGCTCAGGAATCAGTGACTGGACAGGAAGTAAGGCCAGACTACAGGTACTCAAAGACCACCTCCAGTGAACACACTCCCTCCACCTGGCTCCACTTCCTAAAAGTTCTACAACCTTGCAAAACCTTGCCAGTAGCTGAGGACCAACTTTTCAAACATTAAAACTATGGGGCACAGACCACACTAAAACCACACTACCAAAAGAAAAGTGATGAAGTCAGGGAGCATCTGTATGATGGCCGTAAAATAAATGAAAAAGGACCTTTGGGGGCTGGTCGTTGCTGAGCTACATTGCTAAAATGTAATGAGTGAAGTGGGGTGGATAGTATAGTCAAATTTGTTTAAGAAAGGAAATATATATTGGCTATTGACAATATTCATCTTATGTTAAGGATTAAGACTTTTTCTTATTTTTCTTCCTTTGTTTTGCTTTGTTTCTGTTTGCTATTTCTTTCTCATTTTCTACTTGCTGTCTTCCTGTGGGTTATTCTGAGCATTTTTTAAGGATTGCTTGTTGGTCTGTTTGTAGTGTTATTACATAGTTTTCTTAGTAGTGTCGGGTGGGAGTCTTGAAATGCTCTATGGATATATTTGTATCAGTATTTTCTGATTTTATAAAGTGTGTAAACCTTACTGTCATCCAGGACCATCAAGTGTCATGTGGTGATATAATTTTTGATGCAGTAGTTTATGGGGGTGGAGAGGATAGTCTTATTTTACCCAGATTTTAACTTTCTCCATTGTTCTTTCTTCTTCATAATGACATACATTTTGTTATTTCCTACATTATAAAGAACTTCTTAAAATATTTTTTTATTTTATTTGTGTGTGTGTTTACACATATATGAACACACATATTAGTGCCATTTTCCAAGAGTAAATCTACTAGTGACAAATTCTTCTGAATGTCTTTTGTATGAGCATTTCTTAACTTCCTCTGGTAGCTGAAAGACATTTTTACAAGACGCTATAGTTTCAGTTCTTCAGCACTTGAAAATGATGTACCTGCTTCCTTCCATGATTCCATTGCTTCAGGCCTGTCACTCAGGTTGCTGTTTCCCAGCAGATAGTGTGGTGGGTTTTTTCTTGGTTTTAGTTTTTTAAAGTTTAAGGACGCTGTGCTTGGGTTAGATTTCTTTTGTTAGCCTACTTGGATTCACTTGTGTTCTTACAGCCAAATTTGAGGAGATTTCAGCCATTGGTTCTCCAAATACTCCTTCCGTCCATTCTTTCTCTTCTTTCCACCTAAGACTCTAATGCTGCACAGTAATCTTCTGTTACTGAGCCATAGTCCCTAAAATTGGGTTGTTTTCAATTTTTCTCTCCATTGTTCAAAGGGGTAAATTTTTCTGATCCGTCCTCTTCTCCAGTGATTCTGTTCCGAGTTATTCCACTTCTACTGAGCTCAGCCTGGTAGCATGGTTTCTGTTACTTCTCAGCTGTATATCTACTTGATTCTTTTGCTATGGGATTTTCTTCCAGTTATTTTAATTAGTTTTGTTTGCTTCATAATAATTTGTGGATTATTGTTGAGTTCTCTCCCCCACCCTTTATGGTTTTAATTTGAGTCCTCGGCAGACAGTTCTGGCACCTGTCTCCTGTCAGTGTGGGAGTCAACCTTTCTCTTTCATGCTGTGACTTTCTTAGTTCTTGTTATGATGGGTGATTTTAGTCATGTGTGAATATTTTGACTGTAACTTTGGGAGAATTTGGGTTTTATTTATTTTTTTATTATAACAAATAGTCACCTGCTTAGGTTTAGCATGCAGGCCTCAGTTTACTTTTGCAGGTGATTCCAATGAGAATCTGACTTTTAATGCCTTTATGGTGCTATTTAGATTTACTAGTTCGTCTCCTATAAGCTTTTCTTCTTCTACATTTAAATATCTTTAATTTTTATTTTATGTGTATAGGTGTTTTGCATGCATGTATGTCTGTGTACCAGATGTACGACTGGTGTGGGCACTGAGGCCTGAAGAGGGCATTGGAGCCCCTGGAACTAGAGTTACAGCCAGTTGTGAGCTCCCATGTGGATGCTGGAAATCAAACTTAGGTCTTCTGAAGGATCAGGCAGTCAGGGCTCTTAACTGCTGAGCCAACTCCCTACCCTCCTGTGTGACTTCCAGCATTCTTTATAGCGCCTGGGAATCTGAGAAGGACTTCTGATTGGCTGAGTGCTTTTATGTGCAAGAAGGAAATCTCCAACCTCCTCCAAAAGACGTGCACTTCCAGGAGTAGATGGCTACTGTAGAAGCCCTCTTTCCAGACTCCTCTGTCAGATGGAGCCTGAATGAAAGAGGAGAGTCTCAGGCTACAGAACTTGAAAATGTTTCCCCTGTCCTTATTGATAACAAGACTTCTAATTGACAAACTTTGCAGAGATTGTCTAGGGTTATTGGTGATGTGTTGTTAAGATGGGGAAAGATTAAGGTAACCTGGATGTATTCTGATGGAAGAACAGGTGAGAATTGAGAAAGCACCTGTTTTGGTTTATTTTCAGATGGGTGATGAGTGGAAGAGTCATAAGATGCTCTGTGGCTCTTCTTTTGGTCTTGGGGTCACTAGCCTATTCAACCTATCTTCTGGTATCAGAGTTCTCTTTAGTTGCCTCTCTATCATTCTCAAAAAATTTCAACCAAGTGTACCAGGAAGCACTATTCTATCTTGCTCAGTCTGGAAGTTATATGTGTTCATATAGGCATGAGCTTTCTTTACAAAGGTAGGCAAGGAATTAATAATATTATTTCCCCTAAGGAGATGACTTGGATCGTGTATGTTTCATTTTAACAAAATGAACATATCTAATATCTATTCAAAAGTTAGCATAAAGATAAAAGAAGAAACTTTCCTTTTTTTTAAGAGAACAATCAAAAATCCTAACAGAGGTCAAACAGCTATGGATCAACGTTGGTATTTTATTACATCTTACTGGCTTTAACCTCACTATGTTGTCACTGTTTCACTGCAGATCTCTGAATATAGCAATAATATTCTCAGTGGATTTGCAGCCTGCTCCTGCATTTTGAAAAGCTTCCAGAATTCAAATGCCTAATTTAGATTGAAGTAGATGCTCTGGGCAGCATGCTAGTATCCTAATCAGCTGAAAAATAATATTTGTATGACATTAAAACAAAATTAATGGCAAGACACTGATTACATGAAAAGATTTTATGTTGTGATTATTAAACTTGCAAGCAGCTCGGCATAATTAATGCCTTAATTAGGATATGACCTGAAATCTCAGCTTCCAAAATTAATAAAGGCAATTAAAAGTCTTTTTGTAAATTGAGCTTTAAGAATGGCAAGGAAGTTTGATACAGCTTTTTTACTCCTCATTTTGGAGGACATTTTTGTAGTTACTAAGCCTAAAATGCATCTAATTGCTCTTGGATTCCATATCCAAGGTCCTCACAACAGTAGTCTGGAGCCTTAAGGGAAGTGGTCCAAGTAGGTCATGCATCAGTTGTGGTCTGGGTAGCTAACTCTGAGGCATAGTTCTGAAACTGTGGTGCCAAACCGAATAGTAAAGATGCCTCTGTCCCCAGCACTCCTCTTATGCCTCTTCCAGGTGAGACATGAATTAGAAGATATATATTGATGCTACTCAGCCTCCACCATTTAAAAAAAGCTGGGTTTAAATGGCAATCTGCAGGATTGTCTCTTGAATAAGTTTCTTGAGACCACATCAGATCCCATAGACTATCACATGGTGACGTTCAAGGCCAAAGACCTCATTATTGGTAAAACTGAAGAAGTCAGTAAATATTAGTGGGCTAGTGATTTGACGAAACTGACTCTGGAATCCTGCCTCATCCCTTATACCAAAATAAACACTGAAAGGATCAAAGGTGCAATGTCAAAGCGAAATCATAAATGTATTAAGAGAAGAAAGGAGCTAACAGTTTTATAGTATTGTTACTGAGAAAGGCTTTTTAGCCAAAATAAGTATGACAAAGTTGTAACAGAAGTTACTAACAATTTGTCTATTTCAAATCTTTATGATTCCATCCATACATTTAAAAAAATCTTAAAGTTAAAAAAGTTCAAGACAGAACTAAAAAGATATTAATTAAAATTATCATGTTTTGATTCATTTTGTCTTATGAAAGTACAGCTTTATTCTTCTTTTAGGAAACAATTGGAAATAGATACTGTGATTTATGTACAGGATACTATGCACAGAGAGAAACTAAAATAGCTTCCATATTAAATAATAGCTTGTAAAATGACTAGGTAAGTTGAGGATAACCATAGGCTGTAAGCATGAAAACAGGATATTTAATAACATCAAGATGTTTTCACTGCAGGAGATAGGAGAAAGAAAAATGGGTGAAAATTGAAGACAAATTCAATTTAACCTTTCAGTATCTTATCTACACAGGAAAGAATGAAAAAAACAATTTCTCTGTGAGAATCATTGTAATGTAAAATTAAAGGTGAATATTATCTTCATTTTTAATCGTTTAAAATTGGCAGAGTATTTTATACATTTTAAGTTTTAAGTAAAATATTTCAGTTTTTACCTACAGTAACTATTAGAAGCAAGTCAGCTGTAAAAAGGACAAAGGCCTCAACAGTGTAATTAAGAGTATAACATTGGTGACAAACCTTTCTACCAGATCTAGTGATGGCATGTCACATGGGTTAAAGGTCAGCTACTGATCTGCTTGGGTTTCCTTCCCCCTTCTGCCTTAACGACTCCCTCTTCTCAGTCTAGAGTATGAAATTTTCTTTATTAGGGTGGGCATCGCACAGTAATTCTTTCAAAAATCACTGCTATGCTTATCTATGCTGAACTGTTGAAACTACACAATATCCATGTGCCCAAACTTCAGATCACCTGGTCTTGGCAAGAAGCTTATGTCTTTAATGTGGTACCACTTGCTGGTCCCCAGAAACCACCAAGAGTAGTGCATGAATTGTCCCCACTGAACTTCCATTGTACCTGTAGGTTTTCTTAATTTCTTCACATGATGCTCCCTTATGCAGACCCAGTATTTCATATAGAGTTTCTCCTGAGGTTGAAATAGTACGCTGTCTTTGGTTGGGTATGTTACACGCCATTTCTCAATCTGCAAAACCAAAAAGGAAAAAAAAGAGCCATGAAGATTATGCACTGTGATTGGATCCTGCCCCCTTAAAGGGAAGAAAGTGTATTTTTTTAACACTTGGTAAAAAGACAATCAGAAGTGCCTTTGTGTGCTAGGTACAATATGAGGAGAAGACAATGGTCTCCAGTCAAAGGTCATAGGAAGCCACATCAATGGAACAAAGCTTTATAAGTTATTTCAGAAGTGTTGAAAATCTACTCTCATAAACTAGAAATATAAGTGTTTTGTTTGTGTAAAATTTGTGTGTCTTCTTTTGTATATTTTCCAAATTTAGCTAGCCATGGAAAGAATCATCTATGGTATTCCATTTCAACTGACTGATGAGAAGGATCAATAGGTAGAGGTGCTTGCCAGCAAGCCCGATGACCTGGGCTTAACTTAAAGGATCTGCATGGGAAATGGAGAGAACTCATTCCAACAAGTTGTGCTCTGACCACCACACATGCACACATACACATGTTCTTGTGCACACACGAACACTACTAAATAAATAAATAAATAAATAAATGGATAAATAAATAAATAAATAAATAAATGTTAAAAAGAAAATACTAGATTCTAAAACAAAGAGATAAAGAGACTTCAAAGAGGTGATGCTAGGACAACTGAAAGGTATGAGGCACAGAAGAGTGATTCATCAAAAAGCACCCTCCCACACAGCTCCAGTACAGCAGCTCTGCAGTGTGGAGCAGGGGACGCAGAAACTTCATTGAAAAGGCAAGCCCATGGCAGTTCAGTGTCCAAGTGGGTTACATAGTAATGGGAAGAGGGACTGCCTCTGCCATAATCTGATTGGCCTGCTCGTTGATCACCTCCCCCTGAGGGGGGAGCAGCCTTACCAGGCCACAGTAGAGGACAATGCAGCCACTTTTGATGAGAATTGATAGACTAAGATCAGAAAGGAGAGGAGAACCTCCCCTATCAGTGGACTTGGGGAGTGGCATGCATGCAGAAAGGGTGGGATCGGGAGGGGAGGAGGGAGGGGCTTATCGGGGGATACAAAATGAATAAAGTGTAATTAATAAAAAATTTTAAAAAAAGCTGGATGAAAAAAAAAAGAAAAAAGAAAAGGCAAGCCTGGTGGCGCTAATGAAAAGAGGTTGACAAAAAAAAAAAAAAAAGAAAAGAAAAGAAAAGAAAAGAGGTTGACAGCCCTCCCCGCAGCCACGCCCACAATTCTTACAAAATCCAAAGACAGCTGCAGGTTTCTGTGAGACTCCTCCAAGAGGCCGAGTCAGCAGTCCAGAGGAATTGTATTTCACATGCCTCCCTTGGCTCAGAGCTCTATGGTTAGGTACAGTCCTGAAGGGACCTAATCATTGAGCTACTCTGAGAGTCTGAAAACAGGGATAATCGTAAGTGGGACAGTCTAGAGTCAACCATACAGCCCCAACAAAGACAGATCAAGGAGGCAGTTGCAGAAAGCAGAAAGGCCAAACCCTGAGAAGCAGGCCAGGTGGGGAGGTACACAAGGGAATACTGTGGCATCAACACTGTCTAGGAGCCAGCTTCATCATCTGAGAACTTTGGAGTTTGATAAGCACAAGCCTGAAGTCATAGGTCAACCCCTAGAGGTAGACCAACCTGTTTGTCATGAGGTTCACTGGTGTACAAACTGAGAACTCTCAAACCCCAGGGGACTGCCAGACATCTGCAGCCACCTCTCTCTACCTGGGATTTAGCACTTGGTTGCAGGTTTTGAAGGTATGGAGACAGGGCCATCTGTATAGGTCTCAGTGCTATGTTTGCTTTCCCCACCACCAGTACACTTGGGGGACATTCTGTCTAGATTATGAGCCACACAAGAGAGTACAAACAGGTATGTTTGGGAAGTCGTGAGAACCTGGCCAGGTTAACGTGCACAGTTAATGTGGCTAGCAGAATCTCTTGGTGCACAAGGAAGGAAAGACACTAACATGAACACCTGACAGCAGTGTAGGCTCAGCACCAGCATAAACCATACAACAAACAGAGTGCACACATCCAGCTGGCCATCCCTTCCTTGCATCTACCCAGCAGAATCTTAGATCGTAGTGTAGGAGAAGCTAAAATATTTTTAAAAACTAAAGGCATAGACAATTTAATGAAATCACAGAAAATTCCCTTAATATAGCAAAAGAAATGAGAATCAAACAATCTCTCCATCGATTTTTTGTTGTTGTTGTTGTTGTTTTGAGACAGGTTTCTCTGTGTAGCCTTGGCTGTCCAGGACTCACTTTGTAGACCAGGTTGGCCTTGAACTAATAGAGATCTGCCTGCCTCTGCTGAATGCTGGGATTACAGGTGTGTGCCACCACGCCCAGCTGATGGATGTTTTTTTAAGTGACCCATTGGTCATTCAAGAATATGTTGTACAACCTCTAAGAACTTGTATAGTATCTGTGATTTCTCTTGTTATTGTTCTCTAGTTTTATTCCATTTTGATCTGATACATGAGATCACTTCAATTCTAATTTGGAAGAAATTTCATGGGCTCCTGAGAAAAAGCCATCCTACAGCTGTTAGATGGCACACTGTGTAAATGTTTGTTGAGTTAATCCATGTTGCAGATGAACTCCAGAGTTGCTTTGTGGATTTTGGTCGGATGGTGTACCTATTGGTGAGAGTAAAGTGTTGAAGTTACCACTTGTTATTGTATCAGAACCCAGCTGTTCTTCTGTGCCTCTTAGTATTTCTCAAAACTGGGAGCCCCACTGTTTGGTGCAAATATACTTACACTTGTTATATTTTCTTTTCAAGTGTATAAACTGCTAAGCTTCTGGGGCACTTTGGTTTCTCTGTCACAAAGCACAGAACACCTGATCCCAGATTTTCCGGGTATGCGTGTCTGTCTTTTCTTGATTTTCTTACTGCCCAGTCAAGCCAAGTCATTGAAGCAGTGCAAGGATGACGCAGGCATCAAAAAGCAGTATGATATGATATGTGGCAGTGGCAGCAAGCACAGTTGAAGCAGAACTCCCAGTTCTCCTCCAAGGAGGAGAACCATCCCTGAACCACCTCAGACAAAGTCAAGAGCTACAAATTGTTTGTCAACTAGTCACAGTGATCCTAGACTTCACCAGCATATAGTGACAGCTGGTGGTCCCAAGGAATTCAATAAAAACAACAACAATCTAATTTCAAAATGTTTCTCAGAGAGGAAGAGTAACATGATTCTGCAAAAATCCTACTTTTCCAAAGGCCCTGAGGTGAAAAGCAGCCTACCCAAGAGCAAGACTACACAGGGTCAAAAGCTTGTCATGTAACCTGGTACATTTCCTTCTCTCATGAAGTGGAGCCCCTGAATGCCAGAGGGACATAAGTTACAGAGCCCCACACAAGAAAGGCAGGAGAATAAATCCTGAGTTTCCACCACAGCCCCAAACCATACATGTCCTGTGGCAGCCACTGCACTTGGTGAAAGACTGTTCTGCCTCTCTTCTCTTCCAGCGGCTCAGTTATTATTCCAATCCTCCATTTCGTTCCGTTTGCAGCCTCACAGCCCTGCTGGCATTCACAATAGAAGGGGGAACTGCCACAGTAGTGATGGCCTAGGGACCTCCCTGGGACCTCCTCTGGCAACCACCACACGTATTATTCTGGCTTCAGATGCTTCTAACTAGTCAGCTTCTCTACAAACCACTATGTACCTGCTGTGAAAAAGAATCAAGAGGATTGGAGAGCAGGGATTTCTGTTTGACCTAGACAACCTTCCCACTGTTGGTTTGTCTGGGACCCAAGATCTTGTTGGGTAGCAGGATTCTGAAAGTCCCTGCTAACACAATGAAGCATCAGCAAATACCACTTCTGGGTGTATGTCAAGAGGAAATGAAATCAGTGTGCTGATTTCATGGGTTGAGAAGAGGTCTGCATTCTCAGCTTATTGCAGCACGGCCCACAGCATGAAGATAAATAAAATCAATTTACACACACACTTGCTGTAGTGTGAACTGTGGTGTGCATACCCACACCATGGAGTAGTACTTCTGTACTTTGAAAAGGCAGAAAAAATGCCATTTGTGAAGTCACGGGTGAACCTGGAAGCCATTATGTTAAATAAATGAAACCAGTCAGAAAAACAAAAAAACATGTGACCTCGTTTATATGTAGTATTAAGAAATTAATGCCCCCAAACTTGGACCCAAAATATTAAAGAGTAGAATGCTTGTTACAAGGACCTGGAAGAGAGAAGCTGGAGAGATTTTGGTCAAAGGATATAAGGTTTCAGTAAGACAGGAAGAAGGTGTTTAGAAGACCTAACCTATAGCTCGGTACCTATAGGAAATAATGCCCAGGGTAGAATTTAGGCTCATTCTTACCACAAAAAGAATCGATAAGCATGAGGCAATAGATATGTTAATTGCCTTGATTTAGATATTCTACAACATATACACAATTCAAAACATCTTGTTGCACATAATAAATATATAGCATTTTGCCAAGTTAAATAATTGGTTAATGCATAAACATAGTAATCCAGATCTAGAGTCTGGAATTAAGGGTCATCTAGGCCTATTATTGATTACACTTTGGGTCCTTACCAGACAGGGCCATTCAACCTTTTCCTAGATTGAACCAATAGATACCAGTTCACTCATTTACATACTCCCCCACCTTCTTCTGAGCATGTTTTAGTTAGGTTTTGGTTGATCACTATCAACTAAGACTCCTGTTATTGCTGTGAGGAGACACCATAACCACGGCCACTTAAAAATTTTTTTCCACAATGTATCCATTATGTATCCCGATTGAAGACCCCTTCAACTCCCCCAGTTCCACCCTCCCTCTCTCTTCCCCTCATTCCCTTCCCCTACTCCACTGAAAGGGGGAGTTCTCCACTATTCCATCTGCCCATAGCTTATCAAGTCTCATCAGGACTGCCGGGATCCTCTTCCTCCGTGGCCTGGCAAGGCTGCCTCACCAGCAACAAGTGATCCGAGAGCAGTCAACTGAGTTCATGATAGAGGCAGCCCCTGCTCCTCACTCAGAGATCCACGTGGAGACTGAGCTGCCAATAGCCACATCTGAGCAGGGGGTCTAGGTCCTCTCCATGCATGGTCCTCAGTTGGTACATTAGTCTCTACAGGATCCTCTGGGCTCAGATCTTTTATATAAAAAAATATTTAATTGGGGCTAGCTTACAGTTCAGGGGTTTAGTCCTTTATGGTCATAGCAGGAAGCATGGTGGCATGCAGGCAAACATGGTTCTGGAGAGGTGGCTGAGAGTTCTTGATCAGCAGGCAGCAGACAGAGAGCCACTGGCCCCAGCTTTCATAGGCTTCTGAAAGCCCACCCCACCCCACCCCAGTGACATACGTCCTCCAACAAGGCACCACCTAATAGTGACACTTCTTATGAGCTAACAGGGGTCATTTTCATTCAAACCAGCACAACTCCTAAGTACCTTACACTGGCAAACACCTATGGGGATTCCTGAGAATCTCCTCCCAGCCAGGTTAGTTTATGGTGGATTTTTTTTTTTTAATCTCTGTTCTTTAAGTTGAAAGCACTCACCAGGTTTTTGGTAAAGTATAATTTTGGGAAAAAATAGGTGATATACTAAAATATTTAAAGCAAATACATCGAGGTTGTTGTGTAGATATTACTGGAATAGATAAGAGAAACTGATTGGTGTGGGTAAAGGAAGCCTGTGTTGAACTATTCAAGAGAACTAAGGAAAACTCAAAGTATAGCAGATCATGTGTGTGTGTGTGTGTGTGTGTGTGTGTGTGTGCATGTGTGTGTTTATGTATGTGAATGTAAATGTATGGGTGCACATGTCCATCCTTGAGTGCACATATACCATGTGCTTGAAGAGGTCAGAAGTCTGACTTAGGTTTTGTTTTTAAGAAACATTTGTCTGTTATCAGACAGGGCCTTTCCTTGACTGGAGCTCACTGATCTAGCTTGATTTGGCTTGCCTGTTAACCCCAGGATCCACTTGTCTCTGCCTCCCCTACACTAGGACTAAGAGTGTTTGTTGCCACACCTAGATTTGCCTGTGGGTGCTGGGAACTTAGGTCCTCACCCCTGTGAGGGAATCATGGTACTGACTAAGCCATCTTCCCAGCCCAGTCATCTTTATTAACATTTCTCTACAGTCAGCATTCAACGCAGTTTTAATTTGAGGGAGAAACAAATGTCTGCACTTTTTGTCATCTGTTTCAAGACGAGAGAGATGGTATGTGTCCTAGTTTGTTCTGTTGTGATAAAACACTATGACCAAAAGCAACTAAAGGGAGGAAAGTGTGTATCTGGTTTATGGTTCCAGATCACTGTCCATCATTGGAGGAGTCAGGGCAGCAGCTCACACAGGAAATTGGAGCAGAAACCATGGCGAATGCTGCTTACTGGCTTACTTCATATCTCACACTTAGCTAGCTTTTTTAAACAAGTATTTTATATTTTTAAGATTATAATATAATTACAGTATTTCCTCCTTCCCTTTCTTCCCTCCAAAACCTCTCCATACTCCTCATTGTTCTCTTTCAAATCCATGGCCCCCTTTTCATTAATTACTGTTACATTCAAATATGTATATACACATATTTTTAAATACATAAATACAACCTGTTCAGCCTCTAGAGGAGTGGTTCTGCTTCGGACATGTGCTGTTTGAGACTGAGCATTACAAGACAGAACATCTGGTCCTTGACTCAAGAACAAGTAAACATCGGTGGGCATTTACAGGACACCATCACAGTGAAGACGAAGCCTGAGCTCTAATACACCTACCCTCTTTCAATAGACCTTAGAGTCTTCCTGAGTCACTCTCTTCTCTATTCATGGAAGGAGGTTTCTCAATGGAACCCAGAGATCATCCACACAGCTAATCTCCCTAACCATTTTGCTCAGGAGAGACATCTCCACTCTCTGAGCCCTGGAATTACCTGGCATTAAATGGGTTCTAGAAATCCATATGCTTGGACCCAAGTGTTTTAACTGATGAACCATCTCCCCAGCCCTAAAGACTCTCCTGATGATCTATTTGGATAAGCCATCATGAAGAGGACTTTTGGGTTTGGAGGCTAAAATGTAGGAAGAATCTACTTCAAAATGGGACCTAGCTCAGAGAGAATGGAATCTAGACACTGGTCCCCTACCTAACCCAAGTATTTCTGAGCTCCTATGGAGAGAGAAGTTAGAAATGGAAGAGATGTTTCCCATGCATTTGTTAAGGATTTAAAGAGGACAAAGGTCTGGAACCTTGAGACCACACCACAGGGTTAGAAACAGCATCAGGCAGACATAGGCATGAGTTTCACTCCAGGGGAAACAGAGGCAGAATAGTTAGGTAGCATTGCTGCCGCCACCCTTGGGCCTGGTCAGAGAAGGACAGGGCTCAGATGAACCAATATTACCTCTGAAGGCATTTGTCATATCCCTGGGGATGCTTGGAAATGCTTGGGAGCATTGGAAGCTAGCAAGATGTAACACCTGAAAAGGCAGGAAGGATGAGGGGGAGGAGCATCAAGTTGTACCACACATAATTTAGGTATGAATAAGAAAAACACCAAGTATATAAATAGAAACTAGAGGCAGTGTGATAATGCTAATGGAGATGATGAGAGTGAAGAGTGGATCTTCAAACCCCTCCTTCAGGAAGAATTTGCAGGAGATGATGATGGGGGCCTTATGGTTGTACAGATGAGATGCCCAGAAGTCACAAAACAGTGAGGCCACGTTTACCTCCACAGCTTGAAGGTTCAGGAACAACGTGTTTGTGGTGCTCAGTGACTCACAAGTCTCCCCTCATGACTGTTCTCTGTGCTTCTTAAAGTTTGCAGTCCTGGTTTAAGGTAACCAGGGGAGAACAGGATGGAGAACAGGAAACTAGCATTTAGAGAATATCTTCTGTGTGTCAGGAGGACTTCTCTGCATGTGTCATATCACTTGATCCTGATATTAGCACTGAAGAATGTCAGAGAGGGAGACTGTAGGAATTCAGACTGGGAGGTCAGAGCATGATGGATCTGGGAAGAACTACCTTGTCTTAAATTTATCTTAAAGAGATAAATGTCTCCTGGGCTTTGAAGACCAGATGGAAACTGCAAATAAACTGAATAATAAAACTGACAGAACCAGATTCCCTTTTGTGTTGTTTTTAAAAAGTAAGTGTCATTGCCTTCGTTTTACTTTTTGTTGCTGTTATAAAATACCCTGACAAAAGCAACTTAAGGGAGGACAGATTCATTTTGTCTTACAGTTTCAGAGGGACACAGTCTCTCGTGGCTAGGTAGCCATGGCAACAGGCAGGGAAAGCATGCTGGCAGGAGCAGCAAACTGGCTGGTCACAATTCAGCCATTCTCAGAAAGCAGAAAATGAACAGCAAGGAGGGCCAGCCTACAAGCCCTCCCCAGGCTAGCAATATAATTTATTCTTGCTATATCAAATCCAGTAGACTATTGCCTTATAATATACGTTGATCGATATTCACAATGGGTGGTGTGGAGTTTGTTGTATTTTAGGCCTTCTTGCCTTATGTCCAAAAGAGACATATAATGTCTCTCAATTAAGATACTTAGAAATGCCCTGAGGAATTTGCACTATATTGAATATTCTGTTATTAGTTGGCTGGTTCTGCAGACTGAAAGGCGCACTTACACGCTTAAGCAGAGACAACATCAGCTTCATCTCCTTGCTGGGCTCAAAACCAGACTCTTCATGCATTATTGATTCAGATGTCACTTCATCTCAGATAGAGTAATACATAGAAACCCTTATATGAAAATGAAGATACTGTGTTTCAGGGGATACCAACTAGATAACAGTAGCCAAAATTGCCTGTAAAGCCCCTTCTGAAACAACCTTAAGTAAATGGGCCAGAATATTAGTTAATCTTGTGTGTAATTTTGATTTTCATAAATTGCTTTTTAATACTTTTAAATTCTAATTTTCCAATGCAAAATACACACCCTTACAATTTATTCATAATCCTTTAGCTATAAGCCATCCAATGTGAGAAATGTTGCCTTGCAAAGCCATCAAGTAAGTGACATTTGATCATCCCATGTGTGATAGTTAATCTTCTGAACTGAAAATTACTTTCTGGCTGCTCACCTGCTTCTGGGTCAGAGTTAAAACTGAAAGAAGGTTCAGCGCTGTACTGGAGATGGGCATTGTGTCACAATAAAACTAGTATTCTCACAACTCTAATTCCAGGGATCTAAGAGTATTCTTTTTTCATGTTAAAGTGAGATTTTTCTTCTCAAAGCGGAAGCTTCACCTATGAGTAGTATGTGAATTGTGAAAAAAAATAGAAAAAATAAACTGTGCATTTCTTAGCAGAGTTCTTTCATAACTGAAGAAATTCGTGTGGGCTGGGAGATTAGCTTGTGAAACACAGATAAACATCCCCTCCCCCCTACAGTGGCTGTAACTGGGAAAACCAACAGGCCTTGCCATTTTGTTGTGACTTCTATTTCTTCATTTGAATTCAATTTAGTAGAGCCAAAACCTCGCATGATGTGTGTCAAAACACACCATGTTTTAAAAACAATCACCATACCTAGCACAATCATCTATTTGCTACTTGGACATACACGCCTCTGAATTGAATTAGTATTTACACAAATCCCAACCTGAAGATGGGGTAATTCAGGCACTTTTTCAGCATCCCATAGTACCTGTTCCTATCCAGTTCTGTCCTCCGACGAGAACAACTTGCTGTTTTCACCACGTCTGGAAACAGATGTGCAGCGGCAGAAGACAGAGGCAATGAGGGAAGGAGCTCTACTCCATACCCGACCGGCCGCGGCAAGGCTAAGGGCCCCTCTTTTCCATCCTTCCGGCTGGGTTGCACAGTTCAGTGGAGTCGGGTTACTCTTCATTTGTTACTTTATCAGCCAATTGGTTATCCCTCTGGAAAACATAACAAAGGCCGAATAAAACATACATGACCATATAGTCTGCTATTACAGAGCGTCATGACACCGAACCTACGCAGCAGCCACCCTTCGTTAGCCGGAGCGTGGCTCAGACAGCTCAACCGTGGAACGGCCCCGTGCTTCCATCACGGTGTTTCTGTTCTCCTCACCTGCTGAGTGGCTACTTTCAGATTTCCTTGTCTTTACAGTCTAAGGTTTGGTCTAAGGTTCAGTTAAAGTGACTGGGGGATAATAAAGAGGCATTTTGATGGCTTACTGTATTGATACAATTCTCTCCATAGCGTCACAGAGACTTTGGTCAAGAAGCACCCACTTAACAGCCGTTTAATCTCTAAACGGTCCCAACCGCTCACACAAGAAAATCATGTGGGAGAACAGCGTACTGATGACAGTCTCAGGTGGAGCCTGTAGCGCTCCTGAGCTTTAAAGGTGGCATCTCCTCCCTAGCACAATAGACTGGAGCCATTCTGTGCGCTCATTGCAGAACACTTTCTGCCTCTAGGGGGCGTTTGTATTTTAGATACCAAGGAACAAAAATCTCACTCACCCTCCCTTATCCCAGTCAGTTTAGGAAGCAACTCATCACACAGAGAAATGGGAATGAGAGCACAATTCTAAAAAGATTTAAGAGCTAAATCCTAAAATTCAGGCATCACTTCAATCTGAGGGCAATGTCCTTTAAAGAAATGAAAATAGTTGCTATGTTAACAAGTTATGTATATCTTTAAAAAAATTACAATATGTGTTCCAAACTCAATAGTAAGCATTTCAGTAAAATTCATTATTTCCACACTTATTATTCTTAAGTCACTAACATTTTAGTATTACATAATTACATAATTAATTACATAATTAAAAGTGTATTGTAAAACTCTTGGATGAAGAGGAACTGTAGCTATGTTTGAGCAAAGAAGTACTTTATAAAACAACAACAACAACAAAAATAATAGAATAAAACAAAAATCACGTGTTCTTTTTTACCTGTTCCTTCATACCAGTCATAGGACTGAATGCTAGAAAAATGCTGATTTAAAAGGAGAAAAACAAGAGCACAGACTTTGGGGTTGTGGGTCTCAGAGTTACCAACTTCCAGAAGAGACAGAAATGATAAGTCATTCATGGAAAAGTGAGATTGTGGGATAGATGCTGCAAGGTTATCTAGCACAGCAAACAGGTCTGACAGCACTTCCCTGAACAAAACAACCAAACAGATCAGGAAAAAAAAAAAAGAAAGAAAGAAAACATGAAGTAGTTGCAGGTATATACCAAACAGGTGGATGAGAATATTGAAACGCCCTGGGTGCTTACTTATGTATGAGTATACATAAGATACTATCATGCACCTATACACAGAGGGTTGAAGACACATTACCAAAGTACACAGCCAGAGCCTGGTGAGACTTACTAGAAGGAATAGTTTCAACTGGTATTTGTAAAAGGGAGAACTGATGGATGGCACATAAACAACTCATGTAAGAGGCACTAAACTAAAGGCATTGTGCTATGAATAATTCACATTTCTTCTTTTTTTATTGCAATTTATTCACTTTGTATCTCAGCTGTTGTCCCCTCCCCAATCCCATTCCAATCCTGCCCTCCCTCCCTCATCTCCTCCCATGACCCTCCTGTAGTCCACTGATAGGGGAGATCCTCATCCCTTTCCATCTGACCACAACCTATCAGGTGTCATCAGGACTGGCTGCATTGTCTTCCTCTGTGGCCTAGTAAGGCTGCTCCCCCCTCAGAGAGAGGTGGTCAAAGAGCCAGCCACTGAACTCATGTCAAAGAAGGTCCCTGTTCCCATTACGAGGGAACTCACCTGGACACTGAGCTGCCATGGGCTACATCTGTACAGGGGTTCTAGGTTATCTCCATGCATGGTCCTTGGTTGGAGTATCAGTCTCAGAAAAGACCCCTGTGTCCAGATTTTTTGGTTCTGTTGCTCTCCTTGTGGTGCTCCAGTCCGCTCCAGGTCTTACTATCTCCCCCTTCTTTCATAAGATTCCCTGAACTCTGCCCAAAGTTTGATTATGAGTCTCAGCTGGGTAGAGTCTTTCAGAGACCTTCTGTGGTAGGCTCCTGTCCTGTTCCCTGTTTTCTCTCTCTTTCGATGTCTATCCCATTTGCCTTTCTGAATGAGGATTGAGCATCTTACTCAGGGTCCTCCTTCTTGATTAGCTTCTTTAGGTGTACAGATTTTAGTATGTCTATCCTTTATTAATAATAAAGGATAATGATAATCCACTTATAAGTGAGCATAAACCATGTGTTTCTATTTCTGGGATACCTTACTCAGATGATGTTTTCTAGTTCCCACCGTTTGCCTGCAAATTTCATGATTTTCTTGTTTTTAATTGCTGAGTAGTATTTCATTGTGTAAATGTACCACACTTTCTGTATCCATTCTTCCGTTGAGGCACGTCTAGGTTGTTTCCAGACTCTGGCTACTACAAATAAAGCTGCTATGAACATAGTTGAGCAAATGTCCTTGTTGTATAGTTTAGCAACTTTTGGGTATATGCCCAGGAGTGGTATAGCTTGGTCTTGAGGTAGCACTATTCCTAATTGTCTAAGAAAGTGCCAGATTGATTTCCAAGGTGGTTGTACAAGTTTACATTCCCACCAGCAATGGAGGAGGGTTCCCCTTTTCTCCACGTCCTCTCTGGTATGTGTTGTCACTTGAGTTTTTTATCTTAGCCATTCTGTTGGATGTAAGGTGAAATCTCAGGGTAGTTTTGATTTGCATCTCCCTGATGACTAAGGATGTTGAGCATTTCTTTAAGTGTTTCTCTGCCATTTGATATTCCTTTGTTGAGAATTCTGTTTAGCTCTGTACCCCATTTTTTAGTTGGATTCCTTGGTTTGTTAGTGTTTAACTTTGTGAATTCTTTATATGTTCTGGATATTAGCCCTCTGTCAGATATAGGGTTGGTGAAGACTTTTTCCTAGTCTGTAGGCTGTCATTTTGTTTTGTTGACAGTGTCCTTTGCTTTATAGAAGCTTTTCAGTTTCATGAGGTCCCATTTATTGATTGTTGATCTTAGAGCCTGTGCTGTTGGTGTTCTGTTCAGGAAGTTGTCTCCTATGCTAGGAAGGTCAATGTTCTTTCCCACTTTTTCTTCTAACAGGTTTAGTGTGTCTGGGTTTATGTCGAAGTCTTTGATCCACTTGGACTTATTTTTGTGCAGGGTGATAAATATGTATCTATTTGCATTTTTCTATATGTAGATACCCAGTTAGACCAGCACCATTTGTTGAAGATGCTATCTTTTCTCCATTGTATGGTTTTGGCATCTTTGTCAAAAAATCAGGTGTCCATAAGTGTGTGGGTTTATTTCTGGGTCTTCTATTTGATTCCATTGATCCACCAGTCTCATTCTATGTCAAAACCATGCAGTTTTTATTACTGTTCCCTAAAGCACAGCTTGAGATCAGGGATGGAGATACCTCCAGAATATCTTTTATTGTAGAGGATTGTTTTAGCTATTCTGGGTTTCCTGTTATTCTGTATAAAGTTGAGAGTTTTTCTTTCAGAGTCTGTAAAGAATTGTGTTGGTAATGAGAATTGCACTGAATCTGTAGATTTAGTAAAGTGGCTATTTTTACTATGTTAATCCTCCATAAGCATGGGAGATCTTTCCATCACACACATGGAAAACTGAACAACTTCCTACTCAATGACAGCTGGGTCAGAGAAGAAATAAAGAAAGAAATTAAGGACTTCCTAGAATTCAATTAAAATGAAAGCACGACATACCCAAACTTATGGTACACAATGAAAGCAGTGCTAAGAGGAAAGTTCATAGCACTAAGTGCTTTCAAAACTCGAAACATCTCCTACAAGCAATTTAACAGCTTACCTGAAAGCCCTAAAAAAAAAAAAGAAGAAGAAGCAGACACACCCAAGAGGAGTAGATGGCTGGAAGTAATCAAACTCAGGGCTGAAATCAATAAATTAGAAACAAAGAGAACAATTCAAAGAATCAATGAGCTAGTTATTTAAGAAAATTAACAAGATAGACAAACCTTTAGCCAAACTAAAAGGCAGAGAGCCACTATCCAAATCAACAAAATGAGAAATGAAAAGGGAGACATAGCAACAGACACTGAAGAAATCCAAACAATCATTAGGCCAAAAGCCTATATGCCACAAAATTTGAAAATCTAATTGAAATGGATAATTTCCTTGATCAATTCCACTTATTAAAGCTGAATCAAGGCCAAATAAATAAAGTAAATAGTCCTATATCCCTTAAGGAAATAGACATAGTCATCAAAATCTCCCATCCAAAAAAAGGCCAGGGCCAGATGGTTTCAGTGCAGAATTTTACTAGACCTTCAAAAAAGAGTTAACACTAATATTCTTCAAACTATTCCACAAAATAGAAACAGAAGGATCATTACCAACTTCATTTTATGAGGCCACAGTCAACTTGATACCTAAACCTCACAAAGACCCAACAAAGAAAAAGAATTTCAGGCGAATATCCCTTATGAACAGTGAATCAAAAATACTCAATAAAATACTAGCAAACCGAATGCAAGAACACATCAAAGATATCATCCACTATGACCAAGCAGGCTTCATCCCAGGTATGCAGGGGTGGTTTAATATATGGAAATCCACCAATGTAATCCCACCATATAAAAAAACTGAAAGAAAAAAACCACATGACAATCTCCTTAGATGCTGAAAAAGCATTTAATAAAATCCTATACTCATTCATATTTAAGATTTTGGAGAGATCAGGGATACAAGGCACATATCTAAACATAGTAAATGCAATATACAGCAAGCCTATAGCCAACATCAAACTAAATGGAGAGAAACTTAAATCAATCTCACTGAAATCAGGGGCAAGGCAAGGCTGCCCACTCTCCATATCTCTTCCACATATTTCTTGAAGTCCTAGCTAGAGCAGAGTAAGGCAGTTAAAGGAGATCAAGGGGATTCAAAGTGGAAAGGAAAAGTTTAAGTATCACTATTTGCAGATGGTAAGATAGTATACAAGAGTGACCCCAAAAATTCTACCAGGGAACTCCTACAGCTGATAAACACATTCAGAAAAAAAAAAAGTAGCCTTCTGTATACAAAAGACAATTGGGCTGAGAAAGAAATTGGGGAAACAACACCCTTCACAAAAGCCACAAAGGACATAAAGTACCTTGGTGTGACTCTAACCAAGGAAGTGAAAGACCTGTATGAAAAAAACTTCAAGTCTCTGAAGAAAGAAATTGAAGAAGATAATTCCCATTTTTTTTTTAAAAGGAGGACTTAGAAAAGCCACAGAGGAACTAAAGGGACATATCTTGAGGTGGAAGATTGAAATGAGAACTGAGTTGGTGGTGGGAGTGTAAAATGATAATTGTCATGGTTTGAACACAAAATGCCCCATAGGTTCATGTTTTGAATGCTTGGTCCCAGCTGATAGTGCCACGTGGGCGATTCTGGGAACTTCAGGAGGAGTAGGGGTAAGTGGTGAAAGTAGGCCACTTTGGACAAGCCTGTGAAAGTTATACCCAATCCCTGGTCCTATATCGATCTACCTCCGGGCTTGCCAAGCTGTGGACAGCTCTCTGATATACCTTCTGCTGCCACAGGCTAAGTTGCTGTCCTGCCCTCCCCACCTCGATGGACTGAGACCATGAGTCACAATAAGCCCTTCCCTAGGTTGTTTGCTAGGTATTTCGGTCACTGTGATAAACTAATACACTAATATTTCCCCTGTGTTCTACTGAAGGGTCTTCACTGTTCTCTTAGAGGTTCATCAGAACCTTTTCTATATTGTTCTCAAATAAAACATACAATTAAGATTATTTGAAGAAATAGCTAATATATTAGCACAGAATCTACAGTGCCCATCCATCAGACAAAGTCCTTTAATATGCAACTAAAACAATTCACATGTGAGTATGAGGGTACATGGTCTTTCATTTAAATTTCTCATCTCAGAGGATTTGTGTCAATCATGGGATGTGCAATGACAACAGCTATAACAAACATTTTCAAGAGGGAATAGGAAGGGAATCTACCATAGATGTCCTCTGAAAGACTCTACCCAGCAGGAGTAGACCTACCCAGGTCAAATCAGATGATGATACTCACAGCCTAACTTTCAGCAGAGCGCACAGAAACTTATGGGAGAGTAGGGGATAGAAGGACCTGCAGAGAACAGGAGCACCACAAGAAGATGAACAGAGCCATCAAATCTGAGCCCAGGGGGCCTGCAGAGAATGATGCACCAACTAAGCACCATATGTGGAGAGGACCTAGATCCCCTGTTCAGATATAGCTGATAGGCAGCTCAGTCTCCATGTGGGTTCCCTAGTAAGGGGAGCAGGGGCTGTCTCTATCATGAACTCAGTTGCCAGCTCTTTGCTCACTTCCCCCTGGTGAGGCAGCCTTGCCAGGCCACAGAGAAAGAGCATGCAGCCAGTCCTGATGAGACTTGATAGGCTGGGGTCAGATGGTAAGGAAAGAGGACTTTCTGAGGACTAGGTGAGGGGGATGGAGGAAGGAGAAGGGAAGGTGAGACTGGGAAGAGACAAGGTAGGGGCTACAATTGGGATAGAAAAGAAATAAATTAAAAACAAAAATTTAAACAAACAAACAAACAAACCAAACATCTTCATATAAAGGCTTCCTAACAGCATGAATAAAGGCAATGTTGTTGTCCCTGTTACAATTTGTATTATTTCTAAACATCATTGCTAAAGTTTGACTATGAAATGTCCACCACAGTCCCATGTTTTGAACTCTTCATCTCCAGGTGGTTCTGTTACTTTGAGAACAGAAGAAGTAGTTCACTGGAGATGTGGCTTTGAAGGTCATGTGTGACCCCAAGTCCCTTTTCCTCTCTGGGGTGAACAGCCTCCTCCCTCCACATATTACTGATTCTACAATGTCCTGGCAAAGTACATGGAGTCTGAAAACCATGGACAGAAGCCCCCAATACCATGAACCAAAATAATCTTTTCCCTCTTTAAGCTCTTTTATTAGATCACAGAGATGACAAGTCTGACTAGTAACAACTCTTTCATCATTGTCACCCTCACAATTATCATCATCATCATCATCATCACTATTGTCATCATCAGCATTAGTATCATCACCACCATCATTATTTTTGATAGAGCTCAGGCCGCCATTGCTTTCTTTGGTTTTGTTGCTGTTTTGTTGGTTTGGATTGTGAGCTTTGTGTGCATGAGCACATGCACGCACATTTCTGTTGTCTTTTCTTTTTTATTCTAGCTTGGCTTCTTTGTTTTCTAAAAAGAAAGAGAAACGGGCATGAAGTTAGGTGGATGAGGTGGTGGTAAGATGGAGGAGCAGTTGAAAGAGCTGAAACTGTGATCCGAATACGATGCCAGGGTGGAAGCCAGGGTCTCAAATATACCATGGAAACGTTTTGTCACTGGCCTTTATATCAGCCTCCTGCCTTCACTTGAAAGTTTCATAAAGATAAACAGTCTAGTCAGAATTCATTGTGTCAAGTGAATTTGGAAAGAAAAATACAGGTCATTCCTTTGATTCTGTATGTCGAGTGAATTTGGAAAGAAAAATACAGGTCATTCCTTTGATTCTGTAAAGCGAAGATTTTGTCAGTCACCACTGTGACAAGTTCTCATGCGTAGCTGCCAAACGACTCTTTAGAATCAAGTGCTACATGTCAGAGCAGAGCCAACAGGTTAGATTTCCTGGTGTGCTTTGTTATTCTTCTAAGTTTTATGTATTTATAAGTTCTTAAACTTTTTTTTTTTCTGGGTAACTTTATGTACAAAGCCCACCAGCCTGTCTTCAAAGTTGAGGCCCATTTTTTTTTTCCCCACCTGGAAACCTTGAAAAATATTTTTATCTAATTTTAAAGTTACAAAGGGGCTGACATTTTAATTTGGCCAAAGGTACAAATATGTAGAAAGTATAGACCCTTGGGAGGCTGAAAGAGAAGCGCTCTCTCAGATGGCTCAGGAATGGCTGGTCACAATCCTAAGTGCTCAAGCCTAGGGCCATACAAACTATCCAAAGCAAAATCGCACAGTGCGGTTGGGCTCAGGCAGCTTTAAAGAGCCCAGTAGGTCTAGGGAGCTGCCCAGTTGAGAACTGCTGTTGACCCCATGTCAGAGAGAGCACACTCGAGAGAGCTCTTCAGTTAAGTAATATGGAAAACACCTGCTGGCCGGGTGCCCTCTGGAAGAATTTTCCACAGCTCATGTTTCCTCAGGAAACATTTGCTGAAGATAACAGCATCCACGTGATTAAACACAAAGTCAAATTTGGTGTCACAGAATTTAGCTCAAGCTCCAGCAGTTGAAAAATAATATACCTGTTTTCTTATAGTTACACAAGCTGCTCTCTTTAAATGTCTCCTCTGTAAAAGAGGAATAGGACAAGGGCTCTTTAACACCTCCCAAGACTATTACATACTATAAGCTACAGAGTATCAATAGTCACACTACAGACTTTTATAACCCAATGCACTCTAGGGTTAGTTTGGGCTGTTTAAGAAGTGTATGTGTGTGTGCGTGTGTGCACATTTCTGTTGCCTTTTCCTTTTTAGCCTAGCTTGGGTTTTTGTTTGTTTGTTTGTTTTCTAAAGAGAGAGAGAAACAGGCATGGAGTTGGGTGGATGAAGGGGTGGGAACATCTGGGAGCAGCTGAAAGCAGGGAAACTGTGATCAGAAAACATTGTATGAAAAATTTCAAAAGTAATTATAATGTCAGGTGTGGTGGCACGCGCCTTAAATCCCAGCCACTCGGGAAGCAGAGGCAGGTAGGCCTCTAGCCTGGTCTAAATAGTAAGTTTCAGGGACAACCAAGGCTATGTAGAGAGATCGTGTCTCAAAAAGAGGGTGTGTAGGAGGGAAGCTCACTGTTCCCTCCCCTAATCAGAACTAGTACACTGGAAGTGCTTTAAGAATTTGAACACGGTTTTTTCTCTAATTGACCACTTAACTGGATAAATTATACAACAGTGGAAACTGCTTCCTGCTGTGCCATACGAGGCACTTTACCGAATGCGTGGTGATGGTGATATGACAGTGAGTGCCGTCAACGGAAGTAGCTGACGTTAATGAGACTATCTCACTGAAAGAAAAAAGTAGTAAAAAAATTATACTTTCTTGTTTCTAAAACTCAGTGTTGTCTCAGTCAGTCACAGCGTTATTGCCTTCATAAGAATATTGACAAAACTCTGACCGATCAGTCAGGCCTTTCCTTCAGAACTGGTGTGTGAGTATGTGCCTGGTTCTGGCCTGCACCATGCAGGGGTACGGTGATGAGAGCTCAGTCTGTTTATTCTTTTCATTACACTTATCTGGCAGCCATGGGACATGTTGTGAATGTGGCGGTCAGAAGACAGCTTTGGGAGGGGCTTCTGTTTTTCCCCATGTTGAGGTTCCAGGGGTTGACTGTGAGATAGCCAGCACCTAAACTTAGAAGAGACTCTTACCATCTCAATGTCCAATAACCCTCCATACCTTATCAAACTCCCCACTCCTCACACTTGGTACGCTGTGCTACTTTCAATAAGAACACTAAGGTCCACCTCACCAGAATCCATTCCATCCCTGATGTTTCCTTCCTAGTTTTGTTTTGTTTTTAATTTCTTTATTTTTCCATCTGCTGGTCCAAACTTGGCCCCTGCAACATGCATAGGCATGTTGACTGGCTTATATTGGACTCAGAGTGGAACCCAGTTCCATATAAGAGACTCCCTTTTCCTGTTATAATTGTTACTGAATAAAGCATGCTTGTACTACTTTTTAAAAGAAAATATTCATTGAGGCCTTTCATACTATCATTTTAAAGTAGAAGACAAAGATGGGAGCTATTAAGGAAATTACCCAAGGTCTCCCTCCAGGCAGGACACAGAGGAACATGGCTTTGAGAACAGGCTTGCCAGCTCTGAGACAGGTTTAACTCACTGAAGAGCTTTGCTTCAAGAGCTTATAATTGGAGAAGGAATCTAGACTTGCTGTTCCCTTTCTTTTGAACCTGTGACCGAGGCAGGTGATGAATGAGCTGGAGCTCAAGAAGGCTAGAAGTGACAGCTTTAAACAGAGAACTAACGACTAACCTTGCAATCATGTTTCAAGGACAACATCCACTCACTTAAGTAAATCTCTAATCTGAGAACTGTGTTACTGAGAAAATATTGACGGAGTCTTGTTACCTGCTAGGAAACGCAGTATGTATTTCATGTGTGTGAAATTTAAACACGTTGCTGCTTACTTATGATAAGAGATTGCTGCAATAAACCAAGGACGCTTGAGCCCAATGGATGTGCCTCTTTGACAGTGTCTGTAACCAGAACTTTGACTAGTGACTCCATAGCAGGCCTTGTCTCCTGTTCAGATTAGTTCGAGTGACTCTATGCTAGTCAACTACAAGAACAGGGGAAGTACTCCCTGCTCAGAGCAAAAGTCATTCTTAATAGGATTTCAGTTATAAAGATGGTTCTGCAAGTTGTCGTCTGAATGTAGTCAAGCTGCCTACAAAAGGAGGAGTGCACAGAAACCAAGATGCAGTGTTTGTAGTGATGGCTTCCGGGGACCACCCTGAAGCTGTACCCTCCTTCCAAATAGAGCTAGGTAACAGATGGTCCTGGAAAGTGAAGGAAATGCTAATGATAAACCACACATATGCCACACTTGCTAATTCCCTAAATGCTTTCTTTCACAAGTCACAAACATTTTAGGACTCCCTGTCCACTTAAGAAAGAGATCTGGTTACTTGTGGTCATATGATTTCTCCCAAGGACAAACATCAGTGGTGAAAGGCTAAAAGCTGGAACTGGGATTGCAGCATTCAGCTACCACATTGCATTCTATATTTTTGTTAAAGAAGCTGATCTCGACTAAGAGAGCTTTAAGTGACAACATGTGTCCATTCTTTCGGTACACATCTGCCTCCCGCGTCCATAGCCACTAGCCTGGAAAGCTGAGTGGTTCTCTGTCTGTCCCCTGGCCCACTGCACTAGGGCCTGCATAAATCTCTAGTGTCCCCAGTGGATCTTCACAGCAATACAGTTTAACGTGCATCAGAACTCACTGAACTGCACGCATCCTCCTGTGACTGCAGTCCTTGATCTTCCAGTCCTGGCCTGTGGAGTTAATAGACCCCTGCTGCTTACAGCTTCGTCTTACTGAGTGGCAACTGGAACTCTGAAACCGCAGGTGAATGGCGAATAGGGTGGGTAATATTCTACCGATTCTTCCACAGTGACACGCACAGCCTTGGATCCCAGACACGCAAGATGGTTTGGGTTCCTATGCCGACGGTGTCTCTTCCTGGCGTTCCCTCTACCTCCCTTACACAAGTTCTTCCTATAAGGTCTCCATCCCCTGGATGACAAATGTGCTTTGCCACATGCTACCCACTGCAAGCCCTGCTCCTCCTCCTTCTGGAGTGTTATGGAAATGTTACAAAGTTTTCTGGATTATTCCGCACCACAGATGCAGGCTGTCCAGCTGTCCCTGTCACCCCCAACCCACAGATACATAGGTGTAACACAGTATCACTCTCTTAGTTTTTTTTAATTTTTTTCTCCCAGTGCCTCTAATCAGACCTCACTTTCAGATACTATGTCACAGCCAAGTCAAGTCAGTGTGGAGGACTAGGCCTACATGTAAAAACCTGGACCCCTGAAAAAGGTAGTACAGTGTCCTGGCTAGTTTTATGCCATCTTGACCCAGGTAGAGTCTTCTGAAAACAGGAAACTTCAATCGAGAAAAAGGCTTCCACGAGATTCAGCTGTAAAGCATTTTCTCAATTAGTGGTTGGTGGAGAAGGGCCCAGCCTATTGTGGGTGGTCCTGGGATCTATTAGGAAAGCAGGCTGAGCAAGCCGTGGAAGCAAGCCAAGTAAGCTGCGCCCCTCCAAGGTTTCTGCATCATCTCCTGCCTCCAGGATCCTGCTGCGTTTCTGTCCTGACTTCCTTCAATGTCCAACAGTGCTGTGGAACTGTAGGCTGAATAAACCCTTTCCTCCCCTGGTTTCAGTGGCCATGGTGTTTCATGACCACAATAGTTACAAGTACTTATCTAGCTGTCTCTCTGCCCCAGCAGGGGCCCCTGTGCATGCACATTTGTCAAAAAGCCTTTTCTGTAACTTTCTTAAAAACTGAAGCTAGGTATTCAGATAAACAACTCAGTTCACGCCAAACACGAAGTAAACTTGCCATTCTATGTGGCTGTGTTGCCCTCTAGTGTTAAGAAAGAGAACTATAAGCAGTAATTTTCTTTTTTTTTGATAGTTATTAATTACAGTTTATTCACTTTGTAACCCCCCTGTAGCTCCCTCCTTCCTCCCCCCCCATCCCACCCTCCTTCCTCCATCCATGCTCCTCCACAAGTCCACTGATAAGGGAAGGTCTTCCTTTCCTTCCTTCTGATCCTACTCTATCAGGTCTCATCAGGAGTGGCTGCATTGTCTTCCTCTGTGGCCTGATAAGGTTGCCCCCACTCAGGGAGTGGTGATTAAAGAGCAGGACGATCAGTTTGTGTCAGAGACAGTCCCTTTTCCCATTACTATGGAACCCACTTGGACACTGAACTGCCATGAGCAATATCTGTGCAGGGTTTCTAGTTATCTCCATGTGTGGTCCTTGGAGTATCAGTCTTAGAAAAGACCTCTGTGCCCAGATTTGTTGGTTCTGTTGCTATCCTTGTGGAGCTCCTGTCTTCTCCAGGTCTTACTAAATCCCCCTTCTTTCATAAGATTCCCTGCACTCTGCCCAAAGTTTGGCTATAAGTCTCAGCATCTGCTTTGATATCCTTCCGGGTAGAGCCTTTCAGAGGCCCTCTGTGGTAGGCTCCTGTCCTGTTCTGTTTTCTCTTTCTTCTGATGTCCATCCTCTTTGCCTTTCTGAATGGGAATTGAGCATCTCAGGGTCCTCCTTCTTAATTAGTTTCTATAGGTGTACATATTTTAGTATGTTATTCTATATTATATGTCTAATATCCACTTATGAGTAAGTATATACCCTGTGTGTCTTTCTGCTTCTGGTCATCTCACTTGGTATTCCTCACTCCAAATCACAGTTTTCCACATTCTGCAGCCACAATGGTAACTATATGTGTACTGACTAGTTTATATGTAATTCGTATCAAATTTGAAATCTGAGTGTGTATCCAGGCCACCATACATTGTGGGCATCCTTACCCTTCCTCTAGCTCATCCAGGTGCTTTGCCTCTTGGTATCCCTGCTACCTACAGACTCATCCGGGTAGAGCCAGCCTCAGTCTGGTTCTTCATCTCTCCAAGGGTAAACTTGGCATAGAGCTCACCCTCTCCATCTCATTCATCACAAGTCCCTCGAGCCATCACCTTCATCCTCCTTACAGTCCCATACCATACACTGGTCCCTGGTATCTTCAGTTTCTTCAGGCTTTAGCTCCGGCCATACCTTGACCTTTCTCACCAGCCAACTCCCATCTAATACGTCATTGCATTTATAACTCAAGGACACTCCTGAGGTCCCCAAATCTGTCAGCTGAGCCCCTTTCTTCAACTACCTTCCTGTTCAGCCAAGACTCTCAGATCAAGTGTAGCTAGCTATGCCTTTGACCATGTCTCCCTGCGGAACACACCAGACCCGATGGTCTCTCATCCTAGGAAGAGCTCACACTTTTCCATGGGTGCATGCAGGCTTTCACTACTCAGCACTACTCTCCTCACCATTTCCATCTTGCTTGTAAGCAAAAGATGCTACCTCTTATCTGAGGGAAAAACACTAATTCAATTGTCAATAAAACATTTTCATGTGGATACATTTGACCCACACAATAACTAAGACAATTTCTCACAAGCCAGGCCCAGAACACTTCCACACAGAAATCACAGTTGCTAACAGAGCCTGGGTAGGGATATGCATCCTAACTCTGAGAATCCCTGTCATGTATGAAGAGGGTTCTCTGTCCACAGGCTCTAATGAGACCTTGGTCAGCAGGGAGCAGCTACTGCTCAGAATTTTTACCCACCTCTAGGGAGTGCTACTTCTCCACAATGCCTACACTGTTGGCAAAGCACTTGCGGTTCATTTATTCCTGTCTAAAAGAAAAGGTAGAACAGCCTTTAAAGCATAAAATCCTACTAAGAGTTGAGTTTCCTCGTATGCCCATTGGTCTGCCGTTTTCAGAGGCCTTGCCTGAGACCTGACTGTCTGCTCTCAATAATGTGGGCCACAGCTTTGAGACCAATGCCATATGGAAATTCAGACCAAGCTCTCATGGAAGCGTGAACCACAACACGCGAGGACAGGTTATGACAATGCCATGGAGATCTCACAAGCCTAAGGACTGTACGCTCAAAAGATTATCTGCTCTATAAATACATAGTATTTATAGAAGAAGGCAAAGCTGGGAATAGAGAACATGACTGAGTCCTCCATCACAATTCCAGACAGAGAGAAGTCTCAGCTCTTTCCTGGGCTTTCCTTGGAATCATAAAGACTATGGAGCTCTGCTTTGCCAGTAAAACATATACTCCTCTGTCCCCATTTTTCTTCTAATATACATCTTTGCTCTCTCTGCACCTATCTTGTTGGACAGGAGGCTGACCTTCAACCCAAGCCTTCCCAACAAATCCGGTCCCAAATGTGGCCTGCTCTGTGATCTGTCCACACTGGGTAGGTCAGGAGGAGCCCCTCACTCCACTCCCTCCAGGCCCTTATCTGAAGGCTATACCAGCAGCTGGGGCCCAGGAGCTGTGGCTCTTAACTGGATTTGGGTAAGGAACTCTCTTCAGTCCCAGTATTTCTCTCTGTAAAAATGAGGTGTTTGCTGTTGTCAAAATCAACTCAACAGCTCTGTGGGGACTAATTTTATTGTCATGATGAGACTCAGGAGCAACCAGAGAGGGCTATAAGAAAACAGTACAGAGGGGTCTGTATATAAGGTGGGTTTGGGGGCTTTTAGTTAAGCTTGTTACTGGACAGTGTTTGCTTAAAGCGTGGAGTGGGAGGGGGCTGGACAACGGGAAATAGCAGCAGCATGTCAGACAATAAATACAAACCATCTCCATAGAGGAAGGCCAAGCCCATACTGAGTGAATCAGCAGGAAGTGTGCACCTACGCAATGATTGATTCATGAACATTTTAAGCTGTTTATAAAAGACATGGGGAGGAACGGAACAGGATTGGACTGGCCAATGGGGACAGTAGTTTGGAAGGGATGCCTCAGAATCAGCCTGTGGCAAGCCTGGCATGCTGCCCCTCCACAGCAGAGTGGGTAGAGGAAGAGCCCAGAATCGGGGTAAACACTGTACAGTGGGTGCCGGAACAAAGCATGAGGATGTGGCTTTCAGTAAATGGTAACCGTTAATGTTCTGTGGAGCCCTTTCAAAGCACAGCAGAGCGGGGCGCTTCTAGAAGCTGCAGGCTGCACACTGTCCAGCAGGTTCCCGCCGCTTTCCCTGAGCTTTGAGCAACAGCCAATGCCTTCAGTGCTCTTTCTCTTAGGGAGGGAGGAACTCCAGGACACATGGGAAAGTGCCCACACCCAGCTGAGGCACATAAGAGGGTTGGGATCCAGCTCTCCCATTTCCCAGCTAGGCTGCTAAGACAAAAACTCTCGGAGCCTGTTTCCTCTTTTCTAAACTCGACAGTTGTGGTGCAGTGCACAGGGTTCCTCAGAGGCACCATGTGGCTCTCCACTCAGGATCCTTGTCGCAGTTCTTACATCTCTGGTGTGATGGCTAAGTCTATGCACCAACTTGCCTGGCTACAGGGTACCCAGATAATTGGTCCAACATCACTGTGTGTGTGTGTGTGTGTGTGTGTGTGTGTGTGTGTGTGTGTGTGT